>NC_066364.1:91168474-91845974 GCF_013377495.2 Cygnus atratus | reverse complement strand
CTGGGAAGAATAAAGAATTAAACCTTGAGTGTTTTGATGTTTTTTTTTCCCCCCAGGAAGGAAGAAAATCCAACCTAGCTGTCTTTGCGATGAAATAGAAATAATCTATTTATGGTTCAGAATAGCTCATCTAGGATATGTTTCAGAGCTTTTAATTGTGTGAACCTGAAAAAGCAGGTATTACCTAGCAAATGAATTATGTATGAGAAGTTTCAAGTTACTGCTCTTCTTGTGAAATGAGAAAGAGAGGCATGTAGGATAATTCTTGACCTTCCTCAGAAAATTGTGTTCTGTCTTTCAGTGTTTACTGCCCTCGAGACAACGTAGAAGAAGCTCTTCTTCTCCTCTTAATCAGTGAATCCATGGTAAGCCAAAAATGAGTTTGTAATATTAATAGCACAAAAGGAGTATCTAAAATTTCCATGTCGAGTCCTCTGGTTGGTTTTGTTTACAGAATCTTCCCTACATAAACAAAGATTCTTCTGATGAACAGGAAATGCTGTTGCTTTCTCTTGGTGACACCACTTTTATTAGGTGGAACTTCAATGAAGGATTTGGGGAATTGTCAAGAAAAGGAAATACCTGCATTCACCATAGCTGCATGCAGTTTCTGACATTGAGGTACACTGCCTGTAGACAGATGTTTCCATTCAGAACATCTGTGTGGATTTATGGGTCAAGAATGAGAGGAACTGGGAGTCTTGGGTAAATCCACGTGTGATGGAGCCTGCTGTTTGGCATTTGCAAGGTAGAACAACCTGCTTATGTATCGTAGTCTGTAGGGATAGTGTTTTAGCTGCTTCAGTCCTGAGTGGTCTTTGGCAGCGTCTGATGCTCATGGTTCAGGGGTTTTGCGTCACTTGTAGATGTGACATCCGTAATGAAATACACGGGTATTACTAGATTTCTTTTATTTATAGCATCAGTGATGGTGGGGAAAAACAACTGTATGGAAAACTGCAAGGTAACATTTGACCATTTCCATGTCCTGAGAAGATGCAAACTGAGAAAATCTGTAAGGAGTGGTTTTTTTGAAGCGGTGTAAAGAATGTTACTTTGCTTTAAATACTGGATGGTCGCTTGTAGCTTAAAGTGAGGTTTGGAAACCTCAGAGCTTCAGTGACACTCTTAGGAACTTCCAGACAGCTTTCAGATGAGGTGAAAAGAAATACTATGGGAACTTTTTTTTTGGTTTGTTTTCTTGGCTTTCTTCAGTTTTTCTGTGTCTGTTTTTTCTAGCTCAAGTCTCTTCCCTTTCCTGCAAAATTCTGAACATGCCATCTTAATATTGTTTGCTTTTAGAATTTGGGGCAAAAATTAGGAGGTAGAACCACTGCAAAATACTAAATTGACTTAAAATGTTACGTGAGCAGTATAACACTTCAGACTTTTTGGTGATCTCTAATTTAAATCTCTGCAGTATAGCTGCATTGCATTTTCAAGGGCTTTTTGTAATTAGAAGTGGAGCCTCCTGGAGCAGGGGCTTGTAGTGTGATGTATGCAGTGTTACACTTCTGTTAAAATCAGAAGAACTCGTGTCAGCATGGCTTGTCTGGGCTGATCCGTGTGGGAGGAGGGATCTGGAGCAGCGGTAGTACTGGCTGCTCCAGCCTGCTCTGGGGCTGACCTCACAGCTGAAAAGGCCTTACGGGACCTTGAACACTATAGTCTTGTTCTGCTGAGGGGAATGAAAGTTACCATTTTATCCAGTAGCATGTAAAATGGCAGACTGATCCTGTATCTGTTATGGATGAAGCAGTGTGAAAATGATACTGATAGGAGCTAGACTGCTGTGCTGACTTCAATATTAAATACATATGCATCTGTTAAGTGCTGTCTCCTATATATGGGAACTGTCTGGAGGTAGGTGCAAGGCATTTTGATCTGCTGTGCATAAAGTACTTAAATAAGCAAAGGTCCTGTAGTGGAGTACTGCAGGAACCATAACGGACTCCATTTTTTGGGAAATGGAACACCTGAGCCTTTGCTTTCCTCTTGCGTTAGCAGTAGGCTTGCCATTTGTTTACTGTTTTAACAAAACTACAGGACAAGTGTATAGAAATACAGCTGTGTATGGAAATACACTTAGCAATGACAGGAACGTGCTTTCTGAGTGAGAGAACAGAAGGAGCAATCTGATTCTTATATATGTTTGCAGTGCATAAATATTTACCTGCAGTTCTGCTGCTGTGGTATTAGGAAGAGGAAATTTTGCTTAATTTTTGATGCAATGAGAGATCTGTTACAGCTGTTTGTTGTAAGCTGGTGAGTTTTCTCATGTACAGGTTTGTTGTTCATTTGGAGATGTGTGGGTTGTTTCACTGTTTTTTAAAATTTGCTGAGCCTTATGGAACATAAGTTAACAAAAAGCAGATTTCCAGTTGCAGTCTCCTTCATGATATGATGTTGGCTGAATAACACACTTTCCTTCTTGGAGAGAGTGTTGGTGGCAAGTAATAATGATATGTTTCTGTAGGCCAGTAAGCAACGTGGTTGGTGATCCCAGATATTGGCTGGGTTGGGTGTATCTTCAGTACTCTGATTAAGAGCCCCTTGAAATTAAACAGAAACATAGGACTAAGTTGACTTGTTTGGAGCTATCCAGAATCTGACACTTTGATTGCTCTGTCAGAGCAAAACTCACCAGAACAGTACTTTCCCTGTCTGATTTTTAAAGAGAAAAAATAGCAACCTTGCTGCTCTAATTCTTTTGCAGGACTGTAAAACCAAACAGCTGCTCCACCTGCCTGTTTCTGACTTCAGCCATTCCAAAATGAGCTGACGTGGGACAAAACTGGGGGGAGGAGGGTTTGGGGACAGGAGAATTGTCAGCACAAAGAGGGGACATAAAACAAAGACATGTCCTGGGCAAGAGTGTAGATCATCAGAGAACCATAAATACGTGAGAAATCGGCTGAAGGGGATACAGGACATGGTAAGCTGTTGGTTTTTTGTTTTTTTTTTTTTAGCAATATACGTCTTGAACACCTTTTTATTCTCCTAGCCATACAAGGAGGGAGTAAATCATTGCTAGACGTTTAGGTGCACCAGCTGAAATGCACTCTATTCTTCTGCTTGTCTCACCTTCATAAGGTGTAGCTAACACCTACCTCACAAGGATCTGTGTGACTCCCCAGAAAAAGTTACTGGTGCTACAAGACTCCTTCCTGTAGGGGTTAAGAGGAAAAAAGAAACCACGTGTAAGGTGTTGTGAGCCTCATCCTACATTCCAGCAAACTTTCTCTGACTCCCAGTGGTGCAGGGTTCTGACTCCAGATGCTGTCTGTGCTTTTCTTACCACATTCCTTTTGTTTTTGAAGGGAACAGCTTTGCATGTTCTGGTGGAACGAAATGGGAATATCTTCTAAATTGGTAATTAAGCATTCCTTCAGTATTTCACTCGCTCTGCTTTGGAGCCCAAGTGTAGGAAAACCAAGTAGCATGGTAGACTTTGTCATAGCTTTGAAAATGTTTCTGTGGGTATATTAACACTTAGAGTAACAGCTTGTTTCCTTATGGCCCTCTCCTGAGTTGCCTTTTGTATTTGTTCTGTCCTGTTGAAAATGGGAACGTATCTTCCTAAGCTAAGGCATCTCTGCAGACAATGAAGAGCACCCTGCTTGTGGGGTTCGGCAAGCTGTCGCCCGTGGTGCCAGTTGTTATTTAGCTACTGTGGCTGGCTGTGGAGCCCTTGTGGAGGAATGTAGTGAAACAAATCAGGCAGCCTGAAGATTACCACAGTCGGGGCTGTCTTCTTTAGGGGGTTTGGAGGTTTTGGGGTGAAATTCTCCTTCCATATGCACAGCCTGAGTTACAGGATGGACGGGCTGGTCATAAGAGGAGAAAAATGTTCTCCCTCTCACCCAGGAGGAGGCCAGCTTGTGCCGGCCTTTGCAAGCTTGGGCTGCAGTAGAACGATGTGTTCCTGTTGAGCACTGGAAAGATGGACCAGCCTATTTTTAAATGGCTAGTCCTGTTTCTGGCTGTATTTAACTCATCAAGACCAACAGCACTGTCTTTGGGGCGAGCCGAGTATGTGGTGGCTTGCTGCATGTGCCTTCTCTGCACCGTGGCACTGGTTCTGCTGTCAGAGGCTCTGGGCCTGCTGTGTGGCTGCGAGTAGGCAGGGGAGGTTTGGCAGGACTAATCCTTAACTGCAGTTTTGTTTGTTTTAATAACTGCTCCCAGGAATATTTGCTGAGTTGACTCTGCTGCCCCTTAAAATTGGCCAGAAGTTTCTCAGAGCAAGGATTGTGAACCTTTCTGTGACTTCTGGTGTGTACTTTTGAAGTAAAAGTTCTTTGTTTGTATTTATAAACTTTCCCTTTTTGAATCTGAGGTCTAAAATATAGCCTAAAATCTTTAATTCAGCCCTTGGGAGTGCTGGCTCTTATAGCGAGGGTTCCTGGCTGGTGTGGTCCACCAAATGTCCCAGGTAGCATGGGTTACCTTGTTGATTCTGTGTTCACTTCAGTACTAGTGGAAATGCAGCTCCTTGTGTCCAAAACTAATAAATTCTGTGCCTGTGTAACAGAGATTAGAAATGTCGTCCCCATCTTATCTCTGATGTGAATCCCTAAAGGCGATTTGACCTTGCAGAGCCTGAGAGCACAGAACAGATGGTGAGGGAGGAAGTAAGATACTGGGACTGGTCCTGATCTTTTTACTGGTGAGAGTAAGAACTTGTGGTTTTGAGCAGGCCTGTAAGGGAATAAGACTTAACCTGTTTATTTTTAAACACAGAAATAATTAAAACACATTAACTCTGCAGTTCCTAACTTTATACAGTAATCCTGGCCAACGTATGGGTTGGTGAAAGAGAAGAAACTCTTGTTGCTTTTGTGGTGTGTTTTTTTTGAATGACACCAAGCCCGGTGATGATGCAACAGCTGGACGACTGTCACGAGTATTTCTTTGAGGGCCATGGGACTAAGGCAGCTGAAGGAGACAACTGGGGACAGCATTGCCTGTTCTGTTGGTTCCTGCCAAATCACAGTGCTGTGCTTACAGTAACGAGCTTGACAGTAACTGGTCTGCAAGGCAAAGCTGTGCGTTTGGGACCTGTGAAGATGGATTGCAGGATGTTTCTAGTGGGAAATATACCACCCCTGTTAATTTCCTTGTGAATGAACAGTTCAGCTGCAAGCCCCAGAAGATGGGCTAGCCAGCTTTTTCTTCTTTTGCTTTGCAGTAGACAGTCTTATTTCCAAACTTGCAGGGAGGATGGAAATTCTTGGAAGATAACTCTAAATGCAGATTATTGATAGCAGATACATGACTGTGGTACCCAAGACATTACCCATACATAAAGCTGCCTTTGTTACATTACTTTTTCCCTTCCTTTCCTTCTGGGTAGGGAAGCTGGGCTGTTTTGGCCAGGAGTCATGTCTGTCTTGCTTTCAGTGGTATTTCCAGAATTAGGTCTGCTACAAGAGTAGGTATTAGAATACACCTGGTGAGAGAGATGACAGTCATATTTTATAACTAAATGCCAGACCAAAAGGAAAAATTGAGAAGAGTATTCATATGTTGCTGGCTGTCCAAGGATAATTTGAGTCTTTGATACGTTTTGCAAACTTCCTGTGTGGTGTAGTGGAAAATAGCCAATAGTTGTTGCTTATTTGGACTGTAATTCTTCAGCAGTTTGTAATAGGTATCTTTCTAATTGTCTGTAGTGACAAACCACATTTTGCTTAGAAGAAAGTGTTTACATTGAGGGAAAGGAGGACCAAGAACAATACGTAGAATTAATACGCTCACTTGTGAGCCAGACCTCCTCAGTAAGTCAGACAGGCACGGATTTGTTTTGGGGACATGACTGGCTGGCTTGCTTTGTGTTTATGACACTGTTGTGCCTCCTTGATATTTGTAGAAGTGGAGTTGCTTACTCATCCTAAGTGAAATTGCTGCTGACACAGACTAAGCTCTTTACTCTGCTGCATTTGTGTTTTGGGTAAGAGAAATTCAGCTTTCCAGCCCCTTTGTATCCATGGGCTATTTTGCTCAGACATCTAGATGGGGTCCTGTGAGCTATTGCCCACCAGAAATGAGACAGATGCCCAACAATTCATACAGGCACTACGTTTTCATTGTCTGCACTTCTGCTCTTAAATGGAGCAGGTTGTGGTATTTCTGTAAGAGCAGATCTGGGAGTGGTTGGTGGATGGTATTTCCTCCTTGTTCCACCTGCTTCCCGTTTTCACAGCAGCCTTGTGGTCAACCTTAAATACTTTCTTTGTGTATGTTAGTGAGGAGAGCCTTCAAATGCTGTGTGGAAATAGTACCTCAGGTGGAAATTCAGTAGCCTCTTATGTGAATGGATCTGTGCCATTGCAGAGAACGGAGACCCAAGGATGTGGGCTAAGTATTTCCCACCTCTTAGTGGTAGAGGCATCAATTGCACGATTTCTAAGGCTTGTTGTCGATCTTGCACACACAGCATTTGTTTTTCTCTCGTAATGTTAGTATTGAATCACACCAATTACGTTATTACAGTACACTGTAAAACATGCTGCTGTTCTGTATAGCTGGGTTGCAGTGGATCTGGCAATTATGTCTCCTTTCAAAAGACACAAGTTGAACATTAGAATGCCCATGAATTAGGGCGCAGGCAGCAGGCACTCATTAAAGATTTTAATTGCTTTCTTTTTCTTCTTTGAAACAAAGCAGGGGGAGCCATGTTTCAAAGTGAGCAATTAAAGGATACTTTATAGCTAATTGCAGTGAGAAGGGGCTGCTATGTGGAATATGCTCTATTGTAATTCATATGACTGCTTGACTTTTATTAAGAAGAACATCTCTGTGTTGTGGTAAAATTTAATTTTCTGCAGCGTAACTGTGTGCGTAATATCTGCTGAAGTAATGGCTCTTTGGATTTGCTGTGGCTCTTTTCCTTTCTGCAGATACATGTAATAAACACAGCATAAATAAGCTGTAGTTAGCATGTGACAGGCATAGCAGTGTCAGCGATGTACAGCACATCCTCTGTGGCTAGGGGGCTTATCTCAGCTGCAGGTGAGTATATTGTGTATGTGGATACGAAGACACTAGCTGCCTGTTGCTCAGCAGGATTGTTAGGTGAACTGTTGATGAACATAAAAGCTGGCACAGAGATCAGCGTGCCTCAGCTCTGGGTCAGCTCGTGGGCACCAGCCTGTGTTGGAGCCTTTGGGATGTGCGCAGCCTGCAGGCATCCTGCCAGGAGGAAGGGCTGAAGGTGCTCGTGGGCCTGCGTGCTGCTCAGTCTGGGCTGACTCCGGGATGTGTTTACCTCCCAAAATAGGGCTGGTGTCATGTCTGAGCCACCTGCGTGCAGAGATGCTTGCGTCTGTAACACATTCCAAAATATGCAAATGCGATGCATCTTTGGGTTGCCCTGTAACTGAGAAATACCCCAAATAAAGAGGGATTGACTGTATGTTTTCCTCTGTGCAATAATGCAAATTACACTAACTCCTGATGGTGAAACTCCTGTTGGAGGCAGGAGCGACCTTCTCCATCCTACACGATAGCCTGGAACAGAGGGTCTCTTCTTCTGATGGCATGACTCACCATCTCTCTCCATCCCACTTGTGCGCAGTGAGGCACGTCTGCGTTACAATGGGAACAGCTTAAAAGGGAGACTCATACTGGGGTTGCTGGAAATGTATTTGTAGCTGTTTTGATGCTGCTTGTAGTGGAGGAGGAAGCAATGCAATGGGACGAAGCAGGAATTGCTGCCTAGGTGCAGCTGTTTGGTCAGCCTTCTACAAATAGTCCTTTTTCCAGTTGCGTTCAGGAAAACGAATGGCCTGACAGAGCAGAAACACAGGCGTTGGAATAATGTTCAGATAAGTGGCTTAGAATTCATGCAGACTCAAATGTTCACTGAAGTCTGTCTGTACCCTTCGGTAAGTAAAATTTGCTGTTGGACAAAATCAGTATATGCAGTGTTGCACCAACTCTGCTACTGTTTTGCCTGTGTACTTACCTGGGACTGTCAGGATTTCTCACTGCCCCACTGAAGTGTACACAAAGGTAAACAAAGAAAGAAAAACTAGCTAATGGTGATCTGGATCACAGCGTCCTTCCTTTTGAGAGTCCTTAGAAACATTCTGGTTTCCCCGAGGGGATTTCAAGTAAGTGATTCACAGTTCCCTCCTCTGCCCTCCTGTATGTAACACTGCAGAAGTAACTGGTACCTTGAGCCTTGGAATGATGATTTGCAGTGTTGTACTAGACACACTCTGTGCTCTTGCTGCTAGAGTTTGTTATGAGGTTTGCATCATCTTGTCTTTTTTTTATGGCTCTGTAGCAATATGAGGGCTCCTTGATTTTTGAGCAACTGGAATTAGCAATTGGAAGTAGGGCCAGTAATTACATAACCATAAACCACGCTGTTGGGATAGAAGTGACTTGATGTATTTGCTCAGTGGCAACTTTCATGTGTGGAAGCAGAGAGTGATGGATTGCAAAGACCTTCCGTGGCTTTGAGATTTAAAGGATTGAACAAAATAAGCAAGTTTATGACCTTGGAAAGAATATTAGTCATGCCTGTGCATATGTTGTTTTTAACTGCTATCTGCCTAGGTGAAGTACAATACGTACAACGTGTTCAGTATGACTGCAGTTCTCGAATGTTGCATCCTTGTAATGTCTCGTTCCTGTTTATTGCAGAATTTGGGCATGTTGTTGCATCTAGTACCAACATCTGTTAGGAGACATTAATGGGCATTCTCTAGTTCTGATGATTTTTCTCTGTGTTAATGCAGCAAGTCAAAAGCCATAGCTCAGTACTAGATGGATACCCTAAAAAAAAGTATCAGGCTGTAGGTGGCTCTAATGGGAGGCTGATCAGACTACAGAGCATGCAGGTGATATATCATTAGCTATTTTCTACAAACAATTGCTCCAATAGAACTCATGGAAAAATCTGCTATTGCTATTGTATATATCTAGGAGGATTCACATGGCAGTAAGGATCATTCTGTATATGCTTTAACTTTCTTTTTAAAATAGCAATCTCAGAATCATACTGTATATGCTTTTTTTTTTTTACAGCTATTTTGATTTTCTTTTAAAGTAGTTTTGGGTTAAATCCAAACAGAACTTGAACTTTTTTTTTGTTTCCATTCCTATTTATTTAGTTTTGCTAATAAAGACAGATAAGCCATGCTTCTGTGCTCTGCTTGCAGGATTTTCTGTTTGAAATTGGTCTTACTCTCTCATACAATGTATTGTTCTGGGCTGCCTTTTTAAATCTCAAATTATGTCTTCTGCATTTACATAAAAAAGAAACCACTTCCCTTGCTACAAGAGGTGGTGTAAATTCTTGTACACAATGCGAACACTAGACTGAGTCTGAACTGTCAGTTTGCCATTAGCTCTTGGTTGTGATTGGGTTGGTTGGCAGTAATTGTGTTTGCTGTCTCAGCTGTGATGAAGAATGCTTGGAACTGGGTATTACACAGATAATATCATGATGAAACAGTTGCAGCTTAATCAACCTGAAATATGTGTGGGCTGTAAGAGCTGCATATTCTGGAAATTTTTATTACACTTAATTCCAGTGTTTAACCTTTTTAGGCAAAAAATCTCCCTGCAATTAAAAAGAAATAGATGTAAGATTATAGTAGTGAGTATTATAAAATAAATCTCATAGTGTCCCCGCTTTAGAGAGGAAACATCTTGTTTGTTTTTGCCCCAGGTGAACCTGTTTGCAGTCTCCTAATTTTTCTGATCTTTTAGATGTCAGACCTGAATGTCCTACGTTGCACCTCGTCCAGCTGAAGAGCCCAGGGCAGTGTATCTGTGTCGCCACCGTGCTCAGTAGCACGCAGTATTGCCTTTCTCAGAGGTTAGGCAGTCGTGTTCAGAAACAAGAGGGAATTTTCTTTTTGTTCTGGGTTCAAGATTTCCCTCTTTGTCCTCAGAAAACAGAGGGTGGGATCTTGAGGTAAATCTCAGTCTGTGGGATGTGGTATTTTGCAACATCCTAGCAAACTGCTAGACTGATCATTTTCTGTCAAAAGTAATGTTTCTTTTAAATGTATCTAAGCTGAGCAATGAACTGATAGATTATGCAAAATTAATACTTACAAAATAAGATATTTTCCAAATCATTATTTGGTATTGCATTGCCTAGGCTTCTAATTGCATTAAATTGATGGCAAATATGATTACTCAGGCAACCTGTTCAAATTAAAGAATAAAAAGTGAGTAGCAGAAAAGAATAAGAGAAACGCATGGTATTGAGAAGAAAACAATTGCAGACACAGAGGACAGCTGCTTCCATGGTTGATGTTTTATCACAGTTGTAGCTAATTGAAGTAATAAAGAACATGGATTAAGGATAGTTTGTATTTTGAAGTCTTGGGGAATCTGATCAGTTAGGTCAGTTTCCTAATGTTCTCATTCTGAAAAAAATCCAGATGAAGTATTCCCAGCAGGTCTTTACTGTATGTACAGCTATCTTATTGAGTTTGCTTTCTGTGGATAAAAAAAGTAGTCTACTTTTGTATGGAAACACCTTGCTGATCTGGGAATATTTTTAATTTAAAAAACAAACCAACAAAAACAAACTAAATAAAATCTTGAGATGATTATAAACAATGTGCCATGGATGATGGGTAGAGCTTCCTGTGGAGGAGTTCTTGTTTTGTTTTTTTTTTTCCTTGTTCTGCTGAGGTCTGATGCTACATTTGTGTCTGTCCCCAGGCAAACCGGGACGCAGTGATCAGCCGTGCCCCTGACCAGCAGGACGACCGGGCTGTCAGCCTCCGGGATGCTTCTGCAGTCTACGACCTTCTCAGCATCACACTGGGCAGAAGAGGGCAGTATGTCATGCTTTCTGAGGTACCTCTGCCTTCTGGCTCAACTTCCATTTGAAATGTGCAAACAAAACCTGTCTTTCAGTAACTGTTGGCTGTTGGTCAGGGAGGTGAAGCACACTAGCTGGCAATTAGTAGAAACAGCTCCAGGCCTATGGCAGCACAGGTCAGAACTGTTTGAGACATTAAGCTAATTCATATGTAGGCACTTGAGCAAAGCAGCCCTAATTTAAAGTGATATCGTACGGTAGCAGGTCCCATTAACTAAGAGGAGGAAAATTGTCATTTAAAAAAATATATTTGCTCCACAACAATTCATCTGCCCTAATTTGATTACTGAGCCATGCCAAACAGCAGTATTGACAAAGGATGCCAAAAACAATTTCTGACATTTCTTCCAATGTTTATTTTGCAGTGCTTGGAGAGAGCCATGAAGTTTGCATTTGATGAATTTCACCTTTGGTACCAGCTTGCCCTGTCCATGGTGGCTTGTGGAAAGGTAAAGTTCAAACTAAAGGACTCTGAAAGGGCACATTTTCCTCTGGCAGAATGTGTCTCGTTTACCATTTTCAATGTGTGCAGACGTGTTTTGTGGTGGTATGTCCCACCAGATAACTTACGCAGAAGGATAGTGCTCACCTTTGATTGTTCTTTGTGATCAGGTATTGCGTACTGATCTTCCGAGTTCCCATGTTTCTTCTTGTCCTTCATTATTAAGGGGAAAACATATTTTGTGTATGGCTGTGGATTGAAAACTGTTATATAGCTGTCCATACTATGCAGATCCAACATAAATACGTGTGGCGTAAGAAAGATACTGATGTCTCAACCTGTCATCAACTCCGTGTCTTTGGGCAGTTGACTTAACCTCTCTCTTAGGCTGTGATTCTCCATCTGATCCAAGGAAATGTTTGTGCTTTTTCGTAGATAGCTTGTGAAGATTAGTATTTTTGAAGTGCTTTAATCTTGGTACAGAAGATAATGTAGAAAAACAAAGGATATGTGAATGCATGCAGTTGTGCTTTAACACCGTTTTTTTAAATTAATACAGTATTTGTGAAAGTTCTCAGTAGACCACTGAGATGCCTGAAGTCTAGTTGCAAAAGATAGCAGAGCTTTTCTTTATTAGACTTAAAAGAGGAGACTTCCCACAGGAAAAGTAGATGATAAATTTAGCTTGTTCATAGTGGGGATCCCCACCTACATCCTTTAGGAGCTGTGAGCAGATTAAAGCTGTAGCAGACTGCTTACAGCATGGGCCTATATTCTGTGCCCGTGGAGTGTAGGGGGTCCAAGTAGAATTAGACAGAGATGACCAACTAGTTATCATCAGTTGAATGATGACCACTGTTGGCCTTTTATGGCTATAACTTGAATTGGAAACTGGCTTTGGGGTGAAAGCTAGGGATGAATAAGCAGTGTCAAGCTTTTGTAAAGAAGTTGTCATCCTATGGTATGTAAGTGGCAGTAAAGTTCAGATGATGTCTGAAGGTATTCCTTTATTTTTATGAGCACAGACAAAGCCTTATCCAGAAGACTGTTTGTTTTTGGATGATATATGTTAACAAAATAGCAGACCAACAAGAGAGTCTAATAAGGAGCATCAGGGATGGCTAAGAGTATAGTAAATAGGACTGTAGAAAGACCAGGAAAAAAAAAAAAGGTACCATAAAGGATGGGAGTGGGGTTTGAAGAGAAAGAAATGTTCAAGAGCTGTTGCAAAGAAGAAGGGTTTCTTCTTGTCTGTGGTGGGTAGGACAGGATGTAATGTCTTCCAGTTGCAGCAACCCAAGTTCGTGTTTCCAATTAGGAGGCAAAAAAAAAAAAAAGGATATCGGTATGCTGGAAGAAGACTGCCTGTGGAGATTTGTGTGGAGCTTGCGTCACTGGGGATCTGTGGAACACCATGGACAAACACCAGTCAGCCATGACCACGTTGTGAGGCACTGGAGCTGGACTTGGTGGGACCCAGAAAGCTCTGACTCTGTAATGGGACTCCACAGTTACCTCGTAAATCAGCTTGATCTGTTGCAAGCAAAAGGAGACATCAAAACTCTGATAAAGTATATTAGATAAAAGAACAGTGTGGGGCTGAAGGGAAATGTTTAGTAGGAGGGAGGCTCACAGATTCCGGTAGGAGTTCAGTACAAGCATTTCAAAATCCAATTCCAGATATGAAAACGATGGCTGGACTCTCAATTATGTATAGGGAAACCCGAAGCAGCTGGAAGAATACTTGAACAGTGAGCCTGTTGCCTTGGTGCTAATACCTTGCATTGGCCTATGTCAGGTGAGGGCTTTAGAAATCGGGTCCAGCTCCCCTTGGCATTCAGCTGGAGTTAGCACGTAGCTGCCCTCCCTGCCTTTGCAAATCCTCTGGATACCTGATCTCTTGATATTCAGGGCAACAATGACTACATAGGCAGCGATAGGAGGTACAGTATCTTCCCATAAATTCATTTCACTTGTCTGGAAGGTTTAGTGGCTTTACAGGTTGTGTAACCTGTTTCTTGACAGCAAATAATGATGTAACCTTGTTAAAATCTAGAATTGCTTCCCAGCAGATTAACTGATGGTTGACAGTGTATCCAGAGTAATTGGGGTTCGATCTTAAGTTAGAATGGAAGAGAGAAATAGGGCACGATCTTTACCTTCTAACAATTTGCATGAGAAATCTGTCCTCCTTAAGTGTATATGTATCTCTTCAGCTTCCCCTAGAGGTTACTGTATATTTGGTACTTAAAAATGAGCAACATGAGTATCTATATCTCTATAACTGTCCCAACTTTTAAGATTTTCAGGCGTGTCATGTACTTGAAATATTTAGAAGGTAAAATGGCCTGATCTCGTCTGTTTTTCTCAAAGCTCTAAATGTTCTGAGCCTTATATGGGACAGCGAGGATTCCCTTACCCAACAATCCCATCTGTGCAGCGTTTCACTTCTAATCCCAAAGTATTCCCTGAGGATTCCTGTCATATACTCTGCAATGCGTCATCTCGCTAATGGGAGATGTGGCATACATTTTTATACTTCTTTGCAGCTTGATAGCAGGACAACGTCCATTCAAATGGAAGTGCTCCAGTGCAGCAGGAGGAACTGATGATAAAAGAGTGTGGTTTGTCTAGACTGCAGATTGCAGAGCACACTTCAGCTTTTATAGGTGGAAGATCTGTTTTCACCTGTCTCAGTCACAGCCAATTCCTGATCTCATTTCTTGGTAACGAAATCTTGCATCCTGCAGTGTTACCTCTTCTGCAGTACAGCAAATCATGCTCATAAATCTTGGGTATGACAGGAACCCTCTATCAACCTGTAAATGCTAGAAACTTGGTCTTGTTATTTTAAAATATTTTTAGGAATTGCAAACTCTGACCTTCTTAAAAGTGCTGTAAAAGCCTATCTTGTCCTCTGTTCTATGTTGCATTTGATTAGTGTTACTTTTTTTGTATATTGATCTTTTTCGGGTTAAGTCAGAGTTTAACATTTAACAGTCAGGGTTTAACTATTTTCTTCCTCCGCCAGACAAAAAATTGCCAAATGGCGGCTGTCATTTTTCTCAAGTGAGCACTCTGGATGTCAAGTCAACCAGCTAGGCTCATTACTGTGTGTATGCTTGAGTTTGCACATTATTTTTAAAAGGATGTGTCTTAACAAAAATAGGCACGCTGCTTCAGAAAGTCCTTAGGGCAAGCAAGGCCTTAGGGATTCATAAAACAGTGAATGAGAAAGCTCAGAGAAGCATGACCTTCCTATTCTTCCATCCACTTAAAACAGTCGAAATAATGGAGTGACAGCAATTTGACTTGGCTGTGCTTCTCGGCATCTTGCATAATGAGAGATGGTGTGGTCTGGTTGTTGGTTGTTTTTTTTGTTTTGTTTTTTAACTTATTCTTGGGGGTGCATATATACTGAATTGTGTATTTTCTGAATGAGTGAAGTATGTTTATTTAAATGATTTGAAGTTCAGCCTGAAATTTGAAAGACTTTGTAGATAAGTTTAGATTTTCAAATTCAGATGAAATACTGGGAAAGCATAGACAATGGCGTAAGGCATACCTGCTATAGGAAGAGAGTAGTGAGAGATGTCCTGTGTCACCATGTGTAGTTCTGGATAGGCAGGAGAAGTTTAAACTGGCCTGAAGCAGAACACCTGTTCTGCTGCACTGGTGCTGGAAAACTGGATTCTGAACTCTGCACAGATGCTTAGAGTTGTTTCTGCTGGTAATCACCTTCACGATTTGGTAATACGACAGCCAGAGGCTGAGCGGGTACGGCAGCTCCCTGTCTCTGCCATGCACAGACAGGCTGGAGCCTGAGTGGCAGTGGTGTGAGAGCCGGACGCCATCTGGCAGCATCCTCGGGCTATGAGATGAGCCACTGCCCTGCAGCCAGGGCGAAAGGAGTGCAGTAGGTTGCATCTGCTTGTCTCAAGACTCTGGAGAAGTAGAAGTGACCTGTGTTGAGCAGAATTAGGGGGAGGGAAAGGAGCAGACCTTTATTTACGATGTAGAAAGCTGTGTGAAGGATGGCTGGTTGGGGCAGACCACCTCCGCTGCTGCTTTTCAGCTGAACTGTTTGCACTGGAGGTGGTGGAGATGACCAGCATGCAGCGGTCCTGCAGACTGGGGCAGCTCTGCCGAGGTACCTGCAGGTGGTGGCAAAATGATCATAGCATCTAGGTGATGTATTACAGGCACGAGGGATGTGAAACAGGGTCTGCGTGCACTTGCAGGCATTTCCCTGGCCTCAGACCAGTGGGATCAGTTACATGTTCCCCTTTTCAGATCCCTGTCCCCTTCCACACTTAACTGCCCCACATGGGACCCAGCCTGGGTGTCTCAAAGTGTCACTGGAGCTCTTTGGAATTAGAGACTCAGAAGTGCCTGGGGTTGGACTCTGGCTTAGATCAACAGTACTTGATGGTCTTCTGGATCTGCGTCACGAGTGTCTTTTTACCTGAGATATGGCCGAAGGGAAATATAAACTGATAAACAATGTGCCTTGTAAAGGCACGTGTAAAGCCATGTTTATATGGCTCTTCTAACTAACAACCCAAGGAGATGAGATTTGTATTTAATGACAGTGAGGTGCTGTTTTCCTGAGGGTGGTGAGTGAGGATTTGTCAGAGATAGCTGTGAAATTGTGAACAATGAGGTACTTGGTCTGCAAGTTCTGGGCACCCCAACTGAGCCATTTAACCTGCAGCAATCTCACAGTCATTGCTCATGTCCAGTGGATATCTGTTATTATTAGTGTATTCAGTACCTAAAACTATTTTTGTGCTCAAATTTAATATTTCTGCTCTATCTTTTTACTGTATTAAAAGCTTTAGGGTTGTTTGTGTTTCCTGACTAGAGGGGTGAGGAGTCGTACAGTCTCAGGCCAGCTGAGGAGGTAATCTGCCCTTACCCCTCACCCCTTGTGCTCATTAGGGGGATGAGGAGCAGCAAGATGTGCATAAGGGAAGGGGTCCGGAGCAGGTGAAGGGGCTGTGGGAAGAGACTGTGGAGCTGGAAGCAGTTACCTGAAGGCAAGGGCTATGCTCAGCAGGCCTTGTGCTGGGGTTGCTGATGGAGGTTGTGTGTTCCTGGGGTGCCTGGTGCTCAGCTGTCTAGCCACCCTCATCCAGGGTTTGCAGAACACCATCAGCCCAGTGCTTCCCTTTAGGACGGCAAATGCATGAGTGCATGATCCTGCCCAGCCCCTGCTAGCCTGTACTGAGGACACCCCAGGGACAGTGGCCAACGTTGCTGTATAAATAAGAATGGCTGTCCGTAGGGGGATTTATTCTCCAAGGGTGGTATCTTGCAAAACCAGGCAGATAAATCTGCTTTTAGCTACACAAAATGCTCCCGTCTCCTTTCAGCCTTCCTGTGTTTGTTCATCTTTAAGGCAAAGAGGAAGAAAGAGTCACGCTTGTCTACCTGAGTGATTTTCTTAATAACATAACACTTCAGGAGGTGTCTGGTGCTACACAAAGGGAAATAATCGCACCCTCCTTGGCATCTGTCATTCAGCTGCTTTTCTGAGGGAGCAGGCTCCAGCTCTCGCAGAGCCAATCGTGCAGTGTCACTGTGTTCCCCTTGGCTGCTCAGCAGTGGAGATAATGCAGCCCTGCCCAGGGCTTGTGCTGGCAGCGTTTTTAGGGTTTTGAAACCAGTCTTAGACAGACATGAACTTTGATTTTCAAGCCTTTTGCAAGTTGCTGATACGCGCTGGTCATAGCCAAATAATGTCAGGCTAATGTCTGAGCTGCTCCTATCTGTGTTGCACCCAAAAAAG
Source organism: Cygnus atratus (assembly GCF_013377495.2). Taxonomy (NCBI): domain Eukaryota; kingdom Metazoa; phylum Chordata; class Aves; order Anseriformes; family Anatidae; genus Cygnus; species Cygnus atratus. The sequence continues at coordinate 91,828,883 of NC_066364.1, read as the reverse complement.
GAACGCTTCCACTTATTTAAAACAGTGCAGCAAAAGCAGGTGTCTGTAATAGCTTCAAGGAGCTTCAAGTTTGACTCAGCCATGCCTGTAATGCCGATATACAGCTTTCCAGAAGGTTAGAAGGAAAGTTATAAATACATTCGATACATAATTCTGCAGCAACAGCAGACGAATTTTATGATTTAGGCTGTTCCTTCTGTTGGTTTCCTTGCAAAAGCTTAGACTGGTTGCTAAGCAACTGGCATTAAAAAAAAAAAAAAGAACATTTCTTTTTGCATTGCAGGCAGGAACCTTGGGAGCAGCAGAGGCCTCGGCTGGCTCCTTAAATAGCATTGCTGGGGAATGAAAGTTAAAATATTGAACAGTCATTGGTTAAAGATCCTGTTACAAAGGTCAGCCATCTAGGGGTTATTCAGTAGTTTGGTTTCTTTTGGTGCAAAAGGGAGATTAGAAGGGTGTGTGTGTGCTGTAGATGGTGCTAAAAATGGAAGGCTTCCTGCCTGATGAGCAAAATACCTGGGTGGGCTGTAGAGCTGCCTTCAGGCTTAACTCTCTTTTCTTGACAGAAAGTGTGAAGTGTGGTGTTTGTCACATTAGCATGGGCAAATTCATGCTTTTAAATCCCAGAATGTAAGAGGTGCTCCTAAAAGTGAATGTTTGAAGCTGCTTAACTGCAGTGCTCTGATTTGCTAAGCACAGGGTAAAAGAAAAGGCGAGCATCAGTCCCTATGTTGAGAGAAGTGAATGTCTTAAGAGAATAATATCCATGCTGAGGGATTCACAGAAATGTAGAAATTCAGTGAACAGCGAACATCAGAACAGCTAATTCCAGAGTTCTCAATTGCTGGCTCCCTCTAATGTCATCTTCCCTTGCTGGTTCAAGGTCACTTACAGCTAAATGGCTGTGAATCCCAGGATACCAGGAGTACTTATTCTTGCGTATTGAAAGATTTCTGCCACACACACAGACACAATCCCTTTGAGATGTGCAGTTTTTAAGATCAGGCAGAATGATGCTCAAAGAAAGGCAGTACTACTTGTGGAGATTTGTCTGTACTGGACTGCCAGGTGAATTGGGAGGGAGGCTGTCTACCAAGACGACCACCTTGAGGAATGTTTTCCCTCTGGCTGAAAGCAAAAAAGTAGAAACTTTGGAACCTTTGCAAGAGAAGAGCAACTGTGTATGGTGTGTCAGGTCTGCTTGGCACGATTTACTGTCTAGAAATTCTTCCTTTTACTTACATTTATGGTCTCTTTATCTTCTAAGTGTCTCTACTGCAGGTTGAGAGGTGCCATGCATGTATTGAATGTAGTATATAGAGCCCTTTCAGCTTGTACTGAAAGCAGCCTTTTGTGAGTGTTGCCCATTGCTTCCCGGCACCTGCCTTTACTGATTTTCTTTTCAGAAATTATTATGGAGCACACTCGCGATCTCAGCAGAAGGAAAATATTGTATGCAAGTAGATTAGGTGAAGAAAACTTAACAGAGAACAGATTCCTTTAAATATTGGACTTAAACATGCAACAGTAGTGCCACGTGCTTCACCTGTCCCTATTGCAAAAATAACAAAGTTGTTGTATGAAAGATGGAGATGTCCAACTTAGGTAACAGAGGTTCTGTAGTCCTTTACACTTTTTTTTGTGTGCATTTGGTCCCTTAAGGCGGTGTTTTCACTCTGTATCCTGATTTGAATTCTGTGCCTTGCTTGTCGTAACAAAAAGGAGAACTGTCATGAATCTCCTTAAACCTGATGAGAATCCCAAGGCTGAGAACTCAGACCTCCCATTACAAAAAGCTGGAACCCCCCATGAGGCAGCAGTTGGCAAGCTTGCCGTTTCTTTAAACTATGAGTTTCAATAAGTTCCTGTGTGTTTTAGGGGGACTCACAAGCCTTTTTTCCCAGAGAGAGTCCAAATGAGACCCAGAGGCAAATCCTCTTTTTTCTGAAATCCTTGAGAACTGGTTCCAGTGCAGTTGTTATAATCCAACAATTAGAGATCTAAACAGAAAGAACTTAAACCCTTGCCTGAGTTTTGATGTGAGCTGTGCTGAAGCTCCGAATTATGAGCAGGAAGCGTGCAGTCACTTGGAGTTCAAGCTCTGCTCTTCTCAAATCATGCCTCACCAATAAATCTAATTATTATTGCCTTGCAGTGAGTCTCACAAACAATGCACTTGGCTGCCTGGTCCACCCACACTAAATGAAAGAATATGTACATTTTAATTATCAGATTATTTCAGTGTTACACAAACACTGTTTCGTATTAAATATTTTTACAAATCAATGACATCTGTATTCAATACAGGGTGGATGATGTTTGTTCCCTGCTAATTAATGCCTGTAATGAATATCTGTATTACACCTTGGTATATATATTTCTCGCCAGTGTCCCCTAAACAAAGTAACGGTGGGAGTAAGATGTTATTCTTCCTGTAGTCATTCCTTGGCCACCATTTTCATCTATATATAATTTCTGCTGAGTAAAGTTTTCAAGGTGAAATTTTATAGATCTCTTGAATTTTTAAAATGCGTCTGGGGAGGAAGGCTTCATGTTGCCATGTTTCTAAAACCATTTCTGCTCTGTATGTTTAATTGCAAACTTTATAAACTTGCCTAAATTAACATAACTTTGTAAACGTTTTAAGAGCAGCATGGAAGGTATAGCTTTGACTTGGTCAATTAGTGTTCAGAAGCTCCTCAGCGCATGCAGTAAAGTGGCTCTACACAGGAGAGGAATTTGGGCATGGACACAAGGTGGGTTTCTCTGCTGTGCTGTGTTCAGAAGTGGCTGTTTTGCCCTTGCCCCCCAACAGGCTCTGGGCAGGCTGCAGGAGCGCTCTGCGGTTCGAGGCAGGTGGAGGCTGCGGTGCTGGCTGGTGTCCTGGTGACCAGCCTTACTCCATGGGCAGGCTGCAGATGGGGACTGAGCCGAGCTCAAGAGGAGCTGGCAGGGAGCCGGGCTGTATTGCTTCTCTTCTGGTGCGGGCCCTGAAAGGTCTCGTGGCTGCGGCCCAACTTTGAACAGGCATCTCACTGCTCTGACTTGTGCTCGCACCAGCTGTGCTAGCCAGCAGTGCTGTAGCAGCCCCAGGTGCCTCCTGCTTCCTCCTGTGGGGAACTGAGAATCCCCCACCGTCGATCTGTACGCATCTTCTCAAAGCAGTGACACTGGACGGAATACAGTCTTGTATATGCCTGGCCTTTTCATTTCACTTTTGTATGGTGGGATAGCAAGGGCTGGAGGTGTTCAGCTGCGTATACGCTGACTGGCAAGGTGCATGTGGTCCTCTGATACTGCTTGGGTTTCTCATGTCTGCAACACCTGTGAGCCAGAATAGAGGGCAGGAAGATGATGTGCCCGGTTAGGACACTTATGTGCTTATGCTAGCACTTAAAACACCTTGAGTGGTGGCGCTAGGAATACCAGCTCCCTGCAGCACAGGCAGCCTTCTGTAAAGGAGGAATAAGATGCCATTAAAACCTGAGACATTACTTGTTCTGAACAAATAGGTGTCAAGAAGGTTCATTCAGAGGGATACGAGTCATCTAGCAACAGCAGAGCGTGGTGATGTGTTTCTTGCTCTACTTCAGGATTGAATTACCCAAGCCTGTATTTCTGAGAGGGGCAAAGTACAGGTTAAGCTCCCATCTCTGTTCCGAGACAGGCATCTTTCTGGCTTCAGACCAACAGCTGAATGATGTGTTTAGAATTGTAAAATAGCAAAATTTCATTACTTGTATTGATGATATCTGATGCTCCATATAGGTGGGAGCGGTCTGGAGAATGCAGGGCAAGCTGTTGCTCTTTTTTAGGCTACATTTTTTAGGCTACATAGCAGGTATCCAAGCTTTTCAAGCAGGAGGCTTTGCCTCGTGCTGCTGCAGAGCCTGTGCGTTCTCTTAAAAAGCTCATCTTTGCCTTGTCATGTGCAGGACTGCTGTACATCGCTTTTTTCCCTTTTTCCAGGCTGCCTTCCAAGCCAATTTTTCTCCAGGCTTTGAATCTGCTAGCAAGAACTGGACCTTCAGCTCTGCGGAGAGAGGAGGAGGCAGGCTCAGGCAGCCTGCTGCGGCGTGAGGGAGGGGAAGTGCTGATGGCCTGTGGGAGTGTGAAACCGTCGTGCGGGGCTGCCAACTGCATGGGATTAGAGCAGGCTCCAGGCCCAGCAGCATGTGCTGACAGGAGCTGTGGTGGGGAGGGCCCTTGTGGGTCAGGGTCAGGAGGGGATTGTCAGGACCCGATAGGAATAGTTGTTAGTTTGGCTCTGCGAGCTTGTATCGGTGTGTTTACTGCCCTCCTGGAATATAGAAAGGTCGTGACTATGTAACGTGCTGCTGGGAGTGAATACGAGTGAGAGGCCTGTGTGTGTCTTGGGAAGGAGGTTGGAAGAAATGGGGCATTGAGTGGTTCTGGGTCGTTTATGAGGAGAGTTGGAAGCTTCAAAGAAGCTGGTTCAGGTGGGTTAGGGTGGGCTAGGAAACTGGCAGAGCTAACCAAGCCTTCTTTCTCACCAGCATCTCACACCAGAGCATTCCTCATTCCGTATTAAACTGCTGAAATACAGCAGTCATGAATGGCGCTGCTGTAAAAAGCAATGTTTGTAGAGCACATGGACTATCCAAAGGGCTATGTAACTGCTAAGCTTAATAAACACCGTTTATTAATGGTAACCTTACACCAGGAAGAGCTCCGTGGGCTTTCTGTCTAACACATGCTACTCAGACCACCCGCTGCACAGTGTATTGCTCTGCAGCTGCCTGCCCCACCCTTTGCATGGTGGGATCCCGGTTGTATTCATGTATGTTCGGGACCTGGAGAAGACAAAAACCAGTCTACAGAACAGATTACTTTAGCTACACAAACCTCTGTCTGACGGGTTTTTTTGTTGGTCTAAAATGTAATGTACAAAAGGGTAAGCTCTTTATGATCTCCTCTGGCTTACTGGAAGATGGTTGCATGCAAGGGAAACTATATGGCAGAGTTGTGAATTGGAAGGGCAGAGTTAAAATAACCACTGTGTTGATAGCTGAAGAAGACTGTTTCTTGTAAAGTGCACAGCCAGGGCTGGTTCTTTGGTGTACTACTTCTGAGCGTGGGAAGCATGTGTGTTTGTGTGTGCACATGTGTGTCTGTTTGTGTGGAGGTGGGAGTAAAGTTGCTAACTTGTTGCTGACATGATTTTTTTTTTTTTTTTGTAATTTCATATCACTGTTTTGTAGATTTCACTGAAATACCTTGCTTGGGCTCTTAACAGCATTGTCTAATCAGCCTTTTTTTCCCTTCCTCCTTTCCCTCCCCTTCCTCTCTCCAGTCAGCATATGCTGTATCAGTGCTCAAAGAGTGTGCTAAACTGCGACCAGCAGATCCCACCGTTCCTCTTCTGGCTGCCAAGGTCTGCATTGGGTCACTGCACTGGGTAAGCAAGCTGATGCAATTTTTACTATGTAATGTATTCAATGCTGCAGTGACAGTACCATAGGGTAGTTGCAGGGAGAAAGGAAATCCCTGTTAAAAATCACACATGCATGCACGTTTAAAAGAAAATAAAAATCCCAGAAAGAAATACTGCAGTAAGTCACTGAAATGAGCTTTGCTGGCCTGTTATAAAAAGGAGGAGGGGGAAAAAAACATAATAGTTATTCTGGGGACTGCCTTTTCGAGTGAGTATCCAGAGCTGAATCTGCCACCCTGGTAGCCCCTGAAAGACAAAAGTTAATTAGTTGGTCTGGCCCTTGGACTGCTAGATAGTTGAGGTCTGCTGGATGACTCAGTCTTTTGTTCTTGAAGTTCCTGTGTCAGTGTTTTCTGTTCTGGATGTGTTAATGTATGCCCCATTCAGAAGCGGAGTGGGAGTAGAAGTCTGTGCCTGTGAAATTCTGATTATCCCAAGGAGAAGAAACATCTGTCAGTCTTTTACTGCTTGGTTTAATTAATTGAATGGCAGCCTGCTGTTTTCACCTGTCCTCACCACGAGGTGTCCCTACAGTCAGTGAAGGATTATAATTGCTAATACAAGTAAAACAAAGATACAAGAAAGGAAAGCATGAAAGAAAATACCAGAAGAATCTGCTCAGATTTTGGTGACAAGATGTTCTACCTCCTCCCCAGGCCTCTACAATCCCTGTCTGGTGAAAATTGGTATTGAGCTGAACTTAATTGAGTTGTATCAGTTTAGGGCCTCAGTGAGGGCACCTGGTTATATATGTTTTTGAATGAACTATACTGTTCAAACTATAATGGTTGAACTCATATGTGAGTCAGGAAAAACTAGAAAGCATCTTGTTCTAGGAAAAAATCTTTCAGGTCTGAGGACCTTGAGGGAATCCTTGCTGAACTACCTAATTCACAGAGCAATTTAGCTCTCTTGTATCCTTAGCTCAGTATGTAAATTTTGAGGGCTGAAAGGTATTCAGTGACGTAAAATACTCACAGTGTAAAATAACATTCACAGTGAAGCAAATGCATTTTTCTTCTGATTCTTAGAGATTTTAAAACAATATGTAAGCTGGACATTACAGCTGTGTTGAAGACTCATTAGCATGTATGAGGTTTTCAAAGCAAAGTCAAGTTGTTATTAGCCTAAAAAAACAAGTATATTGATCTTTTTTTTCTCTGTATAGCGTCTGAAGTTAGAGTTGCTTCATGGGCTAAATTCCTGCATTCCTATGGAGCCATACTAGGGGACTTGCAGCCTGACAGCTTCCTCTAGCAATTCTACCATCTCAATGCTTGTCAGGAGGAAAAAAAGCCAGCAGAACAGACGTGTGAAATTTAACGGAAATCTTTCTGAGATCAGGGTAGGTTTTGCTTAGGAGCCAGAACTTTAATATGGGAGATGAACTTGGGATCTCTGTACTGCAAGTAATTCTTCTACTCTACTGCCTTCCTGCTCTGTGAACACAGATCCAACAAGGTGGGAAGGAAAGCCAACAAGTGCTAGGAAAGCCAAAGTCTGCCTGCAGTTGAGTCTGGTCCCCATTCAGATGGACCTAATCAGCTGGAGAAGTGGGCCAACACTTCTTAGTAAGTTCAACAAAAGGAAATGCAAAGTCCTGCACTTGGGGAGGAATAATCACATACTGGCGTGCCAACTAACTGGAAAAGGAGTTTTGGCTTTGCAGAAAAGGACCAGAGGTTGCCCAGAAAGGCTGTGGCATCTCCTTCTCTGGAGATATTCAGAACCTGTCTGGATGCAATCGTGTGCGATGTGCTCTGGGTAACCCTGCTTGGCGGGCGGTTTGGCCTGGATGATCTCCGGAAGTCCCTTCCAACCTCAACCATTTTGTGACTTGGGGGTTCTGCTAGACATGCAGAACATGAATCAGCAATGTGCCTTTGTGGTGAAGGCCACCAGCATCTTGGGCTGCGTTAGAAGACAGCACTGCTGGCAGGTTGAAGGAAGTGGTCCTCCCTTTTTACTGAACCTTGGTGAGACTGCATCTGAAGTCCAAGTCTGGGATCCCTAGTACAGGATGCACACAGAAGTACAGGATGCACAAAGACATACTGGAGTCCAGTGAAAGGCCACAAAAACGACTTCTCACGAATGGACTGGAACATTTGAGATACGAGGAGAAACTGAGAGAGTGGGAGTGTTCCACCTTGAGAAAGTGGCTCTGGAGGATCTTATTTATCAAAGTATATAATACTTGATGAGGGGAGAGAGAGTAAAGATGATAGATTCTTCTTAGTGGTACCAAGTGACAGGGTGAGTGTTTGGACTACAGGAAATTTAATTTACACTTTAAAAATATTTACTTATTTTTACTGTGAAGGTGCTCAGACAGTGAAACGGGTTGCCCAGAGAGATTGTGGAGTCTCCATACGTGGAGAGATACTCAGAACTTAAAAATGGTTTCTGGGGTTCAGTTGTTTAACCCTGCTTTGAGAAGGGGAGTGAATGCATCTTGTAAGACTCCGTGCTAGAATCAAGATCCCTGGGATGATCTCCAGTTTAACAGAAGCAGTGCCTTTTAGGGAAGGCATTCTACCAGACACTGGGTCACTGGTGTTTGTTGAGGTGAAAGGACCAGGTTTCTATAATGCAAGAAGAGAAATGTCAGGCTCCTTCTCTTTCATGTGTTACCCTGGTGTTCATGCAGTTCTCACTAGTGAGGACTTAATTTCAAGTGGTGCCATTAAAGTCTGCCAACTGTGAGGGATGAGGAGTTGGATGTGCAGTTATAAGCCCAAATTGAAGATGCTGTTATGGCAGGGAATGAGCAAAGACAGAGTTTGTCCTCCTCGTTGCTGCCTCTCAACATCTCTTTGGATTCACAGCTGACATATAAAGAATACTTTGCTATAAGGACATTGAGGAAAGGTGAGACTGCAACAATCACATCTCCATCCTCAGGCAGTTTGGTATCTCTAGATTTCTCATACGTGACAAAAGTGTAAAAGCAACAGTCTAACCCTAATAGCAGAAGAAAGAAGGGAGAAGTGAACTGGTTTTAACTATCTCAGTGTTGTGTTTTTTTCTTTTTCTTTTCCCTGTAACTGCTGCTTTTTCATTGTATGAAACACTTGGTGTTTTTGCATCAGAATCAGATTGCAGTCTGAAATACAAACATGATTTCACAAGATGGTAATCTAGAGTATAGCCTGTGGTTATCTAGAGTGTAGCCATATGAACTAAAAACAAATAATATTCTTCTCCCCTCTTCCTTTCACTCAGTGGCCTATGATACGAAACCTTAGTGATACCATAGAATAGTTTTAATTAAGGGGAGCCAGAGAGAAAGCTGAGTATCTTTTAAAAGAACTGAAATGATAGGTTTCCACATCTTGCAGTTAAAGGGATGCTTCTGATATTACTGGCAAACTCCTCTGCCTAATAAAGACCTTCCTGCTTAGCAGAGCTGTTTTTCTAAATGTCATCTTTGCAGTAATTATTTGCATTTAAATTACATGGCAATCAAAACAGAATTGAATCATTTAAACTGGAAGTGAACAAGTTGATCAATGCCAGTATAAATAGAAAGAAGGGTAGGCATGGCACTGGAACAGTCTAATGGACAAATATTAACAGTTACAAATACTCAAATGCATCTTGCTTTTCAGAACATATACTTCCTAACTGAAAAATTAATTGTTTTATATCTGTGTGCTTGATTGCTAGGTAGGCAGGAAATGGATGAAATCAGATCACTGTTTATACAAATGAAACAGCTAATTTATATATTTATATGTCCTGGATCTGCCTATTATGTGCTTTTGGTGCAGTAGTGTATTCAGTTTGTTTATAGTCCATGGACAAGCAGTAGTTTAGTCTTATTTCAGTTCCTAGCAATAAAAGAAACCACTAACATCGTTTATGCTGCTGGATAATTGCAGAGTGTCATGAGGAACACAGAACAGTTTCTTTCCTGATTAATCTAATGGTCATTTAACTCATTTTGCTGTCTCTGTACATGGTATCTCCACACACATAAAGAACCAGAAAAAAACTAATAGAATTGTACCATAGTGATTTACAACCTTGAGAGTGCCCAGATCACATCTATGAAATAATCTCTCGGTGCAAAACAAATCAAAGTAGAAACGTGCATGTGTTCATACTGTGCCATGCAAATCAATATGTAGCAGAGCCTGATGTGGAAAATAGCTGTATGTCCTCAGCTTCTGTTGTGACAGTATGACCAGATTATTAGCTGAAGTAAATTGGCCCTGCTCCACTGCCATATTACTGGCACCATGCTGGCCTACATCAGCAGATGCTCTGCCCACTCGACCACTAGCTTCCAGGATTTGGCCTGCATTGAACAGCTGAGTGAAGTAAGGAATGTTTTGGTTGCCATTTTCAGAATTACCATTTTTCGCAAATTGAAGGGAAAAAAAAAGCAGACTGAACAGCAAATCAATACATCGTTAGTTCCAAAGCTTGTGCCAGTTGTCTTAGAGGACTAGAAAAGCTCCAGAACAGTGTACCTGTGCAGACCACACTTGTCTGGCCAAGATGCAGCTAGACCCATACTTAACAAAGCTCATGACACACAATTTTCAACAAAGTTGGAACTTTTATATTGTATATAGCACATTAAACTGGTGTGTTTTAAAGGTCTTTGTAGTGAGCTCAAAATCACTTTTGAGGCACCATGCTGCCTGGCATTCCACTTTGCCAGGGTTTCAGCACAAGAGTTTAATGAACTTACATGGGAATGATTATAGCCAGGGAACACAAAGGCCATTTTTTGTTTAGCCAGCTGTCTTTTAGCTTTCCAGAAAGCACTATGAAATTTTGGACTACTGAAGTTCATTGTCATTTTAAATTTTCATAGGAAAGTTTCTGTAGCTTAGAGGCGAATGTCCATGCTGCAGTTGTCCTGTCTTGGTCCACTGCCAATTCAGAGTGATACCTACTAAAAGACTTGCTGCAGTTTCCTCCTTTTAATAGCTATTTTAATAGTACAGTGGTGGTAATTTCACTGTTAATCTAGCTTCCCCAAGACCCTGTTTTGGCAGATGTTCTGGTTTTGATATTTTTACAACATCTGCTTAAAGACAAGTGTCAAATACTGATGTTCTCCATTTTATGAGTCTTATTTAAGGTTACTAGGATGCTTTCTTGTGTCTTTTACTCCATTGATTTCAATGGAGGCACATTGAAAACTTGGTAAATACACATGGAGACAAATGAATTGCGGTCCTAGGATAGGCTTGAATCTTCAAGGACTCTGGTCTAAGAGTAAGAAGACATGAGGCATATTCTTACTATTTTTAGTGACACACAATTGATACCACAGAAATAGGATTGTAGTGGTAAACTTGTGTAGTGTCACGTGATGGCTGTTACCAGCTAGTATGAACTTTAGAAGGGACTTCATCCCATGGCAAAAACTGCACTACAAGGTAGTGCTGTACCTCACAACCGCTTCCCTCAGTTGGTTTGACTTACAGATCCTAGTGTGGGGAGGTGGAGATCGTGCTATCAGTCAGGGTAAAGGGAGAAGAGAGCAGGTCAGGCCAGGCCAGACCATGCATGGAGTCTTAAAGAGTGTAAGATGTCCCATGAGGTCAATACATGATGGGGGGGGGGGGGGGGAGGTTGGCAGGATGAAGATTTAGAGCTGCATACTTCTGAGGTAACGGCTTATCATTCATTACTTTCACAGACCACTTAATCCGAGAGCGCTTCTCTCTCCTTCTATCTGTTGTTGACCCTGTCACTACAGATGATAAATGATGTGCATGTGCTTGTACCCAGTCACCTAGGAGCCCTGGAGTTGCATGGCAATGCTTAGGTTTTACTGTGGTATGAATAACATTGAGAGATCAAATCTAGTCCCATTATCCGAGTTATTCCACCTGCTAAGCAGCCTCTCCGAAGGACTGACATCGCTGTGAGCAAGAGGCTACTGAGGAGGCAGGGAGAATTGTAAGAAGCTACTAGAGATTTCCTCCATCTTTTGAAAGAGATTCTTGCTGACATCACAGCTAGTGTTACTGGGGCAATCCCAAGGATTTCAGATGTCAAAGGTGACCAAGAATTTTGCTTTCTATAAATTTTCTGTGTGAGCAAACCATTCTTGATGCAGTGGAGGGAAAGCGCAAATGTTACTAAGTGCAGAGGGCTGAGCTTACGTGCTGGGTAAATTGTCAGGCTTAGCACTGGTGACACGGATAATGCTGAACAGACCAACAATGGAAAGCACTGGAATTTTTATTTCCTGACATATGTAACATGATTTATGTTTTAAGCTGTAAGCAGCTGTGGGACGAAGGCCTTTCTGTTACGCTGCACCTTACTGGACACTCTCTTCATATGCATTGTTCCTCTTTTTCCTCATTTTCTCATTATTTATTGATTTTTTTCCCTCTTCTTTGTATTAGTCTCCATACCTACAGCCCACTATAACAAAAATAAGAAGCCAATCCACCTAGTTAATATCATGTGCAACTTTGTGTAGATCCCCTGCCTGTAGCATTTGGATCTCTTACGTGCGTGGGCATTTCTCAGTCTTGCTGATGTCCAGACTCCCCAGTTTCTCTAACCTTGTCTGCTGTCCTAGGCCAGTGTCGCTTGATGTGTTTCCTGCCTCCTCCCTTGTGCTCTCCTTTTCAGTGCAGTAAGGTGCCATTTCCGTGCTGCTGTACAACATCAATTTGCTTGTCCTCACTTGTTCTAAATCTGTGCTGGTGGGAGCTGCAGCACCCGCTTGCAGTCCTGGAGGGTGTTGATTCAGTGGGGTAGGGCTGGAGCTCTTCTAAAAACAAGCTGGGTGGTGGCGACAGGCCAGGGGACAGCACCTGCTGTTTCCCACTCCCTTGTCAGTGTGCCCCTGGGCTTGGCTTGAGCGCTCACCCAAACCTGTGCTCAAATACCAGGGGTAGCTGGAACAGCCGCTCTGTGTTTCAGGGAGAACATCCCTTAGGGTTGTGCAGCTAACAAATGCTCCTTGTTTCATCAAAGAAGATGGAGGGGGTGAGAAGGGGATAGGAAAAAAAACCCACAATATTACAGTCCCACAATATTACAATCTTATCAGTGTCTGCTCATGGCTTGGCAGCCTGTTTCTCTCCAGGTGCCATGGGCGTTTTCCTTTCTGGTGTTGAGGAGGGGTTGCTTAGCTAATGCTTCCAAGTGCCTCCTGACAGGTTATACAGCTTCAGTTCAGATTACAAGTTCCTTTCAGGTTGTTTTTCCCCAACACCTGCATTCTGGGCTCTCTTCTGTGGAGGTCTCAAAAGGTAGAGAACTTCTCCCTGCAACCCTTTGCTCAAGAAGCAATTCAGTGTGAAGTATGTGGAAGAATAGAACAACAGCAAGGGCCAGATTGGAGGTGTACCTCCTTGGAGACTGTTTTTGCTTGCTTCTGAGGGAATAACAAGTAGTGATTCTAAAGAAACTGAATTTAAGCTGTTACCAGCCCAAAGAAATCTTTTTTCCATAGTTGATGTCCCCCTTTGAAGCGAACAAACCATTTAGGTTCCCTTGTGTTGAGTCTGGGCTCCTGGCTGTGCATCCAGAGTAGGCATGGCTGACTCTTCCTCATATACCTTCCACAGCTTAGCTCACTTCTGCATCCCTTGGGCTTTTCAACTTATGGGAGCCCCATGGGGTGAGACTTGCGTGCCTGGCACCGTGTGGGGAGAGGGGAAAGGGACAGCAGCTCCTGCTGCTTCACAACACATGACAGTCTGCCTGGTGGGTCTCCGGGGGACTGAGGCCTTGTTTGGGGGCCTTAAGCCCTCCTTTTCCTATTGCTAGAGCAAAGTGGAGGCACCTCCTATGCTTTAGGACCCCTGTGGGCACAGCTGCGCTGTCAGATCACAGCTCAGGCTGGCTCCTGGGCCCTCACTCAGCACAGCACAGCGTGCAGGGGAGGATTTCTCACCCCAAGCGCACTCCGGTACGGGGCAGTTCGCACAGTGGATGGATGATGTGAGCGGAAGGTTTTGCTTTTCACGGCTGCCCAGAATGATTGAAGAGTAGGCGAATTGGAGAAGAGGGGGCAGATGGCAGTCACAGCAGGGCTGGCAGGGGACGTGGCTGAGTGCTGCAAGGAGGAAAAGTAAATGTTCTCAAACAGAACCGGCCGCAGAGCTGTGCTGCGCTTTGCGAGGCCACTTGTTTTCAAAGCAGCCTTCGGCTGCCCCAAGTTTGCATTTGTGAAAGTCTTTGTGGCTGGTCAAAGCACCATTAGTGTTAGTACGAACAAATGTTTACCAGAACGGTTGTGCTAGAAGTGCTCTTTCAGCTGTTCTGAAAAGTCATGTTTTTAGTTATTCATACAATAGATTAATCTGGCACTCACAGGTGGCCCTGGGTAACTGGCAGGCAAGAAAGCTGAATGGTGTGCTGCTGATTTATGCAGCATAGGCCATCAGTCAGGGACTGGAAACACCATCAGGTGACCATTCAGAGAAACAATGGAGCAAAATCTCTCCAATTTTAAATGTCTGCATTTCAACTCCAAACCTTTCATTTAATCTCTTTTTTCATATGCTCTGCCCACTCCTACCCTTGTTCACTAGTCATTAGAATTCCTTGTATAGTTCTTTTCTTCATCTAATGGAGACTTCTTGGACGAAAGTGTATGTGGGGAGAAGAGGAGAAACAATGAAGAAAGAGTGGGAATATTAGTGTTTATGATGGCAAAAGAGGTGCATAATTAAATTTCTGGCTGCAAAGATTTCATGCTTTACATAAAAGTTCCTGAGAGCTGAAGAATTCAGTTATTGTTTCATGTGAAGGTTTTTTGTGTGTTTTTTCCTCCATGCTGAGTCACGGGACATTTTCTTCTTCCATTGTCCTAGGCAATGGTCCAGAACATGCATCAGTATGTGACAGGGAAGTCTGTAGGGCAACTTACAGGATTAAGTCTCTTGGAACAAACTTCAGTCTTGCTGATGTGATTGGGAGTTTAAAGGGTCTCATTTGAGCATCGCTGAAGTTAGCAGAACTATTTCCAGTGTTATCAGAAGACTTTGGATTTTGCCATTAAAGATGATCTTTGCAATTTGCTTGGTGACGCCAAGTATGCCTGTGGGGAGGGTTCCCCTATTTCAGTTAGCAGTTTCCAGACTCATAGTTGACTAAGCAATCAGCAGTACTGTAATGCTTGCAAATTTCAGTGAAGGATTGACGAAATACGTGTTGATCATTGGGCTGACTGGTCTGAAGCTTCAGAAATTTGAAAACTATTGGCCTACATTTAGTCTGAAGTGCTGTGGCCTCAGGGAGATGCACAAGCGAGGAAAAGACCCAAGCAGTGGAGCTTCTTCACTCCCAGACTTTTCAGACCTTTCTTCATACTTATATTACCAGCGAAGACCTCCTTATGTTTGATACCATCTAATAAATACCAACTTGTCTGTTTATGTAGCTATTAGTTAATGTCATCACCTGAATGTCTGCAAGGGATGTAACAAGGAGCCCTCTTGGCAGGCTAGTATATCAAGTAGATTTTGTTCATAAATAATGTATGAACACATTGCTGCACAAGGAAATTTTCTGGTCTACTGTCCCATTTTTTTGGTTTCCTTACAGGTGACTCCTTTTAGATGTTAAAGAACTGTGAGGTGCTGTAGTCTGACAAAGCTGAGTCTTAAGAGAGTGCATTTCGGTTACAACTGCAGTACTTGCACCTAAAACGTTGGATTCCAAAAAAAAAAAGAAAAAGGATTTTCTGCAGACAGAATAATTCCATCCCAGAAAGTTGGTTGTCTTGTCATAGAAGTTTCTAAAAGTAGGATTATTTTGGTAGCAGTCTGGCTATTGATTAAAGGTCACGCTGATCATGGCTGACAGGGTCTGCAGACTGCCTTGTACGCACACAAGATGTTCTTGTAGGCTCTGTATATTTCAAGCCTTACTTAGAACTTTTACCTGTACATCTGTAACCTTGATTTTTTCAGATATGTACAGTCTACAGTTCTTAGTCTTTTTCTGCATGTGAAGGGTGAGTGATGTTAATGAGAATTTAAGGTTAGAAATGAGGAACACTGTTCTGCCATAAAAGATTTGAATTGTTTTTGGTTAAAAATTCTCATTCACTCTGATTTTAAAGAATCTTTATATTTTTTTCAGACTTAGGTCTGCATCATCAGTTGGAAAGGAAGGTTGAGGGGAGCACTCTGTGCTGTAATAGAAGACGCTGTTTTGGAGGTTGATGCCAAGAGTTCACAAATGCTTCTCTTCCCATTAGAATCTGTAGTATAAAATGAGGGCGGTGAGGCACTGGCACAGGCTGCCCAGAGAAGCTGTGGGTGCCCCATCCCTGGAGGTGTTCAAGGCCAGGCTGGATGGGGCTTTGGGCAGCCTGGTCTGGTGGGAGGTGTCCCTGCACATGGCAGGGGGTTGGAATTAGATGGCCTTTAAGGTCCCTTCCAACCCAAACCATACTAGGATTCTGTGATTCTAAAATGCATCTCTAAGGGAACTGTGTCTTTGCGAAAAGATACCAAATGTAGCTAGTGCATGCAGCACCAGCTGGTAAGGTAGTACAGCATTTCAGATCAAATTTGGGTCCTGCATTTGCTGCCTCATTGTGGTGGTAGAACTGCAAGCAACAGCTGAACTCAGCTTACAGTGAAGATCTTGCTTGTTTTGTAAAGTTTTAAAAAGAAGTAAAATTTGCTAGGATTTAAAAGCATTGTACAGCAAACCTAGATGGTCTTTGTTTAAAGGAAGATACCTGTTAGACCTCTCAATATACTGCCAGGATGATATGTAAGTGGTTAGTCCATTGGTGTTTAAGACTGTGATTCCCCTGGAGGGAAACAAAAGTAAGATACCGCCCTTCGTTAACGTTAAATGACTGAAAATAGTTTAGGGTGGATACTTAAAACAAGACCAGAACTCTTCTGAAAATGGGAATGTGCATCAAGGTCTGATAAAGTGGCCTTCTATGTTCTCCTTTCTATGAGCACTTACTGTGGTCTCTGAAGCCTTGTTGTGAGTGGCTCTCAGATCTCTTACTGATACATGTATAAGAGGGTAGCCTTACTGAAGCAGGTATAGCAGAAATGCATATAATTGTCAACCTGTCATCTTTTGCAGCTGGAAGAAGGAGAATGCTTTGCTAAAATGGTGATAGACCTGGGTGAAGATGCTGGAGAGTCCCTAGCAAAGGGTTACCTGGCACTGGGTCTTTCATACAGTCTTCAAGCTACTGATGGTGAGTTATCCTGTTTGTGGGAAACTTATTAGAATCTGTGCTTTTAGTGATGACTGGTCATAGAAAATTGCAAGACAAATTGGGAGTGTTCACTTCTTCAGACAACTTTCTTCTGTAGTAACAAAAAATAATTTTTTAGGTAAAAGAGGAAACACGTCATTACCTAGAAGATGCTAATCTGACTGTAGTCAATGATTCTTGGTGTGCTTTATTTGGATTTTTGTGATACATTTCTTTCACTTATTTGCACAACAAAAAGTTGAACTTTTGATCTATTTTCATATTTTTGTCACCCACTCATAAATCACATAAAGAAATATAATCCAAGAACTGGAGGCAGAAATGCCTGACTTCAGTTCCTAGCGTGATACTGATTCCCCACAGAGATTCAACCTCTCTGTGATGCAGTTTCTTTCTCTGCTTAGAAGTAAACAAGATAAAAATATCTTTCTCATTGGTACTTATGGATGTTGACTACATACAATGTAAGAATTTAATTTTTTAATGTTGACTGCTTGGGTTTTGTGTGATCAGACAGTGTGCTTCTGCAGAATCGGTGCTTAGTAGTTTGAAGGGTTGAAAGTCCTGGTGTTTAGGAGAGATCTAGATTTGACCTTCATCACGCTCACAGCTGGATACACCTTTGCTTCTTCTATGACTTCTACCATAGGTAGAAGGCTTGCTAACATAGTTTCTTTGAATAATGGCTGAGCTAGTTTGTTTCCTAATCAAATCAGCAGTCCACACCATATGCCAGCAATGGCTTTTCTGTCAGATGTGTTCCACAGAAACAAACTTCTTCCAGCAGATGAGCCTGAAACAAAGCTACAGTGACAGCCTGTATGGTATCATGGAAGTACTATGGTCTTACAAATTACACCAAAATTTTGTAAGGCATGTGTTTGAGGAAGCAGCTTGTATATTTCAGAAGTGCAAGTCAGTGTATTTTTTTCAGGCACATCTATCTGATCAGGTGGTTTGAGAACTGCTTTCCAGCATGGAGGGTAACATGCAGTGTTGCTCCTTTCAGTTCTCCATTTCTCTGATTCTGAATAGTTTCCCTTAGTAAGTTCATATCAAGAAACGTATGTCTAGCCTGAATTTTTTTTTTTTTTTTTTTTTTTTAAGTTCGTTAAACATTGAGCTCTGCTTAACAGCCTAATTCCTTAGGGCATTTTGCCTAGATTTTGTTTAAACTGTCCCTAAAGCTATACAAGATCCCAGAGACTATTTTCAGAGACAGAAGGGTTTGTGTGCTAACCCCATTACAATCTATTTATTATCCTCTATGGAAAGAAAAGAGTTTCTAAAGAATGGAGTTGCAGAGGCATGTGTTGTGCTCTAAAAATACTTTGGTGCACCAAAACACAAGTTGGAAACTTTTTTTCTTCTGAAAGAGAAGTCTTCCTTGAGTATTCAAGAGGTTAGTTCGGAAGACATGGTAAGTGTCCTTTTTAATATTAAATAAACAGTCTTCATAACAGTTGCCTTGGAATTTTGTCCAGATTAGTATCTGATTTTGTTCTGAAACAATGGAATATCTGCCTTCTCTTCCTCATATCTCTAGCCCGTAAGTCAACAGGGCCACTCACACAGTTATTTAAGGAAAATCTGAAGAGTGTATTTGCATTTTCAGGTTATGTTTTAATGAAATGGATCACATCCTTCAAAAGCCTACTTATGATGATCACAAATATGGAACAGCATTTTATTAGAAAACATCAAATTTGCACTAATGAGATGTTTTTCACTAGTGTTGTTAATAAAAAGCCTATCTCAGTGTGGAAGCAAGAATACAACATGTTGAAGGGAAGATAGCAACCCTGCTATTAATCCTGCTTCATAGTGTCAGTCATTTATCACTGTGTTTATACCAGTTCACAGTGACATGTGCAGACATGCAAACATCTGTGTCTATATGTGATTTCCATAACTTTCTACTTAGGCTGATTTTCAGCGAATCAGCATTTTAAATGACAGCTGTTTCAGAAACATTTAACCAACTGCCTTATAAAGCTTACAGCGGTATATCAAGACGCCTTCCAACCAAGGTTAGGCTTTTTCTCCTTAATTTGTCATTTTAGTAAATATTTATTATCCTGTGTGACAAAGGCACTGAGGAGTTGTATTAAGGCCTTTCTTATGTGACTGCTTTTTATCAAGCGCTTTCTGCAGAAATGAGAAGAGCAAATGCCACTGGATGATAATTCAAAGTACTTGTGGGAGTATTTGATAAAGTCAATTTACAACTATTAGATTTACTCCTGGATGAAGTAAGATTTCCTGAAACTTGTGCTGCATAGCAGTATGTAGCTTCCAAGTTCTTAATATCTAATTGCATCTTTCTTGAAAGAAGGCTCAATGAAGTTGCTGAAAGATGTGTCCTCAGAGGAAGTCACCACCACTTTTGCCTCACTCTTAAAAGCACAAGTCTCTTGTTCATACAGAAAGTCCATCTATCTAAATTTTCTGTGTCCCAAATGTGTTCCCAATGAGGCAATTTCAACAGCAAACCTTTTTCTTGCTTCTTATAGTTTGTTTTGACTTAAGCTGTAGTGTCAACTTTGCTTCCCCTAGGTCTCATGAAGAATTCGTTGAAGACAGGGGAATGTGAGATGAATTTACCACAGGCTAAAGAGGAAAGACAAGTTGAGCATGTTCTTATCTAACATCACCACCTCATGTCTCATTTTTAAATATTTGTAGGTTAACATACCCTCACTCTCTTTACTTAGTTGAGAAGGAGAGTGTTCTGCATCTCTGTTTTCATTTAGAATTTCGGTATAAGGCCACAAATCAGAGACTGAAATGGAAACTTTTCCTAGCAGTCCTTGTGGGTTGTATAAATAATCAGTATACTGACATTACCAGTCAATGTTTAAACAAAAATAAAAGTTAGATATTGCCTACCAGTGAATAAACCCATCATTTTTGCATCTGGAGATAATGATCAACACATACAATCATTAATTATAATCCTGGGTGCTAAAACTGTTTAACTTTCAGTATTAGTTGTCTTAACTCGGAAGCAGTTTGGAAACCCATTGGTGTGTGCAAAAGGCTGTATGTATGTAGGTGTTTTAGATCAGAAATGTATTTTTGAAGTTCAAATCTTGATCATCCCCACTTCTTAACATTGTGATTCATGCGACAGACCAGTTTTGGAGAACACAAACTGGATCCTTTTGTCATAGAACTGTGCCGCAAAAATAAACCTCATTATGTTGCAGCTGCTCATGGGGGTTCAGTCCAAGGGACAAGACTGGAACTAGACCCCTGACCCCATGTTTGCAGTTTTCACGCTGATCCTCAGCATTGTTTCACTCCATGCATTTACACCTACTGTGCTGCACCTTCTCACTAACACAGAGTTTACCTTTGTCCGTTTTCAAATGTGACTTTAGAGCTTGTATTTTATTTTTATTTGGGTACCAAACTGTTGAAAATCCTGTTGACTTTTGGTAACGCTAAAGCTCCTTTAAAATCCTGAGTGCTTTTGAGAATGAATCTTGGGCTCCTAAGGTACAATTTGAAAAGTTCTGTGTGTTACAGGAATATCTGTTACAGAAACTTAGACTCCCTGGTGTTCTCTCCCTTACTTTGGTCAGACCGTGCTTTGTTCTGCTATTTTCATCTAAATAATAAGTATCATACAACCTTTTTGTTAGTAGAGCTGTAGCAGCCATGCTCATAGTGGGTAAAGCTGAGTAGATGCTGAAAATTTGTTAGTGCCGTCAGTCCTAGAGAAAGGAGCACAGCTTTAGAGGTCTAGTTACAGTCATCTAATTGTGTCCCCTTAGTGCAAGCTTTTCTTTGGCTGAAGTGAGAGCTTCTCGGTGATCTAAGCAGGTTGCAGAGATGATGACTTCTCACTATCTAAGAAAAAAGTAGTTCATTCTGCTAGGGAGATGGAAAGAGGATGCATGAGGGGGGCATGGGAGTAGGAGGAACTTGCACAGATTTTGTAAATTTGAGGCACAAATATTAAACACTGAGTCATATCATCACTGTATTTATTCATCAAGCATATAAATATTATCTATGATGGAGACCTAGCAATACTTGGGGGAGGAGCAGTGGAAAGAACCTAAAAGATTGCAGTAAACATGTTTCCAGGCTATGAAATGTTTAAACTTATGGCTTCTGTCTGCCCTTCAGTACAAATTTACTTGGGAGTTTTGCTCACCTTCTGAGCACGTAGCTATTATAAAATGTATGTAAAACTAACTTAAATGTGCTAAAAATGCACTCAGCAGTTGCTGCATTAGATGTACAAGGGTACAGGGTCCTTCAAAATTGACCTTCCAAATTCTGCTCTCATTTTTTATGCACTTTGGTTTAAAAATTTTGCAATGCTGAGGTAACAAACAATGGCACAGCCTCTCTTGCACCATAGATTTTGTGTAGAAATGTGGATTTTTTCCATTTTAAAAGAGAGGGAGGAACTTAACTGTTACTGTCCATGAGATATCTTTTAACTTCTTCCATCGTTCTGTGCGTGGCCTTTGTACATGGTGTGTGTATTTGGGATTGGTCATGAAGACTGTGTGGTGGAATGCTGCTCCAGAGCCTGAGAGTCGCATTTTGAGCTCAGTTTGTTTCTAGTTAAAGTCAAGTCATACTTCCAGTGAACTTGCTCAGTTGTCTCCTCAGCTCTTGTATCCCACCCCAAATCGCTCTTCATTGTTTTTTTTCCTAGTTTCTCTCTTCAAAGTGTAAAGACCCTTTTTGTACAAATGGCAGAACTCAAACTTTGTTTATCAAAATCAGGCACAAATCTAGAGACAAACAACCAGATTTCCAATTTAGCTGCAACTGAATATGCAGCTCATACTGTGGGAGGTGGGACTTGCGTGTTGCTTCCTAGCAGTGCAGAGTCAAAGCTGAGTGTTATTGTAGAATAATCATTTCATTTCCACAACATATTTTGTGCTCTTACTTTCTGACTACAAGTTAATCAGTCATCAGTCAAAAAGTCTTACTAGACTGAACCTGAAAGTTTTTCTAGCTTCTCCATTTTGCATTTATTTTTGAGGCAAATGATAGAAATGTCTTTACATCTTCCTCATCATGTGGCATCTCCAGAACTGCTGTTACTTACATAGGGAATCTTGCAGTTTCCATAAGAAACAGAATCTGGTATTTTTCTGGGTGAACGTTTATAGCTAAAATCAAATCCTTTCCAGTGTCTCTACAAGCATTTTTATGTGAATGTCAATATTAATTCTTTTATTTTTTTTCTGTAAGCTCTCCAGCTCTGTTACTTTTCAGTATTTGGCAGTGGACCCGAATATTGAATTTAAGGCTATTGAGAGTGAAGTGTTTCCAGTTTTTTTAAATGTTGCATTTTGCATGAAAGTGCATGTCTTCAAATTCATTTTTTAAACTGCAATTTTTTTGTTCGGTTTTTACTACGTAGAGCAGATTTTACGGCATAAGCAATTTTTGATCTTTATGATTCTTCCCAAACGAAGCTGGTGTTTTGAAGAGCTATTGGAAGGTGTTAGGAATTAAAAAAAAAAAGGTCTGGTGACTATAACTGCTTACGCAAAATAAATTATTTGCAATGTTTCACTAACTAGTGTGCTGCAGAATCTAAAGTGATTACATTTGTACAACTTTTAGGAGAATGAAACTCTTTCCTCTTAACTTACAAGAATACTTGAATTTTATCTGTTTTTGTTGTGTTTTTTTTTTCTGAAATATATTCTACTTTACAATGTTTCTATTCTGGAGCTTAGATTGACTTGATATACGAAGTGAAATATATTCATAGGTGGATGTTTGGTGGATTAACTGACTACTCATCACTTCTTTGTATTGTTGATCAGTAACTCTCAAGTTCAAGACAGGTAGAACAAGAAACTTCTGCGATGTAAAATCTGGAAACTAAGAACTGGAGCAAGGCAGCCAGTATACTTCTGAACTTTTATCGCTAGCTTGCCAGATATTCTGCATTGAAGAGAGTCCTATTTCTCTATGCTCTTCCTCTATTCCCTTTGTTCTTGATGATAATGGTATCTTATGATACCCTGGCATAACAAGAACTTGATGATTCTTCACATCAAAACTGGAATTAATTCACACATCAAGAAGTGAGCCTAGTGGGTAGGATCCTTAGTCAGTCAGAGGCACCAAGTAGGGCATTAGTGAGTGGCTAATGCCATACCTGAAATAACCTATAAGTTTGTTGTGTTATTAAGGGATTTGTTGTGGAGCTGTAGCTCTGGCTCCTGGTGTTTCCTGTTCCACCCGCAACACCTACCTACATGAAGATGGTGGTGGTGATGGTCTGTATCTACAAAGTTGGAACATCCTGCTAGTTAAGGCCTTCAGTGTATACGCTGGCCTGGCAGAGGGCCTGGCATGCTCGTTCTATGTTGTTAACATATGTCCCCTTCTCCTCCCAGACCCCTTCAGTGGCATATGTTAACAAAAATGCTTCAGGGTTTCAGACAATGGAGTTGGAAGAATTTTATTTAAGAATAAAATTGAGATTTTGAGTTAAAATACTGTTTTTGTACATTTCTTTAAAAATAAAATGGCATGTTTTCCATCCATGATCATAGACACCACCAGGTTTCTACAGTTCTTATGCTCCTGGTTTGAAGTACTCTGCACATTTTTTATTGAATCTGAAACATTGAATTCAGCTCTTAAATTACATTGTATATTGTCCTACAGCTACTCTGAAGAGCACTCAGGATGAATTAAACAAGAAAGCACTTCAGACTTTGGAGAGGTGAGTAGGAATCTTGCTGATTCTTCCATTATGTAGTTCTTTTGATGAATCTGAAATAAATTATTTTTAATGTTGTTTTTTTTTTTTGTGTGTGTGTGTAAGGCTATGTTGTCTGAAATGTTGAAAATAGTTCAGTAGATTTTCTGTCAAAACCATTCCTGTGATGGCAAAATGTGTTGAGTATTTAGTTGAATATGAAGATGAGAGTATTTGTTCTACCATTAAAAGAAATAAACTTAGCCCCCAGTTAGCTGTGGTGGGATCTACAGTGGTGGGAGATGCAGCTTCATTATGTGGTGCCAGCAGCAGAATGTGGAAGGCTGGTTTTGTATCCGTTCCTGTGTGAAGTAGGCCTAAACACAAAAATCCCTCTTGGTAGGAGAATACCTTCACCACTGAGGTGTAGGCTGCTGTGGGGTCACCTGGCATCAGTGTGCCTACCAATGGGAGCAGATGATTGCCATCCTAATGAATGTTTGCACGAGCTGTTGTAATAAAAAGAGCTACAGAGCTAGCAATACAAAGTAGTCAGCACTCTCCTGTTATTCCCCAATGTATTTTGTGGGGTGTCTGATTCAGTCAGTAGCTACACACTGAAAGTACCTGTGAATTAAACTCCTCTGCAACTACTGCTTCCTCCAGTAAAACTCCTTTGGTAGCGTGAGGTTAAAAACCCTTTTAGTCAGTTCTGTTGTGGTAGAGAGGTGAGGTGCAAGTGACCCTGTTACAACTAAGCCACATCACCCAAAATACACCAGGTGTTAGAGCAGTCAACATTGTAAGCATATTTGCTCAGATGGCAACTAAATGGAAGCCTATATGATCAAAGTCTTGGGATGAAGTATCTCGTTCTGGTTTTAGTGTGGTCATAAGTGCATTACAAAAAGTGAAGACGATCTGAGATTTCGAGGTATGGGTGTAGCAGGTTGAACACGGTACTGGATCCTAGCTGTTTTTCTGATGCTGAGCAAGGGGGAGTCCAGCATGTTTCTCCTGCACTGTTTTCGTAGTGGTTGCAGGAGCACATGGTAGTGGAAACTTACCTTTGTCAAGCTGAAACCACAAATGTAATTATGGATATTTACGCCATGGGGATCTGAATGATTTAAAAATGTGTACTTAAAAAGACATTTATACTGTCACTATTTAGATCAGGAGTATACTTAAAATCACACCAGTTCCCAGACTCCGATGTAATACCTTCACTACTGCCTGATTTTTCTGTAATTGCAGTACTGCAGTGCTTTTAAACTACATTTATTTTTATCCTTTGACCTTTCCCACTGGCTGTGGCTTGTTTTCATGGTATCTTAACTCTAGCTAGGAAGCAGACAAGGTTCTAGCCAGAAATTAGGTATTCAAGCTTCAGCCAGCAGGGGTGTTGTGACAGTAGCTACTAATATCTCTATGCTTGGGTTTGGTTTCCTTTTATTTTTTCCCCCCTTGTTTTCCACCTCTTTTTAAAGTACATCTAGGATTTCTTAGGCTGTGGTTTGGCCTGTAGCCATCCTTATGAGTGGCCTTTTGAGCTGGAGGCTTGGATCAAGTATTTTTCTAATACCTTTTGAGGAAGCAGAACAGTAACGTAATGACTGTCTCTTTCCAAAAGCACCATTAATCTCTTCTCCCATAGACCGACGTGAACTTTCCTGTTATGTATTGTTGGAGAGAGTATTGAAGATTTCGTAGGTGCTGCT
Organism: Cygnus atratus; assembly: GCF_013377495.2. Classification (NCBI taxonomy): domain Eukaryota; kingdom Metazoa; phylum Chordata; class Aves; order Anseriformes; family Anatidae; genus Cygnus; species Cygnus atratus. Next base: position 91,803,819 of record NC_066364.1, on the reverse strand, counting down.
TGCAAAAGAGGTGGCTCATCCTACTCCCAACAGTTTGGGGCAAAGCTGGATTCTACCTTACGGACTTTTATTTAAAATCTTTAAAGAAAGTGGAGAGAAGTGACTTGCCTGTACTAATTGCACCTGTGATGTATTTGGCATTGCTTTAGAATCCTTGAGTGCTGTCTTGACTTGCAGAGTTGTAGGGCACATTCAGTCCATGCTAAATTAATTAGTTCTAGAGCCATTAGTTACAAAAGTTAATTCCAACAGGTTTTTGCTCACAGGCCAAAGGTGGCATTTGGGAGGTGGCCACCATTAAAATGGTCTGTGGTTTGTTTCCTGAAGTAATTCTGTGACTTTTATTTGCTTGATTGTGATTAGCGAATTAATAGTTTTAGCAGGGTTTCTAACCACCAGCCTTGTCAGCCTGTCAGTTCTCCCTCATAAAAACTTTGACCACCTTCCCTGTCATCCTGGAGCACAGCCTGGAAAAGGGGTCGTCAGTGTCAGTCTGCTGTGAGGGTCCTTTCTCTTTCCCACCTCCCCAGTGTGTGACAGCTTTGCTGTGTGACAGAGCCAGGAGCAAGCTCCATGCATCTGCAACTCCCTGTGGATCAACAGGCGGTAATCCACTGGTCCTGAGCTGGGCTGCCTACGTTGTACGAGCCATTGACCAACGCTGCTCCTAGTTTAGGTCCCCAAAACTTGTCTGCACATTGCCCTGTTTAAGGGCTTCTCTGTGGGCTGCAGTTTCATGCCAACTGCCCTGGCTGTCCATTCCTGCAACCAGCCTTGCTCGTGTGAAGGACTTCCACGTTGCGTGCTGGAGTTGCTGCAGTCCTCTGTAGCCAAGCAGTCTCTGCAGTGTGCCTCTCTGCCTGGCATGGACTAGAAGGTGGTGTCTGAGAGGTCCAAACTGGTTTAACAGGAGAAGCCCTAGCTTGAGAAGCAAGGGCTTTGGTTCTGGTCCAGGCTCAGCTCCTGCCATCAAATCCTCAGTCCTCCTGCAGTGCCTTCCCTTTCCAAATCAGGAGTCTGCTGTCAACAATTAGACTAGAAGCTGTAGGGTGGAGGACATTTGGTGTGTTTGGACATTAGCTGACATCACAGGCTTCTGATCTTCAGTCCTCCACGTGCTCATAGTCACAATAATAGCAGAAACAACGATTACTTTTCAATGCTAACCCAACCCTCTCCTATTGTTTTTAAAGTGTCAATATTGGAGCAAGTTGAACAACTATCTCCCCTCACCCAAATTACTTAAAATAATGCTTAAATGGTTTGTGTCACGAGTTAAGAGCTACTTTCTCCATCAGATATCGAAGTTCCAAAACATTAAATGATGTTTAATGACTGAGCATTTAAGTTCCTGACAGTTGTGTTTCTCACATCTATTCCCGTGAGCCTGCCTTATCCAGGTGAGCATCAGCATGCTTTTTGTCAAGTCTCAGTGTGCTCTTCCATTACTGGTTGAGTTATGTAGGACAGGACTGGGCTTAGTTCTGTGTTTGTCACTCGTGGCAAAGGAGTTCTGGAAAGTACGATCTAACACTTGCTTCTTTTTGTGTTGTGTGGTTGTCCTTGAAGAGCACGTGAGTTGGGCCCAGAAGATCACCAAATCATCCTCTACTTGTCACTGCAGCTGGCTCTTGTCAGACAGGTACGTGCAATAATTGCCAACCACTGAGGTGTGAGGAGGGTGAGAGAAGGGTGGTAAAAATGAACAAGATTAAGCTATGCTAAACAGGGTCCCTTCCTGCCTCCGTTATAGCTAATATCAATCAGAATACATTTAAGACTTTATTTTTAAAGCAGTAATTTCATAGTACATGTGGCCCTGGGGAATGGTCTTCCCTAGGGTGTGCTTTCAGCCCTAACTCTGAGCAGTGCTGTTCCTGCTCCAAGCAACTTTGTCCGGGTAGGGCGGGTGAGAGGTATTTATTCTTGTTCCCTGGGTATCATGCCGTGTCCCTGTGCCCTGCTGCAGGCTGCTCCAGAGGCTCTCTTGTTACTGCCTGGTTCTGTATCACACCAGATCTCACATTCTCAGCGCTGGGGACTGGTTTATTCCTTACTTGGGCACGTTCGGCGTTAGGCTTTGACGGGTGCTGGAGCTCTGCAGCGAGTGGGATTAGTTGGCATTTGAACACCGCTGCGGGTGTTAGCTCATAAAAATCAAAATGATCAGAAAATACACTGCGCTGTCTTATTTCTCTGTCCCTTCTTTTTAAAAGCCAAAGACTTTATTAGAGCAGCCCCTAGTTATTAAATGCTTCTATAGCTAAATTTGAAATTTCATCATCTTTTCCTTCTTTGGCAGGCATTCTGCTTGCTGCAGTTTTCTCTCCTTAGTCTACGTCACCGAGTCAAACAGTTGGATCCTTCTTACTTTCTTGAGCTAATTAGGAGAGCTGTGTGTTCATTAGGTTAAACTAATTGTTCCAAGAGAGCGCACACTCGATAATGTCACTTTTGTAACCCTTTCATAATGAGAGCAGTGTGTTGTGAGGAAGCCTGCAATAAGAAAGGATAATTAAAATGGCTTATTTTACTTTGTCATCAGCCTACTGGCTGCTTTATGATGCAGTTTGCTCAGGGTCTTTGATTAAAAAATATTCAGCTACCCCTCTTTCTCCCACAGCTTCTGCCTCTTAGGGAGGTTGTCTGATTTGCTGCTCCTTTTGCCCCTTGCCATGAGTAAAAGCATTACAGCTTTTCAACTGCCGTTGAAAATAAAGATTCAAATATTCAAAGTAAAAAGATTTTTGTGGTCATTTGTTCTTTCTTGTCTTCACTGTTACTGGTGTACTGCATTTTAACTTGTTATCCTTTCTTTTTTTTCCAGTCGTAGCCAGTCTTTACGCTTCTGTTTTGTGTGCATCATTTCATCATCCCCTTACCCTCCTGTTCTTCCCATTCAGTCTCTTGTCCTCATGTTCACTTTCTTTTGTCTACTTCTCCTGTATATTTTCATCTTTCATATTTTGCCAGTCACCCCTGCTACCCTAGATGTGTGATCTAAGTGCGTTATGTAGTGTCAGCCTGAGCCCTGCTGTGCTGCTCCTGCTCTTCTCCATCCAGTGAGATATAAATCTTTAACGCATGCTTGGAGAGGGAGAAGATACCTGAGACATCTTTATTTTTAGACTGCTGTAAAATATCCTACTCTTCTTTTGCCAGTTTACTTAATGATAAACATTTGGTAATGCATTTTTAATATGCTTAATTATTTAAAGTATCTAATATGTTCTCATTCTGATTAACTGAAAGATAAATGATACCTTTTTTTTTTTTTGATAGATTGCATTAACTGTTAAATGTCATAGGGCTTTCATCAGACTATGCTGCAGTACCATACGCAGTAGGTTATAAGATAATACCCAAACGTTATTCTCAGCAATAGGCCTTTTTGTTTCCATAGTCAAGGTCAATAAATGAGGTACCTTACCCAACGCTGAAACATCTAGGTATCAGCTTGCATCGGTAAGAGAACGTTTTCGTGGAACAAAGCAAGAGACAACTTGACCGGTAGGGTGCCAAAGTTTGAGCAATTTATCTTCTTTGGAAGACTCTGTGAAATGTTTCTGGTAGTACTAGTCTCTTGTCAGTGCTGGGCACAGGAGAGGGGAAGTGGAAAAGCGTGAGCTTCCCTCTGACACGTGATGAGGACGTGACAAGACAGGGAATGATTATAAAAAGCCCTTCACAGATCTGGCAGCCTGAAGACCATCATCAACCAAAATGAAAGATGTTATGCTTGGTGTTTGTGGATGTGACTGTCTTAAAGACCACCAGAATCACTGGTGGACAGCAGCAGCTCTCACAGGGTTGAGGTCAGCCCCATGGCATTTTAGGGCAGGCTTTTCATCAAAATAGAGTAAAACTCCCCCTTCTGTGAGGCGTGTCTCAATCTGGTTTTCCCCCGGAGTGGCAGTGCCATCAGGCTGGGGTCAGCATGTGCTGTGGTGGCTCTCTCCACCTGCAGGGCCGCTGGCGGCTGGCCAAGCCGATGGACAAAGCAGGCTCCCGGCTGCTGGTTCGGCTGCTCCTCCTGTTTCTGTGGTAACAGCATTTGGATCAGCACAAACAAGGTAGCTCGAGCATTTTAAAGCTCACTGATTTTAATGCCTTTCCTTGTTTTTTAGCAGGCCAGTTTCTATGGAAATGACTCTGGAGAGTCAACGCTCTTGTTAATTTTAAGCGCTGGCTCCATTCTCGTTTTGGGCAGTGTTGGCGTTTTTGACCTCAAATACCATGTAAATCATTATTGGACACATAAAAACAACATATGGGTTTTCGTACCGTTTTAATATTTGATTTGACCTTTCTTTGTGTGAAAATAGGAAGGCAAAGACAGCCAGGGGCCAGCAGCTGAGAATTAGAGGTCTCACTTATCAATTTCATCTGTGGGCTGCCAACAGACCTGAAGTTTCAAGTGGCAATATCCAGAAAACATGGACTGCCTTCCAAAGTGTCTGGATGTGAAAATAAGAAACATTGGTTACGAACACCAAAGAAAACATTTCAGCTGTTTTTTCCATGGTTTTTATTCTGGTTTCAGGGAGGTGAGAGTGTTGTCTTTACTTTGCCCCAGGGGAGGAACTCTGTTTCCATTCAGCACTACAAATGGGGTTTGCTCTGTTCTCTGTTTCTCCCAGACCAACTAGGGCTTCCTCTGCTGTAGAGCAACATGTAGCTTTTCTGTTGAGGTCCTGGCCTAGATTTTTCTGGTGATGAAAACCAACTTGTAGTACGAATTAAATAATAACCTAACTCACGGTTTTGTCTGTGGTTGCTTTCCTGAGGTTTGGTGGACTGTAGCAAGTTTGTTTTGAATGGAGGTTGTTGCCAGTCAATGAAGCTTTCTCCTTTCCGTAATCCCCATGCTATAATGACAGATGGAAGGGATAGTTGTAACGCTTAATTAACTGCAACTCTCAACTGATGTGAAAATATAAGGCTTGAAAACTCATCTGGATCAAATGCTTATGAGATCCTGTTTGAGTTACCACTCTAAAAATGCAAGTGCATTCTACCGTTGTGAATTATGTTTAACACCCATACTGTTTTCTTTTTTATACCTGGAATTGCAATATCCCAGCATTGTTTTTAAGGAAGCATGTAGCATTACCTAAATAAATCCTATTATAAGAGACAGCCCAAACAATCCACGTTGTGGGATTATTTTGGTAGTGCTGTAAGGTGCTATTTCTGCAGTATCATTGCTTCCTGATCAGTGTGATCTGAATATACCCATGTGCCATTCACAACAGGTGTGGTATATTTATTAACAGAATGATGAATCAGGGAAGGGTAGCATCGTCTATTTGTAGGCCCCACTCGGACTTGCGGTCCAGCCGAAATACGATTACTTTAAGGCGTAGCACTTGTAGAGAATTTAAACTGGCAGCCTGCCTCTGATACAGCCCTGAAGTTTCAGAGTGCCACCTGCGCTGCCAGCTTCCATCTTTCTCATATTACATAGTTACTTAAATAAATAAGCTGTGGCATCTGTCAATAGATTGATGATCTCTGTTTGCGTTGACTGCTGCCAAATATCTTGCTTTTGTTATTTCTGAAATTCAGTTAGAATTTTGTTGCATCTGGTCTGTTGCAGGTTGTTTTGTGTAATGCTTCCTGTAGAGGAAAAGAGTCTCCGGAAAATGTCAAAGGGTATTTTTTCTTACCTATATTTCGTCCACTGTTTCTAATTACACAGCAGGAAAACTATGTAGGCTACTAATGGTGTTACAGCACTAAAGAATCTTTTTGGGCTGAATTTAAGCAATCAGGTGTAGGGGAGCATGTTAACTTCCATAACCAGCCATTGCCTGTGATGGATGGTACTACAAGAAGGAGTTGTCTCCCAGCACTGAAATGAGATGTAGCTGTTGCATGACCTATGATAAAGAACAGAGGAAAATTGTTTTAGATTACATCCATTTCAACCATATGTGACTGCCTGTTCAGCAAGCACAGGTCTGTAGGAGTGACCACAGCTAACTTTTTTGCTGCTTTGTGTAACTTAGTTTGCACATTCACATGCAAGTAAGGTCAAGTATCCTTACAACTTCTAAGGTCCCTCAACAGAGACGCTAGTTGCAAGTATTACTCTTCATCTGGTTCATGCTGGCAAATTAGGGTCATCTTCACAAACTTTGAATTATTGAGTAGAATCAGAATAGTTGCATTTGGAAGGGACCTCTGGAGACCACCCAGTTCAGTCCCTGCTCAAAGCAGGGTCACCTGGAAAGCAGCAGGTTGCTCAAGGCCCACTCTGGTCTGGTTTATAGATTTGTTTTTGTCTAATGAATTTGTTTTTCCCCAAATTTGAAATTTAGTAATAACCACTTGCGTGGGTCTGAGGTAGAGAAATAGAAAAACTGAGAAGTGTTTTTAGTCCTGAAGGTAATTATCTTGATAGCAGTTTTGCTTTAGCAAGCTGAATTTCTACGCCTCTGGTGTACCTCCTGCAGTGCTTCATAGACTGGCAGATCAGGGCCTACAGCAGCCTCACGTCTATTGTCCTGTTTCCAAGTAGTCTTGTTGTTGGTATTGTTTTTACATAGTAATGAAAAAGCGTTCTAGGAAGCTGCTGAGGGAACACTGGTGATTTTGGCCAATACGTTTACCTTTACTGTAGGCTGTAACAACACATGTAGCTCATTAAAGTAGCTGCCCCGACGAGCAGTAATTCATTAAAGCTGAGAACTCAGTCATATATCTGAACCTAGGCCAGGACACTCAGCGGTTTTGAAGCAGTGGGCCGGATGCCAGTTGGGGGTTACATCTGTGGATCGGTCAATCACTTCTCTCCAGGCTTGCATGGAGTCACCATGCAAGTAATAGTGTAGTTAAGTACTTTGGCTTGTTTTATACGCTATAAGAATGAAAAGTCATTTGGGCATTAGAGTGAAGTTGTCCCATGAGTAGAATATGGACTGTGCTTCCAAGAAGCATGTCTGAGATCTAGATGGTCAACAAACTTGTAACTGCAGGCAGTGTAATTGCTGCTCTCCGTTGTTACGTACAACCTGCCTTCCTGAGGGATCTTTGGAAGCGGTGGGAATTCCACGCTGGTGGTACACCGGGGCAGGAGAACCTCTGCAGAGCTTTGAGAGGTGGGAAGTTCTCATAGCAGGAAAGAAGAAATGGCATTCTCCATCTCTTTAGGGGAAGAAAGGAGGAAAAGAAATCTATACATCTTTCTGTTTTGCTTGTTGGAGACGTCACAGGCCAAACACAGAACTGGAATAATTTAAATAACAGTAATTTCAAACACTAGAGGATCTTAAGAACATCTACTAAGAACTTCTCTTTTGAATAGATAGCCTAGAATAAGTTATTGGATCACAAAGAACATATGATATACCTGTATTCATTATAGATGTTAAGTTTTCTGCCAAGTGACACTTGATTTTAAATTATATGCTCTGCTCTGGGTGTCAGGCCTGCTCTTCACCTAGCTGCTAGGAAAGGTATTTCTTTTTCTGATAGCATTTTGAATCTTGCCTCTTTTATCCTTCAGCACTCATACTTATTTTTTTGTTCTTGATCATGAAAGGCCCTGTACAGTCTTTGCAAGAGACAAAATGCAGCAAAGATCTGTAATGCTGTCACACAGGTGAAGAGGCAGCTGCCCATCATAGAAAATGGAGTTGAGAGTTGGACCTGTGAAGTGGATCTGCTTACAGCATAGAAACATCGTGCCAAAGGAAGAGGGGATTGATTGGATCAGGACTACTGCTCCTGTTTATAGGCAGCAATTTAGTAATGCTGCAGACTCTTTTCTTTAGAACGTGTGGGTTTTTTCAAGCAATGCAGCCTGTTAATTTTGGCAGACTGCTCAGATAGAAGTCTTTCTAATCAGATGCCTGAGTAAGATTTCTTCAGAATCCCTAATGACTATATTTGTTCTTACCTTTGGGAATGAGGTATAATGCAGGACTGAAGGAGAAATGTGTTTTATTTTTATTTCTACCCCATCTTCTCCCAGATTTCTGATGCTATAGAACATCTTCAAGAAGCATTGCAGCTGTGCAAAGATGACATGAATTCTCTGCATCTACTGGCCCTCCTATTTTCAGCTCAGAAGCACTATCAGCATGCGCTGGATGTTATCAACATGGCTGTTGTTGAATACCCAGAAAGCTTTAGGTAAGAGTTATTACACATTCTCTTATATGATGTGATGCATCCCATCGGGAATGATCTGCTCACCGGCTCTGTTGTTCTCAGTTACACATATCTCAGAAGCCTCTTAGATCAGGTATGCTACTGGTATGTTACTCTGCACATAGGTGTACTGTAAAACTAAAATATGTGATGCAACCGTGATGCTGTCTGTCTGTATCAGGAGTGGTTTTATAATTTGGTAAACTTCCTGGTTAAAGAGAAACAAATTGTGTATTGACCATTCTTTTGAGTCTCATCTATGACACTATTTGCTGCAATAGCACAGCTGGGGAAGAAGATCATTTGAATATCCCAAACTGTAATACCATATAGCTGAAAGGCTCTCTAAAACCAGGTTTGAACCATCATAGACTTCTTGGAGCCAGAATTCTCCACTTTTTACACAACCAACACTCAAAGATAGCTAAGACAGAGGTGGATAAGGAAGAAGAAACTTGTTACGTGAGGAACAGAGTATTTACTGTGTCAGATCAACGAACTGGTGCATCAAGTCCAGGATCTTTCTTCCAGCACTTGCTGATAATGTATGTTTTGGGGGGCAGTGTCAGAACAAAGAAAACATGGTGTTCACAGTCAGCTTGGGGACTGTTGAGTGGGTTTCTTTGTGGTGTCTGGCAATCTGATTTCCCCAGAGCAGGAAATAATACCTCCTCTGCTTCTCAGTGCCAGTCTTCATGTATGGAAATAACTTGCAAGGAAATGGTTTCTGGGAGAAGTAATTAATATTGGTAATGGAAGCCACAGGTTCATGCTTACACCTTGACACAGACCTGCTAGAGTGTATACTCTTGAAAGAACCCGTCTCTGTGTGTTGTGTGAGCTGTGATATGTAACACAGCTGGCAATGGGGCTCCTTTACAGGTATGAAGATGTGCGGGAGCAGGGGCAGGCTACTTGCTCTGCTGATCTAACTAGCCTGTTTCTGTATGGGTCTTTCTCTAAATCCACCAGCAAATAATTGATAAGTAAGAGAGTGGAGGAAGAATATCAGAGCTGCAAGAAAAGACAGAGGGGGAAAAAGGCATTTATAAAGAAAATGAAGACTAGGAATCCAGGAGAAGGAAGGAGAATAATAGATACATCTACGGTTCTGACTAAATATTAAAACCATTCCAGACTTTCTAGAGGTCTAAAGTGCAGCTTATGATAGGAGGATTTTACTGCTTTATAAAACTTCTTTGAAGGGAGAGAGACCTGATGCTATTACAAAGCTCTACTTGTTATTGCCTTGAAGGAAAATTGTAGTAAATTTTACTACTGCATGGAATGACTACAGAAGACTCCAAGTAAATAGTATAGACAAGTTCAACTGCATGCTTTCAAAGCTATATTTAAAAGTGGTTGAATATTTTTCCCAGTTCTTGTTGATATGAACCAGGCAGCTGTATAATCTGGTGCCTTGAGGGTTACCTTGCTAATGACAACTCTTTTTGGAAGCATAGTTTGATGGCATGTATCAAGAAAAGAAGATGAAAGCTGCCTTAAGGGACTTCAGGGCACTATAGATGGCAAAGAAAAAATGAAGTATTACCTGGATGTATATCCTAAACAAAAGAAAGAATAATACATAAAGATTAAGGCCTTAGCTAGCCCAAACTGCAAACATCTACTCTTTCTTTGGTTTGTTGCCATATGTAACTAAAACGAGTTTGCTCCTGCTTTTTTATTTTTGTATTAAATTCTTTCATTATATATTTTAAAGAAATAATTATTCAGGGTGTCACATAGTTGGTTAGAGTGGTTCAAACAATTGGAAAAATTCACTGCATTGCTCAGCTAACATGCAACATCCTTTGGTGTGAGCCCCATAAGACTGACCCAAACGTATCCAGAAGTGCCCTTTGTTGAATGAAATGTTTAAACTTGCACAGACCGGTTAACAAAACCTGTCCTGTTATTTGCTAGTTTGTTTTTTCTCTTCTGGATGGCCCCCTGTTAAGTTAGAACAGTACAATGTTACAGCATAATGTACAGCAATTTCTGATCACTGCCCAGTTTGACAGTGAATGTTTTATTAAATGATCACATCTTTGTAGCAGTTCTGCAACTGGGACAGGAGTCATAACACTTTTAAATGAATATTCATCTAACATTCCTTCTCTTCCCAAGCTATAAGTCACTACTGTGTTGCTTGCAGAGTTTCAAAACTAGTTATAAAGAGAAATTAACACAAACTTTTGGGAAGCACTGCTATTCTACACATAAAGATGAACAAAGAGACAGGTGGGTTGTGGTTTGAGAGCGGCAGTGTCGCTGTCAAATGTAGATGCTTTTGTTCTACCGAGATACTACAAAGTACTTACTGCAAAGGTAGTGCAAAAAACTCAGAAGTCCAAGAAATACTATATATATATCTTGGAGACCATCAATAAAAAGGAATTAAATTTTACATGGAGAATTGCTTGTTCTGTAGTCCTATCAGTGGTGTTGTAGCAGAAAGCTTTTTGTTTTTCCATCACTACTGCATTAATTTCATTAAGGGCATGAAGTAATCTTCTGGCAAGATTACTGGTTCGGACTTACTGCGAGGAGAGCTATTGTGTGGTGTATAAGCAATAGCATTTACCAGTGACATCGGTACAGCGATGTCAGGTACTTCTGCTCCCTTAAAAAAAAAATAAAAGTATAATCAGGATCTCAAAATGCACTATTAAAGTGGCATGTCCAGTTTGTTTTCTTTTTCTATTACTTGTGAGGCTATTGTATGTTGAAAATAAACAATCTATGCTTGTTTTGAGCAACATCTTTAGGGGCAGTGTTGGGGTAGTACATATCATTGACAGGCAAAAATTAGAACTGTCTTTTTTGCCTTTAATCTTCATGGGGAATGAGGAGTCAATTTTCCCTGAGTCGCTGGTGTGCAAACCTTTGTGTTACACCTAGTCTATACTACAATTTTGTGTCAGGATAGTTGTCCCCCCCGCTTAGGTCTATACTGTAGAAAGGTTTTACCTCTATTCTCATGAAAGTGGTGGTGGCCTCACTTAGCTTTAGAAGCGTGGCCTTAGAGAATCAGATCGGCGATGTTTATATGACTCCAGCTCATCATTATGCAAGAGGCAATGAAGCCTGGTACATCTTGTGAGCAGTCCTGGTGATAAAAACAGCTTGTTAAAATTCTCAGAATATTGTATTGTATTCTGAACTCCTCAAGAGTACAAGGCCTGGGGATCTAAAGCACCAATAAATTCATATTTTGGCTGTAGCATCTGATCATGTTATGCAACTCTTATAAATAAGATATTCAGAACTCTTAAGGGTGGAGCTTCTGTAAGTTGACATCTTGTAGTGATGTGTTCACACCATGGCTGGTGAGAGTGACCCATAAATGTTTTTATCTCTTTATTATGCCTTAGACAACAATACAGAGTAATAAAAAATGGGAGTATGTACTTGGGATGGTGGGGCCGATCTGCGGTACAATAATACAAAGCATATTAGGCATCTATGAGTCACTTAAACAAAGGAAGAGTATTATGTGAAATTAGAAGGCTTTTTTGAAGTTGTTTTTTTTGCTGTACTAACCGTGAACGTTTGCTTTTGGCATGTTACAATCCGTTATTTTTTCAATAAAATTAAAAAAAAAAAAGTGATTGAAATAATCATGACTATACTCCGGGGAACTGGTAATGATATTGAGTATTTCTATGACAAATATATGAAGGGAAATCTTTAAGCTAGTCTCCCGACTCCTATTCGTGATAATGCAGGTATTTAAAGGTAAAAAAAAAAAAAAAGAATTCTAGAAATAGATATATCATTTTTTACCGTTTTGGATTTTTTTTCACAATTTTGGCTTTTGGGGGGGGGGGGGGGGGGGTGTTGTTTCTGTTTGTGTTTTGCCCTGGATGGTTTGAGATAACACCCACAAGGTCCTGTACTTAAGAGCAATTTATTTCTGTAAAAGCAGGAGATACCATAAGGAAATGTCAGTAACTTTGTGTTTTAAAATTTCAAGCTCAGATTTTGTGGGTTTTCCTGTAGATTCCTGCTGTGTATATGTGTTCGGGCAGTTTTTTGACATGATGTTGGTTTTGACATTATGTTTAAGGCTTAGTGACTAAAAATAAGCTGGAAGAAAAGGAGACCTTTAAACCACTTTGTGGGAGTAATAACTGGCTAACTTCCTTTTTGATCTTAAAATTTCTTTGTGTTTATTTGAAGGGTCAGGCCTTGACAGAATATGTTCTGACCACTCAGCATGGGTGCTTTCTGAAGGATCAAAATGTCAATTCTATATCCCTCTATTTGCAATTAACTTCTTGCCATTACTTTCCTACCTGGATGGAGGAATGGATGCTTTTCGGTTCCTGCTGGCTCACTTCAGTGCGTTGTACATCCTGCTTTATCAGTGAGTTAGTCCCTCCCACACACGCTTTTTTTCCCTGCTAAGTGTCATTTTCTTTGGAACAGCTGCAGGGTGTTCTGTTTTATATTCAAAGGAAGTGTTTAGGAGCCCTGACTGTCTATGTTGAATGCCAGAATATATTGGAAAATAACATGTGTGTATTGACTGGGCAGCAGTGAGTCAGGTTGCCACCAGAAACACTGCTGGGTGGAATTTGGCCATAGTACTTGCATGCGTGGATGAGGAGGTGGCTCGGTGGTTGGGATAACTGTGCTTCCACTAGGCACTTTTGTGAACTCCAGAGGCAGACCTGGTTAATGGAGATCAGAAGGAGGACCTGAGGCGTGCTTACTGCCTGGAAACAAAGAACCAAGGGAGGATGTTGGCATCTGTATGAGAAGCCCAGCTCTGGACTGAGCTTTCCTGCTGCCAGGCTGCAGAGGATGCTGCCACTTACCAGCAGCTTCAGGCATTAGTTTCTGCTGGAAAACACGATGAGAACCCTCCTGAATGGAACTCTTTCAATGCTGTTTTATATCCATGAAGGAAGAAACAAGATGCCCTCACTTGTCTGTTTTTCATCTTTGTACATCTGGTAAAGGTGAAGGTAAAGGCTGTGGAAAATATGTTGTCAAACATACAGACCTGATAATCTGAAAGTGTTTCCTGAGGCTCCCAGAGGCCAATCACTAGAGTTATAGAGGAAGAGATGGGTGGGTTTTGGTGTTTGTTTTCTTTTTTCTTTTTTTCTCCTTAACAGGCAGTCCTGTTTTTGTTTTTTTTTTCTGAAGTCTTTGAAAATGAAAGGTTGATAAAGTGTCTCACTTTTGGGTTGGGAATTTATTTTTCAGAAAAAAGAGCATCAGCTTTATTAGCATTCACTGAGAATGAATGTTGGTAATCATTGCTGGAAAACTCAGGTCCTCAACTGCATAAAGGCCTATACTTAATATATAAAGTGTTACACTTAGCAAATTGCTCGTCAGTGTAGTAAGTGACTTCCCAAGAAGTTTGCAGTGTGGCCAGGTCATATTTTCTCACAGATGAGTATCATGCTCTGATCACTCAATGAAAGTTTTTTTTTTTCCTATCCAGATGGAAATTTCAGATCTGAGTGGTTTCTACTCTAAGGTCCTAGCTGTATTTATCTAAGGAGAAAAGCACAAAATGTTTTTTTTTATTATTATTACTATTTCATTTGAAAAGAAGAGGGAAGGGAAAGTATTTGGACTTTCCAAAGAACTCACCAGGGAACAGAAACTAGGCATAGTCATTTTTCAGCCACAAATGTGTTTTTTGTCTTCTGAGAGCAAGGAAGGCCTTTGCTTCTCACTCTCAGAAACACTGAAAATAATTGCTGCTGAAGTGGTAAGTCTGCTTCTGTTGCCATTGTCATTAATGCCTGCAGAACCCAGTATGTAAGTAGACAGTCATATTATTCGATATTAGTCAATATTCATGTTACTTAATATTTTAGTTTCTGTTAGTAAGGGAAAGGGAGTGATGGATGGAGATATAATTGAGAGAGACTAATGTAGAAGTTTTGCATTACCAACATGCCTTTAAAAATAAAAATGTCCAGACGTATTCCTCAATATGTTAACTTTTCGCTACACAAACCAGAGAACATGAGTCATTTGTGAATGCTTTATTCATTTTTACCTTCACTTGAAGTTTTCTGTTACATATGTAGTTCAGCAGTAGGTTTGTCTTAAGACTGTATTTTAGGAGGAACAGCAAATATGAGGATAGAGAGCTAAGTGTCCACTCTCATTAGCAGAATTCCTGTGTATTCCTCCTATATATTTCCTCCTGGAGATACGAACTGCTGGAAATCTTAACAGGCTAAGAAGTGAATGCAGTGACCTCTACTCCATATGTCTCTATCAGCTAGAGAAGTGGTAGGAGGCTCGTAACAGGCACCTCAAATGAAGATAAGGTGCACTAAAATTTGTAGTGAAAGGACTCCTGGGCATCTTTTCTCCCCAGGAATCTGGCCATTTGTGTCTACCATCCAAGCACTTGTGATGATTTGAAGTTGTTTGGTAGCTTTTCTTGCGTTTTCTCAGGACAAGGTCACTGTCTTTCAGGTGTTGGTAGAGCATGCAGCACAGTGGGGCTCTGAACCCAGCTGAGAACATAGCATGCTGTTGCAGTACGTATAACTAACGGGAGAGACAGCCAGTTGGTCCTTCCACAGGCAGGCAAGAGAGCTGGGTGACTAAGTAAAAGAGGAAGCTCTGACTCTTACCATGGGAGTTCAGCCAGCCAGTTGTTTTCTCCAGTTCTTCAAAAATTAGATGTTTGCGTTGGGGAACAGATAGGAAAAAATCTTTTGTTTGGCTTAATAAATTTCAGTTTAAGTGGGAAAAACAGAAAAATAGGAATGACATAACATGATGCAAAAGGAATAGGATACACATGCTGGGATTGTATTTAAAGATCAGTGAGCCTCCTCCAGCCTTCCCTGGATGATTGCAGTGCAAGTCCTTGGAGATGTCACTGTGACATTGGGTAACAAAAATGGCAACGAAAGAGAGGAGAATACAGCATCTGTCCACCCCCAGGTGCATGTGCCAGGTGCCCCAGACCGCAAGAAGGGTGCTCCCTGCCAAATTATGCTGCAGGAGAGGTGTGTACCAGCTGCAAGACCCTCAAAAAATAGCTGCTGTGTGCAGAGGAGCACCAATTGCAAGAGGGATGTCAACACTGCCAGGGCTGCTCCTCGCAGGGAGCTGCTGCCCAGCTCCTCAGGGCACTGCTGGCAGAGCCACTGCGGGGACATGGACTTCTTTGGGCTGACTGCCCAGCTGCTTGCAGTTGCACCCTTGAGCCTTGTGGAGCCCATAGGCTACTCTAAGCTGTGTAGCAGCTCTTCAGCTAGGCATTGGCAGTGCCTGTGAGCTAGATGGGAAAAGCAGTCAATGGTAACTAGAGCTAGGTAGCAGGTGGAAGAGTAAAAAGGCTGGGAGATTCCCCTGGCCAGTGCAAACCAAATATGTGCTAATGTGCAGAGCAGTGCCCAGGGCTTAAAGATCCTTGCAAAAACTCCTGCTCTAATCTGTGCTGGTACCACCTCATCTTGAGTAGTACTGTGTATAGCTTGGGGTGCCTCAAGATAAAAAGGATGTAAAAGTATTAGAGAGCCTCCAAAGCAGGGCTACAAAGTGGTGAAGGGTTTAGAGGGCAAGACGTATGAGTGGCTGAGGTCCCTTGGTTTGCTCAGCGCAGAGCAGAGCAGGCTGAGGGGAGGCCTCATGGCAGCCTGCAGCTCCCTCCCGAGGGGAGCGGAGGGGCAGGCGCAGAGCTCTGCTCTCTGGGGACAGCGACAGGACCCGAGGGAACGGCATGGAGCTGGGACAGGGGAGGGTCAGGCTGGGGGTTAGGGAAAGGTTCTGCACCCAGAGCGGGGTCGGGCACTGGGACAGGCTCCCCAGGGCAGTGGTCACGGCACCAAGCCTGCTGGAGTTCAGGATGCATTTGGATGATTCTCTCAGACATACGGCTTCATTTTTGGGTGGTCCTGCATGGAGTCAGGAGTTGGATGCAGTGATCTTTGTGGGTCCCTTCCAACTTGGGATAGTCTGTGATTCTGCCCGATGTGTTTAAAACAAAACAAAACCACCTCAGGAAACCACTGGCGAGTGGCATGAGGACAACGTTTGCTTGGAGTGGTTCATACCACTGCCAACCAGCTGTGCTTATCTCACATCTGGGGGATTTTTAATCATTGTGGGATGGCTTTAATCTGTATTCTTCCCACACCTCCAGGAGGGGTTCCTGTGAGGGAGAGCGGCCAGACATCCTCTGCTTTCCTAAGCTGTGGCTTTCTTGTGTGGAAAGGCTCGTTCAGAGCTGTGCACTCTAGTGTTGGGAGCTTGTTGCTTGGAGAGGTGTGGGTTTTTTTCCCCATCTGAAGTGCATGTGTGACTTAGGGTTCTTTCATGTGTAGTAACATATAAGAGGATACATACATGGAATTATTTTCTAATCACAAAAAAATCTTCTGACCTGGATGGTACATTTTCCTATTTGTTACTCTCGTGCTAAAGCAAATGGAAGTGCTTGGAATGCCCATTGTTGCCAGGTTATAAACAATGTCACATCTTAATCAAGAGGCTGCACATTGTCAGTTTGGAAATGCCAGCTGGAAAAGGCTTTTATTTTTAAGTCCACTTGAGGGGAAAAAGGGGGGGGGGTCAATATACGCACTCTTTGGAGCCTTCACAGCAGATGATTTTCCACTTTAACTCCTAAGAAGGAGATATTTGCTGTACCTAGTGTAGAGTGGCAAGGAACCCACAGAAAGAGAATCCCAAGTGTGATGGGGTTGAAGCCTCCGCTACCAGCTAGCTGGGGTTATGCTACTTCCTTCTCAGTAGCAACCAGCAATTGCCTGCTACTTTCCTAGTCACCTACAGATGTCAAGAGTCTGCATACTGGGGGCATAGTCCTGTGCAAAAGACCTGTGGGAAGAGGAAGGGAGATCCTGTAGGGTAATGACAGCCATCTCTGTGTGTTTGGTGTGCACCATCTGTGGTTTTGCAGTGCAGTAAAATTTACATTTGAAAGCCTTTGGTCTTTGGTGATGTTTCTCTTCTGTCATCCCAGACGCTGTGTATTCCTTGGGTTTGCTAGCCATATTTTGTCCCACATACCTAAGCTGCCTTTGAGCAAAGCCCATTTACATATCTTACAATAATTAAAAAATTGCAGACACAAACCACATCTGAATCAAACCTTCATTGTTTCATAAAGGATTGAATGGCTATAGAAAAGAAGAGAGCAAAGCAAGCTTGACTTACCCTTTAGTTAGATTTTTCTGGGGTTTTAGAAACAAACACGGTAAGCTTCTGCAATGCTTGTTTATTAGTTTAGCCCTAGGATGATACCGTGAAGGATGGTAGCTAAAATAAGCTGCATTTGGGGGTATTTTATTTGGCTAATTAGCTGTAACAGCGATATTGAAAAGTATGCAGATAATTCTAGTGTCTTAAAAGAATGAAATAACTTCAGACGCCTTGCAAGCTCAGAACTGGAAACTTATCTAATCCTTGCAATGTGTGTTGTCATTGGTTGTACATGGAGTATTAATTTAGACTTTGCTCATTTTTCCACCTAGATCTCCTGCAAACATTTGATAGCAAAAATGATGATTTAGATATGGCAATATCTGCTTCTGATACCATCTAATTGGTCTCTGCACATGGCAGAGCTGGTGTCTCATTTTACGAGGTGCAGTCATATGTACTGTCAGTCTGGGAATTCTCAATGTAAACAACATTGTAGCTGAACATTAATTTGATTTTTTTTGTCTAACACAGTAAAGCTATGGTATAATGTAAAGCTGCAATGCCAGGAAAAGCTGGAAACAATATTCACAAATTATGTATTCCAGCAGGTACTCATTATTTGCCTACATAGACTAGGTCATTAGTCTGGGATTAGTTGCAAGACATGGGAGAGGCAGAAATCATGGTTTTGTGTGTCACTCTGACTACTGTTAGTACAGGGAAGAAGCAGTGCAGCAGTTCTGTATCCAAACAACACCTTAAGGAAATCGTGTTTCTTACCAGGTAGGGCAGATGCACTCTTCAGTACTTATGGGGCTGTAGTAAGCTGTAAGACTGATTGCAAATAATGCCATAACAAAAACGAAAAAAGGCGTGTTGCTGTACCATTGAGGACAAAACCATATACAGGTTCTCACAAATGAATGAATAAATTCTAAGTGCTTCCTCTGATGTGTGAACTCTGAAATTAACACCACTGATTTCTGCATGCTAAGAATAGTACAGCGTGTCAGCACTAAGGGAGGAAAGACAAGAGAAAGATACCTTCGCAGTCTTTCGTAGCTTCTGAATGGCTTAAAGCTTCAGCTATGGAGCATATATGGCTACATCTGTCATTGCAGAAGTTAACTAAATAGCCCTGTGTCAGCACTGTAGTAGAAAAATGACTAGTCACTGACTTGGCCATAACCTGAAGAGATGCTTACTGCAGGAAAACAAGTGTACGAACAGGGCTGTATTTTCTGACCTCAGCACTTGTAAGTGCTTATCTTTGCTTGCAAGCAGTTCTGTTTGGACTCTTGGCCTTTTAAGAAAAAGCATAGTGTCTAGACTTCAAGCTGAGGAGAAGGAAAGGCACCGTGGTAAAGCTGTTTTACCCTACCCAAGTAGGGGAAAAATTACAGCTGAGAATGGTACAGATGGCCTGAACCTGCCTGGAACGTAGTACTTGAGTAAAAGCATCAGATGACTACCTCAAAAAGTGAGGTCCTGTCATCTCTCTTTCCACGGGGGATCTCATAAGCCATCTTTCCAATATTATGTATAATAGTTTGGCTGAAAATATTCCCCTGAAGAAAAAAAAAAACTAGAATACATTAAAGGCCAAGGGAGAGAGGATATATATTTTTACTGAAGTTAAACTTTCTCAAATTAAGCTGATAAAAATGTGACAAAACAAAACATCACAGTGCTGCAGGATAGGCCGTTTCTACCTGGTGCTCTCTGAACTGGGGACACAGATTTTTTCCATTAAATTCAAAGGCCACTCAACAAATTTTACTAAACTCGATTGCCAGTTTCTCTTGTACATGACAGCTGCTGCTAACAGCATCATTGTCTGGGGAGGAAGTTGCTGCATGTCTTGTTCTGCACAGAGTCCCTCTAAATTCCTTCTGGCACTGCCAGCGGCTTCAGGATATGTTTGTGAACAATGCTGGTTGTGCTTGCAGCACTTAAATAGCGCCATTAAACCGCTTCTCCAGCGTACACACTAATCAGCATTAAAGCATGTTGAGTTTAGTCTTGGAATAGAAATTGCAGGCAGGACCGGTGCTTTCTGAAGTTTAAGGCTGCAGTTGCGGGGAGGTTTTATATAACAAATACCTCCGGCCTTAGTCAGGGCCACTTGTAGTGAGAGTAACTATAGAAACAAAACAAAGTTTCTAGCTATTGAAGGAATATTTCCAACAAGCAGGGCATCGGTCTCTGATCCAGCCCCTGAAATATGCTTATTTATCGGTTTTGTGTGGAATGCTATTTTAATAGTTACTACTGTATTTTCAAAGATTTTTAGAAATTTTTTTTAACTTTTGATGTCGGATTTTTTTTTGGCCTAAAATCTGTGGAGGGACTTGCTCTGTTTTTTTGCCATCAAGGTGAAATGATCTAATTCTATTGTTTCTTTTTTAAGCTGCTTTCCTAAAGAAGCAAGGATCATGCAATTGGGCTTTTTACATCTTGAACGCTTCTGAAAATACTGGCTGATCTGAAACAAGTCCTGGAGGTGTGGTAGAAGTCCCACCAACAATTAACTTTCTGCAAGCTTCCCAGAAGCGTGTGGCTGCACAGGGGCACCCAGGTGAGGAGGGTGCAGGCAGTGCCAAGCTTCCCCCTGCCCAGCTCGGCAGCAGGACAGCAAGCTCACATGCAGCGGGGACCTGCCCGCGGACTCGTAGCTCCAGGTGGGGATGGACACAGAGGATGCAAATCCATAGGGAACTAGATGCCACTTGGGCAGTGGGCAGTTTGTGGGGTTTAATGAAGAGTATATAAATACATGCCGTTTGTTTCTGTCTCTTATGTGCTCATTTGCATGGGTGACAGGCGATAACAAAATGAGTATGGAAGGTAAAGCTGCAAGGGATGATGAGCACAGTTACCTAAATTTGCACGTGCTGGAGGTGCAGTAAAAGGCTGGTGTCACAGATGGGCCTGGAGATATTGTCCTCCCTTGCAAGCCAGGGTATCAGACCTCATGTAGTTTGTTTTTAGTTTTTTGTTTTTTTTTTTTTCAGAAATCATAGCCAAAAAGTGACAGCCAGGTTATATAATGGCAGAACAATTATTATTCCATAAATAAAAAGGTCTCATAAAACTTGGGTTGAAAGCTTTTCTATTGCCAAGCCAGTGTTATATGAGGAGCAGGCGGACATTTTTAGAGGAAGAATGGCATTTGCTGAAGCAAGCTGAAATCACAGCACTGGGCTCTGGCCCTGCTGCCTCAAAGCTGTAGCAGTATTTGGACAGTCTGTGTGCAAGCATCCTTATCCCAACTTAAAACTAACGTTTTTTTGGTTTATTAAGGAGATCGCTGACCCTTTGCTATCTTGTCTGTGAATAGTTGTCTTTACTGAAGTTCAGAAATTTTCTATTCAAACACGTAAGAGACACATTCAGTGTATGACCCTCCAATAAAACTAAATACGTTATTAATGCTGGAGTGGATTTTCCCATGCATTTCCTCCTTCAAGCCACAGCTTCTTGCTCCAAATAATCCTCTGGTCATTCAGTGGCAGAGTATTTAGAGCACCGGACAAGCAAATGGAGGTGAGGAAAACAGAAGGGAAAGAGGTGAAGAAAAGCACAATCTGTTACTTGGATTTGTGAGAAGGTAGAAAATCTTTCTGAAGCATTTATACGGTTTTCTGAGGCTGATCCTGCAAATCAGAAAATCTGCTGATGCACCTTTTCTGGGTAGTAAGATGCCGTTTGTCTACCAGTAAACAGGAAGGAAACAGCTGTTCTTTTGCAAAAGCATATTTCCTAGATGGTACATTACCATAATAAACCGTATCAGCCCCAGACCCAGTCTCCTTGCAGTGATGTTCTCTTTGAACTTCCCAGCATCCCTGTGATGCATCATACGTTTTGTAATCACTTTATCCACCCGTTAAATGCTGCTGTGACTGAGGCAGAGCAGAACAGCAGTTTATAAGGGAATAACAACAGCACACATCAGGTTAAGGTGGGAAGTAAGGAAGAATGTGCCCATTGAAGTTGGTGAGATAGTTGTAGAGAGGCAGAACATAAAGGCCAGAGCTGAAGTTTTACCGTATTGTAAGATTTAACACCTGTGTTCACGTAAAAATGTGACTTAAGCTCTTTAATATCTTCGGTTAATTAAAACTTGGGGTTTAAAATGAATTAATGGGCCTAACAAGGGATGGGGTAGGTATTAAAAAGGATGAATCCTAAGGGGACAAACATAATCTTAAACACCCAAATAAAAGCAATTTAGTTCAATGTATTAAGAAAAGCTGGCTAGATATTACTGGATCCATCTCTTTCGTTTAATGGTTGGATTTTTATGTTTTTTCTACTCCCCCTAAATCAGCTACAGCACTAAATCCTAAAATAGAAACCTTCTAAAATTAGTAGAACTGGCTGGGCTTTCCATCTTTGCTGCACTGTTCTGGTTGGGATTATTAATGATAACCTGAACTTTTGCCTTTCTCTCTGTTTCAGTAAATTAATAATAGGATGAGTTAATGCAGGCAGTAAGTTTCAGGCTTCATTTTACATCATATCAGCTTGTGTTGTTTTCCCAAGAGTATTTAACCTTGTGTTGTTCATTAGCAGCTGTAAGAGTACAGCATTTTCTCTGTGGTGTTTCCTGCAGAACTGTGCTCTTGATGTGTGGTCCACAAGTTAATACTTGTGAATTGGGCAGGTTCATCCCCTGGATTCTCTGGAACAAGATCTCCTAAAACTGTAGATCACAATTCCCTGCAGGATCCCAGTAATGTTGAAAACAGACTGTGATGCAGCAGCCAGCAGTAGGTCAGTCCCTTGCATACAAAGCTGCAATCGTGGCTTCTAAGGTTGTCTCTTCCTCCTCCCAGCCCATCATGCTGATTAAAAAGTAGTCTTAGGTGCTTTGGGACATGTCTGCAAACTAAAACATCAGAAAAAGTGGCTGAGGACCCAAATGGAGACGCAACATAGAGTGGTGATAGTATTTCTTTCACTCCTCTAATTTAGACCTTCTTCCTGAGCAGCAGTAATAAACCACAGAATGACTCATCTGGCAAAGTAAATTGCAGTTCAACTTTTATTTATGGCATCAAAAGAAAAATTTGTCACATGGATGTGTCCTGAGGCATGGCAGCCCATGGGAGAGGAGCGGGAGGGATGAGTCCAGTGCCCTGGCTGTGTTTTTTTCAGTTAGACAGGGGAATTTTGCAGTTATTCAGCTTAGAGGGGGAGGAGTTAGTACGTCTGAACAAAACCTCTTCTGTCTGCTGCTGCAGGTGCTGCCACAGCGGCAGTGAAGCACGGTAACTGAAGTCGGGGCAGTGTTTCACAGTGGTGCAGAGCTGTACCAAGCCATGCCAGGCAGCCCCGTCAGTGCAATGAGCTAATTTAACAAGGGAGAACCCACAGCTTGGAGAAATGTTTCAGTGGTTTAATCCATTTCCCAGGGTAGTCTTTGCTGGGATAACTTCTACATAACTGCATTACGAAGCAAACCAAGTAGATTAAGTTTTACAACTTAAGTAGTGTCTAGATGATAGCTTTTATGGGCTTGGATATTTATGTGCTATGATTGTTGCCATGCAGTGGCTTTGCAAAGGTGATATTTTTGTACTTGAGGCTTCAGTTGACCGTTGGCTGTAATCCTGAATATAAAGATCAGAATTTGTATCCACTGGAAACAGCAAACCATGCTCAGAACAGATGGCAGTCTGAAATACATGGATCTGCAAGGTTTACTGAAGCAGACTTCACCAGATTTGAGTGAATTAAGTGCATTACATTATTTACAATTTTCAGCAGAGAAGCTTTAGGGTAACTGGAATCACTAAAAACCCTGCAGTAAGACTGAATGGCAGGTATTACCTGAAAAATAAATTTATATGTGGAGAGACCTGACAAACAAAGCTGTGAGCTTGGCAGAGAGCGAGAGCAGAAGCAGACTGAGGAAAAATTAATGGGAAGGCCTGTATCTATATCAGATCTGTCAAATGCAGCTACTGTAGAACTTTATTATATGTAAGGAACAAAGTGGGAGAAAAACACACAGGAAAAAACTCAGTCATGCTATAAGCAATCACAAATCTGATGCATTAAGGAACCTGCCAGCTTCCAACAGAGCTGATGTTTCTCTGAATTCATTCATTCTGTGTCTCATTCATGCTAAAAGTGCCCTGAAGTTCATGTGTCTGTGCTTTTATTAATTTCTGCAGGGCCTCCAGGAAAAGATGCCCAAGAAATTTATTGACTGTTCTTCTGAATACTCTGTACAGGACTTGATCTCAATGACTTAATTCACAATACTATACAGTTAGCACGTTGGGATTTATGCTACTGATTCTGCTCAGGAGAATCTTTTGTGCAAGCTGACACAGGACTTCGTTGAGCACTGGGTAGCGAATGCTGTAGTTATCCTGAGCAAGGATATAGTTGTGCTGTCCTGGAACTGCACAAGTCACATGCTCTTAAGTGCCTCCTGAGGCAGGATAGCAGTAGGCTGTGCCAGCTCTGTGTCACCCCCTGACTTCCCCTCCTCTTCTAGCTCGTTTCCCTGGACAGTCTCACAGAGCAGGTTGTGGCTGAGTCAGAACCACAGGACACACAAGAGCACTAATTCAGTGCTGCCGGTTTGAGGAGCTGCCTCACCCAGTCACCAGCCCTACCCACCACCACCCCCAAGATCCTTTCATGTGGTAGATGGACTTGATACTTTCACATGCAGCTCTAAATTTAGCCTAATTTAGCCCAGTGACTTTAGCCCAAGTGACAAATGCCTGCAAAGTGCTCTCATCACCATTCAGTTTGGTACGTGTAGCTACTGAGGTTCTCGTAGCTGACCTCTCCATTTCTCTTCTGCTTGGAGTCATCTTGTACTGAGGCTTGATGAACAGGGTAATTATTTGAAAAAGCATTACAGCTCTGAATCTTTTCCACAGAGGCTGAAGGAAACTATTACTTCATCTTATTTTAAATGGCACACAGTAATTTTAAACACCTTCTGGATTTCTAATGAATTAAATCAGATCTGTTCAAGAACAAAGAACGCTGTTTTTTATCTGTATGTTTCAACAAGACTTTCTCTTTACAACAGGATTTAGTTACTGGCATTTAGCTACAGTCAAGAAGAATGAAAGTGTCACATCCTGCATGGATGCATCTTGGTGCTAGAAATCTAATGCAAAATGTCAAATTTCAGGTGCATGCAGTATATTTGAACTGCAGTTCCTCTGGATGTCATTCCCTGAGGAAGTTAATTATGGTAGGATATATCACGTACATAATGACAGGCTCTGTTAAGCCTTCCTGAGGCAAAGCTGCCAATCAGGTCAGTGAGAGCCTGAGTGCTTTCAGTTGCACTGGAGTGAATAAGGAGTTCTGCACTGTAACTTTGGGTATTCTTTCAGCAACACACTTCAGGAAGAGTGTGGGCATAATAATGCAAGTACAATGCTTTCAGTGCGGAGGGAGCAGAGATGAACATTGTGCCCATGTTTGGGATGTATTGGTTTAGAAAGGAAAGGAAGTAGAAATTAAATTGTGTACTGTGGATTACAGCTGGCTTGCATGACGGCCTCATTTAAGAGGGAAAGTAGAGGCATACACAAATGCAAAGCATTTTTTATGCCTAATGGTAAAACACAGGAATTATGATGCTATTATACTTTCAGGTTGACATCTGTTCCTCCCCTTCAGACTTATTTCGAGGAAACACTGGTACATGCTGCTAACTTATCAGAAGGCAGAGATTATAAATACACGCTTCTGACTTATCCCAGTGTGCTCTGTTCTCTTATTCTGCAGACAGCTCTGTACTGAATTACCAGGGTACATGAAACAGAATAAATGTGGGGATTTCATTATGTCTCGTCAGCGGGAGCTGAGTGCAAAGGAGCTCAGTCCAGCCTCTTTCTGTCCCCCTTCTTGGATGAGGTTTGGAGATGCAGTGTCTGACCCCAGGCACCTTGCAGATCTGCTGCAGGGCTGCTTCGCCAATCAGCATCGCAGCCCCACAGAACGAGTCAGGCATTTCCACACAGGGTTTCTCTGCACAAAGAGAAAGGGAAAGTAGAAAGCTTTTTCCGTATGAAAGGCTGGGGCTTGCTATTCGTCTCTGCTTCTGTTCATTTCCTCTTTTTCAGTTGCAGTATCCTCATGGAGGAACTGAACATTTCTTTTTTTTTTGTTGTTGTGAGTCACTGGGAATCTTTCAAGCAGCTTGTTTCTTTTTTTAATTTGCAGGCTAGAATTCTGAAAATCTATGGTTTATTTAAAGGGATAAAGGAGGAAGTCATCTGGTACAAACTGATCAAATTGCACTGACTCTGTATTTTACTTCTGGGTTTATCTGATGCATGGTTGTTTTTAGGGAGCTGAAGACAGCCTGCCTGAGCTTTTCTGACTTGAAACTTGAGTGCCCGATCCCCAGCTAGTTTAGAAAGTTGAAAACGCATTCATTTCAGCTGAACAGAGCTGATTCCCTTCAGCCGACTGTCTGGCCCTGAATGTTTGGTTCCTTGTACCTGCTTCATTGCAGCTGTTTGCTCTAAATTTTGGAACAGAGCTCAGGTCTGTAAAGCGCTGTGGTGTTAAAAATATATAAAGGTCAGTGGTTGCTAAGTGCTGGACCATTTCTCAAAAAAAAACAAAACCTCCCAGTAATCTGTGGGTGACGAATCCAAAAATAAATTCCAAACCACTAATCCTGTCACCTGGACTGTACTGTATCAATGAGATGGGGTTTGAGTGTTAAAAAGTAATCTAGTATATAAATTGTATTTACAGTCTTAGGAGTGTTTTCAGGCTATTACTGTAAGAAGGCCAAATATTGCTATTTGTGAACATTTAAAATGTGGTAACTATGCCTGTTTTCCCAAAGGATATTCTTGATCATACATGCAGTTCTTGGGGTCTGTAATATTGTGTCATCTTTTCTCAACACATCTGGAAGACCCGTCACATTGGGAAGAGAAAAGGTATAACAGGAAAATAATCCATTAGTCTGATTTTAGGCTAAATCTTCCATGGATTCTCTTTTCTTTTTTCTTTTTTTTTTTTTTTTTTAAACCCTGGATATGTTTCTCACCTTTCTCTTGAGGTTTTTAGTTTTTTGTTGGCAGTTCTTACTGCAATTTGTTAGCTATTTCTGACAGGTTAGGAGACAATACTGGTATTTCTTTGTTACTCATGAGCAGTGACTCAGCTTATTTGTACAGTTTAATGTGCACCTGCTGAAGTCATATGTGCCACAGTGAAGTTACTGTTTCCAGCAAAGCTGAGAAATGAAGCTTCACCTCTACAATACAGCCTGTAAGATTTCACTAATGTTTGTGTTCAGCAAGACTGTGCGCAGCTCTCTCCTAAGAAAACCTTGTACTGAAGTTGTAGGGAAGGATACAAGCTGGGGAAATGCATTCTGTAAGTGGGCAGCATCCTTGGGTTGGTGTGTGTATAGTCAGGATTTTTTTAGGAAGAAAATCTAAAGTACTGTTTTATGTTTAATTATATTTGTGCCAAGAAAACAAAGAATATTTAAGTTAAACTGAAAAGCTTAAAGGGCTTTACTCATAACTTAACTCAGAGTGTCTGCACATATACTAAAGAAGCTGAATTTATTTAATAAAAAAAAATACAGTCAGTTGGACTGTTCCCATCATGTATTTAAATCATGGTGACCGCTTTCAGAATGACTGGAAACATGCAGAGCTATTCACTGTTAGGTATTGATTTTGATCAGTAATTTTGACGTACTAGGTCAGCCTGCTGATGTGTGGGACACCCGTACTGCAAAGGTAACAACATGATGAAAAATGCCATCGTCGCCAAAGCCAGTCCACGTGGTATCAAACCTGACAGAGATTAAGGGCTACAAGACCCGACCCTGCAATTGTAGCTCTGTGTGGGATGAAGAAGAACTTAAGTAATTCTTAAATTTAGTGTGTCTGCAAAAACAGTCTGTGGTGAAAAAGCAGCCCAGTGCTGCCACAAATGCAGTTTTCTCATTTTCTTAGGACGGCATGCTGCGTAGCACCAAATGGTAAGCACAGGTTTGTCAGCTTAACTGAATCTCGCCAGTGAAGGACCAAGTGAAAGTGCAGCAGCACGATCTTCAGCACATGGAGCTGCTGAAGGACAGCCCTGGGTCTGCACACCAACTGCCAGCTCTGCCTTAAAGGTCACGCTCCTGTGTCTTCCTGCTGCTCTTGTTCAGCTGGCACTGGTGCTAACGCAGACTGCAATTACATCATGGCTTTGCTTTGCAGACGCAGATAAATATGATTCCCACTGGTAGCAAAATACCCATTTCTTTCTCTGGGATTTTCTTCGGTGAAGTCAGCAGTTTTGTGTCTACTTATCACAGCTCGGGGTTGCTCTAGATTCTGTCAGGGCTTTCTCTGAAGTGAAGGAGCTTTTGTCTGCTTGCTTCGCTTCTGTAACTTTTTACCTTTTAAGCGTCTTTGTCTTTTTTCAGGCTAGCACAAAAACCTTCTCTTCCATAACTCGCTGAACAAGCTCTTCTCATAAAAACCACTGCCTCTGAACTGTCATAACTATATGGTGGGTTGCCTCAGCCAGAACTTTGGATGAAACATTTCCACGTGCATCTCACAGCCAGTATCCTGTAGTGTAATTCATTTGCTTTTGGCAGATTGATTTCCATCTTCACCTCTGCTGAGATACACAGACGGTGAGCTCGAAATACCAGCAGACTGCGGCCCTTCTAGCGTTACTCACATTGGTGCTCTGTCCTCTGCGAGAGACTCTTGTAATCTTTCTCCTCCTAAAGAGCCCGATCTACCAAGGTTCTTAAGCACACGCTTCGTTTCAAGGAGAGGAATAACGGACTTGTTGATTTCAGCAGGTCTATTCATGTGCTTCGAGATGAAGGTCTTCCGTAAGTGCTTTGCTGGAGCAGCGCCAAAGTGGCGTATATCATATTACCCCAAAACAAGGTGATAGAAAGAGTGAGATCTGTTTGACAACACTGTATAATGCATTTCAAAAAACGAAAGCTTTTTTTAGACTAAGCCTATTGTTTTTATAGCAAAGCCAAATTTTGTGTGGCTCTCATTTACTGATACAGTGGGTGTGTGATGCAGTTTCACTGTTAGCTCCAAGCATCAATAACATGCAAGAATTCATTAGTGTGTTAAGTTGGGTAGCAACATCTTATTAATCCGGGGGGAGGTCTGCTTTACAGTGTTTTGTTGCATAATTTATACAACTATAATAAGTGCATGATATCACTTTTTATTACCTTGATGCTAGGTTAATTGGAAGGCACTTCACTCTATTTCAACTATGTGACCCAGGATTCAGACTTACCTTCCCAGACAAAATACACATACTTGGTTGCAGATTAAGGTGACTTGGAGGTTGATGTTGAATGCTACTTTAATAGCCAGAGTCCTGGTATCCTTTCCTCTACAAGCTGCCTAATATGCATGTCCTAGAAGCTTTTCTGAAAAACACAACAGTTTAGAAGTGAGTGAAACATCCAGTTCTGCAGTCTTCGGGGATAGGAAGTACTGGCAGTGTAATGAGTGCTTCAGCTTTGCCCTGTAACTGCTCTTTTCTTGTCTGGCAGGATCTCAGCACAGCAATTAGAGACCCTAGGCCTGGTTTCCTTTTCCGTTTCTGTAAATTGAGAGTTATTCCAGTGGTTGTGACAACATGGTCATTTCTTAGTTCTGCTTTTCCAAATTAATTTCCATTTAGTCAGGCTGGGCTGGATTTACCCAGGAGCATGTCTGATGAAATTCTGAAGCATCAGGCCCAAGAGATGAGAAATGTTTTAAAGGTGAGGTCAGTTACTGGGGGGCTCAACCTGCTGGTCTTCCAGTCCGCAAATAACCCTCAAGTTGAGAGCACCAGTGTTAAGAGATTACACGTGAAAGATGCAGGGAAGGTGATGATGAGGAACCTAGCTCTTCCAGTGCTTTGCAGAGGTCATTCCCGTTGTCTGCTCTGCAGCGAGAAGCACGGGGGGCTGAAGGGACTTGCCCAGGGTTGGCCAAGAGGCCATGCTCTGGCAATAAACAGAGCGTGGCTCTCCCATGTCCCCAGCCCAGGCTGTGTGATGCTGGCCCCACTGCCAGCCCTGAATGCAATACAGTGCTCCAAGGTTTCCAGTATGCCCCTGAGGTGGTACTGAAATTGCACTTTTTTGCGTAGGTCCATCCATTTCCACCCACACATGAGTTACAGCCCCACAAAGTCACCTGAATTAAAGTGCCAGGGCTCCAGCATGCTCAGGAAGCTACGCAATGAACTCTTACCTAATTTATGATTGAAATTAAATAGGAGGGAGACCTCTAAGCTCCAGGCCTTTGGATGCTTGAGAACTGTCCCCTATTTTCACAGGTCCTCATGCAGTGTCCAGTGCAATGGGGAGTACTCCATGTAGTTGGACCCTGTCAGGGAAAACACAGTTCAATAAAACCCACTCACATATTAAACCTCCATTTAAAATCTTATGAAGTGTTGCAAAGGAAAGTCTAATGTACAGTCCTGAGGGGAGAAGTTAATGTCAACACTCTGCATAGCAAGAGTGTTAACTTCTTTTTCTATTCAGTGTGAAGGTAGTAATTTGGTTGTACAATCAGTTAGCGTTTAGTAAAGCGTAGCTGTGTCTGCATGACGGCAACCTCCCTCCAGTGTCTCGTAGCGGTAATGAAAGCCGAAGGAAAGAACAAGCAGTTGAGGCCTGATGGCCCGGGGCAGGCCAAGTAATCTCAGTGAGCTCTGTCAAGCTGCGAGTTTGTGATGTCCAAACATGATTGCAGGTGGGTGGGAGCAAGGTTGGTGTTCCTCCTTCGTGTGGCAAAGTTAGCATTTCTCTTTAATGTAGCAGTACCCTTGACTGTATCGAGATTCAGCAGCGGCCTTGT
Source organism: Cygnus atratus (assembly GCF_013377495.2). NCBI lineage: Eukaryota > Metazoa > Chordata > Aves > Anseriformes > Anatidae > Cygnus > Cygnus atratus. Next base: position 91,773,640 of record NC_066364.1, on the reverse strand, counting down.
TCTCCGTTTCTGCCTGTGTGTTCACATCACCTGTCCTTCTGAAGGGTGCTTTTTAGTCAGACACTTTAGTTTCCTTTGAGAAGTTCTGTGGGGAGCAGGATAACATCACGGTTTTTACCAGTTGACCATTCTGCTAAGTGAGCCAGGTGCTTTCATTCAGGCTCTTTGCAGTTTGCTTTCAGAACCACAATGAGAAAATATCCTTCGTTTTAGGTTTTCCAGGTCTTGCTGTAAAATTCATAATTGTGAAAATGATCTTTGTCTTTAGTCAGGCTGGATGTGGAGTGAAATGCATGTCGCTGGTGATGACGGAAAAACATTTTGTTGCCGGTTCCTCATCAGAGCAAAAGGAAAATTAAAAAAAATCCTTTCGGGTGTATCGCCTAAAGGGTGCTATGTAACATAGAGACGAGAGAAAAGCTAGAGCTTTGGTCAGCTCAGCTGACAGCCAGCTTGATTCTTACATTTTTAACAAAAAATGCAAGTCTAGAATTCAAAATGAATGATATAGTTGAAATGAAATGAAAGAAAGAATGCTGATCACCTGGTTTTGTGCCTCATTTTTGGGGGGTATGGCTAGATATAGTTCAATTCTGAAGAAAGATGGAGACAAAGGAGACTTTCAGTGTTTTCTTTTCCAGCAAATCAGTGTGCTTTTTCTTTCAGCAGACTATTAGTTAGCTGTTATATTTTCTTTAAGTGACAACCTGCCTGGGTTTAGTGGATAAAGAGGATTAGTTACGAGACCTCCTTCCAAGTGTCAGTAGCCATTTATGGATGGGCAATATTAATGATGAATGATATTTACCCTCTGCATCACAAGCAAGGAGCCAAATGCCGAAACAGGTGCATGAGGTTACTGGACTGGCCACAGACATGTTTGCCTTGAGAAGTGATCTTTGTGTCCATGCAGTTTCCTTCCTACCCTATGTGCAGTAACCTGCTAGGTGCCTTGTATCATGAAAATTATCTTCATCATGCACACTTGTAAATAGGTGAGAATCTGCCTCTGAAAGCTGTGCTCATCCTGTGCAGTGCTGTTGCAGTTGTGGTTCATGGAACAGCATTTACTGAATTGCTGCTGTGGAGGACCTGGGCTCTGAATGGGACATTCTTCTAAAGGCGATGTCAGCTCTGAGCCTCCTTGCTTTTCTGTGCTGAAGCTTGTTCTTGTTTTTATTTTTCTGTTCGTTTTGGGGGGTAGATGGGCAGGGAGCCATAAAAAAAAAAAAACAAACAAAAAAAACAACTATATGACTATATGTCTGTAAAAGAATATGATCAATTTATTTTTGTAGGGAAAGTGATAGATAACATGGCACTGCGTGAAGTTATAAAAGGAGGTTGCAGTCAGCGTTGCTGGCATTAATTTAACTAGAGAATGTGCCCTTAAATGTCAGGAGACTGCAAGAAGCAGTTATTTGAGAAGACAGCAACTTTGATGTTGATGTTATCAACAGAAATGCGGGAGATTAAAAGCAGCTCACCAATCTCGCCAATTTTTTCTTATTGATAACATGACAAGGGCTTTAGCAGGTGCTTTGGGAAGGTTAATGAAACCATAATGATTATGGTGAAACAGTATACTTGAACTAATTGGCTTGTATAGGTGACTCACCACTGAAGCTAAGTTCAGCAGCTGATAAACTGAACAGATAATTCACTGTGAAGAAACTGCAGTTCCAGATACGCTGTCGTCTTGTACCGGCGGATAAAACAAGACCAGACAATCTGGGTTATAAAAAGAATGCAGGATGCAATTTTATTTATGTCATCCCAATATGTAAGAATGGCCATTCTTGATCAAACTAGGGGTTTGTCTGTCTTCAGCAGGGTGTCTGGTGAATGCACAGGGAAAAGCATGTAGAAACATGGCAGGAGGATGATCCTTCCCCTCTGATGTCATCCCAGCATCTGTCAGCTGACTGGTATAGAGGCTTTCGGAGCCAGAGGTTGCATTAGGCTGTGTTTAATGCCTCTGATGGCTCTGTCATCCATGAATTTATATAATCCCTTTTTGAACCTGTTTATGTGTTTGCTCCCAGAACATCCTGTAGCAATGGGTTTTGCACTTTACTTTTGCTTTGTATGAAAATGCACTTCATTTGCTCCCTTTAAATCCAGGTCTTCATTGCTTTATTGGATATTCTTTACTTCTTTCATTAAAACGACCGGCTGCTTTGATTTCCTGATTTTCTTCAGGCTATTCATGACTTTATAAATCCGTCATCTCTTCTCCCAGCCTCTTTTCCAGGGTGATAAGTCTATTTACTAGCTCCATGTATCAAAAGCATTACAAAACTTTGATCGTTCTTGTCTTCTCCATCCTCTTCTCTTCCTAGTTCTTTTGAATCAATCTATATCCTGTATCCACCTGTAGTCTCCTTTGGCATCTGCTACCTTAGAGGGGAAGAAACCAATTGAAGAGCTCAGTGATCAGAGCACTGACAGTTTGGATCCATGCTGCCCAGTTCCCCAGGGAGCATCCTTGGGCCATCGGCCCATCCAGGTCGTGGCATTCCTCTGCTTTTCATTGGAGCTGGCGTGAAATATTTATCTGTGCTCCTTTATAGTAAAGGGTCACGTGTAATACTAAGAGGTAGGGAGGGTGAGCTGGACTGTGCTGCCCAGCAGCACCTGCACGAAGCCATGCTGCTCCAACACCCCATAAATCAGTCACTGGATAAACTGCTTTTGCTGTCCTCAGAGCCTTGACTAGGACTCTGGTTTCTCTCTCCAGGCAAATGGCTGTAAACACACACAAACAAACACGCACATGCATCCTGTCATTTAGTGAAAGACACACCAAGTACACATATTAGTTGCAGAGGTTCAATATCTTTGTTCTAACGTCCATAATTGTGACGCCCGTGAATTGGGACATACGGCCGTGTTTGGTAGCTGGATTTTGTTTATTTGTCCTTTGGTATGTAAATTCCAAAATCAGCGGGCAGTTCTGTGTGCAGGTAGGGCAAAATCTGGGTCAGGAAGGAAAGACTTTGGGAATGATAGCCCTGATCTGGTAAAGCTCAAAGACATTGATTATGAATTAGACATTATCCTCATTAACTGACAAGCTCTGGTGAACTGGAAGGGTTAAAAGCAGACAGTAAATGGCAAAATGTATAGATAAACGACTACATAACACTCATTATTCCTAATTTAGTTTCTCAAACTTGAAGTCAGTGGAATGTGTTGTTGTTTGTTACAGTGTTAGTATTATTTATTGCTTGTCATATGGTAGGGCACAGAGATCCCATTGTGATGCTGTGAAAATGTATGGCTAAAGGGCTACATTTAATTCTAAACACTCCATTTTAAAGCAGCTTTAAAAACTCTTAATTAACTGCTTAATAAATCTTTATATACTCTTACAGCTTCCAGAAAGTCAATAGGTTATTACTAAACATAGCATCTCCCAACTTCTTCCACAGATGCGCTTGTAACCATTGATAATATGCTGTATGCACATGTGAAACCTTCTGCTAATAAGTATTAACTGTTTATTAATCATTAATCAATGATTAATAAATGAAATCTCAGTAATTAAATTCTCAGAGATAAGCAAGAACAGCCTGTTTTCTTTGTGGGTAGTATTAAGAGACCTTAGAGGCTGAGCATTTAGCCATGTAGCATTAAAAAGTTCTTGGGAGGGCTAGGTAGGAGCTTTTTGGCCAGACCTTCAGACCTGCTGAGATTGGTCTTTATGAAGACAGATGTTGAATGCCTGCTGAAGTCAAACAAAACAGCTTGCTTTCTGCTGAAAATTGTCTTAGGCCTCCCAGTATTCCAGCCCCTAATTTTGTCAATGTATGGCATATTACAGTGATATTTCTGTCATTTATACTACTGAAATGGTGAAACCTAATTTTGAATTTTCAGAGCTTCAAACAAATGAATTTATCTCAGCAAAGTCAACTGTATACAGATTTTAATTTGACAGTTAATGTTGCTGTGATAGATCGGGATGCTTGCTTGTGGCAAGTAACCTGACCTTACAGCAGGGAACAGAGGCTTTTGATACTGTCCACGTACGTGATAAAAGAAAACCTGTTCTGAGAGGGAGCTTAGAGTCCAGTATCAAGAGTAAGCACTGGTTATTTTCCATTGTTCCTGTGCCTGAAATGATACACATTACAAGAATGATTTGTAGGTTTTTGGCTCTCTTTTCCTATGCTTATGTACCAGTAATTTATATGTTTGCTTTAGCCCAAATCACTCTGTTTTCATTTTCAGAGGCTAACAGAATTACCAATGACTGTATTGATAATCTCAGGGCTATTTTTATATGTTGAATCTCTTTAAGAGTCTGCTCTGCTCAACATTACAAGCTTCATACAAAAGTACACTAAAATGATATTAAGAAAATACAATAAAGTGAGATCTGTGCATACATAATTTTTTATTTATGCCCCTGAGAGTTCTGTGCAGACACTGATATGACAAAATATCCATTAGATTATTTGTAGCAGGAGTGCTATCTCAGTAATAAAACGATAAGCTTGAGATAAGAGTGATACTGTGTCACCTACTTCACTTCAGTGGTTTCCCTGTATTCTTATTTGTTTTTACTGGTGCAAAGCTTACTAGAAGCTGCAAAATACAAACAGCATATAGCATGTATAGCCTAATGTACTGATTTTATTTCCAGCATGCAATTATGTTTAATTGCATTGTTTGCTACTCTTGTCAATATAGTTTGATTCCTTTTGCTGCTTACGTTCTTCCTGTTTGCTTTTTGGTTTTGTTATACTATTACACGATAACATGAACAGCAGTATTCCAGAGGCAGATTACCACAGCAGTTAACCATGCTTGGCATCTCCAAGACTTGGTGGTAGTGTTCCACTGCAGAGATAGTTGCTAAAGTTATGTGATTTTTTTTTTTGTTAACCTTTGTGTTCCTGTGTCCTACAACTGTTGATAATACTCTGCTGAGACTTTGTTTTTGTGAGGGAGTTGCTTTTTTCCTATGTTTCACTAGTTTTTCTCTCTCTTGAGATAGAACACTGCATCTTCATCCAAAGAAGTTGGTATGTACTCACTGTAACCAGTAAGCATGAGAATGATGGAAAGAAGAATGCAATATTTCTTTATAATGTTTAACTGTGATGTTTTAAATATACTGTGTGGTAGATTTAATTGCCTGTGGGTAACTAAGCCATCTATCTTCATACAGATATGAAATGAAGGAGGAACACTGTTAATGTATCCCTCCTGTATAGTAGTTCTGTTAACAGAGTCTTCATTCCTGTATTCGTATATTTCATTAATATTAAGAGTGGTATCCTTTATCATCCATGAGTGTGGTGTTACTCAGGGATGTAATATGATTATTTTCTTCTCTAGGCTCTAGGCTCCTTGACCACCACCATTATGCTGCTGCTGATGTCGTACAGTGGTTAGGAAAGTCTTGAAGGGTTACAGATGTTTAGAAAATATTCTGTACATCTAAAATGGCATAGATTGTTCGTTGTGGTAGTTTCTTGGACTGGTAGAATATTTTTCATAAATTTATTGCCAGAAGGACAATGGTGATGAAAGGAAAGGTTGATGTTGCAGGCCCATCCCACCACAGAGCACCGTCCAAAGGATCTTTCTTACAAGCCTGTGCATCAAGCCCATAGCTTCTGTTTGTGCAATAGCATTGCTTTACGGAAGTTATCCTGTCTTGCTGTAAAGACTTCAAAGATTACAGAATTCACTGTGTACACAAGGTAGATGCTGCAGAAGTTATTTGCTTTCATAGTTGCATGTTTGCATTTGCTTATAATCTTCATTTGACTACTTTCAGCTTCCAGCAAATCCTTGGATCTTCTAATACCTTTTCTGTTAGATCAAACCCTTGCAATTAGATACCTCTTCTCTGTGCAAGTGCTTGCAGACTGGGGCAAACATTTTCTTTGCTGTTTCTTGGTTAAACTAAATCAACCAAGCTTCTTTAGCTCTTTGATGAAATGCATGTTTTGGTGCTCTGTTGATAACCTTTTTCTGAACCTCATCCAATTTTTAGTCTCCTTTTAAAGACAAGAACTAGGCACTGGATTGTAGTAAGCATTTTGTTGTTGCTGGGAACCACATCTTCCAACTCCAACTTGATTGTGCTTCTGTATAAGGATGCTAAGGATTGCTTGACGTCTTAACTGTGTTGTTCCAGGGTATAACCTTCCATCCATCTCGTGTGATACATATTCCTTGCTCTCAAGTGTGTGATTTTATGTTTTCTGGTATTAAAACACAGAGCAGCATGCATCAGTGGCCAGTTCGCATTGTTAACCACTCCTATGAATTTTGTTTCGTTTTTGTTTTCTTAAGTGTGTCCACTGTAACATTCTTTGTCCCATCAAAATTTTTGATTTGTTCGTGTATCTAGCCTCAAAGTGAGTAACTGAATCATAACGAGGGCAGTTGCTTTCATTTAGCGAGTCGAAGAAGAGGGGATGTTTTAATTAGCATTTGTTTTGCTCAGGTCAGTAACAAGAAAATCAAAGGTAAACATAGAGTAGGGATGTAAAATTGTAAAGGACAGAATGAAATTCCCTTGATTGTGAATATTGGTCTTCCTTTCCTAGCCTAAGTTTGTACCTGGGGAATTTAGTTGATAGCCTGAGTTGTGTGGTCAAACCACAGCAGTGTCCACAAGCAGACTTTGCTGTAGCAGATAACACAATTGGGTTATGTTTTGGTGATTTTTTTTCCCTTGAAAAAATAAGATTTATTCATGCAGAATGGGACTGCTATTTTAGCACACAAGCGTAGTTAAGCATCACAGAGACTTGGCTGCAGATTTCTAATTATTGCAAGTAAAGGATCTCTTATTCAGCTGCAAAGTCTTCTCTTACAAGAGATTGCACCTGCTGTTGTCTCTTTCTGAAGTTGTTTGGTTTCCCCAGGGGTCTGCAAGCCCCCATTCACAGTACTGGGTTTTAAGATTTTTGATGTTCAGCTGTTGTATGTGTGTATGTAAATATATGTACACCTAGTGGATGGATTGCTAACCATATTGAGCAAAATCAAAATATATAGATCTTGGACTTTGTTAAAACATTTAAAGTAGAGATGTAAATTTATTTTAGTACATAAAAAATAAATTCAATGATCTTGGCAATTAAAAAAGGTAAAAGAAGTTTCTTGAAGGATGATGTTAAAAGCCATACTAGCAGCAAGTGGGGGGTTGTGTCATTACTGAATCTGTCTTCTAACCTGAGCTTGACCTAATTCTGCTGAACTCCCATAGTCTGTGCAAGTACATAGTCTCTAGGTATAAGAATAGTAGCTAAACTTATACTACCTAGAAAAAAATGTGCAAGGGCTATTAGCTGTCTTGCCTAAGGGCATAAGATGATGCCAGCTGGGGTGAAGAGGAAATATTTCCTTCCTGTTGGGCATTACATAGTTGTCTGGGTATGTTAAGCGTGTTTTTTTTTCTCACGTTTTGCCTGAAATTCATTATATAAGCCATTGCTATAGGAGGATGCCAGAGTAAAAAAGCAATCTGGGTTATGTATTATGGCAATTCCTTTTTATTTTGTTTTTAATGCTGTCCACAATAAAATGAGATTCACTGTATGTTTTACCTTGTTACCTTCATAATGCATTGGTTTTAACACTGTCCTGCCAGCTTTGTGACGTAAATTTGACTGCAGCTGAGGAATATTGTTAATCCTCTCATCTCCTTGTGGGGAATCAAAGTTGAGCCAAATGAAATGTTTTGTGTTCCGGTGTTTTCTCTTGTAGCTGGACGTACAAAGGAAGTAAAATTGCTGGCTGCCAGGATTCACTAGAGTGATACTGATTCTCCACATTTGAGGTGCCAATAACGCAGAAGTTGTTCTTTTTCATCTTGCAGCTTACTCTTCACCAAAGTAAAACTGGAATGGATACATAAAGGACCTGAGGAGGCTCTGGTGACATGCAGGCATATGTTGCAGATGTGGCAGATGGTATATACGGTTTTACAGCACAGGTAGGTTTTCTTCACAGTCTAACAAGTTCAGATTTTATAATGGGGATACAGTTATCTTTTTTAATTGTCCAGATACTTAAGTTACTTTGCAAAAAGGGTAACAAACAGTACTGTTTAAAAAAAGTAATATTTCAATCCATGATTTAAAAAAAAAAAAAAAACAACAACAAAAAAAAGCATTTAAACAATATTCCCTTTTTATGTTATCTTTTTCACCTGCTTCCCCTCCGAAAGATAAAAGTTCAGAAAGTATGAAAGCAACCAGCTTGGATTTTCCTCCTTCCCACATCTTTTGGTTATTGTCCCAGTTGTGATACCACTGTACAACTATCTTGGGAATGTTATACCAACACTATATTTACCTTTCACCTGTAATGTTCAGAGACACTATGTTTGATGGAAAGGACAGCGTGCTTAATGGAACACTCATGTCAGGCAGAACTGGATGTGCAGAACGATGCATGTCTATGTACAAGTGTTCCTGAGGGATTCTTGGTAATTCCTTGTTGGTTTAGCTAATGAGCAGCAGACCAAACACTAAAATCAAGGTATTTACACAGCACTAGAGAAATAGTCTCTTACCTGATGAAATCATTAATTTCCATAGGCTTTAATATCCTTGGCTAAGGCTTCAGTCTTGTATCTCTCACAGGAATAATCTTTATACCTGTGATTAGTCCTCATGAAGCTGATCAAATATGCGCTGAACATACAGGACTGGATGCAACTTACTGTTGCAAGGAGGGGGGTGCAAGCTTGAGACTGAAGAGATATAGTTGGAGGACAGACAAATAAATAGTTCAAATATTTGGATTGCATTTGGATCTCAAGCTGTGCTTTGGCCGTTACATTTAAAAAGCCAAGATAGGATAGCTTTAGAGGCTTTTGATAAGCTTTAGCCATAGAAACCTAAACAAAACAAATAGCTTTGCTTTTGCTGTTAGAAACTCTAACGTGTATTTCTCTGCTATTCCCAGTTGGACTTCTTGTCTTTCTCAAGAAATACTTCAGAAAGCACTTTTTATTAGGAAATAGTGCTTGAAAGGTAACAAGAATGAACTTGGTACCTGCAATTTTAGACTGTGTTCAGTGGCACAGGAAGGCCCTTGTTTTAAGCAAATTGCAGCAGTATCAGCTAACAAATATGTAAAATATTCCAGGCTGGGCTTTAAAAGGAACTGAAGGGGATTTCTTATCAGTAGGACTTGGATGCATACTTTTTTTAGGGCCTCTTGGAAAAGAGAAGCCTGTTTTTCTATGAGGTTGAGAACTGTTACACCCAAAACTCTATTAGTTCAATCAGTAGCTCATCACCCACAGAGTTAAATCTCACTTTACTTATATTTGGTTGCATTTCTCTGCCCTTAGTTTCTCAGCTGTGCAAACTTAGTGTGACTCTGCTAGACTAGGGAGCGTTTCAGCGCCCACTGTTTTCTCCCGAAGCAGGTATTCGCGTGTCATGCTCAAGGACCCTCTCACCTTCTTCCTGATGAACCGAACTGGTGGTGTTTCTGCACTCTCTCACAGTCAAACATTCCCTTCAGCAATTTCTGTGAGCATTTTATCCACTGTCTCAACTACTTTTACAAACATGGGTGGTGGAGTGACATTCAGTGTCCCACTGCCAGCCTTCCAGTGCCATCTGTGGAAGGCAAATCATCTGGCTGCTGTCCCTATGCACCAAAAAGCCATGCTATGTGCACCGAAAGGGTGCCTGGAAAGGCTCTCTGGGTTGAAGGCCTTGTACTGCAGTATTCAATATGTAGTTCACTTTCAAGCCTTTTCCAGAATAAAGCATAAAGTTGGTGGAAGCTGCTGTTTTGCAGAATGTAGTCCTCTTGGTTTTCAGTCTGTTTCCCCAGTCAAAAGGCTGTCCCTCTGGCTGTACTGAGATGGGTTTTGTTAACCAAGACTGCCTTGTCAAGACTTTCTGGACGCTGCTCTCCTGTTGTCAGACTTCTCGCCTGTCCTTTTCATAGGAATATAATGCAAAAGCCGGTGTTCAGCGGTGTGCCTAAGCAGTGCCTGCATGGTGATGACTGCCACGTCAAAGCAGCACATCAGTAACATTTTAAAGTGAGGCTGCCATGTTCCTGCGTACCCAAGGCACCAGCAAGACAGAAATAACCCTACCTTTCCACCAGCAGTCCCCAGTCAAGGCGATTACACTTGGGTTAATGCTTGCTAGGCAAGATGGAGGTGTAGGGCAGTGAGTTTAATTTTCCCCTGTATCTGTCACCACTCGATAACTTCAAATGGGACATCAGTATGGAAAGCAGTATGTAAAACAGGGAGGCCCAGTCAAGGCCAGAGATTTGGGCAAGTAGTCAAATGGCCAAGAATTCAGGGTCCATTAACAGAACCTGTAATATTTGATCCCAAAACCCAAGTAAGAGGTTAATTAGCTATCGTAAATACGATTACCATTGTGAAGAATGACAGTAAGTGGCTTTCTGTCCGAGAATGTTAGCTGGCAAGGGCAAGACTTGGTTTATCTTTTGCTGTTGTTTTCTGTGATAACAGAATAATCATGTTTAAAAAAAAAAAAAAACAAATGGCAGTCCCAAGGTAATTCTTCTTCTAGATCAATTCAAATTCAAGGGAATCCCATGCGGTATGTACCACAAGGCTGATTAAACTGGAAGGCTGGGCATCTATAACAATGATGATTCTGTGACATCTCGTTTCCTGAGAGAAATAATATCCAAAGGCTGAGCTGCAGGCTTGGAAGTGTGCCAGAAAAAGTAGCCAGGGCAGTCACTTTTCCTTTGGATATTTTGTTCCTTAATGGATGGTGAGAGCAGATATCATCACCATCTGATCCTAGGGGGATGGCAGTCTATGTGGTGACAGGAAGGCTCAGGAGATCTGCACTAAGTAATTTTCATTAGGCACGGGATTTTATTTTATTTTATTTTATTTTATTTTATTTTATTTTATTTTATTTTATTTTATTTTATCGGAGTTCCCCCTTTGGAAAAGCTCTGCTGTGAGGACTGAAGTCTAGAAGAGGAGCAGACCAGATAATCTTCCTTTCATAAAGCAGTGCTGTGTGGTAGCTTTTATCTTCCTTCTCTGTTCAAACAGAACAAAGGCGGAAGAGGAAATAATAATCTTTCTGAAATGAAGAAATTAGCACCTGTGTGGAAGGTGGTAATTGGTCTGTTTCAAAAGGATTATCACAGCAGACCTGTGAATAAATCCTACAGAAATAAGCAAGGGACGTTAGTTCTTTTTTTGGGGGGAGGGGGTTGGGGAGGAGGGTGTTGATGGTTGTCCTTCTCTGGTCTGGCGTTCTAGCTGGCAACATGTTCCTCATCCAGTGGTTGACAAAGACCCCAGCACTCAAATAAACTGATAGTGGCACACACACTGGAGCTCTTGCTGGGCACAGTGTCTCTGAGAGCCCAGGTTTGTCATCCATTGCTGGATGGAGGTGTTACAATGACACCTTCAAGAAGCACCTAAAATTTTCAGTTCCAGAGACGGTCAGACGAGATTATTGCCTGCTTCGTGGAAAACGTTGTCTCCCTGCTGAAAGGTGGCTAGATAACATGTTTTTATTTCTTTACAGTGGCTCTGAGAAAGGAAGTAGTGTGACCGAAACACCAGTGATCAAAAAGCATAACGGATTGCATCTCACGCTCCCGGATGCTCATGATACTGATTCTGGTGAGGAAACAAGATCTGTGCTTTCCCATCCTAAATACATGCTTTCGTGAGAGCGGAATGTTTTATTGTCTTGTGTGGAGGTTGCTGGGCTGGGGGTCAGGAGATTCAGATCTGTCTCTGGGGCCTCTCTGTGTTGCAGAGTGTGCTGCTGTGGTTTGCCTGTACCTCAGCTTCCCCGTGTGTAAAGCTGAGATGGGTTCCTGGTTTCTTCTACAGAGCAGTCTGAGACAAGCCTGAAAGGTATTAGATGGGAGTTCACCATATTTCTGAAATAACTGTCCAGTTCAGTTTATTTTTCTTCTTTTCCTTTTCTCTCTCTTTTTTTTCCTCCAAACTTTAATCCTTTTTGGACAAAATTTAATCCTTTTAGATCAAGCCAGCTAATACTATGGTCTGGGAAAGCTGAGTGTTAGTGTCAGTTGTTACTGGACTCTGTTTTGGTCTGGGATTTGTACATAAACCTTGTGATGCGTTATTCAATGGTTAATACACATTCACAGTAATGGATATAGTCAGATGGAAATAACTGAGACATCAAAGCTAATCTTGGCAAAAAGGAGAAAGACGACTTTCAGAGAGTGCTGCTGACTTGTGATTTTATCACAAGTCTCATGATACTTGCTGTTTCCTTTAAAGCCCAAACTCTCAAAATCAGATGATTATGTGAGAAACTTGCCTTTTTATTTTATTTTTTAGGGAACAACTTTCTACCCTTGTGTATGTAGAGAAACGCTTGGGGAAAAAAAAAAAGAACCTCACAGACTCAGAAACTGAAAACAAAAAAGCATATAAAGGTATAAGAGCTTACTTTTAAAGACATTACATTTTAAACAAGTCTCATGCTTTCAGGACAGGGAATTAGTGATCATTCAAGTCTTGAATGTTTAGACTTGGTAAAACTGAAGTCACATGCTCAGCACGTATAGCTGAAGACAATGGCAAGTTCATATGTATTAAGTACGTGACTTGTATTGAATTATATTCGTTTAACCTCCATTTGCACCCATCAGTGTTTAAAAAGCACTGCAAGGTTAGGTTTTGAGCATACAAACACTCAAGCATCAAAATATTATTCAGCATGTCTGCTCTTATTTTTGTTCACATTGTTAAGCCTTCGGGATCTGTATTTATGACATTGTAATCTTACTGATTCTATATGCATATATTTATGTAATTCTTAATCTGTTTATTCCATTTCCCTTTTATTACTCTTTGTTGAGATAAGTTTCTCTGTTTTGTATAGGACCTTTTTCTTATTGCTTGTATGAATCTGTATTCTGTAGTCTTTGGATTACTTAAAGAGAACCTAAATTCATAATAGATGAAGAGAATATACTAAATGTATAGATATGTGCTGTTTGGCATATTAAAAGTGATCTGGAAACGGGAGCAAATATGAAAGCTTCCTGGTGATGAAAAATCATTTGGGATAGTCATCACTTGGAGGTAATTGTGAAGGTTTGCAAAAGTGTCCTCTATGATACCTGATGCTGGGCAGTAAAATCAGCTTTTACGCCCTGTGTTGTCTCCTCTGCAGTCCTGCTGTGTAGGTTTTTCCAGCTCTTGTGCTTTCTGCTTGCTCCTCTGCTGCAGACCTGCAGCATCTTGTCTGGAGTCACAGCAAAGCTTGGACACATTTGGTCTCTGTGTAGAGTCCTCCTAAAAAGCACCTGGGTTGGGTACTAGTCCCGGCTTGCTCTTATCCCAATTTCAGCAGTCAGCGTGCAGTGGAGCATAGTTCAGCAGAAAGTGCAGTATGCTGTGCTGCTGCTTGCTAGAAGGAGAATATTAGTGTGAAATACAAGCATTAAACAGTCTTTTCACACATACAAAGTGATTTACACTGAAGGGAGTTTGGCTTTAGCCAAGAAATGTACGTCTCCTCTGCTTCAAGGATCTAGGTTTACATGCTAACACAGTTACACCCACCGTGGAGGTAAGGATGCGGCTCGTACTGAAATTACACCATCCAGCTTAGTGCATGACTTGGTGCTGGCAGTTTCCAGCAAGGGCCTGTGGCTCAAAGCTGGATCCAGTTTCCATCATGAGGACCCCAGGGAGCAAGAGTGCAGCAGCATCGCCGTAGTGCACAGGCGCTCTGTGATCTCTGGGCTCGGCAGCGAAGGGGGGATTACTGCAGCTGGGTTTGACACTGGCCTCTCCCTCAGTCAGACCACAGTGAGATTATTTGCTGTGCTAGAATTTTAGGTTTGCTGCCAGGAAGATTAATTCCTTTTTATTTTCTTCATCTTCTCCTAACTGAAGCAGTGTTCTTAGCTAAATTCGCTGGTATCAGTCAGCTGCCTTGCTGTTTCATTCTTTTTGTGATTTAGTCTTATCTTATAATGCTCTTGCCTGAAGTGATTTAGGCTAGGGAATTCTGTGTTTCTTATAAACCTAGTAAATCTACAGAGTTGCATTGCTATTTTGATAGCAGATTTTTCATAGATGTAAAATATTAAACTTGGTCCTTCTTGGTCTTATAACACTGCTAGCACAATACTTTAAATTTAGATATATTTTTGTACGGCTTGTCTGTGGAGCTCATCATGACAAAATCATTTTGTTATTTTTATGATTTTTTTCCAAAATTTGTAGAGGGCTTTACTGTAAAATGCAAAGTTTATATTCTATCTAGTGGAGCTATTAAAAAGAGAAAGAGACTGCACTAAAATAACAAATGGATGTGATATCTTCATATGCCAAGATTTGCATGTATTTTGAGGCTTGACATTAAAGTTCTGTGAGACAGGTTTTGTGGATTTTTTTAGCATATAGACATCTACAATCCTTTAGAAAGAGGTATTTTGTAATGAGACATTGAGACATTTTTTAATGTCGCTGGCAGTTTTTTTGTCGGCTCACCCCTCCACCCTGAGGTCAGAGTGGTGTCAGCATGATGCATGCCTACCTCCCCTCTCAGGAGATGAACGCTGGCTCTGGTAGTGTTTCTTGAAGAAGCTGCTGCCCTCAGCCCACCCCCAGCGTCACTGCCGTGCTCTCCTGGGGTTCAGGTCTGTGGCTGGGCTCCTTTTGGTCCAAAAGGGCGAGGCTGGCTAAGACCTGCTCTTAAAGTGCTTATTCAGGGCCTTCCTGTGAGCAGTTCAGCAGAGATGGGAAAGAATAGCAGCAGCAAACCATAGGTTTGGGCTGGGATGGAGACAGACTTCTCATCTAGATGTGTGTGGTGGGAGCAAGGAGCACGTCTGTGTCTGCGACCATGCAGGGGTAGGGAAGGATCGGCTGATGGCCGCGTGGTGTGCTTTGTTGCCTTGCTTAGGCTGAAATGGAAGAGAAAATAGCCGTCAAAGGACTGCTACATGAAAAGGGAACCCAAGTTACTTGGCAATTTACAGCAGAGGCTCTTTGCATTTAGCTGCCCAAGGCAGTAAATCTCTAAGTAACTCGGGTTCCCTTTTCAAGGCTGTGCAGGTTGAAGCACACAGCAGTGGTCAGGATCCATGTTGCATCGCAGGCTTTCTGCCCTGGCAGCTACCTGAGTAACGAAGAGGAGAGGAGCAGCTAACCTGTGCTTCCTCAAGTGCAACTTAGTTTACAGTGGTATTCTTTTAAAGCCTTCATTGCAAGGGAAGGGTGCTTTATTAGATCCTAAGTGGCTGTTCAGCCTCTCAGCAGCACATGAACCTCTCCAAAGGCACAAAGTTGCCTTCCGGTGACACCATCCCCTTGGAATGACTTGTCAGGAAAAGAGGATTTCCCCCGAGCACTGAGGATGTAAATAAAACCTCCACCCGATGCAGGCAGAACAGCATTGCGTACAGGTACTGTCACAGACAGCTCTGGAAAGCCTTCCTGAAAGAGGGCAGTCTTGGCAGAGAAATGTAATGCTGAAAGTTGCTTTCAAAGCATACTAATGAGATCAGGAGCGCTAATTCAAGAATCTCGTTAGTCCCCAAAGCCCGTGCAGTTTTTTTGCGTTTGCCCGTCTAGGTCTGCTCTGACTTTGAAGTGCTCCTAACCAGCATCAATAATTATTCACATGATAATTTTCATAATTTGCAGAAAGTGCCAGCTGGTGGCTGGGGATGAGCACCTGATGGTTTTTCCTGCGTTAAACAACCCCTGTCCGACTGAGAATGCCTGGGAGCTGTGTTTCAGTGAAATTTCTCCTAACTGGAGGGAAGGAGAGGCAGGAGTGGGCAGGGCAGGGGGAGGAATTCCATGCAATGAAAGAGGCTGAAGATTGATCTGTTAAATAAACTGTTAAATGTAATAAATCCTCCACACAAAGCCGAATAGCTTTTACTGTAGCGTTAAAGCCATAATTACTGCATTACTGCACTGTCATCTCTTGGAGCACCAGATGAGGAGTGTCTTTGAAAATATGCAGGAATTTTAAAGCCGCATCTAGGAAGAGCACATTTGCATTTTCCAAGGGAGCTGCGGGAGGCGCCTGCACTGAGCACTGCAGGGCTGTTTTGAAGTTCTGCTGCTGAAAACGAATGCCATCAGTTAGCAGTGAGATAATGGGACAAGTATTTCCATGGCAGTCTCAGGCTGTGGATTGGGGCTGTGGCCTCTCCCTAGCCAAGACAGTCCCAGAGGCAGGCAGCGTGGCCTCGGGTTACGTAAAACCTACAGGCCGTGTTGTGCCCAGGCCGCACAGGTGTCTTTGCAGAGGAGCATGGGGGGGACAGGAGCCTCCCAGTGCCTGGCAGAAGGCCGGGTTCTCCAGCTGGAGAAGCACAACGCCCCTTTTGGAAGAAAAACACTTAGTGCGTATGTCCTGTGGCAGCTTTTCTGCCCTTCTGACTCTTCCCCTGCCCAGAGCCATCTATACTTCTCTGAGTCTGTTCCTAGGCTCTGGTGGTCCTTCAGGGGGCTGCTGTGAGAGAAAGGGGGATTTTAACTCCGGGATCCTGTGGCCTGCAAGGTCAGCCTGCAAGGGTAGGCAGAAGAGTAAAGCTAATCAGCACAAACGCTTCAGTCACAGCAGCTCTCTAGAGAAAGAGGTTATCAGCCTTAAAATCCCATTAAACCTACGTATATTAAAATATTTATTTCCTAAAGCTTTACAAGGCCAGCTCTGAAATCTCATTTTGTAGCTTCTTGCTTTGTTGCAGTCCTCTTGGTAGCCCTCTGAGAGGCTGGCTCACCAGTGTAATCCTGCACGCCGCACTTGAGGATGCGGCCTCTGTCCGTGCCTGCTTTCTGGGGGCAGCTTTTGATGTGATGTTTTGTTCCCAGAGATGTGGGCGCCAAATACTTTATTCTTGCGTAAATGTTACGGCACATGCTAAAGGTTAATATAGTCGAAGCGCTGAGCTCTCTGCTCCCCAAGGTTAAATGAAAAACCATGCTGTCTCTAAACCAATAGGACAATATTGATGTCACATGAAATCTGTGTGCTCTGTGAATGCTGCCGACCCACTCTGCAATGCTGTACGAAGGTTTTACATTAGCGGGCCATGTTTTGTAATTGCGTGGTGACAATGGGCTCATAAAATAGGTTGCTAATAAGTATTCTTAGGAAATGTTTGATGGTAGAATTCTGCTTTTCAAATGGGCAAAATACCGTTGCTTCCTTGATGAATCTGCTAAGCAGACCTTTATAAAATTACTGTCTCTTAATTCACTTGCTTGAGCTGCAGCCCATGGGTAATTTCATCTTTTTTCAATAAATTAACCTTTTATAAAACATATTTCTCCAGTTGGTCACACCAGGCTTCACTGTGGCTCTTACTGCACAAAACTGATGCAGTGGAGTGGAGAATCAGACCTTCCATCTAATGAACCAATATCCCAAGGAAGTATAAAATGTGTCGTTGTTCTTGTTTGTTTGGTCCACAGGATCACAGCGAGCCTCTTCCCTTGCTGCATCAAGACTGGAACAGGCCATGTCTGAAATAACTATGCAGAGCAGCACGATGAAGCAAGGACCTATGCAGCTGTGGACAACTCTTGAACAAATCTGGCTTCAAGCTGGTAAGTACTGATGGTTACGGAGACAGCCTGGAATTTCTTTTCCCCCCCAGTGGTGAATGAGATGACAGAAGTATTAAGGGAGTAACTGAAATCAGGGCTGTCTCTACACATTAAACCAGCAGTAAATCTGCCCATCTATCCCACCTGGTTTTTTGAAATACCACTTGATTAAATCTAACAAAATACAGGAGTAGTGCGATTTTTCAGCTCACCTCTATTTTTCCATAACACAGAAAACTTCAGTCATCATTAAAATGTGTTTTTAAATGAAGAGGGTAAGCAGTTCTTCAGTAAGAAAGGTTATTTGATAGGAGTAATTATTTTCATTTTGCGCAAAATGAATGGGCAAAGAATCTATGAAATGGTATTTAGACTGGCAGTGTTCCAGTTTTTCTGAGTTTTCAGTGAAATGTATTAAACAAGAAAAAGTTCTCCACTCATTTTATCCTTGGCTGCTTGAATCTCCCAGTGACTTGTAGGTTTTGCATGTCAGTTTGAGACACTCATGCAAAGATTGTGGCAGAGCACATAAAGGGAAAAGAGAACAGTGAGAAGAACTCTACCCGGGGGCAACCTCCAAACTCATGAAAGGGTTTTATATAGGGCATTTATTGAGGAGCAGAGTTGCACAGCACATTCTGCCGTTTGCGTTCCAGCAACTTGGGACTGGCAAAAGGAATTCTGACCCTGCAGTTTTGCTCTTAAGAGAAACGGCTTTTCTTCCACAATTGGTCCACGCTGTTGTGTACCTGAAATTACATTTGAGTGCTGCGATTGCTTCTTAGATGTCTCTGCTACCATTTGCAACAAGAAGAAAAAAAGAAAAAAAAAGCAGAGCCCACTAGAACCTTGCTGATAATTTTCTGTTCTGTACACAGGAGAACCTGTCAAATTCTCATTTACCTAATCTGTACAATTGACAATTCTCACATAAAACCTGGCAATCTCACCCTACTTCTCAGTAAAGATTTTTTTAGCTGTTTTTGTGGGCCATTTTCTACCAATTTGACTTTAGTTCTGGTACAAAATACATGACATTCTACTTGTTACAATTTGCCTAACTATTATAGAAGTTACCTTTTGGAATGCATCATCCTTTAAGTTAATCACATGAGTTCATTTATTTGCTTATGTAAATTTCATTAATGTACTGTGGACTTCAAAATCACCAGCAGGGTTTTGCTTTATTCAGTTTATGCTTCTGATTTAAGATTGCAGAGGAGGCTGCTGGGAAAACAAAAAAAAACACAGTTTATTGTGATGAGAAGTCAGGTGTCTGTTGTCCATCATCCTAGAGATAGCTCTAGGCAGTTTACATTTTTGCTGCTGTGTGAAAAGACAAAGGCAATAAAGACCTACTGCTTGCTGTGACCTAACTGTGAATTGCTACAATTATTTTTCAGTGTGCTTTTCTCAGAGGTGTTAATTCTTTTAGGCGGAAATTATTTTTATAGCCTGTAACTTTTCTGTCCTATTCTGTTTTTTTAATCTTTGTTTTATTTCATGTTTGCTTTTCACTCGACTTGAATCAGGATTGATGTTCTGAAAATACATATTGTGACTGCTTTGTGATTTCATTACTGAAGTCAGTTATTGTTATGGATGCAGCTTAATGGTCTTAGTAGTGGGCTTATTGACTTGAATAGTCCTACAGAGCATCATCACTGGCCCTCTGTCCGAGAATGTCCTATCTAGAAGGAGGGGAAAGCAGAAGTAGTTATAAGTTAATAACTTCCAAAATAGAAATATTTCTTAAATAACCAAATAAACAGAAATCTGTGGTTAGAAACGGCCAAGATTGTCACATGCTTTTGTGTTCCAGCTCACCCCCAAATTAACAGCTGTGGAAAGTAACAGACGATTAGCATTCCGTTCTGACGCCTGCATCCAGAGTCACTTCGTATTCATGAAAGAGCCCCATCGATGTGCTGTAGATTTCAATCAGGTTTAGCTGGGACTTGTCCTTTTTCAGTCAATGAAATTTGAATGAATTTCAATCCTGTGACTCTTGGCAAGTTGCCTAACTTTTTCATACCTCAGTTTCCTCTCTCTTAATGGAGGAAAATGTTTGTCTGCCTTTGGGAAAAGACTCTCATATTGCTGTTTTTATTGTTATTAACACTTTAACCTTTTTTGCTTGACTCATAAATCTTTAGATAAAACCATTATAATTTCTAAACCTTGTCCTGCAGTAAATTTATAACAAAGCATCCATCTTTCCCAGACACTAGAAGCATGCAGCTGGCCGTGTCTCTGTGTGTGGGTGTGGATGTAGAGCGCCAGGCTGTGAACCTGTCAGGGATCCATTAGAGCCATTAGAGACCCCGTGCCTCTTCATATCCCAGGGCATGAAAACTTAATGGTGCCAGCTGATTGATCGGGCAGAGCTCTCTGGGCTTACGTTGGAAAGAGGCGTACAAAGCAAACTATCCCACAGCTACGTGGGGCTGGTCTTACAGCCCTCCAGCAGCCAGCACGTAGGCTTGCAAGGGGACCGTTCGCGTGTGGTAGTCATCAGATGGTGCCAGCACAGGGGAATGGTTACAGCATCACCCTCCACCCACAGCTGCAACAGGAGTCCAGGGCTAACCTGCCCAAGTTCCATGCTCCTAATGCATCCCATAATTAGTGCATCCCATAATTAGTGCATGAGAACACGTGCACTCCATTCACAGTGGCTGAAGGGAAGGCTGTGAACTCTCCCCAAATATTCAGTCCTCTGTGCTGTGCTAAAGATAGTTATCTTGCGCTAAGAGGGCATAGACTTTTCAGCTGTAACTTCTGGGTTTGTGAACAGTGCAGTTATGTAGGAAAGATGATAAAGGAGCAGCTTTGGAAGTGCAGCTGCAAAGTCCACATGTGCTGTATACATGGCTGCTGCTCCTCGGTTTTCCCTACAGCAGTGTCTGGTGAGCTTTGTCTTGGTGATCTGGCAAGCTAACTTTTTGTAGCTTCTGGTCAGCAGCCAAACAGCTGCTTGATGCATCTCTGTGGTCTCTAGAATGAGTCCTCTTATCCTTTTTCACATCTCTACATAAAACTAACTGTCACTTTATCCTGTGGCCACCCTTCTGTAGTACCAGTGGGGAGGACAGTCATCTGCAGCAGGGAATTTAGCATGTTTCTTCAGTGGGCTTGCACATCTTCCTGTTCCCTGCAGGTAGTCACAATTAGCTTTGGAAGAGAAAGGGGTCTGTGGTTTCCAAAGACCAGAGAGGTTGTCCCTGCCCTGGAGCAGGCATGATTTGGGGAATACCGGGAGGCATGCTGTTTTCAAGTGCTCTGCAGCAGACTGTGATTAATACAGCTTGTCTGGTCCCTCTTAAAAATAACCCAGCTCTCCGCATCTTCTTGAAATGTAATGGCTTTTTAAGAGGAGAGTCATTTCATTAGCTTTTTACATTAACAGACCTAAACGTTATTCTCGGCCCCAGATCTGAGAAGGAGCCGTTTGTCAGGGTCCTGCTGCAAGGAGCACTGGGGAAGGGTGCTGCAGTGCACATCTCTGCTGTGCACAGCTCCAGGAGAGGTGGTCTTCATGCGATCCCTATGTCCGTTTTTTCTCTTTGTTCTGCTTTCCAATGACTGAGAACTTGAATCAACTTTGGGAGGAGAGAAGGAACTTTAATGGCATTCTTCTTCTACCTCTTCTTGCAGAAGGAGGTGCAAGGAGAATCCTAGAGATTACTGGTGATTATTCAGCTTCTCTTACCAAGAGAAATGTCTGACCTAGAAGCTGTTTCTACTCCCTTTTTTCTTTTCAGAATCATGCCAGTAGTCCTCCGTTCTGTTTAGAAAACACAATCATGATGTTTGGCTAAGGAAAATATATTTGGAATGGTTCAAATTTATGACCAAAACTTACTTTCATTCTGCATTTTTACAAAATCACGTTTGACCTAGAGAGCAAAGTGTGTCAGTACTGAAAAGAAGTAGTTTTAAGCTCTTTCAGTAATGAGTGGTTTCTTATCTGAAGTATGCATGAGTATGTTTCCAGGCAGTAATAACTGTTGTATGCTCTATTTATGTGGAGTATTTTAGAATGCTGCAAGCCAGTTTTAATAAGAGTTTGAGTACTCCAGCTCCTGTTGCTATATTATTTTAAGCTTTACTTTTAACTACAATGTCCACTTTGTTTGTCTTTACTAGTACTTTATATCTGACAATTTAGCTTCTTGACTGGCCCAATACTTTACCAAATATGGCCACTCACAGCAAAGTAGGTCTGGTAATTTGATCTAAGATTGGCTAAATGCCTGCTAAGCACAGGCTGCAAACCTCACCAGGTAGACCTAAAGCTAATTTAAAGGAGCATTTAAAGAAAAATCACTCGAATGACTATTCCATGTATTCACAGTGGGGCTGGAGAGGGCTACCTGCTGCCTGAGTAACATGCTACAAGTTTACCCTAGGAAAAAATATTCTAATGAACATGCCCTAAACAAGAAATGTAAAGAGAGCCAATGTAGCAGGGAACAGTGAGCTAATGGAAAAACATCTGTTCCCCCGAGTTATGTACAGCAGGAACATTTTTTTTTCCCTTCACAAAACGCTTGTGATTTATTTATTTTATTCAGTATGGGCCAATTCCTGGGAAAAAAAAGCTGTGTTAGAGGAAGATGGGCTTTGTTCCACGAGAAAATGTCGTAGGGGCCAGTGGGCTGGGATCTGCAGCCCTGACTGGCCCGTGTCCACACAGCCGCACACGGGCAGGGACGGAGCCCGGGGACAGCAAAGGGAGCAGCGCACCAGCACAGCTTGCATTTGCACAGTTTGCACGTACGTAATTAAATGCTCACTCCTCCCTAAGCTTTTAGCAATCCTAAGCCCCCCTCAAATTATTAGCTCTGATATTAAAGGTGTTTATTGTCAGGTTTGGGAGACATCTTCACTGACATTGCAGAATAGCTGGGGTCAGATACTCTCCCATGGTGCAACACAGGTTGTTGAAGCAATTCTAATTTTATTTTCCTTGTGGTTTTTTGTTTTTAATAAAAAAGTGCTTTGAAATTTTAGAGCTCCCCACTTACTGCTTTTTTTTTTATTATTATTCTTGAGCCCCATAAGCACTGCTGATTTTTGTGGCTTTTATAGTGATACAGAGCAGTGGGAGAAACTGGAGCCTGGTGAGGGGGAGCAGGAGGGAGTGTTTTATCCCAAAGCTGTTACAGAGGGGAATAAAAGTATACTGCAACGATGGCTGTCCTGCAGCATTTGCTTGCTAGGAGGGATTAGGAACACTTCACGCTGGAGGTGGAAATGATGAACTGAGCTGGTTTGGTCCCCTTTGAAATGTTACTGGTACAGCTAAGAAGCCAGCTGGGGTTCCGCTAAGCCTCCTGGTTTAGCAAGCTCTGGCCTTGTCTTTTCTGGTGCAGCCTAAAAATGGCCAAATTCCCCATTTCTCCTCAATCAGATGTCCTCACGGGGCTTCTAGGTTTTCATCTACGCTATCCAGGTTGGTTTCATTTATTTTCTATTAACAATGAATTCAAGAAGTCAAAAGCATTCTTGGCTTCCTATCAAGACTGGGCATTTGGACTGCTTCCCCCATTCCTGAGGCTTCTGGATATTTCTCACTGCTGGAGCAGGATGTCAAGCTTTGTGGACTGATAATCCATTGGCACGGGTGGTCTTCAAAGCACACATGCCGTTTCTCAAAATCTGGGCCATGCAAATGTGCACGTATGTGAACAGGCACTTCGAAGGAAGCAGGCAGCAGCTAGCAGTGCTCTTTGCTGAGCATTCTCTGGCTCCTTAGCCAGTGGAAGGAGAGGAACCTGTTGCACTGCCAGTGATGCCCAGAGAATGACAGAAGGTACCAACCACTAGCATTTCTCAGCTGCTAGTACTATTTGGGCGAGTAATAAAGCATACTTGGGCCTGAAAAAAGCAGCAGGATGTTTATCTGTGCAAGGGACAGAATATAGGAATTTATGCTTGACCAGGCTGGAATATGAAGGCTTCTTTGACTATAGCCAGTAATAAGTGTTTTAAGAGAGGGTGAAAAAAAAAAAGCTGCCTTTCCAACAGAAGCATTTTTATGCCACCCTTCTCAGTAGCGCCCTTACTGCCTAAAACAATGGTCTGCTGCTCCTCCCAACTCTCCCAGATGGGAGAGAGCTGTTTTGTCACTAGTGAGCAGGGTCCTGCTTCACGTAAAGGAACCAGCTATCTTGTGACAGGCTTTATTGTATTTCAGATAACTTCTTGACTGCATGCTTTAGTATAGAGAGTAGCTTGTGGTAGTTCTGTGTCACCTCCGGAGATGTTCACTCTACTTCTGCATTTGTAAATAAAGAAGCTCAGTTGCCATTTCAGCCTTTGGGAGACCCGAAGCTCAGAAATTGAAAGCAGGTCCCTGGGCTCCAGTTAGCTACCAGTTTGCTTGCAAAGACAGCCTTTAAGAATGCATCTACTGCCTCATTCAGAAGAGTAAGTGATTGAGTTCACGTGGACGGGAACATGTAGCAGGTTCTCGTCTTCATTTCTGTGCTGAAGGTTTGCACCAAGTGAAGTGATAACAGTTGAGATACAGCTTGAACGATCTTCCATCTTATTGCCGGCGAATTGTCAAACGACTGCATGCACGGTTGTGTCATAATAAGGGACGGTGACTAAACGTCATCTGACAGAAAGGCAAGACAGAGGGAGAACCCTTTGTCATGGTAATAGCTCTGTGTTCGCTGATCAAAGAGTTGTCTCGGAGGAGTGGGTCTTTCCAGCTGGCTGAGGGCTGCTGCAGTAACAAGTATTAATAGCTTCTGAAAGCAGATGAGCTCTGTGGAATAGAAAACACCTCTCTAGACATCCTCTCAGGCAGTCTCACCTTCATCAAGTGTAAAGGGCTGCCTCCCAGTGTGCCGTCCTGCTGGTCAGCTGGCTACATGGCGTTGGCCATGTCACCACGCACTAGCATTTCTGGGGTGGGTAAGAGCAGGTGATGTGGCTGACACAGAACAGAGTAATGTGGAGCAGTCTGCTTGTGGGAGTTCAGTGCCGCCTCTTGGATAACACTGATTTGCAAGGAATGAGATTTTAACTCTTGGGTGCTTCACATTGCAGAAATACATTTCAAATCCTTTTTTTTTTTTTTGGCTAGAATTACAGTTGGTGCTGCCTCTGTGGTGACAAGTACAATCACTCTTGACACTGCTTTGAAACACTTAAGAAAAAGAGAATAGTCAACGTTCAGGGTGATGGCAGACAACTCTGTTCCTTATACTAGCGTTGTGATGCAGACATGACTAGATTGCACTGTTGTTGCTTCTCAGATGGGCTCCTTTACAGAGCTCTGTCAAATAATTTATCCTAGAGACAAAAGAGAAAAAAAAAAGAGGCTGACTACAGGAGACCCAGCTTCTGTCAGCCTTCTGGAAGTGCTCTTGCTCTGTATGTTTGCTACTGGTCTTTGGTGAGTGAGTAGATGATATGCTTCTGGCAATTCTCACTTGATTAAGGATCTTCACTGTAGATGAGCTTAAACGCTAGCAGAAACAGCTGGGAGAACTAGAAGCTCATGTTAGGAGCTAATTATACATCTGAGTGGAGATGTGGGCTGCTCGCAGGGACTGGGACCAGCATTAAGACTGGTGTATCACTTCGAAGTCTGGTTGCAAGTGAAGACAAAGGAGGCTAAAGCCATAAGAGAAGACTCTTCTTGTTTGGAAGAACAGCAGAGAAGGGTGGACAATACTATGAGAGAGCACAAATGGAAGCGTAAGGTAAATCTGGGAAAGAAATGAATCGCGCTAGGCTGGGCCTTGGAGTCAGTTGGATAGCTGCTCATGGTCTCAGTGGGTGTAGGCTCAAGCTTCAAGATGAGGATGAAAGGAGACAGCTCACGATGCATCCTGCCTCTGTGCATCCACGCAGTGTGATCTGTCTTTGCCTGTGTGTATAAGCAAAAATGATCAAATATTCCCTGATCATCTGCACTCATCTAGCATTACTCCAGAGAGGCTAATAGAGGAAGTAGTGCATCCAGGATGATCATCTCTTTGCTCTGTAGCATTCAGAGAATTGTTGGTAATACTTAGCTCAAAACAGAATGGAAACTCGTTTAAGCTTTTATGAAGATGGTGTTAAGCAAGAGATGGCAAGGAAGCCTGCAAACATTGCCTTTGGATTCAAAGCTGCAAAGAATGCCAGCACCAAGAACGATGTAGTCCAACAGCTGGAGATTCATAAATGGCTTTCCTGAAGCACCAAGCCTTTCACAGTGTAGGAATCACAGATGCTGCTGTATACCTGATTCACCCTGAGGAGTTGCTGTCTGCTTTGGAGTGGCATTGGGTGCCACGTCTCTGTGACAGAACTTCCTTGTGAGGGCTGCTAGTTTGGTCAGGTTTGTATGTACAGCATGATTAGGTGATGCCAGGAGAGATCCTAAATAATCCAACGGACAGGAAACTGCTAACCCAGGTAATGCAGAGGCAGGCATTTCAGTACTTTCAGTACTGTTGAGGAGGTGGGAGTATTACCATGATAAATTTAATGAATCCTTGTTTTTTGTCTTTGACTTCTGCCTCTAGCTTGGTTTTTATTCCATGTTACGTAAGTGTATCTTGTTCATCTGTAAATAAAATGAGTATGCAATAGAAGTAAAAAATGAGTTTACAGAAAACCCATTTTAATGCAGGCTTAAACGATTTCCCTTAATGTCTATTTTTAGCTGGGTGGGTGCACTCCTTCCCTTCTGTAACCCAAAGGCACCTCTCTCATTCTCTTTTTATGCAAATTAGGCCTCCCACACCATTAAATCATTTTTTATTGACTATTGAGCCTGCAAAGAAATGGACTGAACTTTAATATGCTACATTACCGTATCATAAAATACAATTTGTAGATCTTATTTAGATTCTGTGTTGCTGCACTTCCTCTAAATAATTGTTATTACTGAAGAAGATTTACAGGCACCGTTGAAAGAAAGAATAAATACTCTCCATTTTCTATGCATTGAATCACAGGCTGTGCATGATTTCACATCTAAACCCCCTTGCTCCTCATGCTTTTTTGAAATGAAACAGGTCACGTTATGCTGTTAGTTGCTATTAGAGTTTTTAATGCACCAGTATCCAGAACTTCTGCTGACTTCAAATAGCGCCGGGATTTCACCCCTTCTTTTTGTGCTGCTAGGGTTGTGCTAACTTTGCAAACCGAAGTGTCCTCAGGCTGTGAATCGTCACTTTGCACATCCCCATCCTCATCACTACCACATGCACAACATCAGCTGCTGCGCAGCACTTGGCAGGAAAATGCTCTGTTCCTTGGGAAGCACAAGAAAAATGCTGTCCTCCCACAAACTTTTGAATAAGGCTGTGCACATACTCAGCTTGTCAAGTTGCATGGCCTTGCTTTCTGTTATTAGATGGCTGCACCCTCTTGGAGTCGAGGGAAAGGAGGCACGCTGAGATTTTATGAAGATTAACCAGACAGAAATGTATATGAGTCATTTTTAAAGAGTATAGCTCTTAGTGTTTTGCTCGAGTTGGCAGCCTTAGAGAATGACATTTATCTGTAGCACAAACTAGGAGTGGCTAAGAAATAGTCGAGCTTATTATCGATGATGTCTCACCCTTCTTCCAGAAGGAGCACTTCAGATCTGGAGTGCCATGATGCCGTGTCAGTGCACAATCATCGTTAGTGTGCCAGTGGGAGAGCTGTCTGTGGTCCCGGTCTCACGTCGGACGGGCCAAGGACGACCCTTCCCATGGCGTGGCAGGACAGTTGCTGAGATGCTGTCCTGCTCCCCTCTCACCCAGAAAGCTCCGTGTCAGCATGCCAAGTCCCTGGAGTCATCTGGCCCTCCCGGCATTTTGAAACTGGCAGAGTTTCAAAGCTATACGAGAGGCCTAATTTTTCAGGCTGATTTCCCCCCCTCACAGAGACTTCCTGAGAACACTTCACTACCTTTAAAAGTCAGGGCGCTTAAGATTGGGTCTAAATTCAGAATTGTTTATCTGACTCTGGAGCCTGAACATTTTGAATTGGGCTATTGAACTGTCAATATTTACTGCATTTACTGCATTGCCACATCAGTTTAAATAAAAATAAATAGAGACAAACATTGAGCTTTTGCAGTGATAACTTATAGAACACAAATAGGTTAAGAACCAAACAGCAATGGCTGCTGTGCAAAGAGTTATTTTATCTACATACATGTATATACATCATATACATACATATGTAGATATATGAACAATTTCCCTTTTCAGTTGTGTGTGTCAGTGAAAATTGAGCATCACTTCTTAAGCCTTCTCCCAGGATTTAATGCATAATAAATCCTAAGAAATGTTAAAGTTTAACAGTGAGATACGTTATGAAATTTGTTTAACATGAAAAATGATTTGATTAACAAACAAATTGACAGTCAAGCACATCAGTATGCCTTTTATTTTTTTTTTCTTTGTAAGAAAACCACTGGGATAGTTGCTGAGAGTTAAAGGAAGCAGATGACTGAGCAGTCTCTTCCAAGAGCTCTGTTTTCTTTTTCTGTAGAGTATGTGTGAGGAGATAAATTTGTGAATACAAAATATAAATAAGTCTCTGTGATATAAGCCTTTGATTTTAATTGAGACTCTGAAAACTTAAGAGACAGCTATCTCATAAACTAGACAAGTAAGCAGAGAAAAACACTTTTAATCATTTTTTAAAATATGGAAATACTCTCTTAAAGAAGTTATTTAATGTCCAGCTTGGTCAGATGTATCCTATTACTCTGACATGTTTAAACTAATCAGTAGACAGTGATGGCTTATTCTGTTCTTTTTTTTCCCAGATTATTTGGAAACACATAAAATGGCTCCAAGTGGCTACCAGCCCTGCTTCCGTAGGGCTCAGTACAGTGCATGTTTACATCCTGATTGAGGAAGCACTCTGGTATATCCTTAAGGCTATCCTGTGTCAACACCTGAAGAGGTCCATCTATGTCTGTATAGAGCCTTTAATGTATCAGAATATCCATTCAATGACTTGCTTCTGATAGTAAACGTTAACCATAGTAGTAAGCACTGTGCAGGATCATGGCCTCGTGTTTTAATATGTTTAAGAGAGAGGATATGCAATTAGTGTGAAGAAAGGTATCTGAATTATTTCAGCTAATGGTAGGGTGTTTTTGTGCTTTTTTTTTTTTCAGCTGAACTCTTCATGGAGCAACACCATCTCAAAGAAGCAGGCTTTTGTATCCAGGAGGCAGCTAGTCTTTTCCCCACATCTCATGCTGTACTGTACATGCGTGGGAGGCTTGCAGAGATGAAAGGCAATTTGGAGGAGGCTAAGCAATTGTATGATGAGGCACTCACAGTGAATCCAGCTGGAGTCGAAATTATGCACAGCCTGGTGAGTTTGCAGGGGCTCAGCTCCATTATAGTATTTATGTTGCTGATTAACTGTAATAAGAGGGAAGAGGGTTCGTGCTCGCTCTGGATGCCATTGTCTTCCTAATCCTGCAAGCAAGTGACTGTTCCAAGAATAAATTGGGTAGCTCGAACCTCTATTTTAAGACTGGATTGAATGTTTTTAACTAATTAGGACTTGTGTCAAAAGTAAATATTTTAATTGGCAAATGCTTGATAGTTTTGGAAGTCGGTTCTGTGCTTTATTGTCTTTGCTGCTTTTCTTACTAACTGTTACGCATTTTAAATAAGCAGTGCACTGATGTTTGGAAGATTTGAACTAAGTATCTATAGAATATAGATAAATACAGTGTTTGCAAATCTTGCATTGAAATCTTGCATCTAATCAAATGAAGACAAACTATGAGTTTCTGATAAAACTATTTTCTTAAGCCGCTGCTTCACTCCAACCTTTTTATAGGGGCAGTGACTCCACATTTGTTTATTTCTGTGTTTGTTGTTGTTGTTGTTGTTTGTTTTGTTTTGTTTTTTAACATTCCTATATGGGAAATATTCTTTCTATTGCACCATCCCCAGAACAAACCTTTTTACAGACTCAGGGCCAATAGCTTTCAAATTGTTGTTGTTATTATCATTTATTATTATTATTATTACACAACAAGCTTTGTGGAGGCCCAAAACCCATTTCTCTTATGAAATCAGAACTTCTAATCATACTTCTTCAATGATGTATCTTATTAATCATAGCCCTTACTGGGTCTCTCTGGGATTTTTAGAAGACTTTCTTGAACAGTTTAGTTTTTACAGGAATTCTATATCCTAGTGACTGCTTTAAGTCTTTGCTAGCAGATTTATATTCCTTAGCATAAATTTGGGCCTGATTAGGGTTGCAGGCAGCCCTAAAACTGACGGGGTATCAACGCACAGGAGGACAAATGTACAGTGAAGTGATGATTGAGACCAAATCGTAGAACCTACAGGCAAGAGATGAGAGAATTATAATAATGAAGGTTCAATGGAAAGCCAGCAGATGAATAGCTTGTGCATATGTCAGGAGCTGGGCAAAAACAGCTGTGCATACACCAGACTTGTATGGTTAATGGGGCAATAATATTACTTTGTTGTGATCCAGCCTTTACAAAATCTGTGAAGATAGGATGATGTGCTTTGTTCAGTTAGTATCATGACTTCAGACAAGTCACCAGTATCAGAGCAACCATCAAGTTAGTTGCCAACATGATACAAGTAGCTTTCATTTTTGTCTTGTTTTATGGGCAAAGCCACATACTGTGTCTTCCCATTTCACTTGCAATTTTCTGAAACTATAGTCATTTGGAATAAAGTTTTCTGAGATGCACATCTGCTCTGGCCCAGTTTACTTTGGAAAATGTCACCCAACATGGCTTAACTGTTTCTGAAAATGAGGCTAAAGAAAATACTTTAGAGGTTTCAGTGACACCTTCTTTATTGTGCTTTAATGTCCCCAGGTTTTGTCAGGAGTGAGTGGTTTTTGTAACTTATTAATGTGCTTTTTACCATCCCTAAGAAAATCCCTGAGGTTGTCCAAGTTACAGTCTTCAGAACCACGTTCTGTATATGCTTATTAGATATGTATTTCTGAAACCTCTAAAGAGTCTGTGAATGCTCATTCCTCTCAATCCTCTGTAAGCTTCAGGGAGTAAAATCAAGGAAGAGGCAGAGAAGTCAGTGAGATGAAGAGTTTAGGGGACAGCAACTGATTCTGTGAGCAAGTTAATTAAAAAGACATACTCAAAAGAGACTAAGAGAAATAAAGATAGAAAAGAAGATACAATGAGGTAAGTAACACTGGATAAGGCTGGACAGGCGAGAAGAATGAGACTGGGTTAAGAAACCAGGCTGAGATGCGTGGTTTGAAGGGTGGGCATGTTGGAAAGGATGAATTAGAAGGGGTTGGTGTTATGAGAGGCACATAGAAACATGAACTGGTGAGAGTACTTCTACTGCATAGCCTTTGGTCTCCTTAAAATCCTGAATCTTTCCATTCTGGTGCTGGCAAATATCAGTGAAAATCACTTGCTTAACTGTGTGCCTCATCTCCTTTAGCTTGGCTCTGCTGGCAGCCAATGGTTTACACCTGCTAGCTAAGATAGCAGAGGTCTGGTCTATCCCTGCTGATATGAAGCATGGCAGTAGCTCTAGGATGCCACGCAATGGCATTCCTTTCTGTGCTTTTCCAAAAGCTAGGAAATTGCACATAGCAAGTTCAAAGCATCTGATGAGCACTACAGAAAAGCCTGTAAAGAAATTAATCATTCTGCCTTCAGAATAGAGCTTGAATAATGTGCAGTAAACAAGGCTTTTATGGCTATGCATCAAATAGAAAGGGCAAAAATAAAATATTGAGTGGCTGCTAGCTAAGTAAATTTGTCTTGTGTACTGAATGAGACAGTGTCCCTGTGGAGAACTTAGGCTGGGTTTAGGTAATTGAAGCCACAGTGTAGGAAGTGGTAAATTCTGCATCTCTCTGAGGCCATCAAAAGAAGACTGGATCCTTTCTGATACGTATGCATTATCAAAATGCTAGCCATACTGTTAATAAAAGTACAGGTTCTTGAGCACAGTTTGTTCTGTCCCCTACTTGAGGGAAATACACGTCTTGTGTTATGCAAGAAACCAAACTAGATTATCAGCTAGCTCCAAGTAGCTTGAAACTATGCAAGACATTAAATTCACACATGCAGTTTCGGTGCTGGTCTCCCCCAAAATACGAGCACTTAGTTTTCCCTTTGTAATAATACTGTTGTGGGCGTGTAATAATTTAGGGAACGAGGGTCTGGTAATGAGAACTACTGTCTGACTTAGTGCAATTGCCATCCAACTGACCTAGTCCACTTTAAGGGAAAACTCTGCTGTAGACAGTGCTGGCTCTCCCTGGTGTAGCAGCATCAATTAGCAAAGTAGTCAAGCCTCTTCCCCTGGGCTCTCAGAACTAGGCTGTCAGGGCTATATTTGGAAAGCTCCAACTTGAGGAGCATTACTGGCTCCAAATGAAGGGCACGGACCTAGCAATGAACACGTCCAGCGGGTGTCAATAACTTTTACACAGGGTAGGGTCACCACCATAGTAAACACAAGCTCTTCCTCTGCACAGCTGAAAACAGATGTGTTTTACTGTGACTGGAGGGTGTTTACAATAGCTGTCAAATGTGTGTGCTTTCCGTATAAAGCTCACTGCTTAGACCCTTAGAAACTGTACATGCTACAGGACCACAGTTCTCTGTAGGAAGTAAGACTTGCTAGGCTCTTTTTTTCCACATTTTTCCTCGTTCTGTCTCACACGTTTCAATCTTCCCTCCCTTTGATAAAACAGTCCCATTCTTGTCCAAATAAAGCTCTTCCTGGGGCCTTCCTTGCAAAGACGTGTTTTAGTTAAGGGAAGAAGAAAGTCATGTATTTAAAAGGGAAGGAAGTGGGCACCCTCATCTCTGTCACTACGTCAGATTTAATGAAAACAACAAAAAATACCCCTGAAACAAAGAAAAAAGTAATTTTCTTGACTCATACTTGAGTCTTAAGATTGCAGTGAAAGATCGTAATGATTCCTCAATTCTCTTGAAGACTGGGGCAAGGATGATAAGGTTGTTATCAGAAAGCCGTACAGCTGTCTTCACTGCCTGACCCCTATGCCTGACAGTGAAATAAAGTGAAATATATATTGGTTTTTTAATATATATTGTTTTTCATTTGGTGAATTTTTGTCAAGGTTAAAATGGAAAGCAGTCTTTACAATGTATTTTGGTGTTCTATTATGACCACATTAATAGGTGGAAAATATAACGTAGTGAACAGTTTAATTCTCTGCACGGTCAAGTCAAACAGAACATGACTTTTCAGGTAACACCAGTTGTGCTAAACATGAGTTCTGCTTGTTCTTAAGGAGACTGTCAACAGTACCACAGAATTTAAGATTAGCAGCCACACAGAAGGGCTTTACAGTTATAAAGTGCCTTCCAACTGACTTTGGAAATATATGCTTCCCACTCACCTGAATGCAAGTCAGCTAAGATGGGCTGACAAATTGACTGTAGGCTGCTCTGCGACCTTTGTTTCCTGAGATGAGCGTAGATTTTGGCCTTTCCTCAGGCAGGCCTGGTTTCTTTCTGAAGAAGGTCCTATAGTGAATGGAGTTTGGGGAGGTATCAGCCACATAACAGTGTTGCAGAATTGTTGAGGTTGGAAGGGACCTCTGGAGGTCCTCCAGTCCACATCCAGCACCATGTCTAGCTGGGTTTTAAGTATGTCCAAGGGGGAAGTCTTCAGAGAACATACTAAACGTAATACTGACATTGCTGTACTGGGTTAGACCAAAGGTCCATCTAACCCACCTCTTCAACAGCAGCTATAAGGAAGCTCCTTGGAAAGAATGAGAGCAAGGCAAGTGTGTATACTTCCTAACGTTACGACTTGGGACTTCCTGAAGTAGATGTAGGTTTTACTTGTCTAGTAAGTCACAGTGCCTTTCTCCTTCGTGAACTTGTGTCCTCTGGAGCCCGTGTTAGCTTTCAGATTCACCATATCCTTCAGCAAGGCGACTCGCAGGTCTGCTTTCTGCTGTATAACTTTGTATATAAATTCAGTATGTTCCCAATGCTGCTCGTCGTAGATGCACCAATGCATTTCATGTTCCTTTGGAAGACATAGCACACCGTTGTTTGTTATTCATCCCACTTCCCATTAATGATTTTATAGGTAACTGACATAGAACCAGTTTCATTCCTTTCATTGCTGTTGCCTCTCTCTGGTACGCTTTTTTTTGGTACTCTTTTTATGCTTCTTTTTAAGAAGAGAAAACCAAAGGAAATAATGTGGTTAGGTTTAATATTTAGCTTAGCTTCAAAGACAGTGCTATAGAATCAGTGTTAAAAAAAAAAAAAACCTTACTGTCCTATGGTGGTCTTCTCATGTAAATTACTACCTATACAAATACAATGGTCTATTCCAAATGTTTTGTATTACCCCTGTCTCGTTACCACAGCTCTTTTTCCATCTTCTTGTGCCTGTAGGGGCTAGGCTTTTTTTCTGAAAGGTCAGAAGCTCTAATGAATGGATTGTGATTTATGATAGCAATGAGCAGTGTAACAGTGTTATCTTGGGTTCTTGCAGAACTGGCGTCCCAGTCTGTGAATACAACATCACCAGCAAGCGTGCAGTTCTAGTCTTTGATATGTATTTTTCATTCTGCTTGCCAGAGACATCCTTTTAGCTGATGGAACACAAATTTCTCTCTGCTGGTAATGCTAGAAGCTGAAGAGTTTGACTAAGAACAAGTTTTTGTGTAGATTGTGGTCCTTTTGTATAAGATAAGTGCCTTGCTTTTGGTTAGATTTGAGCCTTCTAAAAATTATCCAGTGCTTTGTTTAAATCTTCTACTCTTCTTAATTGTTCGGTTGGATGCAAGAGCGGAATTAAAAAAAAAAAAAAAACTTTACAAAGAGACTTGGACTGTTTAATTTGGCCTTCATTGTGTACTTAGGATGCAATTTCATGTTCATTTTAGTAGACGAGTCAACCTATTGTCTCCAGACTCACATTTGGTAGCATCAGGATAATTTGAAGACTACAGTTTGCACTGATTAGAACATGGAAATGAATTATTTCTGTTCATTTATTTCATTTTACTTCACAGTATGGTGCATGCATCCTTGTTTTCAAAGGCATCCATTCACATAATAAAAACATGGCTTGATTGCTTAATATTTTTAAGGATGACATGCGTTACTTCCTTGGGGATTCGTTTCATGCTGGCATGAAGTAATCATATAAATCATAAGGAGGATTCTCGGCAAGGCTAAATTATCATAGCTTTATCATACCAAGGTCTGTATGTCTCATAAGGTAGCCAGGACACTAATTAAAAGCATTTTTACCTTGAAAGCTGAAGTTAGAATGCTTTCTGTGCTTAAATGTGGGAACAGAAGAGTATAGTTTTCACATTAATGCAGTTACTTATCATCTAAGGAGCTGCTTTATGTCCACAGTTTATCTAGTTTGTTTGCTGTTTTGCAGATAAGTATGTCATGGTCTGTTCCCATTTTCTAGTGACATTTCTTGCTCAGATTTTTTGTATTTGTGTACAGAGAATTGAACATCACAATTAAAACGCATCCCTCTGCAGTTAGGACAACTCTGCATTTGTCCTAATTGTAATTAGGTGGATAATTGTGTCTAGAGACAGAAAGAATGACCCATTTAATGTGTTCTGGAGACAGTTCTTTCTAGCTGCATTTCATGCCACCCTGCTCTTGTTCTGGCACAGATGATAAGCAGAGTTAGAGCCCAGGTAGTTTCAATTAAGTGGACAGGTGTACTACTTTCATGATGAATTCTGAAAATAGTTTTCATTATCACAGCTTCTACATTTACAGATATTCAAAGGGAATCTGTGAGAAATTGCTGTCATAAGAACTTGAATTTCAGCAGATAATGACTGCAAAATGAATGTCAAACTGTTCTTTGAGATACAAAAATGTCGAAGCTTTCCTAGTTAAATTATTTTTTGTTAAATCTTTGAATCCGTGGACTCATTTTATGTTCGTGAGCAATGCATTTCCAAGTTGTAAGTGCATCGCAACATTTTTCTTAACTTTAAATGTGTTTCTTGCTTATGTGTGTCATGCTTTTTATCAAAACTCTTCAGGCCAGGTCTTTGCTACCGTTATGCGGCAGGGTGGGTCCTTCCTCTTCCAGACAGCAGAGAAGTGCAACTCCTTCATTTCCCATTGAAGGCAATTCACGGAGCAGGGCTGGGGAGGAGGTGGAGCCCTGGCACTCGCATCCCCTGCACGGCTGGCTCCAGCTCCGCCACAGTGTCAGCTGTGACTGTGTGTCATGCTTCCCTCTAAACCTCTGTAAAACAAGGATGAAACTACTAATCTACTTCATCTGGGGTTCGCGGAGCTTAATTAATATCTGTGCATACTTTCAGATGACAAGCGCAAGATGACAAGCACGAGATCTTATTTTTTCTAATTATGTGTCTTGAATCCTGTGGTGCTCTATTCACTTGGGCTTTTAGACTGCAAATTGTTTTGGGCACAGTACTGCAACTGTTCAGCCCAAATGATGTGCTTTACTGCTCTGAGTACCCTCGTGTCCCTAAATGTAAGTAGTGATGAAAACATTATTGCAGTGGGAGTGGGATTTAGAAGGCAGATCTGTGAACTACTTCTTCCTCTCCCAAGGATTTGTTTTCATTAGAGGAGTCTGCCTTGCCTGTAGGTTGTGAGTTCCCCTCCGTTGTATTGATGAATTGTTATAGCCGTGCTCTGAAGGACAGAGTAAACAGGAGCAAATGTGAATCTGAAGACTTTCTAGCACAGCCCTCTTCTCTTCCTGGGGATAAGATATGACAACGCCTGCAAAAAATAGCTTTTTGCAGGGGGAGGGAGGGAGGGTGCTTCCTTTCTGCTCTGACAGTGAGTGTATCCTTCTGCTCTGCAGATTCAGTGCAAGCAGAACATCGTTGTGCCAGCACAGTTCTGCAGTTTCCCCTGGTGAGAAGAGTTTTGGATTTTTAAGGAGAGAGATGACAGACCTAAAGGTAGAAAAAGCATTAGAGTAGACAGTCATTGCAAGTCTTTCCAAAAATGGAGCAACCTTGAACAAAGTGCCTTTTTTTTTTTTCTTTTTAATTAAGTAAGTAATAGTGACAGTCAACGGGAGATTCTAGCTACCCAAAGGAAGACCAGTGACGTCTTCAGTGATGCAGCTTGGAGAGCTACAGTCTGGGACTCTCTTAGGTCTACCTAATATGGAGTGTATGAGAAAACACTGGAAGGGTGCATTAAGAAACTGTTTGCTAAGACCTAGTCTCCAGCGGGATATTTTTGGACCACTCTGCCAGTACAAAACATTCAAACAGTTTGGCCCACCCCATAAGTATTCCCTAGAAATACTAGGGGATGTGGGGGTGCTGTTACCAAGTTTTCTTTCTGTTCAGCACTGCAGTTCTCCAGTGCATGTGAGAACAAGTGAATGGTGATATATAGGTGTGTAAGAGGAAAGGGGAGGAGAAGGAATTGTAAGGGTGTAGAAGAGGCTGCAAAAAGCACAGAGCTGCCAAGGTAAAGCATAGACCACAGACAATTAAAATCACTTATCCATTGTTTGCTGGCCACACAGTCACAACAGATTGGTTCTTCTTTTCCATCCTTCTCTGCCTCGTAGATTTCTGCAGATGAGCCCAGCCTTGATTTGCACCAGACGGCTCTTTCAATACTATTTATTTGCTATTTCATCCAAGAAAGGCAAAATTCACTACAAAGAATCTGAAAGTGCACTTAGCTCAGAAGCTTTTTCCAGTGGTGTTGAAAGAGGATCTGAAAACACTCAAACCATCCAGGAATCAGGAGGAACTCCTCAGCAGTTTGGAAAATTCGACTCCTTAGGCAGGGACTTAGTATAGGTTTCCTGTTTGTTCTTTGTGACATTTTTTATGTGTTGAGAAGACTCCTCTTGCATTTTTCTTCTCTTCCTTTCCTGTGCTGCCCTAAAGCTCCAGACTATCAATGAGCTGCTGCGTCATATTGCTCCTGTGGCTTTTGCCTATATTTTTGCCAAAATGCTGAAGAGAGAAGCCCTGGCTGGAAAAAGAGGTGGGGGAATTAACATGTACAGTGGTCGGGGAAGGGAGAGACTAGAAGAGTCTGACTTGTCAGGGTAGCAAAATAGTCTGGGAAGGGATACGTTTGCTCTCTGCAGCTACATGTGGAAACAAATAGTAAACTTGGAGAGAAAAAAGCTGCATTGAGTAAAGGATGATGCTTATATTTACCTGCTCTACGTTGGTGCTGGAGATTTAAGAGGGTTAAATCAGAGTCATCAGAGCAGAGAGGTTCTGGAGCAGCCTTCCAGCAGCAGGAGACATGGGAGGAACCACCTCACCCCTGTTACACTGGAGTTTGATGGGTTTATGAGAGGGCTCTTGGGAGGAAGGGAGCAGCCCCCAAAGTCACTGTAAGTAGGACTTTAACCCAAAACA
This sequence comes from Cygnus atratus, assembly GCF_013377495.2. Lineage (NCBI taxonomy): Eukaryota > Metazoa > Chordata > Aves > Anseriformes > Anatidae > Cygnus > Cygnus atratus. Next base: position 91,735,677 of record NC_066364.1, on the reverse strand, counting down.
GTTCTTGCCTATTTTGTGCACAGGCTGGACTGCCCAGACCACCAGTGACAGTAATCATGCTCCTCCTGTGTGACCTGGAACTCAGTGTCCAGCTAAAAATGCTTTGCAGGCCCACCTGCAGTCCTTTCTTCCTGTCTCCTTTTTCTGTCGATGATATTCTATTCCCAGAAGCATTTTGTAATTATATTGAGTTGTATTATTTTTTAAATTAGATGTGGAGTTTGAATGTTAGTAGGGCTGACCTCCATTTTTTATATAAATTTTAATGAGTTGTCAAGTGACTTGTGTGTGTCACGGAGTGGTATGATGGATGTAGCTGGAATCAGGAGAGTTGCATTGAAATTCCCTTAAAAAATAGCCAGCATTGTGGCAGCTCAGCTCTATTGACAATAACGTCAAGTCGGGTTTAATAGCGTAGTTCCTTATTGAATGAGTCCACCCCATAGGAATCATTGTGACCTTCCTGTGTGTGCGCAAGATAAAAAATCAATGTTAATCCCTTGGGAGGAAAAATGTAAGATGAGCGGAACAGTTGAGTGAGTCTAATGAGAATCAGATGGCAAGAATGTTAATTTGGAAAGCAATACTTGTATAAGCTGTCCGAAGACACAGTGCAGCAGTTTCCATATATCACCAATTGCCATGCATTCTCCTCAGATACATATCTGCAAGATGTGATTTATTGGATTTGCGGCTCTTCTACAGCTTCCTGACAGAACAACAGGGGGTTTCGAGTTAATCACCTTTCGGTGGGGAGATTTATGACCGCTGTAGTTAGCTGAGCCTTTCCTCCGTCAGGAAGGGCATGGGCTGGAGCCAGTCGCTGGGCGCAGCATCCCAGCTGCATAATCAGAAACAGGCTCGAGCAGCTCAGGCTTGCGGTTGCTCTCCGGAGTCATGCAGCTCACTGGCATTGTCGAATATAATGTTCGCTTAAAGTCGGCTCTCGTTCCTAGTATTTTTGGAAGTTGGGTGGGTAGTAATTTCTCTGTCATGCTTTGCTTAATAGCCATCAGCTTTGTAAGGAATAAACAAAACAATGGGCTTTTATTCTCCCTCGTTCCTTCTGCGAGTCTGGGGCGGCAGTTCCATTTTAACTCCTTTTAAGCAGTAGGTGAAAATGCACTTTGCCTTTAGCTTAGGCAGATGTGCTGGTCACTCTCCCCACCTGGTTCCCAGAGAAGAGGGACTTCTCCAAGGCTGGTGTGGAGCCCCTTTTGTTGGGGTCCTGCTCTGCAGTGCCTGGTGGAACAGTCTGTCTCTGTCCTTCCCTGAGCGTCAGGGGACCATGTAATCAAGGTGGGTGCCTGTGTTTATATAGACCACATACCTCCAAGTTAGTCACGTGAGGCTGTTCAATGTCTCCTAGTGCAAAGTATAAGGCCGGAAATGAGGAGAAATCACCCTGAATAGTTCCAGAGAAATTACTGCACTGATGTTTTCACATTTAGCCTGATTCTCTCATTGCTTGCGTTGTCCTGTTCAGCATTCGTTTTAATACAAAGGGTAGGCTCATAAAAACATCCGTTTGCCAGTTGCATCACTTACCGGGCTGTATCTGCTTTCTAAGATTGTCTCCAGCATTAGAGGCCGCGAATAAAAATCAGCTGGAACACAAACGGCAGCATCTCAGTAGTGCCAAGCTGTACAGTGGAGATTATTTGTTGACGCTTTTTTTGCCAGCATTGACTAAACAAAGATAAGAACGTAAGTGCTGCGGCAGAGTTTCCCAAACAGGATTACCGGGGCGATAGGAGTTTGCACTTAGCATTACAGTAATAGGTGCCAGTGTGGGAGAGATGTAGTTGCATGTTGCTCCCCTTACGTCCTAAGAGCAGAACAATAAGAGAGGTCTGTGGAGCTCCATGTGATATTTGCTCCTAAAAGACATTCATCTTTTACGGTTTGATTCATTAGGTTTGTACTGTGTGAGCTTTGCTTTGATTCACCTAACATCCAAATGGTGGTTAATGTGCCTCTGAGGGAGGGCCTCACATTGTAAGCCTCGGGAAGTTTCACAGCAGACCAGGCAAGCTCTGTAAAAGCTCTGAACTGAGTGGGGAACAGGCCTCCAAGTCAGCTAATTTTGAATGTCATCACGCATGGCACAAAGCTAATTGAGATACGCAGAAACTGCCATGTGCCTTCATAATTGTGTTTAGACAAGACGTTCAGTATTTGAGTCAGCTCGGCAGCATTCCAGCTGATGAAAGTGTTAACGATACCTGACACCAGTGATGAGATGTGAAGAGCTCCTCGTATCTTGGTGCACATGTCGTGAGGCATGTTAGAATCACAGAATTCAGGTGAGAAAGGACCTTGCCTTCCGAGGTCAGCTCATCCCCCCTCCTGCTCACCACGGGGCCAGCTTCAGACACAGAGTACGTTGCTCAGGGCTGTGTCCAGTTGGCCTTTGAGTATTTCCAAGGGTGGATATTTCACCACTCCCCACGTTCATGTTCTGGTGCTGCACCACTGCTTAGAAAGAATTTTTTCACGATATCTATTCAATCAGAATTTCCCTTGCTGCCCCTTCATCCATTGCAACTGAGAAAAGCCTACTCCCATCTGTTTGCCAGTTACCCATTAGGTAGCTGAAGATGGCAGTCGGGTACCTCCTTAGCCTGGAGAGGAAAAGGCTGAATAAATGCCCCTCTCTCTGACTTTTCGTAATAGTATGGCCCCCCACCATCTCAGTGGCCTCCACTTGCCCTTCACCAGTTTGTTATCATCTTTCTGGTACTGGGGAGCCCAAAACTGGAGGCAGCACTTCTGATGCAATCTCAAAAATGCCAAAGGGAAGGAAATAATTACTTCAGTCTGCTGTGATGCATTACCGAATGCAGCCCAGGATGCCATTAGCCTTCAGCACCGCTTGGGTGCCCTGCTGGCTCGTGTTCCCCAAGGGCTTTTCTGCAGAGCAACTTTCTCCCCAGCTGGCATCCAGCCTGCACAGTTGCATGGGGTTATTCCATCCCAGGTGCAAGACGTCACTGTTCATCGAATGCAAATCCTCACTCAGTTTGGTCAATGCTTAAGCAAAACACAAAGCTGCCATCTCTGTGTTATTCTGAGATTTTGGTTTCAACATATTTTTTTTTCAGTAACCCGCAGTGCCCTTGGTACAGACACACACAGCGTTCAGTATTTTTTTTTCCCACATTGTAGACAATAAGGAATGGTATTGCCCAAGGCAGCGTGAACAAAAGCACAGAGATGTGATGAAGGGCCTGTTGGGAAATCACGAGCCACTGGACAGCTAGTAGAGCGGGACGCCTGATGGGACTGTGTGGTTCTGTGCTTTCAGTTTGTAAACAGCCAAGCTGCTAGAATGGGTCTGGCATCCTGTGTGACCTGCAGCAGGAAGGTACATGCACGTGAATGTGTGTACACACACGTGTAAATGATGTACCTCGGAGCTACCAGAAACACAGCACCAGCTGGTTTTAGTAGGCCATGATTTGGTTATGAAACCTTAGCTGGAACAAGCTCGGGCCACCTCTTCTGATTGGGGCTATGATGCTTTGCAGAGGGGATGGGTCCCCAGCACCATTTGCCGAGTGGGCTGTGCCCCAGGCTCGAGTGGAGTAAGAAAATGGAGAGCCGCATTCTCAAGAGGACTTTCCTTGTAGAATGAGCCAGGCAGGGGGAGGAGGAGCATAGTTTGTTAGCAGGTGGTGATGCTGAGGCTGGCGGAGCGGGAGGCCCAGCGAGGGCGGTGCGGGATACCTGAAATGAAAATCCTCTGGGGAGCCACTACCCATGCCTCGCCTCTGGTGTGCCTAGGGATCATGAAAAGCCACTGCTCCATTTATTAGCTCATCAGATGCCATTGCAAACTTAGCCTTGTGGTTTTGGTTTCTCCTTGTATTACAAGCAACAGCTCCCCCTTCTTCTCCACAACCTGTCAAGCCAATCTGTGTACTGCAGACCCAAACACCTGCATTGAACATGACACGAACCAGCACTGAAGAGGCAGTGTACGGCTGAAATATAGCACTTGTTCAGCACATCCACGCATAACATACCAAGCAGGCCAAACCTAATTGGTAGCGAAGGATGAATGATGAATTGCATTTAAAATAAATTCTCAAGCAGCTCTGAGGTTGTGATTATTATTTTTTTTAAACAAGGAGGAGAAAGGTTAGCTTCATCCTTATGTAAATATTCCCCTGTGCAGTTTCCCAAAGCAGATGATGATGGCGAGCAGGTTTGGCACTAACATGTGACTGTATGGTTTTTAGTAAGAGAACGGTATTGTTCTCTTGCATCTAAACCAAACCTCCAGAATTTCTGAACTTTTAGTTACAGTAATTTTTGTGCCAGATTGGCAGGCAGTGGTATTTTCTCTTTGTGGCTGTCGCTTTCAGCTCAGCAGAGCACAGGAGTGACTAATACAGGAAAATGAAGCTAGGTCAAATTAAACACATGCCACGATAAAGCAGTCCCAAAATCATATATGATCCCATACTGCATCATGAGGCTCGAAGCTTGACATTGAAAGAGATCACATAGGATTAACATACAGCCAGACCCCACATCATTTCAGTCTTTTCTGAGTTGAGTTTGTGTGCATAAGGATAGTTTGGGACAGGATTCTGCAGGTACAAGTAGATACCAGGTCTCCTTTGGGCTTCAGTGAAAGTAAGAGATTTTGCACATATTTCATGCGTGTTAAGAGCAAAATTGCCAGCAGTATCTTCGGCACCAGGTTCATAGACCATTTAGTATCCTGTTTGCCTGAAAAGCGTCTTGCCTTGAGAGCAAGAAATGTAAGTAAATGTATAAAGAGAGTGATAAAACCCACAAGCCCTGGAGATTTCCAGACATCAGAAGGAGCAGAAACTCTCATTTTAGGATTCCTTGCTGTTGTTCCTAGAATACTGCAAATAGGTCAGACAAGCAACGTTGAAAGCTCAGAACAGCTTGACACTAATAATAAATGATTGTGCAGATATGATATCTGTTAATTTCAAATATCTGCCATTTTAAATGATTTTTCCCTGAATATCACCATAGTCGCCATCGGTTAGAAGAGCTCAGCTCTGAGAAATATGCTGTTATGTATTATTTGTTGGCTGACACAGCAAGTCAGACAGCCTGGAAACATACAGCATTTTTAACTAATCTCTTACTCTGAATAGTGAATGAAGAACAATCAAAGGAAACTGTTTGGAAGTAACCCATTGTTTGAAATCAGCTTTCCCAAACTAGCAGCTATAAAATAGCATTGAAAGCAGCAGCATTGCAAAGTAAAAATGGCATGTATGCAAGATCCTTGAGCCAAAAGACAGCCCTTTTAAAATATATATGTATTTTTAGCTTGGTCAGCTGTACTAAGTGATTTTACCAATGTAGCCAGTCTCTGGAATAAGAATGCCCACATAATGCAGTGTCAGTGCAGGCAGCTATGACAAGTCATGACGTATGCATGTAGCGCAAATCCTTTCAAATCAAATTCATGCAAATGAAATTCTGTAAATGGATTAAATCTTGATTGTCTTGCACTACTCAATTTGCTCTCACAAGCTGGCATCAAACTGGAACAGAAGAGCAGCCTCGTTGGAAGTGTAGCCCTGCTATTTTTGCATGCTTTGAACTAGATGACTTGCAAACTTTTTCCATCTCAGTGGTCATAGAGCTTGTCACAGCTTGAGAAGAACCAGAGGGACTGCTTGTCTGCATCTCGCATTAGAAGAGAGCTCCCTTTAGAAGAGACTCACTCAAATAGCATGGGGATGATGATGAATGGGGGGAGAGTTTCCAGTCCGTTTAAGTTTCATTTGAGCGTTTCTCTTCAGTACTGTCCAGCTTTCAAGACAGGCTGGGTGCAGGCACCCAAAGTATCAAAATACTTGAGGCAGGAAAGGGATCAAAATCCAGCTGAAAAAAAACAGCAGGATAACATATGATGTGTGAAGGCTACAGACCTGCATCCAGCAAGGATTTATTGAAGCCATAATGGCTACATCATCATTTCAGGAAGTTCTTTAAGGCTGGAGAAAATGAGAGGGAAATTCAAGCCCAAGGAGATGAGGAAAAAAAATTGTGTTACAGAACGTCTGGTTAAGAGAGACGGTGATAATTTCAGTAAATTTTTAATGAGAGACATCTTTATCTAGGAAGCATATACTGTGAATAATTTTCAGAAATCTTTAAAATTAAAAAGAATTATGATGGCCTAGGTTTCTATGGCAGCACATTCCAGTGCTTGGGGCAAGTAAGAAAAAGCTATACTGTCTTTAGCACTACTCAGGCTTTAGATGTTAGATAGGATTTGTTCTCAACAAAGTGGGCTAGGGAACCAGTGGTGTAGGTGTGGAAGTGTAACCCCTCAACAAATGCGAGGGGAGGCCCTGGGAGAGGTTTTTAGGTACTGCTTCAAAAATTTGCAGGCAGTTTGAACACCCAGCTGGCAGATGGACTTCAGGGCAAACAAGCTTCCACTGCAGCAAAGCAGATGGGCAATGCAATAGCAGGTGTAAAGTTAATTTGAAAATAAAAGAGAGATTTTTTTTTTATGGAATGCTTTTTATCTTACAAAGGTGTCTGCAAAATTCAAGTTGGTGTGTGTGGAACAAGCAGCTCTTTTTTGAAAGGCAGCCAGTGCAAGCTGCAGGGCCCGTGTTAAAAGTTGATACCCGTTGGCTTTTGCTTTAGGACCTGCTACCCCCCTGGCCTGCGATCTTTAGCCTTTTCTGCTACAAATTTAGCTTAGTAACAGTATTGTCACCTTGTTTTCTTGATTTTTTCCCCTCAGTAGACAGCTGCAAGTGGGAAAAAGTGATCCTGGCACATTGCTGGTTAAAAAGTAGCCAGCATATTGAAACTGTGCAGTAGCTCAATCTGAGCATGACCTGCTGTGGCTTCCTTCGTATGCATTGTGATATACTGCATCGTGAGTCTGTTTATGAGCAACAGAGCCTGTTTATGTATTCGACATTGTCCCTGTTATCCTCCCTACCACCACCACCCCAAATCAATATTCGCATCATGTGTTTGGCACAGGCATCTTGTGCTAGAGCTGTCTGGAGTTATTTTGGCTTGCCGGTGACCTTGTGAGTGAGTTTGCCCAGCCTTTCAAAACCAAACCCTCAAGTATACCTTTGCAGAGTGTTTTCAGCCTAGTGCCAATGCAGGAGTGAAGAAAGAAAAAAAGCTGGTTTGCAGACTTCTCCCAGGTACAGCCCCTTAGTGTCACATAGCTCCTGTGGCCACCCTGCAGCAAAGGCTGGGAGCAGAGTGGAGGCTGGGGAAGGGATCTCATTCTCCTGCTGGACCAGATCCTCCGAACAATAAAGCCAAGTGGCTAAAAGCAAAAGATGTGTTAACTGAAGCGAGCTGAACTGCTCCTTCATCAGTGCCGGAGGCTTACTTGCTTTATACTGCATTTAATTGTGTTAATTTGGACCCTAATCCTACACCGATGATAGGAAGGGCATTCTCCACCCATGCCTTAGTCCATCAGAAAAAAAAAAAAACACACAGACCTTAACATAATGAAAACCAAACTGGCCACTCTGAATTCTCCTTTAAACCAAGCCTGAACAAGCGTGTTATTTCACTTGAAGTTCAATTCAAAAACAAATACAAATCCAGTATCGCACACAATAAACTCTAGACAGTTAAAGCTATACCCTAAAAACCACAAAATGGAGATGTGCAAAATCCTCAACCAGCCTCACCCCATTAAAGCTACTGAAGTTTTGCCAGCGTGTCCTCGCTGGAGCTCTAGACAAGGATTTAGGAGATCTTTGTTCGCTTGAAATCGTCTCCAGACTACCTGAAACCAGAGGCCTGGGATCTCCACAGAGCCATTGGGCATTGTGTGTGTTTGTTTTCATCTGCGCATGAATTTCTTTGAAAATACCCAGCAGAGCAATAAGAAGGGATTGTTTTTAATCTTTAGAGATGATAGCATGCTGTTTTGCATCAAGGACATTCAGAAACAAAGCATCAGATAAACTGTACCAGGAGATTTTTTATTTATTTTTTCCTCCGGGCTTTTCTGAAAATAAAACCTATCCTGCATGGAGCTCGCTGTTGATAAGGCATCTATAGGTTTGTTTTGTCACCCTGCAAGCACTCACACCTCCACGCTGAGGCAATTTACATGTGTGCACATGTGAAAACGCAGCTAGGCTCTGCTCGGAGCCGGGATGGAGGGCAGGCAACGTCCGTACAGCGACAGCTGGGCCTGGCCTCGAGCCAAGGCCGGCTCAACGCGATCACAAGATTTCAGTGATACGGCGTGGATTTTACATCGCCTTTCCAGGGGGAGGGTAGCTGGAGTCTCAGTTTTGTGCTCCCCTTGCCCTGCTGCTGCCCAAGTAACGGGTTTAAAAGCAGGCCGTGCATTTGTTGTGTTACGCAGGACAACACAGTGGACGGCAGAGCACCTTCTGCCATCCAGATTTCAGTTAACATTGACAGCGGCTATTCATATAGCTGCAAATCTATCGTTTCTCTCATCTGAGGTCTCTTCAGCGATACCCTTCCTTGCCTGAATGAGCGAGGTTATAAAACCCGGTAATTATAAATCTCATTGACTGCCTCGCATTCAAGGGCGTGTTCCCTCCGAGCATTGCTGTGAAGCGCGTTACCCCAGAGACTGCCCTGTGCCATTCCAAACAGCATTATTCTGACCCAGCGAGCTCGCCGCAGCGGAGGACAGTTGGGACGCTGACCTGCTGCCACAGCCCAGTAAATGCATTTTTCTCATTTCACAGCGGGGCAACGCCGCAGTACAACAAGGCCGATACACTCGAGTATCCTTTTGAGGCACGACTTACGTCTCAGCGACAAGTGCTGGGTCGCTGCAGATGTAGCAAGGGAGCCTAGGAGGGCAGTCAGGAGCCAGAAGCTCTGCTGGCAGTCCACAAAATTTCGGCAGATTTCTCTGAATGTTTGGCTGTCTCAGACTTTTCTGGCAAAATCGTAAATACCTCAGACAATATTACACAGTATCAATAAAACCCTTTTTTAAAGGTTTTTAAAGACAGCTGCTGTTGTGCCTTGCACTACGAACCGTAGCGTGCTTCAATAGCATCCTTTCCTCATCGATCTGAGCGTAGTTAAGATCTGTACAGGTACTTCCCTCGGTCTTGAGGGGTTTATTATCAGTATCCATCATGAACCCCTACAGTCAAGAAAATACACAAAGCCCTGCCACTCCCCCACCCTCTCAAAAGGATTGTAAAACCTGAGTAGTGTCATGCTTTCAAAAAAAAAAAAAAAGCAACCCAGTAACAAAAAAAAGAGAGAAAAGAGAAAAGAAGGATCGTCCTACTTCCTAGAAGAGCAGCAAGCACAAAACACGGCTGTTGCCATCCATTTTCTCAATTACTGTCAATGCACACAGCGCTACACGGTAGCCTAGGCAGTTGCATCCTCTTTGTGCTCAAGTAGGAGAGGAAGATGAGGTGCAGAGCAGCGATTCCCAGCAGGTGAGCAAGCCAATTGAGTTTAATTAGAAACATCCTGCTGAAAATGTAAACGTTTCACAAGTACATCATCCCTATCAGGGGCTGCTGCTGGAGCATGTGTTTTGCTGTGGCTTTGACACAACAACAACTAGTGATGCCCCTCTCACTCCCTCCCTCGCTCTGGCTCCGGCGCTCCCCAGGCACACGGGTGCTTGGCCTGGTGTTGTGGCACTGCACGGCAGCTCCTTGCCACCTTGCTGCCTCCCTGGGCATCTCAGACGCACACACAGGTTGGCTCATCGGAGGTAGACCAACCTCACGAAAACAGAAGGGCTTTGCGAGTCACAGGAGTGGATGCAATGCTAAGGGTGGTGCTGCTGTCTAAGTGTCCCCTCCACCCCATACAGCTTGAAAAGACCTCATAGTGTTTGTGCTTCGGTCTGCGAGCAGCATTGAAATGTCTCTTATGTGTACATCTCTGTGTGATTGCAGAAGCTACCCAGTTCATTATATTTAGCCCGTTGAGTTTTTCCACTGTTCTGCTGAAATGAGGAGTGATTGATTTTACCCTCTTCCTTGATGATCCAATATTTGTACTCCAGTGGTTCTCAAGAAAATTCATTCTTCCCCCCTCTAAATACAACGGCTATCACTAGAGTACTGCCAAACTGTGCAACCATGGTGCAACGTAAAATAACTCATCTGTAGTGCAGGCAGCTGTGGTTCAATCTAAAGAACAGATACACTACAGAAATGTTCAGTCAATTCAAATCTGATTCAGGTTACTAATCACATGTTAGCTCTTGAGAGGTTGCAGCCATTTTTTCCATTCTCATTTACGTGATGGGCTGGTGAACCCATGCCTACAAAGGAGGTACACAGATGCTTTAGGAAATCCTGTTCAAGGTTTCTATAGGTAGTAGGCTGTCTGGAGTCAGTCCTTTAATAAAAATAGAATTATCTATTCCTCGCCACGCATGGTTTAGTCAATACTGTTGTACTCCTTCAGCATCTTTCAGAGTTCATGTCTAGCCACATACCTGCCAAACTGCAGCTCCTGTGGTGCTCCTGTAGTAGTGAGTACTTCTCCAGATGGTGAAGGTAGTTCTGCTGGACTAGTTCTGTACAAGTCACATGCACAAGTAGTTGTGTAAGAACAACAGCATCTTCTCTCAGTATACCTCCATTGCTTATAAAACTAAAATGTAAATATTAGAGTATAAAGCTAGATGCTTTCATCGTATTCCAACAAAAACTATTACTATTATATTTCAGTTAAATAGTATGAGCTCAAGTTTCCATCTATAAAAGAGCACTGTATCACTTTAGTCTTCTAAACAGTTACAGAAATACAGTCAAATCTGGACAAAATATGCTTGTGGCTTGATGAGTAACAGTTCTTTTATGCTTGACTTCCAGAAAGATGACTGCTATAGAAGTGTCTGGTGTGGTTATTACATGACAATTAGCAGTTGTTTCTATGCTGACAGATGCCCACATCAAAAAGCACTGATCGTCTCTTGTTAGCAATTTTAGAGATACTGTAATAAAGTAGCTTAGAGCAGTTCCAAGAGACATTGTCCTTTGCACCAAAAGCACATCATCATTGCCTAGGTTCACAATGGGAAAGGTCAGATTGTGAACAATTATAGTGGCTAATTTATGTGAAAGTTTAAGTCCTTTCTGCCAGTACAGAATTAAAAATTGCCCTTTTTTCTGTGCATAGGTCTCTAAGCCAGACTAGATGAACATGCCGTATTTCAGCATTTTGTTTACTAGTGAACTGTTTCAACAGTGAAGCAGTATACAGTATGCATATGCAAGTCAGTGGCATTGGTCTTCTGGGACTGGATGACACGCTAAGATGCAAGAGAAGGGAAAGGAGAGGTTTGTAAAGGAGGGGAGAATGGCAGAACAAAACCCCCCATGGCCACATCGTAGTGAACCAAGTTCGCAAATTCTCGTATTGCACAGCTGTAGCATGGAGCATGTCTCCAAGCTTCTTAAAATGTCAGAGACAAGATAGTGGTGTTATTCAGTTAATGCAGGGGGAAAATACCTGGTTTACGTTAGTGTTGAAAAGAATGCAGTGCAAACTGTGACCTAAATGAATATCTCTGCCTGTGATCCAGAAGCCTGTTCTCTAGCCTTCCCATCGCACAGCCTGCTGGAGCTAGGAGGAGTCCTTGCGTGAGGGCCTTTTGCCCCGAGGTAGGACAGCAGAGTGATGCTGCTGTGGCTGGCAGTGCGAGTCTGAAACATTTGCTAACAGGCAAAGGTCTGTGGGAGCAGACATGAGACTGGCAGGTGGGACTTGATAGCAGAGGTTCTGTGCAGCTGCCAAAAAATCACAACCCAGATGCTGGAGCTGAGCACATACTGCCTGATAGGAATGGTGTTCTGGGGAGAACAGGAAGCCTGCAAGCGTCTGTCAGGGAGATGAATTTGGTTCTGATTGCAGTGCTGCCTTACCTCGTCCTTCTCCTGTGGTCAGACAAGTCACAGTGTCTTCTGTGCATATGGAACTGGCCGGACATGGAGACGTGCAGCATTTTTTCATTATTGTGCATCCAAAAAGTACCTTACCAAATCAGGCTCCTTTTTACCTCTCCAGAAACTTGCATAAATCCCCTTCTGACTGTCTGCCTTTCCCTCTCTCTCTCTCTGCATGAGCTGTTGTCTCTCAGCTCCCCATTCACCTCACACACTCATTCTGCAAGGTGCATTTTTACTCTTGCTCCTCAGAGACCATACTAATCCCAAGACATTGATCTGCCTTACTTTTTTCTCCATCCTTGCTCTGTTGGACGGCAGTTCCCTCTCTAAAAAATGCTTGAGAGAGCATGCTTGTAGTGAAACAAAAGCAAAGCAGCAGCAGACCAGCTGTCCTTTACCCTTCCACAACCACCCTGATGAAGAGCACACGAGGAGCAGCAGTATATATCCAAGCAGTGAGGGCATCCACTGACCAGCCAGTGGCTAATGTGCTCCTGTACTCAGCCTAAAGAAGCTGGGCAAGGCCAGCAGCCTGCAAGCCAGGCTAAGCACTTCACCCTTTCTGCCCAAAGGAGGAATTTCCTAAAAATACATGTCCTGACATACCGCCGAGCCACATGGCACAGTGAGTGCAATCCTATTTTCAGCCTGCTCTGCAGGGTGACATAGCTCGTTACACCTCCTCCCAGAAATGGCACGTCGGCCGTGCAACACTTGCTGAAGGACCCTCAGCACGGGGTCTCCCGTGGGCCGGTGCTCTCCGCTGGAATTCCTTGCCGGGCGCTGGCACGCTTGTGGCGCACGGATCTGTGGTCGGGGGAAGCATCCCCAGGCGTGCTGAGCGTGCTGGGACAGCTGCCTCCTGCCCGTCCTCGTCCTGGCCCGCGGCAGGGGTGCTCTGCAAGTCCCAGAGAGGTGAGTTGGTGAGTCACTGGGCTGGGGAGGAGGGAGCAGGAGGAGCCACGGCCAGAACCACTTCTGATCTGGCCCCGAGAGGAGCTCTCCCAGTGGGTATGAAGCCCACCTGGCACGCACTTCTCGCAGCTCCACCAAGCAGGACAAGGGTAAAGCAACAACTCCTGGCTTTCGGAGATGGTCAGTAGCCTCCTTCCAAACCACGGCTGATTAGCAGATTCTGTTTTCCCGACTCCGAGGCTTATTGCAGAATCCCAGGAATGTTCCTGTGCTCCAGATAGCCCAAAATAACTGCTCTAAGCTCTCCTTGGGGAAAAGCAATCCTTAGAGCGGCGTCTTAACTCAAATTTTTGTGTTGAAGCAGCTGAGCTTGAGGGAGAGAGCTTGTCTTTGCCTCTGGTCTCCCTGGCTCACACAGGAGAAATGAGTATTTTGGATGCTCACATTAAGAAGTTTGTGTGTCAACTCACTCACTGTCCAAGGAATTGCAAACGCTTTGTCCTTCTCGTTTCTGTTTGCTGCAGAAGAAACCTTCCTCCCCCACTGCTGCCCTCCCTGCAAATCCACTCGTTTGCTGGCAGCTTCGGTAGCTGAGCCATCGGAGCAAATCCTGTCTGTGCAGCAAGTCCCCAGCAGCGGTGGACAGAATTGTTTTGCAGGTTTGTTGCCTGCTCTCTTCCTCTGCAGTTGCCAGGCTTCCTTCCTCCATCCAGAGGAGATAGTGGAGCCATCACAAACAATAGTGGAGCCATCACAAAGTGATAAGAGACTCTCTGAAGCCCAAGCCATCACTTAGACACTTTGAGTAGCCATTTCCTTTCCTGGGGGAACTGCGCATTTCCCTCATCAGGTGCTTGGTGCTTGGAAGGAGCAAAACTGATCCACTGTGCAAGCACAGAGATGTCAGGGAAGGTCCATTAGCAGAGCTGGTGTTCTGCTTCCCAGAAGTGGATTATCCTGGTTTCCAGGGAATCTGTATCTGTATCCGTGCCAATCACTTCTGTTCCTTTGTTGTGGTAAGTTATTCTCCATGTCCCTAAGGTGCTCATTACCACATTATTCAGGCTCTGTTTACGTAACTTTGGAAACCAAAATAAATTCGTGAAAGACAAAACTCGCCAGTTCTTCTCTGATCCCTTCTCTAAAATCTGCGCAGTCCTTTACAAAAGAAGAGCCTGAATATTTCTTAAACCCCTCGAGTTCCTGGAGTGGTTCGTTCACCTCTGGAGAATGAGCCTTGTATCCAGGCCTAAAGACATTGTCCTTGGCCTGATCTCTTCCTGCAGCCAACTCTGCAGCAGATGCCTCTCTGCTGAGCTCCAAACTGATCTTCCAGAAGATTATTAGCTTTAGTTGTGGTTTGCCATCCGCAGCCCTCTAGATCCCATGCAGCTCAACTAATCAGTATTGTCCTCACGTGGTGCTTTGCTCTGAGATCAAATTAAAGCCTAGAAATTGTAGTAGTCAAGTTTGCTTGTCTACAGATGAACTCATAAATGATATTTTGGAAGGTGCTCAGGGAATTGTCAGAAGGGAGAAGGGATGGAATTATACTGCAACCTTCAGACACTTCTTCACAGACAAGGAAACCAGTTACAATTAGTTTAAATTCTGAGCTATTTAGCTGCCTGTTACCACACTGAAGACAGAACAGTGAGAGAGACTATTGTACTGCAGTTCATAAAATAGCATGTGGCACAATAACAGAATGAGTTGCCTCCTGGTACCTAAGACACAGCTGCACAAAGCTGGGGCATGAACTAGCAAGAATTCCAGGTTTTGAGCAAACTGCCCCAATACACTGAGCTGACCACAGGCAAGAAGGAAGCAGAAGTCCCTTTGTGCCAGACAAATGGGAAACATGAAAACATCACAGCTCTCCGGTGCCACTGAACTTCCACTGACATTAATTATTTACCTTCTCACTGAGTTTCTTCACTCATTCTCTTCTGAGCATGTAACAGAACGTACAGCACCGTGTAATGCAGCAACATCTCTTTGTGCCTGAAGGGTCATGGTCGATGAGACGTCTTATGTCGAGGCGGTAAGTGGACGTGCAGCTGGTGGGGTCGAGGCACAGCAGAGGGAGGCACAGGCTGGCACACAGCAGCACGTTCCTGCCCGCCTCCCCCTCTATTCCCCAGCAGCTCAGTGGCTTAGCACTGCGATGAGATTGCACTCCCAGGCTCCGGCCCTAGTTGTGCAGAGGATGTCCTTAACAACATGCCATCCCAGAGGCTGCCAGCAGCAGAAAAAAAAAGCAAAACAAGACTTTTTTGAATATCTCAGCTCTCCTTCCAGGAGACATCTGCTGTAATGTGCATTGGCATGCTATGGGCTTAGATCAGCCGTGTCTTCACTGTGTACACCCTTCCCCAGAGACATGCTAGCCACGGTGCTTGCTCTGGTGATAACTTCAGGCGAACCCTTCTGGGGACTGAACTGCACAGAGACCCTCAGCAGAGCTGAACCTTCTATGTAGGGAAACCTGCTCGTGACTCATACGTTCAGACAAGATTTACTCTGTCCAGAGAGGTGAAGATAACATGCATATGAAATGTGCGTGACCAGTCCCTCCTTTTATGCAAGCCAGTGCATTAAAGACTGGGGCAAGATCCAGCATTGGCGCTGGAGGAAACCTAAGCAGCCAGAAACACCCTGTTCATCAGCCACAGCACACTGCAGGCACTCACATTAATCGGGTGTACAAGTCTGAAGCCTGGATGTTCCCCAGATGTGTGCAGCAGCATCTTGCTATGTGTGACAGAACACAGGCACTTGCTTGCTGTCAAATAGAGGCAGAGAGTTGCTCCCCCCATGGGGCAAGGGAAGCTTAAATGCTGCCCTAATTTCTTTAAAATATTTGCTAGAAGTGCGTGTGCACACCCTGAGCACAGGAGAGGCGAATTCTCCTTGCTCCTTAGCCTGAGAACTTCAAGCCTGGGACTTCTGCCTCCATAAGCTCGACCCTGGATCCCATCCCTGCTCTGGATCGTCTCTGAACAACGGCAGATTATTCAACATGAGATGCGTCAGCAGCCAACGAAGCACAGGCTAGAGCAACCGATTTCTAGACAGGTGCTCTAGCCTGATACCTGACGGTGAGCATAGTGCTCGTCAGCACGATGATCATGCATTGCACGCCTTTGCTCTCACTGCCGAGGCTGGTCAGGCTCCGTTCTGCTTGTTGTGAAGTACTTGCATATAGCCAGGCTGAGTCTCACTGGTCTCTACAAGGCTTTCTGCCAAGGAAGCGGGATGTCACGCTATATGGTGAAGCACAAAGTTGGGACCTTAAATTATAAATTCTCTGTTATAAATTACTCTCAGTTATTGGTTTTGGACCTTCTTTTAGTACATGTTTTTGCAGACAGCATGGTGAGGTTGAGTCCTAGAGTCCTGCTGGAAGCTACTGTGCGCTCTACTGCAGCATTACTATGACAACTGCTAAGATCAGGGCTTGGAGAAATCTCACCTTCCCTAGGAAAAGAGTGTGTGAAACAAACACGGCACTTTGTTCGTCTCAAGCATGTGGCTGAGACGTCCTTGCTTGCTAGGTTTCTTTGCTTGCTGCCTCATCTCCACGTAGGTCTCTGCAAAGGAAGAATTATCTTGAGAATATTCAGATGCGGCGAACAATGTTGCTTTGAATGAAGCTTAAGTGACGCCAGTCCAACAAGGCAGAAAAACATTGCTCTCTTCATTCTCCCTAGGCTTCTGTGAGCCTCCCTGTGAAGAGATCAGAGCCTCCTGGTTTGAAACGCTGCCTTAGGGTTTGCTTTTTATGTCAATAAATGTTTTATCACGATTAAGCTCCGAACGCGGCACAAAAATCTCTGCTAACATTTGGTGAACTGAAATAGGT
This sequence comes from Cygnus atratus, assembly GCF_013377495.2. Classification (NCBI taxonomy): domain Eukaryota; kingdom Metazoa; phylum Chordata; class Aves; order Anseriformes; family Anatidae; genus Cygnus; species Cygnus atratus. The sequence goes on along the minus strand of NC_066364.1, from coordinate 91,718,976 downwards.
AGAGCAGGCATGGGGGGCAGGGGCTTGTCTTTCTTTTGTTTCTCCTTCCCTCCCAGGGAACATTTCCCTGGAAGAGAGTAGTGCTACCTCTGTGTGGCTGGTGAGGTGTGTGTCCACATGCCCAGGTCTGTGGTAGGCTTCAGACTTCTCTGTCCTCACGCTCAGCTGGGCTGTCTGTCCCGCTGCCTCCTGCAGTCTCATCTCTTCTCTTAGCCCACGCTCCTCCAGAGCACACAAAAAGGCTGAAGGGAAGTTCAGGCAGCAGAGCTGCTCGGCTGCCTTTGGTGCCTCAGGTAGCACAGCTGAAACCTCAGGGTTGAATCTGCTGAGGTTCGCCCACGGGCAGTGCAGGAGTGCTGCACATCAAGACGGAAACTCTGGTGTCTGCTTTTGCTGGCACAGGCCAGTCCCCCTTTCCGATGCCATTCCTTCATTTTCCCTTTCCACATGCTGCATTTTGCTGGGACCCTGCCTGCCTGCCTGCCTTCTACACCTCCCTCCATCCCATCTTTGCTGTGTCAAACGCAGCGCTTCGGCGTCACTGACTGACAGGGGATGCTGCAGCTTCAGCGCAGGAGTTGGAGAGAGGGAAGGCAGCGAAGGAAAAGCTGCACTCGACAAAAGAGGCAACAGAAGTGCTGCAAGAAAGAGTTTTTCCTCCAAAACTGGATCCCAGTCACCCTTCATTAGGGCAGCAAATTAAGATGTGGTCTCTAATTCAGTGCATTCAGTGAGCGACCCTGACCGCTCCCGCAGCTCCACTTATTCCTGCAGTGTATTTTCAGAGAATAAAGCTCAGATTTGTAGCTCAGATTTGCCACAGCCTGCACTGAATCAGCAGAATGGATGATTAGCTACCCTGCACACTGACAGCTTCTGCATGACTAAGTGACAGCACAACAGAAACTCACTCCACTGCTCACAGCTAAGAAAAAATCCTGCTTCCTCAGAAATGCAAAGGTCGTGAATGCAGGGGGGAGAATCACAGAGGAATCAGATAGTTACATTTCTGTCTTTATTCTGGGGGACCTCAGATTTTCAGGGTTCATCTTTGCCATTTTCCAAAAGGACTCTTATGTATCATGGTTTATGAAATAGATTTTGCTTACAACTTACTCTGATTGCTAAATAATTACGGAAGTGTATGTAGCAGTGCAGATTTTTCCTGTACATGAGACTGTTATCACCAAGTGCCAAATGCATCTTGAAAGGCTTTTTGCAGGCGTCTGCTGAATAGGCACACTTGTGAATGGGCACTTTGCTCCAGTATGCCATGGTCCTGCCAGCTGCTAATTACCCTCCTCGTAACTACTAGTGACATGTCCATATAACAGGCTGCAGTAGAGAGGAAGGATACCCCATTTACCTTGAAATCAATTAGCTAATGCATTAGCAGTACCCAGCAATGAAGTCCACAGCCTAATTTACTCTGGTAGTTTCTTTTTGACAATAATGGGCCAAAATTCCATGCTCAGTTGAGAAAAGTGGCAAAAACCATCTCACCTTGGAGTCAGAGTGTCATGAAAAAAAAAAAAAATGTGTGCAAAGTAATTATTAAAACCACAGTGTTAAAAATAGAGTCTACTCTACCTGTACAGATTCTCCCAGAAGATGACCATGCCAAGAAAACAAAAAGCAGCCTTCTTGGAATGAAATAAAATATTTTCCTGAACATCTCTTGCCAGTACAAGCCAGAAAGGAAAGAACAAATAAATCTGTGCCACCTTAGTGGAAGGAGGCAGGGATGCCAAGACTCAGGAGAACTCCCTGCTGCTCATCAGGTGTTCGAGCTAAACATTTGCAAAGGAAGTTTTGACTTTCTTTACTAAAAATAAATTCCTCCTTGTGCGTGAGGTTTATTTTGTAGACTTCCATAATGTCTTTTCTGAACTATTTTGTGGGAGTTTTATGAGCTAACAGCTTTTAAGGAGGTTTCTTCAAACTCTAGGGAAATAAAGGCACAGCTCAGGAATTCCAAGACCTCCTGAATTAGGACTTCAAGGGGGAGGTTTTGCTCGCTTCCTTTATTAATAGAAATTGACAACAACTCGTTAACTCATTTTTTTGCTCATCTAACTTAAAGTGAAACATGGGTCTCCTGTTCTAAAACAAGAACAGCCTCACTCAATTGCTGAGTATCACATCACTGTGTGAATTACAATCCAAGCTCGGTACAGATATATTAATGCAACTAGCACATGAAGTGCTACGTGTGGTTAGCAGGGGACTGATGCAAGCCCTACCGACATGCTGCCTAACGGGAGCTCCAAAGCAAAATGATTCCCACACACCTTTTGGATTGGGTGTTTTGTATGTTCCTTTGTTTTTTATTATTTATATTATGCTTGAGTTAAAAAGAAGCCAGTCCTTATTGCCCTGACATGGGTACCACCAACACTGATGGAGAAGAACCTGCTTAGAGGTACTCCCCATCTTTGGGAGGAAAATTACTGGGCAAAAATAGAAGTGCCGGTGCTAGCCAGGAGGTGGCAGAGGAGCCAGGCCACCTTGTGCACTGGTTTCTCTGTTAATTTGGCAAAAACGCAAATACAAACCAAAGCAAAACAACAAAGCCCAGCCCCACCCTCCCTTTGCAAGAATAAGAGGATGAAACCCTTAATCATTTTCCTGCTTGTATTTATACTAATTGCTCGTCTTCCTGAGATCTGACTTTATGAAATTATGCATGCACACCAAGCAGATGAGTTTCCATAGAAACTCAGGAACTGAACTTTCATTAGAAAAATCTTTTAAAAAAATATCTTCCAGATAAAAATGCAAATTGCCTGTCAGTGGGTGGCTTTCTGAATTTATATATAATTTTTTTCTTTTGCACTGTAGGCAGATTCCAGCTGGACCTACATAGCAACAACATGCAGGCATTGTTTATAGCAAGCCAGACTCCATGGGGAAATGAGAAATTCAGTAGCAAAGAGAAGCTCTCAAGTGCAAATACCTCAGGGAAACAAAAAACTGAAGTGCTCAGTGCTGCGTGTTAGTGAGGCTTGGGGATTGTGCAGCCTCCAGCTCTCAGAAAATGCTGGTGGCTTGCAAGGAGCAGCAGGGAGGGAAGGGGAGAGAGGAAAGCCAAATCAAGAAACTCTCCTGCAAACAGAATTAATGATGTTCAACCTGCCCTTTAAACACCTAGCAGCGTATTTCTGCCAGTTCAGTTCAACCTCACTGGAAAGACTGACACCATCTGCTGTTGGCTCACTTTGGGCAAAGGAGTAGATATAAGTCCTGGGGTTTGGGAACGTTTGTGGTCTAGGCTGGGGAGCGGGTGGCCACCGCCTGACTTCTTGGGCTGAGGCCTGATGCCCAACTTCTGTTGCCCACACCAAATGGAAATGGAGGCACGCAGGCAAGAAGGCAGCCATGGGGCTGTTCGTGGTGGGAACAAGAGGGGAGGAGGACTGAGGGCACACCTGGCAAGGGCATGGACCTGGGCAGCGATTGGCACAACCAGTTGTGTGTGTCAGCAAGGGGGTGGATATTTAGCTCCTTTACCCTGGGGAGCCGCAGAGGGAAGGAGCCACGCCAGCCTCTGCTCCTTGAGCACGGCCGAGGGTGCTGGGGCACACCAGGGCGCTGTGCCGCACGAGCACCGCTGGGGTTTTACGAGGAGGTGGATTTCACTTCAGCATTGCTGAGAGGCGCTAGATGTCAGCCGGGAAGGGAATTCCCCTCCGGCGTGGAGAGGGATGACAGGCAGCAGCTGCACGGGCTCGCCGGCCCGTGTGCCTCGCTCGGGGCCAGCGGCCCTCCAGGAGCACAGAGCGGCTCCGGCAGCCCCGCTGGGGCTGGGTGCCATCAGCGGCAGGGCGAGGGTGGCAGTGGGTCCCCAGCCACCAGGGAGCAGAAGTGGCTCCGCTGGGTCAGCGCAACAGGAAGAGTTTTTAGGAAGAGTGGTTTTGTGGTCAAGGACAAACGAGCTGAGATCGCTGCCGTCTATTCTTGGCTCTGCAGCAGACTTGCTATGGCCACACTACTTGCCCTTTCTGAATCTCGTTATCCTTGTCAAGCGGGTGACTCAAATTATAATTGTACAAATTCCTTCCAGTCTGTCATTACGTGCCGGCGGTCGTTTCCAGGCAGCCACCTCCGGGGGAACTGGGCTGTCCCACCGGAGCACCTCTGTTCCACCTGTGTCTGCTCACAAGGGGATTCAGCCCTGGGGCCTTGCCGTTTTCCAGCAGAGAGAGGAACCTAAAGGAAAAACATCCCCACTGAACCTGTGAATGATGAGATTTGATACTCAGTTGATTATTCAGGTCAGAGTTATGTGCAAGAGGCAGTGAAACTTCACACGGTACTGTCTATATATGATTAAATGTGTGTTTCTTAATTCTCCTCTCTGGCAAAGTAACGGTTTTCTGTCAGTATTAGTAATATCACTGTCTAGCATGTGTTACTCATGCTGATGTATCCTTCATCTCTTGGCATTTTTGGAAGAGCAAACAAAACAAGACAAAAGAAAAATCTTCATTAATTCAATAAGTATCAACATTTTTTCATTAGAAATTTAATTTGGGTTCTAGTTGCAAGAGTTTTCAGGTTTCTTACATCTTTTGATAACAGCTGAAGGCAACTAGACCCATTAAAGGCAGAAGTAATGCTTCTCTTCATATATATGACTGCTTCCACATACTGTCTCGTATCAGGAAACACATGAAGTCAGGCAGTCATCTCCCTTTACAACATTTTCCCATGTCCACCAAATTAAATTGTGGTATTTTCTTAGAAAAAGATTTCCAACACATGGCATTTCATTACTGGGCTGCTATTACACATGACACTGTAAAACTGAATTCCATCACTTGGGCTGTTCTGATGTGGAAACCTTTGAATCACTGAACTCCTTGGCTGAGGAATCAATGGCAAGAGCTCATCTATACACTGCAGTCCCTCACCCAACATGGGGAAGGACTGTTGTTTTTTCTGCAGAGGACAGGGACAACTTGGATATGAGCTCTTGCTTTGTATAAACTTGACCCTAAGAGCATAACCCTTACAAATTTTGAAGCATCTGTTGCTTGCACCGTGGTGGTTGCTTTGGCAAGGTAGCATGGACCCTGCTGGGTCATCCCTCACGCTGTAGGACAAAGCCTTTAAGCTCATCCTCACGGAGAGGTCACCTCATAACAGGGGTGGCATCTATGAGGTTTGGTGCTGCAGCATATGAACATACCGAGCGCTTGGCAGGCAACATGGAGGTGTTGGCTGCTTCTTCCACAGGCCACATCTGGATGAAGCTGGCGAGGCCTTCATCCTGGTGTGTGCACCGTGAGGAGGAAGCAAGAACATGCCACTAATACGCTGTGGCATGCAAAGCCAGCATGACCACCTGGGCTCAGCGAGGTCGGGTGCTGTATAATTAAAAGGGAGCCCTGCTCATTAGATGCTTTGAGGGTTCAGAGGCATCTACGCGAGCCCTATAGGAAAACATGTTCTTCCTACCGCTTCTTTCATCCTCCCCCTCCTGTTCCTTCCAGATGGTTACACCCACTTGTGTCTTTTCTTACCCTAAGGACAGCTTTTTAAGCAAGGTTCCTCTATCCTTCTCCCTCACGTTGCCTTAGGCTCTACAGCGGACAGAGGGGCCCCAATGCTGTTATGGCTAGCCTCGCCCTGGAATGGGGCCTCATTCCTCTAGTCCGTTTGTCAAGAGGAAAGGTCTTTCTATATGGTCAAGATGTTGGAGCTGAGGGACTTCACCTCAGCCTCAGCTGGATTTTCCAGACATGCAAGTGTTAATTTAGGTACTTGGTGTAGTTGAACCTGAGTTCCTGGGGACTGGAAGCTGGTGCAGAAGGGAGGGATGCTTAAGGGGCCTGTAGCCTTTCCCTGCTTACTGGCATCACACAGTACCAGTGTTCGCCCTCCCGGTAACACAGCAGGAGTGCTTGCAGGGCTGGATCAGCCTCTGCTTAATCTTCACAGTTACTGTTTTAAATTACAAAATCAAAAGGATCACAACCAGAAAAAGCAGAGATTAAAGGCTGATTGCTCCTCTTCTCCAGAAGCAGGGGGGAGATCACCTGCATAGGGCTACTGCGCCTGCACGCTTAGGTCTGCCCAGCCTGCTGGGAGCTTGGGCTCTCCTTTCTTGTGCCGCATGGTGCCCCCACTAACCACTCCTCACTTGTTTGTTGGCAGGGCCTGGTGCTGAACAGACTTGGGCGGAGGGAGCTGGCCCAGAAGGTCCTCAGAGACGCCATCCGGATCCAGAACACCAGCCACCAGGCCTGGAACAGCCTCGGGGAGGTCCTGCAAGCTCAGGGGAAAAACGAAGCAGCCATCGAATGCTTCCTCACTGCTCTGGACCTCGAATCCAGCAGTCCTGTCATCCCGTTCACTGTCATACCCAGGGAGCTCTGAGGCTTCTTCATTCAATGGACAGACACCAACAGACAGACAAAAAGACATACAGTGAAGAAACTGGATTTAACACAAAAGTGCCATTGTAACCTGGAATTGGGCAAAATAATTCCAGGATGGGGCTCAGGTCTACATGCTTAGCTGAAACGAGTCTAACTGTAGAGGAATTTGCAACAGGCAGAGAAAGAGAATGCCTTTTTTCTTCACAAATGCCCAGTTAACCCCCTGTTCAAGTTAATAGAAAGACTTATTTCAAAGTGTTGGTTCAAGATGACTGTAGAATAGATTGTGCTGGAGTACAGCTGTTCAAAGCACTTGCACCTTTCAGTTTTTATTAAGGATGAAAACCCGAAATCCAAAGATAAAACCCCCAAACCCTGAGTTAAAACCCAGTCCAGCTCTAAACAAGAGTAAATGCACCAACTAATGTACCAAGTTGTATTTAAGCACCTAGCTGCCTCCACACAGGTCTGACAGGATAGGAATGACAATTAAACCATATAGATGTGCAGTATATTGCATTTACAAAATTATTTCAGCTATTCTGATAATCCTTTTTCTTGCCTTGCTCTTATATACTGCATATACGCACTATATTTAGTGTGGCATTTGCCTAGACCAGTTTAAATTAAAAATACTTTTTATTTTTAAGCTGCTATTGTAGTGTGATTCACAAAAGCAGAAAGACCAAAGACCCAATCAGTTCACACTTGGCCTAGCATTAAAAGCATGTATGTATCTCCAATTACATATTATTGAAAGGCCTTTCTTGAAGTAGCTAATTATAAACTCTGAGCTTCATTCTTGTTAATCACCCATTCCGTCACTTTTAGGAATGAAACGATTACCAGCATATAGTGACTGAACTCTGTGCTTGACTGCGGTGCTGTTCCTGGCACCAAACCTGTTCATATCTGTCTGTTCGTGGTCTAAAAGACAGCAGCATTCTGCTAAGGGAAAGCGCACTGAAGGCAGCATGCGTGTATAAGAATTGCTTTTCTTTTAAAACCAAATCCTGGGATTTTCTGCAGACATCTAACGTCAGAGGTAGGGGCCACGCCTGCAGCGGAGCGGGCTTGTGTTGTGCATCACATCAGATGTAAGCGTGATCCCCGGAGCTGTCTGAAGAGCTCCTAATCCACTGCCCTCCCGCTGGCTGGCTGGGGTGGAGAGGCAGCTGCCGGACCCCACGCTAAGCCGATCCTCACCCAGCTCTGCGTGACCTGCCCGCGGCCTCTGCAGCCAGCTGGAGCTCTAACGGGCTGCCAGCCCCGGCCGCGGTGCTCCCAAGGCGAAGGGGATGCAAAAATGAGCCGCGGGCGCTTTCCTACACATAAGGTTGGGGCCACGTGCCCGTTCCTGACCAAAGAAGGCTTGTGCCTGCTCTGTAAGCAGGTTTGCACTGAAACACGCAGTGTACAATGGCTGTGCCCAGTATTGCAGTCTGCAGCTAGCTCCTTCCAGAAATCCTAACATCCTCAGGCAGTAAATGAGTCGGGGTTATTCCTGCGAGACCTGGAGGCTCTGGAGCAGACTTGAAGTCAGCATTGCTTACAGTCGTTTGGAAACCTGCAGGCTGGCGGAGACCTCCTGGGCCGTGCCTGTGCTTTTGCTCCTGCCCCGGCCTCCTCTGGAGGCACCCATGCCCAGGCAGCAGGCTACACCAAGCTCTCCAAGCAGCCTGTTGCACGCCCAAGCCGATTTTTGGGGTGATGGCAGTGTTAAACCAGACTGGTGCAAGAGCCCAGCGTATTCCTCAGCTCACCCAGGTGTTGGGAGGGAAAGCAGCGCAGCCACAGAAAGCGCTCAGCCCATCGGGTCTCCAGCTTCTCAGTGGCATCAGCCGAGGCTCCTCAAGCCAGAGGCAGGTTTCCACAAAGACAGTGTTACCCAGCCACATCACTTTTTTTAATAGCACCAGCAGCAGAGGAAGGAGTAGTACCAGAATTAAATGGCTTTCATGGAGACAGAAAGTTGCAGCAGAGACCTGTTTTGCTGTGTGGGGTGCTCTGAGGTCGGCTCTGTGCTGCAGGTGGGAAATGAGGACGGGGAGGAGGGAAATTAGTGTTGACATGGTTTGTAAATTGTTAGCCAGGTGTTTTAAACCCAGTTCCACTGTTAGAAGCAGTCTGACAATAGACTTCAGTAGCTACATAGAGATTGGGATTGCCTTCCAATACTTGTTCTGGTCCACGGGCCAGTTCCCAGGATGGGAGCGAGCCTTCTGTCTAAGACGCAAAAGAGTCCCTGTGGTCTGACATCTCCGCTTTCCTCTACAACATCTGTCTGCAGGGCACTGCCATGGTAACCCCTGTGTACCAGACAGCTATTCGAGTACAAGCCGTGCCTCAGTCCCTGCGACCGTTCTCACAGTCTCTAAGAGGTCAGTAACAGCAGAGAAGCAACCGCTCGCAGACCTTGTTACTTCTGTGTGCATAGCTTGTAAGCAGCCACCAACGCATCGCCTTTGTTACCACCGAGGGAGGGAGCTTCATCTCGGTGACACTGGAACCTCCACAGCACTCATCTTCCCAGGAGAGGTGCAGAGGTGCGCGGGTGCTTTGTGTGCATCAGCCAGCCGCATGCTGGCCCTGCAGCTGCTTTGTACATCTGGGGGTGGCACTGGCACTGGAATCGCAGCCCTGAGGTGCTCTGCTGCCGGAAGACACAGCTCCCATCAGCATCAAGAGGAGTTACACAGGTGAGGCATCTCCACCCGTGCAACACACCACAGCCCCGACATCAGCTGCAGACACAGCTCTGCCTCAGCAATGGATTTGGACTCGGCCCCAAGATTTGCTGGGAAGTTCCCAGAGGGTACAAAGCACGTTCGCTGGAACAGTACATTTCTGTAAGGTTGCTGGTACATTTCTGTGTTTTCTTGCTAATACTTCGAGGTTTAGAGACTGACATTATACTGACCTAAAATGCTCTGCACAGGGCAGGAAGGAGGGTGGTGTTTACAGACTTGCAAGTATTTTGGTGGGTAGATCCTCTATCTGTGCTTGTTCTTAAGCATGGATTTTGCTCATACTTTCAGGTACAGATAAACAAAAACAAAGACTACAAACATGCCTATGCATTCTAGTATTTATTTAGATACCAACGTTGATAAATCTAATAGACCCACTTCTGTGAGCTGATTAAGTAATACTCCTTTGCATAGCAGGAAGCCTTGCATGCTTAATGCTTAGGGTTTTAGACTAAGCACATGAGATTTATATCCCATCCCTCATATGAATATTACAGATGATTATAAGTAATGGAAGTTTGGGGAATAATAAGGGAAGTACTGATTCTGGAGTCTTAGTGCTGACTTGAGTCCAACAGTTTTCTCATAAATTTAGAAAGAAGAGGGGAAAAAATAGTATCATTGTCTGAAGGATCCAGGTACAGCCCGGTTCCCTTCATTCCACCACAAGGTTATTTTCCTTTGAGTCAGCAGGGAAAAGATAAAAAACGGCAAAAGGAAACTAACTAGCTCTTATTTTTCTGTTGCACATTGAAGAAGCAATATTTGCCATTGCCTTTAACCAGCAAGGTTTGTACATGGTAACAAAAGTCAGTCTGCCTGCAGGTGAATAGAAGGAGAAGCCCAGCAGGCCAAGGAGTGACCCCACGCCCTGCCTTAGCCCGTATAAACTGGCATCACCTCTGCTGATGTTGGTACTTATGAGCGTGCTGGTATTTATGAGCATTTCCTCCAGCTGAGGCTGTGCCCACCGGTGTCCTCGATCCGTACAGAGAACACACGGGGAGTTCTGCACAGAGCAGAGCTGCCATATTCCTGTGCTGCACCAGTACCCCAGTCCGTTTCTATTGGTAACAGTTCATGCTACTGATTATCACAATGTTTCAGAAGTGCTAATTATCTTTTCTTAGTAATGACTAATAAATCCAAATGGAGAACAGTCCTGGAGGGTGTTTACTTTAAAATTCACTGGCTGAGAACCAAGGTAGGCACAGCACTGGCTGCTGCAGTGTGAATTGCAGTTATCCCCCGAAGTCCCATTTTTTACCAGTCTCAGTGAAGCCGGAGTTTGGCTCCTTTATATTTCACTTTAATGACAACAGAGTGGGAAACAATCATCAGTGAAAACAGATCACTGCCATGATCTTTTTTCAGCCAAACCAACCGAGATTTGATAGTTGCAATTCAGCCCAGGAAAGTAAGGCTCCCCAGAGCAGTCTCGGTGCAGCGATAATTGCCTGTGACTGCATTGTGTTACAGGCACGTTCGGCAGTTATTCAAGGAGTATGTATAGCTGGGACTTCTCTCTCCTCCCTCACAGGTCCTGTATTTGGCAGAGGAGAGCCGCTCCGTGCCCAGAGGGACAGCTGCAGTGCCGGCCGGCGCTGCTCCCACCCTTCCCGGCTGTTCCCCCAGCCTGGCCGCAGGCAATGGTCTCCCCGCTGTTGTAGGTCAGTTCAGTGGGATATTAGAGCGTGGTCGGCTAAATAGTTATTTTCTCAGGAACAGGAAGCAGCAGCATCCATCAGCTGGGTGGTGTTAGCAGGAGGGTTGGGAACCGCTGACCCAGCAGCCCGAGATGGTTCCTCTCCTTCAGCTCATGCCTCCAGCTCCAGCAAACTAAGGCAAGTTCCCAAGTGACTGGATCTTAAAAGACCCAGCTCACTCTCCCCAAAGAAACACATGCCAGTCTGTAGCTAACACCGCCAAAAGGGACCATGACACCACACCGCTGCAGGGCAGAGCATGCTGGTGCAAGGAGGAGCCTCTCCGCCCCGGTGCACGGAGAGGCACTTTCAACTTTGGCACTTAGGCGCATTTCATACTCGGCAGTGCCGCCCAAACACTGTTAATGTGGTTGTTGCAGTCATTTTTCCATGTAACTTAACGTTTCTTCTCGTTGGAAGATGTTTTCAGCAGATGAATAAAATTGACCCTGTGGAAAAAAAAAAATGCTCCTCATGCATAGTTATTTCCTGCCATTTTCAGTGCTTTTAATATATTCATGCCACAGATACTTCAGGCATTATGAAACAACTATTGGTTGCATTAACTGGAACCTAGTGTGCCTAGCAAGTTACCAGTTGCAAAGGGCATTTTGGCCTACACCCTGTAGTTCATGGGAAAAACGGGAGTGAGCATGCAAGCAGCATGCTTTCAGAGAGGAAGAGAGCCAGGAAAAAGGAGCAGTGTAGCTTCAGATGTTTGGATTTATGCAGATTTAAGTGAGCATCGTGCTTTTCTTGTGCTTCTTCCAGTAAAAATAAACAAAGGTAGTGTGAGAAACTAACATCAAGGTCATATGCAAATACCATGTCATCTTGTTTAGGGACTCACCTTATTTTGGGCACGATGCCATTAATCATCTGGTTTTTGCTACAATCAGTTTAATCCTGTGGCCATTTGGAAATAGCTATCTCCATTCAAGAGCTTCCAGAGCATTCTTTGCATTTACACGTTAATCTTCTGGGCAAGCTTCAAAAGGGCCTTAAAAAAAGCCAGACCCTTAGTGTCATGCTCAGATTAAGGAAAGGATTTTTGAAGAGCAATTCTTCCTAGCTGGCTGCTTCGGGTTATGTGTGTATTCAGTACAGCTCGAGCAGGACAGGGTTCCTCTAAGCTAAGTCCTTCAATGGTTACAACAAAGCCTTAAAAGCTGGAAATGGAAGGAAACAAACACCAGCTCTGGCATTTTCCCCTCTTCCCATATGGAGAAAGGAAGCAAACCGATGGCTGGGGTGTCTGCGGGGGGCATGGGGGAAACCCAAACTGGCACTGAAGAATAGGGTTGTTCAGTCCCCACTTAGGGGCAACTCACAAAGAAAATAGGCTTGGCCACTCCTCTTCGATTTCAGCTTAACTAGAGTACATGGCAAGTTAGCCTCGCTGCATCACAAAGGTGCTTGATATTCCCTTTGTTTAAATGGGAAGAAATAAGCATTTTCTCCCTCAGGTTTGCTCCGGATGGTTTGGGCACTCCCACGTGCATGGACTCCTTCCCATGTTGGCGAAAGGAATTGCACTTTGGTAGCAATTTAACATGATACTCTTGAAAGAATATCTTTTAAGAATATCTTATAATAACCTAATCATACCTCTGCTTCTGTTTTCCTGCTGCTGAATGGGGAAAACTCACTCCGATATATATGCTAAATTCCTGCCCGGTGTGAAGCCCGGATGTTTAGCAGTCCTGTGAGTAGTGAGGGAAGAAATGGGAAGCGTCCCTGCTGCCCAGATGCTCACTTGCACTACTGTCTCTGGCTGTCAGGTTTTCGTGGAGCCAGGAAAGCAGCAATGTTGACTCTGTCTTGAGCCGCATCCCTTGGGAGGTGTCACATCCCCCTCAGTGTGCCTGAACGAGTCTTTGGAACAACAAAAAAATGCACATAACCCGCTGATCCTTAAAGACTGATGTTAGAGGAAGTAGCAGTAGGTATCACTGGTTTATGTAGTTGCCATCTGCAGCCAGGATAGCATTTCACTTAGCTCTGGCTGTCAAACCAATTTCCTCTGCAGTTGTTGTCTCTAAAATGAAGAGCTACATCTCCCAGCCAAAAATGTCCCCACAGGTCCACTGGCTGAAGGGCAAGATCCAAAGTTTTTCTCAGTGTTCCAAGGTAAGAAAGTGTTGAATCACAGTGGGAAAACCCCTGCAGGTCATTCCCCTGAATCTGCCGAGCTGCCATCCTCAGCTCTGATCCCATTCAAAGCTGATGCAGCTGCTAGACAGACCAGCTTGACCATGCAGCTGGGACTTTTATAGAGCGGAAATGGCAAGTGCAGTAACGTGTCGTAAAGCAGCAGAAGAGGAATCGCTATGTTGTAAAGTAAAAGACATTTTCCTTACTAAAAAGCTCTCGCAGAGGCAAAGCCCAACTTTACCAGCACCTCTGACAGAAACATGATAAAACAGACTGCGGAGCAGCCCCTTGACAGCCTCCTGGCTCAAAGGCGGCTCTGAACCTTAATTCTTCCCATACCCCACACCACGGCTGGGGAGCCAAATGCATCGTGACAGCCCTGGGACCACGCTGCCGCAGCACGCCCGCGGCGATGCCAGGCCTGCGTCCCGCTCTCATTGACTTTCAAAGGGCAGCAGAGTCCTTGAAGCAAAAGATCCATTACATTATGTATGGCAAGTCAGACATCTTTTTTATAATGCAGCTGCTCACAATATCATAATTAGGTCTGGAAACTGGCATGTTCATAAATTAATCAGTAATAAGCAGTCCTGTATTTTGCTGCCCTGTGAGAGAGGCCAATATACGCCGTCTGAATGCACAGTGCCGGGAGCTGTTTCAGAAGGACAGGAGTTCAAGGCTGTAGTGATTTTCTGGGCAGTGCAGGTTGGGGTGTTTTTGTGGCCGGTGTAAGTGGCATTGTCCGGCAGGCACAGTTAGCAAATGGACCGCTGCCTCACGGGATGTGCAGCCTTGGATCCCCTCCTTCTGGGCTGGCAGCAAGCAGAAATTGGAGTCGGTATCTCAGGTTTCCGAAACAGGAAGCTGCCAAATCCAGAAAGTAAGCAATTCATTTCCCAGTTACAATAGTGCCGCTCTTATTCCTCCTTGGAGGATACGAAGGGTTTTACGAAGGGTTTTCCAAAGGGCAGCAGGGAGGTGCCACATCCCCCTTTGCAGCGGATACAAACCAAGTCTGCCATGAGCCCGGCCAAGTGAGGGCTGCTTGTCTCTGCAGAACTGGTCAAATTGCTGATGTTGGGGTTTGGGACCTCGCTCCCACCCCAGGCAGGGGAGCTGAGGGAGGGCTCAGCTCACAGGTTGCATTAGTGCAGTATTCACGGCTCCTTCCTCTGTAAATCACCAGGGCAGCCCACGTCAGGCACACGGGGTGGTGCAGCCAGGAGGCACAGCACCTCAGCACAAGCAGTCCTGGCCTGGACCCTGCTGTGTCAGGGGGCTCACTTACCACGACTGACTCTTTTATTTGACAATTTCTTCTCTTTTCGAACTTCCCATCATCCCCTCTTGGGAACTTGCATAGCAGTTTTCGTTCAGACAGCTAAGTGAGTAGCAATAAGCTGAAAGAAAATAACTTGTTTCAAGCTTCATTCAATAGGAGAACTTCAGAGATTTTCAACTAAATAGAGCTTAAAAAATTCCAATTAAAAAAATATCGTTCTGACAGGAGTCCTCAAGCAGTATCTTCAATAACTCAGATTTATATGACCAGAAGTTTTGAGAGAATTGCCAGAAGGGAGAGCATTTTGAAAGAAAAATTCAAGATGTTTAGTCCTGAAACAATCTACACAGAACATTTAAATTTTCCATTTTGTCTTCCAGCCAAGAACAATTCACCAAAGTTATCTCAAGTTTTTATGCACCTCCAGTTTTCTGGAACTTTGCTTTTCAGCGAATACCATACTTGAAAAAGTTCCAATGTTCTCCAGTCCCACTTCTTGTTCCCGTATGTGGCCAGTGCTGGAGCTCCCAGTGCGAAAGCATCCTTGAGTGCTTCTGCATGACATTGCCAAGCACCACATGTGGCCACCACAGGTTGTTTTCTGGAGGTTAATGAGAGCTGCTGTGTAAACATCATCACATACTGCTTCATACGTGCCCATGCACACAAGGTGGGGTTGTTCCTGCCATGTAAATACGGACCAGTATCAAGTGCTTTTGGAAATCCCACCCATGTACTCATCTACAATTCAGGCGATGGTGATTTAAGCCTGGCTGGATCAAACATGCCTGGACACAAAGAGCCACTGCTGTGCGGTCCTGCCCTCGCCTCACTGCTCTCAGTCACTACCACCTCTCAAAAGCAGCCTAATTCAGAGTTTTTCCACTTTTTGTGATCCCTAGGAACTTACCAGCAGACATCTAGATCTGTAAGATGTACGTATACAGATTTCCGTATAGGATACGACCTTTCTGAAAAGGACATGCTTAGGGTCCCCTGCTAGTTGGCCACAGACACCCCCGGGATCTGTAGCTCTCAGCCTGAAGACCAGTGACTTACAAGTTTTCTCTTAGATCCTATTAGAGCTTCTTAATTAAAAGTCCTCTTCAGGGACCTGAATTGACTTGGAAACCATGGTGATCACTTAGGTCAATCATGCAGAGAGATGATTGCATTTGGGAGCATGAGGTGGGAGATGGGAAAGTGTGCGTGTGGAAGAGCATTAAGAAAAATAAAAACAGAAAACCCAAGCACCTGTAAAAGCAAGGAGCATACATGGTTTACAAAAGAGCAGATAGAGGATTCATCTTACAGGGCTCACCATTCACTATGGAATTAGGGACTAAAAGCTCTTTTACACAGTTGAAAAATGTTTTCAACTTATACCTCTTTGAACAGCTGAGCAACTGATTTGACAGTGGCTCCACTTTCTCAAATCCGTGTATGAATATTTTCACTCATGTTGATAACTACGCCAGGGAAACCAAAATGCTAACTAAGCAGCCATGCGTCCAATCATCCCACATGAAAGAAAAGCACTGTTGCCAACCTACAATGAAAACAGAAATATTCATTAACATATAGTGGGTTCTGCAACTTCACTATGCAAAAACTAAAACACGAAGAGTTGCTCAGTATCTGGCAAACATTTTTGCCCAAGCCTTGAATTCTGCTGTTACAGTTAGGGAGTATAGTTAGGATAATGCTGGTAAGATACACAGTTATGTTTTAGCTTCAACTTACAAAGCACTGTGCTCTAACTCCAGGACAATGACCTCTGTTTCAAAATCAGAGCTGATCTGGTTTCACTAGAAGAGCAATTCTAAAATTTGTGTTTTGTTGTTTTACAGAAAGGATGACATGCCACTAATCTACTTTAGTATCATCTTCTTCTCCCATTCCTCTTATAGAAAAAAAAAAATCTAAGTAGGTACAATGTATGTTCTTGTAAGCCTCCACCAGGAATAAATAACCTTGCTTCATTTGTCTCTGCAAATTACAGCTTTTGGATCAGGAGCCTTTACAGACTCTACACTTCAGTTGTTCAGCCCATATGTGAAACACTTTATATTGCTCTTGAGAAATCTCATGATCCCGATACGAAGAGTTAACCTGTTATAACCTCCAGCAATAAATAAGAGCACTCACATAATTCATAGGAGGCTGAAGTCTGTTGATCCATGGCCTCGCTAAATTAGCAGTTTCTTAGAAGCTGCTTCCTTGCAGCCAGTGAAATGCAGTGCACAGAGATTTGGGGGAGTCAGACTGTCCTTTCTTCATCACCTTGATTCCTCCCCTGCCTCCTTCCAGACCTTCTGCTTACTTCACTGCCAGTGTTCATGATGCCCCCTGTACCCAATGCTCCTTTCCCTTGCCAGCAAGTACACCACACCGAATTCACAACATCTAGATGTAAAGGACAGAGGATAAAGCAGCAGATGATGCTGATGTGCAGGCGCAGTGAATACTGAGTTTTCCCTACTTACTCCACAGCTAACTAGTTGCAAAGCTCAGCGATGCTGACAGCTAGAGCAGGATTCAGGACCAACACCACCCAGGTGCCAGCCTTTTCAGGCAGCTCAGGGCTTTGGATCCATAAGGAGGCTGGAGTTTCAGCCAGGTTAATATTGCGTGTTGGTTCATTTCAGGATGACACAGCTCGTACGATTGGTTTAATTATTCCAAGTAGCCTTCTGCTGAAGTTTTCCCCTTGAGGCCAAAGTTTCATGCCATTTGTACCAATATCACCTGGAATGTATCAGTGGGAATCAATAACCTTCGCTCTCTACTAACGTGCTCTGCAGGGTTATAATTACAGCTATGTAAGATAGAAGCATAAGATACAGCATCCAACCTGGAAACAACAATGTTTTGCCAACAAAAGTAGAATCAACTCTGTGCCACAGAAGCAACATCAGACCCCACAGATCCCATATACAATGGCTTCAGGAAACATTAATTGCAATGGCTTCAGGGAACATCAATCTGTTCTAGTCCCTGTCAGGATCGCCATCTACTTTCATTTCCATTAGCATGGCCCTGAAATAAATCTGCAAATGTAACACCTATTATTGAGCCTGTTTTTTTCCCCATTGCTTTTGTTTTGCGGTGCCCATGCAAGGCACCCAGAAGCATGCTGCCAAGTGGGTCACCAGCCCCGACAGGCACCTGCAGCCACTTCTCCCCAGTTTCTGGGGCCAACAAAACCCCATTTCTGCAACAAAGCCAGTTTCTGCTCCCACCAAACAGGACGGCCATCATCGCCTTACCGCTGAATGAGTCGGAAGTCAGGTCACCAACATCGCTTGAAATTGCCAGCTGCACAGCCGTTCTCACAAAAATCCCACACAAAGCTTCAGAGATGCTTTGCCACCAAAAATACCTACCTTTTGAGGTCCAACCACGCACAGAGCTTCCTGCAGAAGTGTGTTTCCATGCGGGTTACTCGGCCCTGAGTGTGCTATTCCTGATGCATCCTGTTTTTGACTACTTGCAGAATAACTCGAGTTGCCATATTCCTGCTAGCAGCCTTCCTGACAGAGCCATGTGCATGTTGAGCATTGTTTTTCTAACCAAAGCAGGCCTTTTGCCATAGAAGTTATCCTGCTATTTTCCCCATCTCATTTTGCTGCTAGAGAAATATTTTCCACAGCAAAACATTAGCCACTGAGCCCTGCAGGCAAATCCTGATGAGGATTATTCAGTGAAGCTTTCCACTTCTGATCAACATTTACCCATGGAAACCAAAGCCCTTTATTTCATTTTTTATCTCTTCCTCCTCAAAATGAATTTAGCCCTGCATCATTTGGTTCTGGTTTCAGAAGTCTTTGCACACAGGAGATAGGGGAAAGCAAACAAGAACTCATTTCTTGCTTTCTATATAATTAGTGTGTTCAGAGGAAACCTTCATGTTGTAACATTAATTTTCAAATCTGGAGCATGTTTTTAGATAACAGAGCGACATTACCTCAAAACAAAGCAACAGCATTAATACACATGGTACTGGGAAATCTACAAAGGTTAACTGATTTTCTGCCGAGTAATTCATTCTGCTAATGAGTTTGCTGCAGACAATGCACTCTGAGTGCAGTTATTGCATATGTATCTTTAATTTGTGTGCTTGTATAATTCATGGTGGTGCAAAATACATTTCTATGTAAAGTGTCCTAATAGATGAAGTGAGGCTATAATATCTTTCCAGAGCTTGTTCATTACAAGCTGCACTGGCACGGAGTCCAGAGGGAGAGGAAGCCATTAAACATTAAGCAAAACAATTGCTGTCATCCTCCAGAGGGACCAGCTTTGTAAATGCTTATGTTAACACTGTACAAAAGATTTGAGTATTAAGGTAAAATTAGAATGATAAAGGAAGGCAAGCACCCCTTCCTCGGTTTCGTGAGATCTGGCTGGATAGCGATCGATACCTGGATTTTTGTCCTAAAAGAACAGAGCTCATCCTTTCCCAGCTGCAGGCTGAGCACCCCTGAGAACCAATTGTCACTGGCAAGCAGAAAAGACAAAACAAAACAAAAAAAGGTTTCCACTGTTTTCTATCCACAAAGCTGAAACACTCCCCTGTGTGTGTTTTCAATTTAACTAAAATAGATCACTGTGTGTAAACAGCCACTCTATCTGCATCATTCATATTTGATGCACTAGTCAGTACAAGAGATACTTTTATCCATCCCATAAGTGATGAGAAACTAGACACTTCAGCGTCCTGTGCTCCTCTCGGTTAACATGAGTGGCAGCAGGTGTTATTCTAGGCTCCCTAACACGCAGTGTTTGATATAGGGACAGGAAAATTGGGGATGTATTTAGTGGTGTTGGGTACAGCAAAAGTAACTTTGATGATCAAAGCCTTGCTGGAGAACACACAGGAAAGCTCTTGCAGCCCAAGCATTTATGTTCTTGGGCGTTAGAGGCCATATGATAATTGTATTCTTATCAGGTTAAAAAGTAACTTAGAGAAGAGGCAGGGCATGATCAAGGTGCCTTCACGGGCATCTTGATATAGGCAGCAAAGTGCAAAGGTAGGACTGAACCCTGTGACCAAAGATTGTAAAACACTCGCTAAGTAGATGGGCCCGTGCTTCAAATTAGGTTTTGCATATATAAACTCTCATGCCCATAAGTATGTGAGCAGACATTTAAACCTATGGGGAGCCAAGCAGATAGCGCTACTTCCTGCTGCCTGCAGCTAGCTGTTGTGGGAACAAACACGGCATCCAAGGAACAGCACGAGAAGGAAGGAGCCCTGCCCTCCCCAGGCAGATCCATGATCGAAGGGCTCCTGACGTGGCTCAGATGCCGGCTCTGCTGGTGGCGGTAGTGAAACACAAGAAATTCCCTTTAAACATAAAACCAAACTTCTTTCAGTGAGGGTGGTGGGGCACTGGAACGGGGTTTCCCCAGGAGGCTGGGGGGAGGGGGGGTACACGCTTGGAAACAGCCAAAACCCCACGGGACCATGCCCAGAGCAACCTGCCCGCGCTGGCCCTGTTGGAAGGGGGCTGGAGCAGGGTGGTTCAGGAGGCCACAGGGCTACGGCCTCATGAAGGGAAACGCGGCTGCTCCCCCTGGGGCCGCACCAGCGAGGGCAGCTGCGGCCCAGTTTTGAAGCCTCTGCTCTGAGGCGAGAGCTGATGGAAAGAAAACTGCAGCTTCTCTCGTCTCCTCTGGGGTTTGTGCGGAGGTCATTTTAATATTAAGCCAAAGCTCCAAGAAGTGCCAGACAAACAGTGCCTGCTTTTCCAAATAAAGAACTAGTAGCTACGCGGATATAAAACTTTCTCCTCTCATTTTAGCCGGGCCGGTCCCTCCTAACTCCCGGGGGAGCACAGTCATTTCTCGGGCATGCTTTCCTCTGTGCCGCTGCGCATTGGGAAGAGGAGGCAGCGTGTGCTGGCCCCGTGGCCTGCAGTGTGGGGCCCCCATGAGCGGGGCCTGAGGGGTCGGGGCATGGGGCATTGCCCACACAGCCCCCGGCCCCATGGGGACAGGACTGGGCCCACCGTCAGGCTCTGTGGAGGGCGTCGTAACTTGCTGGAGTGAAGGTGGGCAGGTCGCTGCTCTCCGTTACTAAGAATACAGTCGCTGGAAACATTACCCCCCGAATCGCTTCAATGCGCATCACGCTGCCACATATACTTTATGACTCTATTTGCTTCCTATGTGTCAAGTCAGCTCAAAGCCAGCGCTGCTGCCAAGCTCATGCAGTTAGTAGCTTCGGCCTCGCACACGGAGGAGAAACTGGGAGAGGAGAAGACCAGACAGTTCTCTGCGAGCCTGCTGCAGAAAGCAGCAGTGCAGCTCACCCCCTGCCCAGCAGCATTGCTTGGAAGCCCCAAAGACAGACTGTAAGGTGGAGAAAACTGCTCAGGTCTGCACGAGTGAAAACTGGTGACCTACAGCTATGGGGCAGGTGGGGAATACAGAAGCAGGTTTGGTTTTAGATGAAATCCACCCAAGTTGTAGATGCGATCTGTGAGATTTAAGCAACACAGAACCGCCATGGGAGGGTTCCCCTTGGCTTACCAAGGGCGTCAGTGACTGATGGTCACGAGGCACGTGGGTGACTGACATGAGGTGACCTCCTGAGGTGGCCTCTAGCTGCAGGGGCCACATGGATCGCATGCACAGAATCAGAAAGAGGGGTAGCGAGTGATCCCTGCCTGTCATCTCCCTGTGCAAGAGTCTGCCGTGAGCAGTCCTAGGCGGGCACTGTCCTTTCTGTACCTTATTCCCTGAGGCGGGGAACGGGGCTGGTTGCTCACCCGACCTGCCTATTCTGCAGCGTGCTGCAGGTGGCTGGATGCAGGAGAGGGATATCCTGCAGATTCTTACAATTTGGTGGTGTTCCCAGGCCAACAAATATTAAAATTCATTTGGGGTGCTCCAGACAAAAGCAGGACCTTGCTACGCACCCCTCCTCTGAGTGCCCAGAGCCCTAAAAATTGAGCATTCAGAGATTTGTATGTATTCCTTATCTGAAACTATTGCCTAGCAACAGACTTTAACCAAGGACATGTTTGTGAAACTGCCAGGAACATCCGTACCTGCTAAAGTGCAAAGCAATAAACACACCTCTCCAAATCATCTCTGCTAGGATCACATATGTAGCAGATGATCCGACTGAACAGAAGGTTATCAGCGGTATATGCTCTTGGCGTTTTAGCAATGCTAATAAAAGCGATCTCAACCTGGGTGAATTAAACCCTTTTCACTGCAGAAAAGGTATCTTTGCATGCCAAGCGGGCTGCCGACGGACGAGCACCCAGCAGGACTCAGCACGATGCGGTGCTGCGACTGCTCCTCCCAGGTGGAGCGCAGCGGGCCCTGGGTGTTCCCTCACACACCACTGGGCGTGCTCAGGCTGATGAAGAGCCCTGTGTTGGACAAAAAGCCCACATTATCTTAAACAGGACTTCAGATATCATCGCAGGATCTACCAACCCAGCTGCTCTATCAAGCAGTTAATAGGGCAAAGCTTAGCACCATTATTGTACCTGAACCCAATCGCATCTGACGGTCAAGGTTATACCTCTCAGTTGTGCTGCATGGGAATTTTTCCCTTCCAGCTACCGGGCTGTAATTTCCCACTATCGATCAGCCACAATGTAAATGTAACACACATCTGTATGATAACTGTGTCTGGAAAGACCAGTGAGCACTTGGGCCCTTCTCACCTCATCACACCCTTGATCCCCATGGCTGGCAGCAGTGCTTGGCCAGGGCTGCCCTGCAGAGCACTCACAGGAGCTAAGGGGCCCTGTCCTTTGCATGGCTTCTTTCACAAGACAAGAAGAAGCAATGAAATCCACCTTGTCATTGCCCGTGGCTGCACTCAGCGCTGCATGGTGCATGCCCTGTCCCCTCTGCATCAGCATTACGGCTGCATGTGCACGTTTCAGAAGCAGAGAGGAAATTTCCAGGATGCTGAAGCTGGTTGTTGGGCACTGAGCTCTCCCCCTGGTTTCACAGGGATTGCTGGGCTATGTTTTACAGTGTTGTGAGTGCATACATTGTCACTCTGAGGCATGAGAAGGCAGCAGGCAACCCCACACAACCCTTACTATTGTTACCACACGCCTGCAGCATCATCATTAAAGCAAAGGCAAGGCACACTGGTTCTCCTGCTGCAGTGCAGCATGTTGCTTGGGGTCCAGGGTACCGCCAGAGATGCAATAAAACCTGGTCAGATCTACAGCAAAGGATGAAAATCCCTTCAAAGTGGAGCAAACGTGATGCACTGTGCAGTAATGAGCAGAAAGCACATAAAGGCAGTCCCTTGGGGGCAGCCCCGTTTTAAACCCTAGCATCTCAGAGCCAACTTAAAACCGAGCAGCACACAAGACCTGCAGCAGCTTTAGGACGTCCAAGTTTAAAATGACCCACTTGAGAACCTTGGGAAGCTGTGGGCATGTAGAACATAAACTGCAGTAGGGTCTAAGCTGTTTTAAGACAGGCTCGCACTAATGGCTGCATTGGCAAGAAACATCCTAGAAAACCAGATTCGGCTGAGTTTCCAAAACACAGATATTTCCTGGTGTGCTGCTCAGTCTGGGCAGGCCGTGTAGCTCCCTGCTTAGGGCAGAGGGGAAGAAGGAGCGATGGTCTTGCACCAGCAGGAGCAAGCCGCTTTTGTTGGCGCTCAACAAGCCCAAGGAGCACGGGGGAATAAAATCCTTTCTGCAACTCTGACAACAAGAGGAAACAGCCCTCGCATCATCCTCGTGCAGATAAGTACTTGAAAGTAACTATAAAGAAAACTCAGCCATGCGTCCCCTGCTGCCTTAAAGGCAGAGACACGTCGGTACAGCGGGAGTCTCATTCACACGGCAGCACAATGAGGTTGAAGGCACCAAGTTCACAAGCACCGGGATCTATCGATTTTTATGGAGCAATACTACTTTATATAGATACCTGTTTATTTTATAGCCATCAAAGGATGCATTTTCACTACGAGGTGGGGATATCAGTATCACAGAGCGTGAGATTTGTTTTCAAAGGGGAGATAAGGGCATGGCTGAGCCACCTCACCTAGTCAAAGGGAAGTCCCAGGGTTACACCAGCAGAAGCATAACTGGTTGCAAAATTACCCCATGGATCAAATTGTTGCCTTGAGTTATTGGTCAGTCCTCTCCTTCCATTTGGGAAGAAGGGGACAACGTAACCCTTTCTCAGAGCACCTCATTAACTTAGGCACTACAGATCCACTCACCACAAAGGTGATGTGAGAGCAAAAGCACAAGTGTGAAATCTGGCACAAGTCAAGAGCTGTCTTCAGTGGACAGTAGCTGAAGGGTTTGTGCTAAGGCACAAACACATAAGCTGCAGCCTGCTCCACACCAATGCAAGTGGGGTGCTGGGAGGGCTGCAGGCTCAGGATCTTACTTTGGACCTTTCCTAGAAAATAAAATTATGCCCGAGGACCCTTGCCAGGAAGGAGAGCAGCTTAGCAGGCTGTCAGACAGCCCAACAAGCTGCAGGCAGGGAGATTACGCGTGGGGCTCCTCTCCACTCTGTGGAGGAACACCTCTGACCGCAGTGAAGCCACACGTAGCTAACACTGCTGTGAGCAAGCAAAGGATGAGGTTGGCTGCAGCATTCCGAGGGAATGCCTTTCCTCGACCAACATTTCCAAATGCCTCCTGAAAGCTCTCCCAGGTCCTTCAGGTGCTGGAGGGACATGGACAGACATGGTCTCCTGGCAGACCTGTCCTACCAGCAACTCACTTGGCAAATCTGACATAGTACAGTAAAGGAAGACAAAAAACCTTTGTGCATCCCAAAACTAAGGAGTTACGTATACTTTGTCTGTCCAGAAAGACACATGGCTATAAACAGACTCTTCTACATACGTCTTGTCCCACTACGTCTTGTTGGTGGAGCACAAAGCTATCCATTACATACAGGGAATGACACAAAACCTGCTGTCACACAACCTGCATGGTAGCAAGTGCTAACAGGACAAACGCGATGACCACCTAAGTTCTCCCCTACCTTAGGGTGCAAGTTTCACCCAGCCCCCACAGGAACAGCGACCTTTAGAACTATTCAAGCTTCAAGAAAGTCCAAAGTCTCCTCCAGGACTGGATTCTCTCCTGGCTAGGCACCGTAAAACTGCAGGGGGCTTTTTCCCGTTGTTTGTGGTCTTTGTAGAAGGTGCCTGGGCTCGTTAACAGAGAATGGGAGTGCTGTTTGTCCATGGAGGATAAGCAACAGGGCTCAGCACAGAGCGGGGCCTAAATAACAAGTTGTGTTTCCTTAATATCTGCGCAGAACTGCAGGAAGCCAGGAAGCATGCAAACCCCAACAGCAGGTCTCTTCCCTCACCCCTTCAGCAACATCGTGCTGCAGAAATTGCAAGCAGGGCACGGGCAAAGTTGGTTGACACACAAATAGACCACACTATTTCCAATATCTAAAATGGTTCCCAATGTGCTTAAGGGCGGTAAACCACTCCTCACATCCTTAGCTGGTTACTGATTACCAGAGCTGATAACACCACTACAGATAACTCACAGGCTGAGAAGATGCTCATCCCCGGGGGAGGAACATTTACCAGTCCCACTTGATACGGGGCACCGGTCTGCTCTGTGCTGACCCAGCTCCGTGGTGATAGTCCCAAGTAGGAAATACCAGACGATATTACTGCTTTCTGCTTTGATGTGCCTCAGTCAAAGGGAGATTTATCAAGCGTGGTCACGACGGCTTTCCCGCCCCTGCATTTCTCCATTTGCCTTTACAGCCCCACCCGTCCTCTCCACCCTCTTTCTGCCCCATCTTTCCACAACACAAAGACACAACAGCATCAGCTTTCTCTTGGGCGTGCCGGGGGAACCCGCCTGCTCTCCTGGCTGGGTGGAAATCACCAAGAGGAGCTTCTTGGGGAAAAGCTGGGAAAACTCTGAGGGGATGATGCGAATTGGGACAGCTCTTCCTGAGGGAACACCACAGCCTCCAAATTCCTTTTCTTCCAGCTTTTCCCTTCTCACAACTGTAAGGAAATGGTACCAGTGAAGAGGTATGCAAAGCAGCAGCCAAGACAAGACGGAATCTCCCCTCTCTCTCAGCACCTGGACCCCTCACTAGCGCAGTGCATCGTCCTGGGCACGTGCATCACTGCAGCTGGGCAGCAGACACCACAGCCACACACAGGACGCCAAAGCCACCGTACAGATTCCACTGTTAAATAAAGAACAGGATTCTTACTGCCTTGCAAAAGTAGTTCGGTGTTTCCTGAGTGAGTCTCAAACACAAAAGTTAATGGAAATCTTTTCTTGCCTGAGGAGCACCGGGAGCCTTATGAATAAAACACCTCCAGGAAGGTCTTTGCAGACGATGAACCACATTCTGTCCTACCAGTCCTCCTCCACTAAAGCAAACTTTTCCAAGACTTTGCTCAGAGAAGAACAAAATTAAAACAAGCACATTGCTGCCCTTGATCTCACTAAAAAGTTTCAGGTCTCTACAAACAGCCTCAGCAAGCTTTACAGTTCCTGATGTATTTCTCCCAGAAACGTGGTGCCACCAAACATGTCCCGTCTATGACGCTTATTTTCCTACCACACCTCCACCTGTGAGGGGCCAGACCTGCACACAGTGCCGAGCACCCAGACTCTTTTGCTCTCACTTCTCTCTCCGTCCTTCTCCTTTCTCTACTCCTGACTCCACCACCAGCAGCAGGAAGCAGCACAAGACAACTCAAACCAGACCCGACATGCCAAAGCCACAGACCAGCAACACTTTGGTAGGCTTCAAATTTCTTTGAGTTTAAAGAAACCCCCTTAACACCTTCACTTCCAGAGGTGTGGTAGAAATTACATGGATGTAACACTCTTAAATTTCAGCAAAAGCAACAGTGATGAAATTAATACACTGTAAGCTTATATATTTCATTTTAGGAAGATTTTTACACAATTTCCTTTGAATATGTCGCAGTTTGTTTGTAGTATTGAGGCCCAGTTATTTATTTCACTCTTCAGAGCAGAAACATAAAACTCTGGAAACACAGCATGCTGATGCCATTTCATGAACAATTCATTATGTATTTTTAAGACTGCTTCAAGAAAATGACTACAAACAAACAAACCACAACAACAAGTAAACTGCATCCTTATGAAGCGTTCAGTCTTAAGGGTCTCAGGAAAGAGGGTCCTCACACCATGCAAGGCTGGCCTCTAATTGAGACCAACTGCATGGGTGTGAAAGCATTTGTGAAACTTTAAAGCCAGAACATGGAAATAAAGGCCATTCCTCATTTAAAATGGCTGAACTGGTTTTCCTCAAACCCACATGCATGAAGCTGTTTTCAAAAGGAAACCATCTGGAAGAGCACAGCTCAGTGCATGAAGTTTCAGAAAGTTATTAGCAACTGTAAGTGCCAGGGATGGAGCAAACATAAAATGAAAAACACTTCAGCATCCTTAACCACTCCCACCAGAGCCCAACTCCAAAGATATTTAACTCATGCACAGCCCTCAAAACACAAGTATTCCCACTGAAGTCAATACTTTAAATTATTCACTGACCTAAGTACAATCCTGAACTGGGGCCAGAAAATAAAACTGCCAGAATTTGGGCCTTCTTTCATTGCTATCAATGAGGACATTCCCTTACTCCTAGAGCCTTCTTTTCTTGTTAGCATTTACCTAATCGTGGTTTCTCCTGTTCCAGTCCTGTTCCCCACATCCCTCCAGCTCATCGTGTCACATGGAGCAAACACTGCAGAGGTCTGGCCACGGCTGTCCCCTCTGGCTAGCCCCCAAAACAAGCTGCCGACCCCTACCCACAAGGGAGAGCACCCACCCAGCCACATGGACCCTCCAATGCTGCTGGGTAGGACAGACAGGGAAGAGGTAAATGGCAAGTCCCGCGGGGTGAGGGAGGGGATGTTGTCTTCCCCTCGTATTCCTTGCAATCCTTTGTATGTTGAAGGAGGTGCTGTGCTCAAGACCCAAGATAGCAGCAGTTCACGGCTGCTTTGGAAACCACCCTGTGGGCATATAGCTTCCAGGCCCTGGTGTTTCCTGCACAAATGGAAAACAAGAAATACCAGGGAAAGGAGGGAGGAGCAAACAGAAAACTCCCAGATTAGGGCCATTAGAACAGGGCTTCCTTTACAAATGGGGTTGCAAAAATGCTGGAAAGCTCCAAACAAGAGCGGAACCACTTTGTGCCATGCACTGAGAAAACTCTCAGCCATCCTGGTCACTGCACAGCTGCCCAGTTATTGCAGGCATTTCATAGACTGCTGCATGCATGTTACTGAAAACACACAGCACTGCTGCTTACACGCATGTCAACCCAAAATGAGAAATGGAGGAAAGGTGAAAATTCTGTCCGAGAATTTCATTTGTTCAGAAAGACCCACTGGTTTCTGTCTTGTTATAAAAGAGTGCATTGAACCATGGTTGCTCTACACATTTGCATGCATCTGCTCCCTTTCACTGTCTCCCATGGGCTGTTGTGTTTTTTCTCAGACTCCCCTTCCTGAAGAACAGTGAATTTGAGTTTCCTTAATAAACGTTGAGTTCCTGTCTGTCCATCTATCTCGTACCCCTTTCCCACAGCTGTGCAAATAGGAACAACCTCTCAAGCATAACCATCACAGCCAGCCTACCGCTCGAGACTGGTCTGGCAGCCGTGACCAGCATTGCCGAGTGGTGCCAGCCGCAGCTGGGTTTATGCGGATGCCCGGGTTGCTTGCGCCCAGCTGCCATTCCCCCAAAGTATTTTCTTTCTACAGCCAAAGTCTCAACTTCCTGAGTCTTAGCAAATGCTTTCCAAACGGAGTCTTTGCAATCCCTTCTTTCAGAGCTGACCCCGGGTGACTAACCTCAGGCTGCCGAGACACTATGGCTCAGATAATATTTCAGATTACTCAGAGCAGACTGGCAGCATCCTGGGTGATTTGGACAGGAAAGGTGAGTACATGGCGCAAGACAGTTCGTTCTTTCTTTCACAGTCTCCCTGTCCTCAGCCTTCTTTCTACAATAGCAGCTAAATGTAAATTTGTCTAAAAGTGCATTCTTGCTGTGCCCCTTGGCTGTGATGCTTGCAGAGCACCAATGGATCCTGGGGAGTTCCCGTCCCCCCATACCAGCCGGGCTGCATCGCCCACTGACCGACTCCTCTCACATCCAGCCCCACGGCCAGAACAGTGCTGTTTTGAAAAAAAAGGTCACAAACTGGTATTTTGTAATTCTGTGATACAGCTAGTGCTGAGTCAACCCCATTTGGACTCCATTTTTAGTATCGCTGTCTCATTTGATAGTTCTTGGCAGAAAAAAGATCAGGGCAACAAGTAATTGCTATTTCCCACTTTCTTTGGGAATACTGCTTTAAAAAAGTGAGCAATCATCTGTTATCTCCTCTGCAGAGACAGTGGCCAGACCATGGAGCACCGTGTGCTTGAGGTCACCTTGCAAGGAACCATGCACCAGTTTGGGGGCCCCAGTGTCTTGGTTAATTCACTAAAGCCAGACTCGTATCAATTACTATTTTGTAACTTTTCTTTCATGCATTCGTCACTCTTGGCTCTCAGTTGGGCCAGGATTTAATTCTTTGGCACTGGAAAGATCTCCAAGCCAGAGCAGGGGGTTGCCAAGGCAGTTAGTACAACAGCAGGGCTTACACACTAATGAGTCCATGGTAAAGACTGGGATCCATCATCAGGCATCAGCGATTTAAACAAATTCCAGAAGAAATTCCATCTTCCAACAAAGAAATAAACTTTTTCCCCACAGGATTCGCAACCACTCAACCACTGAAGAGCTGTGGTAGTGCAGAAGGAGCCTGGAGTGAAATTCAATCTGAAATAATCATAAACCATCTAATTGGTATTATCCAAGCTGAAAAGTAATGCAAGTAAGCAAGCACAAATAAGCAATGCTGGATTTCTTTTTAATCTGCTTGGTTTTAAACATGCAAAGTCTTACATATCACACTTCTACATCTATATAGGTAAATAAATATTTTTCAAGTTATTTTGAATTTTATAGGATTGTAAAACAGAATGGCATTGCAATTGGGCACTGAAATGAGATAATCAACTTCTGCAGCTACAGAAATTAAGAAGAAAACAAAAATGTGTATATATTTTCTTCTCCAAGGATGAAATAAATGTACTGTGATCATTTCTGTCTCCAGAGAAAAAAATCATTGTGTTGCATTTTGTGGGTTTCTAAATAACAGGAGGGATATTCAGATGTGCAGTGTACAACATGTGCCAGTTGGCCCCAGAGCGAGCTTGAATATACAGACACCTGTGAGAATTTAGGTAACAGTTGATAAGGAAGTCTTTATAATACTTATGCTTGGCTAAACTGAAAACAGCCTCCCTCCTCATTTATATTTCCTTTTCACCGTTCTCTAAGTAGACCCAATCCCCTTGTCATGAAGGTTTGTCATCTCTGGTTGTATGCATGTCCTTATAGATTTGTGTTAACCATTTTTTTATGCATTTAAGATACCTTATGTAGAAAATAAATTTCATCAGGCAAGTGATGCTGAGTAGGAAGTAGAAGAAATAGAGATCTTTTTTTCTCCAAACCTAGGCAGATGGGAGTGACAGATTACAGGAACTGCAAGTGCCAACCGAGTCACACGCTGCTCTGCAACCGAGATTCCACGAAGCTGGCAGGGAGCTCTTGGTCCCCTGGCTGCACCCAGTGCTTGCCTGGCAGACTGAAGTTTTGAGGTACCACTTCAAGATGTTGTGATATTTACAGCTCTGTGCCAGGGAGGTTCCTCCCATGGGGAGCGAAGGCTGGTGCACTCCTGGCCTTTGCAGCTCATGCTAGGTGCTGTTTGCCACGTTGTCTCTCCTAAGAGCTTGCTGTGTGCTCCACTTTCATCACTCCTCCAGCACTCTAGCTGTGTGTCATTCCCAATTTAGCGGTAGACCTGGGTGATGAGTGACTTTGTTTTTTCTGACTAATACAGTGCCAGGATAAAAACAAACCAGTTGCCTTTAAAATGTTCTCAGACCCATTTTAGAGAGCTATTATCCCCATTTAAGAAGCGGCAAAACTGAAGCACACAGATATTAAGCAACACACTCACCTTCATGTGTTTTGCCAAGAGAAGACCAGAGCCCATTACTCAAACTGACGAGCGTATTTCCCACCCTATATATTCTGCTGTCAGCTGGCCTTGGCAATGTGGAGCAACATTTTCTCATATGCGATTTTGCTCTTTACTTTTTTTTCTTTTTTTTTTTTTTACTACCATAATCATTTATTTGAAGTGTTTGTTCTTAATTACAGTAAACATTTTTCCATTTCTGTACAGATGGGAAATGCACTGGAATAGAACTGGATGGTTTAAGTTTATCATCTGCTCATCTCTTTATAGAGATCAGTATAGATTAGAGGTAAGTCTGTTTATCCGTATTCATTTTCGAAAACGGAAATGATATGCAACAGATTTATAATTAAGCAGAAGTGATGATGTTGTACAGCTTAGCTAAATGGATTTGCCACCTTAGATTAGAGAGGAAGCCATAAAAACAGACCAGATGTCACATTTTTTCCCTCTGTGCTGAAATTTGCATGAAAATCCGACATCCTAAATAAAATCCGAGGTCGAAGTTTTCAAGCCTGGGGATCTAATATTAGTCTTCTACAACCGGTCTGGGTACCTGAATAAGGTGGCTTCATTTGCAGAGGGGATGAACAACCCCAGCGAGGAGTGAAATCTGAGTTAAATTTATCTAGCGATTTATGTGCCCAAAAGCTGCGGCAACTTCAGGTTTCTCGGCCTGTTGCACTCCAAGTTTCTCTTGTGGCTCCTGCCTCGCTGCCCCGATGTGCACATTTCTGCTGTGAATAAAACCAGCTGCGCCACAGCACTGCGAGGCTGCTCTTACAAGCAATCCTGCACAAGGCTGCTCTGCCAAATCAGCACGAGCCCTCCCCGGTGCCTCAGCACGCGCGGCCTCCCTTACTATACACGGAGAAGTCTGACAGGCAGAGCTTGGCACTCCTGCACACCGCCGAGCAGCAGCCTGCCAGCTGTGAGCTTTGCTCTCCTAACCCCGTCCTGCCTGAACCGACGCGGGGATCGGCGCTCCCACGGCTTTGTGGAAACACTTGGCTGAAAGCAGGAATCAGCCTACGGTGTATAAAAGCTGGATGGAGTGCATAAGATGATACAAACCACCCAAAACTCAAAGACGTTGACCAAAACCTCTGTGTTGGAGACTGATGCCAGCTTGGCTGGCCAACGCTTCACCCCGTTCAGTTGGCGAGGCCAGACAGAAGTTGTGACCCCCACGCCTCTCATCTCCCAGCTGGCAGAGCTGGGCTTTGCAGGTGAACTCTCGTCCTGGCTGAGCACAATGGGTGTTTTACCATTGTCTTTGGTGGAGCCGGGGTTTCACAATGTCTCATATTCCATTCACGGTGAAATCACCCTGGGTATTCATGAGGCCATAGCCCTCACATCCTGGAAAAGGATGGGCTTGGTAAGGGCTTAATAAAACCAACATTACCCATTTGCTCCCGGGGGGAGCTGTTTTCTCCTGTTATTAGGCACAGTGATTAAGTGTCCTGGGTGACTCACGGACCTTATGCAGCCCATCAACAGCAAAAGCCATTGGAGGCTAGGTAAATGCCCTTAAAATGTGTTGTAAAACATACGTAGCTCACAGTATTTTGAGCATCAGTAGCTGTGATGTGAATCATCTTAGTGCACTGAAACTTTGTTTGGTGCTAGTTGGGTTTCTAAACAAAGAGCATGCCTAAGAGCTCTTAGAAACTACATGATGGCCCCAATCAAGCGATGAGCATTGATGTTGATCAAGAGGTGGTTTTTTTTGTTTAACTCATTCAGCTTCCAGCAGCCTGGCTTTACAGTGTGCTACACATCCAGCACTTCCTTGGCGCAGCCAATAGAATGAGCATGTAACACAGGAAAAATGTTCTGACTTGTATATGCCAAATTATTATTTTTAGAATTAAAGGGAGATAGTTATTTCATAATCCTTAGTCTTTTTAATTTCCAATTAGCTCTCTGGAAAAAAAAATAATAATTTTGAGCCCTCCATACTACTTCATACTACTTATCATACTTTTATTGATGCAAGTACTTCTAAAGAAGAATCTTCTAAGTAACAGTTTCAGAAGGGGTTTTAAAGGAATGTGGTTGCTCACAGTATGCTGTGATTTAAAAAAAAAAAAAAAAAAAGAAAAAGAAGAAGCCTAAATACATCATTAACATCTCTAGGCAGCTAAATATTTATTTTTTTAAAACCTGTCCTTTAGTCACTTGGATTGATTAATGACACATTTCTTGTTGTGAATAATTCAATGCTTTGGAACAGTATTCCAATCACAGTTGATTATAAATTAACACTCATTTTAACTGATGCAGGTAATCATGCCAATGCCACAGCAAATAAATACATTACCAAGCATTACATATGGATGCTGCAACGTAAACAAGAAGCTGAGAACTCCATTATCTGCCAGTGCATCGCTATCAAGTCATTTCTAAATATTTCATCATTGTTTAGGCTGCATTCAGATTGCACAGAATAACTTGCTACTGATAAACACTAGATGCAACTGTTTTCTTAGGTATAATTAGCAACAAGAAGGAGTAAGATTTCCTTTGTTACCCGTTTGAACACTTGCTCAGGATACTGGAAAACAAAGCACCTTCCCTGGCCTCCCATGACAGGCCATACTTCCCTTGTAACAAGTAAAGAAGTTTGGCTGGAGGAAAGGAATAACAAAGGACTGATAAATAACTTCATGGTTTTATATCAGATCAAAGTAAAATGCGACTGCTCACAGGAGTGTGTACAACAAACCTTTGCCCTGGCGTTGTGAATGGCAGAGCTACAGACCTTTTGATATTACTTGCCTTCTGACCCCCCTCCCAGGATTCATCCTCATGTTCTGTGAGTTACCAGAGTCCCAGAGTAAGGAAACGCATGCTGGCACGCTCCTTCCCGGCCCTCAGAGCACTGCCTGCCTGCCCTTTTTGAACGTACTCCTCCGGCCTTTGTTCGCTGACTGCAGAGAGCTGCTGTGGGGCTCTGCAAGATTTTTCTGCTCCTTCCTTTGTAGCTTTTTAACCAGCAGACTTTTGCTGCACAAATGAGATACACACCTTTCAGAGCATGGGTACAAGCAGATATCTCAGTCTTGAGCTTTTCCAATTCCTGCTCTCCATGCACACAAATTAATGCAAAATATGGAATAAATATAGACTCACACTGTTGGGATAAAATACTTTTGTATATATATCAGATTTGGGCACTTTTTTTTCCTTGCCAATGTCACATTAAAGGCTTTATTTTATTAGACTTGTTATGCTTTAGTATAAAACTCTCACATGTCATCTTAGGATCTCCTGTTATTTCAGAATGAAAGGAGAACTAATAGGAGCAGTAATTAGGAAAGAAGTTCCTCCTGAAATGAAAGCGAAGTCCTACCTATATCCCTTGTCTGCAATCATGGATGCCACAGTAAAGTACTCCATAACTCAAGTTTTCCTCTACACATCCCCATTTCATTTTCAGCCCAAACGTGAGACTTTTTGCAATCAAAAGCAATTCAGAAAAGGCACTCCTGGTTATATGTGGAAATTGAACTCAGCCATTAAAAAAAAATATATAGCAACTCTGTGGAGAGGAAAAACACAGACATTAAAATAGCCCTGGCATATTATGTAATGCATTTTCTTTGTATTTATGTTTCTTTCTAATAGACGTGATTTTTTACTGGGAAATGAGAGGGAGTCTAGGATTTTGAATAGATTATTCAATGCAGAGTTCTGCTCCACACCAAAAGCAAATAATGGTTTCTAGCCTTAGCAAATGTGGGTAATGTTGATCAACGACAACAGCTGAGCCTGCTTCCCCAGAAGATGCAGGTTATGAATCCCATCTTGAATGAAAACGTACATTTTGCTGTACAAACCAAGTGGATTTTGAAATACCAAAAAACCAAAACAAAACAAAACCAACCCCCACACAACCAACCAAACAACAAAACAAACAACCAAAACAACAACAACAAAAAAACAACTACCACTAGTTAATTTTGAAATATAACCTTCCATAAAAAGACTTCATATTAGTCTCCAATTTGTCTCCAGAAATAAAGCCTTCGTCTTTTAACAGCTGTGGTCCAGCCTAAGCCTGTTCATAATCATTAGGCAGGGTAATGTATATGTATTAATTCTCACCTTCCCTCTCCCTTATTTTTGATTGTCAGGTTTAGTCAGGCATAAAAATGAAGCTTTTGTGCAGTCAGAACATCTCATGATTTTTCATGTAGCACTTCATTTTGTTTGTCTATGGAAAAGGATTGTGAAGTTAGGGTTTGTTCAGATAACAGGACGTTTCACTCAGCCATCACATTTTGACATTTGATAAGTAATTAACTAAAGGAAAGAACAGCTGTTAAGAAAATGCTTAGTGACAGCATGTAGATGATTTAAGGCCAATTCATGAACCATATAAGCCCCATTTAAATCTAAAATGTCACAAGATGCACTGCGAAAAATTGTATGATGCCTTTCTTTTGCAGTATAACAAAGAATTAGCCTTCGTCATCTTGAATGTCTGAATGTGCCATCAAATATTCCTGTCATCTAGTATGGGAAGCTTAGACTCCCATATCCTAAACACTGCATAAAAACCTTATGGCAAATAGTAAATATAAAATAAAATAAATTATTACAAAAGAAGGCAGCTTACTGGACCTCTTAAACTTCAGCAGCATTTTCCCTAGCTTTCATGTTCCAGTTTTTCTCATGCCATTGATTTAGACTTAGAGATCAGATTGATGAGTTGGTATGTTTGAAATAAAAATGAGTGGTAAGCTAAGTACAGCACTATGGACAAGATAGAGAAGAGAGAAAATGAAAGAGCAGCATGGGAAAAGCATGGCAGAGGTGGCAGATGAGAAAGGACAGTGAGTTTATGAATGAAATGTGTTCTGAAAAGTCAGGCCTACGAAACAGAACAGCTCCAGCAGATCTCACGTACGCACAGTTCCTGCTGCTTGCACAGCAGATAAACCACGCTGATACCGGCCTGTGACCATTGAAAGACAATCCATAAAAGCAGTTTATTAGTTTTCATAGTACGGATAGGAAATAAATAATTTTGCTTCTCTAAAGATACCTTCCTGAGGATCTTCTTACCTAGATCGTATCCAAAGTACTTAGAATGATATTAATAGATTTCTCTTAGCTCTTCAAGAATTTTGACCTCAGATGGCTGCGGTAGTAGGTAGAGGATGTGCCAGCCTACAAACCAGCCAGCACATGCCGCACCTTGTCATAACCAATTCTGCCATTCTCCTTCTGCGACTGCCTCATCGAGAGGCTTGTTATTCTTCTAGGACAAGGATTCAATTGCGGGTGATTAATAATAGCTACTGTGCGTGCTTCGAAAGACAAAAAAGAAACGAGGTTCAAGCACCTGAACACCCCTCCCCACAGCCACTGATTGAAACAGATTTGTCCCGGAGAAGCAGAAAGGTTTGCCATGGCTCTTGTGTGCTTGCAGACATTGCTATGTGCATCTAGCTGATCTGAATATCCTGGTCAGAGGAAGATATGAACAAATCCTTTTGGCTGGAGGCCGTTATGCCATGTGGAAATGGTTCTGAAAATATTGATATGTTTTCCCCTTCTGTGGAAGACCAGACCAACCAGACAAGCATTGTCGGGACAGGTGGGGTAAGAATTACTTTCTGCTTTTACAACTGAGGAAGAGTAAAAAGGTTTTCCAGCACCCCTAGCTGGGACCCTCGGGGATGTACCAGGACACCTGCAAACCACAAGCTTCTGGCTTGCTGGGGAATGCAAACAGCTGAGCTACTACAGGGAGACAGCTGTGGATGTAACCCAAACCAAGCCAGCGTGTTACTGAAGTGGTAAAACAAATACTGGTGTCTGAGCACTGCAAGGAAAAACAAGCATCAGAGCTTTGCAGTAGGTGAGAGTTCCCGAGACAGAAGCCTCATAATGATGACAACCATAACCGGTTGGGAAAAGGAAGGGGTGCTAAATGCGAGATGAAGCCTGTAGCCTGCTGCAGTGATGGAGAGCGTGTGTCTCTGGGGCCGTACCAGTTCCTCCTCCCTGCAGCTATAATGCAGCTCCAGAGGCCAGGCCAGGCGGGCGGTTAGCAGCAGGGAAGGGGAGAAGTATAACCGAGCTGCTGGTGGGGGGCTGTGAGCCTTCTCGCTGAGCTACAACAAAAAGTGTTGCAACTTCCTTGAGCAACAGCTACTAAAAGGTTGGGCCCTTCGTGTGTAAGATTAGCAAATTTGACTTGGGGATGATTAATTAAGCAAAGATGATTAATGGCAAAGGCATTTCCTACCGTGCTCAGGAAGTCTGAGGACCCCAGAAACAAACAGGAGCCCTTAATCCTGACAGTCACAAGCAACTGGGATCATGACTGTTAGAAGAATTTTTTATTTTTTTTTTAATAGAATGAATGTTGGAAATATAAAAGTGGCAAGAAACACATTCTTATATGTGGAGAAGCTGACATTCAGCAATAGACATGAGACTGTTAATAGCACAGAGCTTTCTTCTGACAGCTAATACCAGGATAAAAAAAAAAATAACAACCGGAAAGTAGGACTTGTGTATATTGTTATGTTTATAATTCAGAATGAATATGGAACAGAGAGCCGTTGCTTTTGCAAAATCCTTTTCCTGGCCGTAGCTATATTTTAAGCCATCCACAGGATGTTGATACGCATTTATGGAATTGAAAAGCTGGCCCCCCCAGGCAGCGGGGCTGCACGAGCGCATTGCTTTGTGCCATTACAATGATGATGAGATTTAGAAGGGGAGCAGTTGCTTACGAGATTACTTCGGGTACACAGTCAGAAGCCTCCATATGGATGCCATTTGTAAGTAGTCGCTAGCGTGAGGTCAGCTGAGAAGGTTTCTGGCACAGAACAATCACGCAGCAAAATAAACAAAGCGTGAAGCTGTTCTCCAAAACAGCAGCCAAACAGACCTCATCTGTCAGCAAAGCGTACCACATTCGGGCTGAAATTCCAAGGCTGGAAGTGCAATTTTAACGAGTGCTACAGATCACTTGTTGCAAATCGTTGTGTAACAGCAGTACCTGTAACTCATTTAAGGAGGTGCTGTTTACTCAGAATGGCTCTCCTACCACAACAAG
Source organism: Cygnus atratus (assembly GCF_013377495.2). NCBI lineage: Eukaryota > Metazoa > Chordata > Aves > Anseriformes > Anatidae > Cygnus > Cygnus atratus. The sequence continues at coordinate 91,681,525 of NC_066364.1, read as the reverse complement.
CCACCTGGCACAGAGCTTTAATGAGATCCTTAAGGATTTTCAAATAAAAGTTTAGCATTTACTTAACTGTCTGCCCCGTGATAATTTGTATTAATGCAATCCTTTTCTATAGTTTCAAATAAACACTGAGGAAATCTATTGATGTTTATTTTATTCCTTAAAGATACCATCCCTTCCAGAGCTCTAGATGTGACAGGTAGAGCATAGATCATCTGCATTGCAGGATAAAAATCCTATTCTCATTTCCATCCCGATATCTAGAAATGAACAATACCTTGAGATTGTTGACTGGCAAATAGATTCAGCTCCAACAGGGAAAAGGGCCTTTCTACTGTGACAACTACAGCCAAGACCATGGCTGAATTAAGCATGAATTCCTGACAAGCAAAGGACAAAATGTACACAAACGTTATTGTTGCTGATTCTGTTTAAAAAAAAAAAAAAAAAAGTGAATTAGGAGCTGCATTAAATTGCCTTTTACAGTAGCAGCTCCTATACTTATATTTGCATATATTTTTTCCCAGAGTCATTCACAAGAGTATCTCAAAGGCTCTTGGGAGGCATGTGTTAATAGATATTCTCCTTGTGATTTATGAGAGGGGAGTCATCAGTGTTAGCTGCAGTTCACCCCTTCTCCAGCTACTGCAAACTTCTCCTAGCCAAAGATGACAGGTCCTCGGAGCTCAGGAAGATCCTTGCAAGGAGCATGCTGTCCTTGAGACGCACCTGGTTATGGCACGCGTGAGGGGGTCCCAGGAATGCAGAAGTGCTGAGGGAAGCACCACCCACATTTTCATATTTCAGATGACATCCAGCTGAGCGCTCTCAGCAGTGCTGTTTTCGCTTCTCAGTGGTGCAGGGGGAAGAGCGATCTGCCAGGGCTCAGCCCACTCACTGCCTCCTTTCTGCCAAGCATGTTCCAGGGGGAATATGTGGGCAGCAGCCCCGGAGCTGCAGAGCAGCAGGGCTGCAGTTTAGCCAGCCTTTACGTGCCCCTGGGCTCAGCCAGGGGCTGCATACAGGATAACGATGCTACAGTCGAACAAAATTAACAAACAGCAATGAACAGTCCTCCTCGGACCGCATTGATTTTTGAAGCACAGCACATTTGCGCTGTTCAAGAGCAAAAACCAGCACCTTGGGCTGCCTGATAATGAAGTCAATCACAAGTAGGTGCCCAGTAAGTTTTGACATTTCACCCCTCTTTGAATTATCACCTTCCTTGAGTTCAAGCAGCCAGCCGGAATCGCTTGCCATTAGACCAATGGCTTTCCTTTTATAGGTTACAGATTTTTTTGTAGCTAATTGCAAAGAAAGCCATTTTTGGCCTGCCTGGGCAGTACATGTGTGAATCAGAGCAAGCCCTTGCTTCTGTCTCCTCACATGTATCAGGGAACTATTTTCCTCCGTCCCTTTTGTAGTACAGTACATTCTACGTTGTGAATCATTTTCAAGCAAAAATAGAAAGCAGCGATGACTGTGCTCACTTCACAACAGAAAACCAGGAGCTGGCACCCCATAATTAAGGTGCCAGGTTCAGTGGCGTTGTAACAAATTGCTGCACAGAAAGGCTTGAGTGTCAGCTGCAGAGAGATTAATAGACCCTTGAATAAATATTTCCTAATAAAATGTGATTTTAGAAAAAATAAATAAATTCTGGTCTTTAGGGAAGATGCAAAATAACACAGATATTCAGTGCTATCTCCAAAAAGGGGCTTGGGTATTGCAACGCCAGATAATGTCAGACCTAAAAGTGAAATGAAATGCCCTTGTTCACATTGCTGAGTTAGGTGCCTGTGATCCTTGTGAAATGAAGGGGGCAAATTAAGCACCCAAGAGTCAGATTTACAGCCTACAAAATGCCAGGGGAAGGGAAGTGGGATGCTCAGGCCAGGCAGCAGCATGGCCATCTGACTATTGTGCGGGCTGGCTCTGCTGAGCCGTGTGTTCTGGACACGAGCCCTTCTGAGCCAGGAGCACCGTCCTCATCAGCATGGTGCCAATCCTGAGCTCGTAATCCCACCGGGAGACCGACAGCATTAACCAGGGCTCGCTGCCACCCCGACACGGCTGCCCGGCTCCTCTCCGGCCCGCAGCTCGCACCTGCCTGGGTTACGGGCAGAGAAAGCCTGAGCCGTCCTGCAGGAGGTCGTGCAGACGTTCCCTTCAGTGCCTGACTCGGGCCAGGAGAAATGTTCATTTTGTGAAGCATGGCACTGACTGGGGACTTTGCTGTCTTCCAGCTGCTCAGCACGGCTCGTCATTTATTTCTGCTGGAAGAGGCTGCATTAATCCTTTCCTTTTCAATTCAGTAAATTCAGTCAGGTAAACTTAGACACCAGCTGCTTTATCTTATGTAACACTCCAGTGGTAGAATAACTTGCGTTCTTCAGGGAAAATACATCAATGTGTTGTGTTTTTTCCTTGCCCTTTTTTTTTTTGACTGGAGAGTTACCCAGCACTGTACAGAACCCACAGCTGTGAACTACAGCTAGCTCGGCTGCACAGGTTGGTATTGCCTTTGTAGGGTCAGTTGACAATTTAGTAAACAACATGGAGGAGGTTTTGAGTGAAGTGCCAACATGGAGCTTCAGCAGTCTTGATTTTGATCTCTTGCAGTAAATCAGGAATTGTATTACAGAAGCCAGAGAAGCCACGTGAAGGAGAGCTGATACTGAAGCAATTGGGCTCAGCCTCAATACTGCAGGGGCTTGAAGTCCTTTCAAATTATACAGAAGTGTAATTTGAGCAAGAAAGGAATTTTATGCATCATTTTTGTGCCACAGACACAATATGTCACAATATGCACTCCATCCACTCACTCCTGTTTCAGCTGAAGAAAGAGTCATATTTTGGCTCATCTTTGATCTGAACTCATCTTAGCCATACCACCAAAATACACCTCCTCCTGAATCTGGCAGATGCTCTGAGTTCTTTTAAACCCTTACAAGGGAAGAAAAAAATTGTTTATCTTGTCTATTTTTATAGGATGTTTAACAATAGCAACAACTATATTGCTTTTTAGTATGCACACAAGTGCCTTCAGGATTGAAAAGTCACAAGCTGAGGAGTTTTCGTAGCCTTCCTAAGACACTTTGGCCAAAATCCTGTAAAGCCCATATGTCAGCTGGCTTCCTGCAGTAACCTCATGGCCATTACAAAGGCAATTTATGCAGTCCAGTTCTCCACAAGCTGTGCTTAAAAGATTGATGCCCTCACGTCCTACAAAGGCCACAGGCATAGAAATAAACGATTACGAGGGTAACAGGATATCAGGCAGCAGATGAGATGAAGTTACTGGTGATTGTTAGGGATTAATAGGTTATTGCTGAAAGACCAAAGCTCAGCTAAGGAGTTACCACCCCATATTTGTGGTTACCACGCTCACCCTGAAGTCAAAGAAGAGAACACAGTCAGTGCCTCAAGGGCTTTGGCGTGAAGGCCGTTAGTTTAGCTTACATTTAGCAGTTGAGGTGCAGGCACATGTTCTGTTCAGCTGGTTTTGCTGTGGAAATGGGCAGCCTCCAAGCAGAACCACAACCAAGAAGTGAGCTGAGGTGGCAATCTAGCAGGCTAAACTGATTTGAATTACTTGCATATGCTCAGACCATACACAGAGCTTCCAGGCCCCTTTTGACGCATGGCAATTTATGTACGTTTTGCATTTCAGATATCCATGTGCATTTTATTAGTGGAAATATTCATTTGCATAATACTTACTGGAGCGAAGTAAGTTTCTGAGGCCCTCTGGACAGCAGAATGAAACAAGCTGTCTGGGTTTTGAAAAAGAAATCACGGTCGGTTGAGGCACTACTGTTACTGTTCCAGTTCTTGCAATGGTTTGTTAGTTTTTGCCTCAAAATAACTGTTTTCCATTACGAATGCCATCAAGCAGTATAACAATCTACCATAACATGAAGGACCTGTGTACATGACAGGGCACAGAGAAGCCTGAGTGTTTTTTTTCTGCCTTCGAAGCAGCTGGACTTTAGACAGTCCTGGTCTGAAAGTACTGTAACCACAGTGTTATCTGCCCAGCCTATGTGCCTGCAGAAGCAGAAGCCCCATTTTTCAGGATGCCAAATGGGGATAACTTCTCTCTTTATACAGGGCAAGTAGGCAGCAGTGAGGACCTTTCACTACACCACTCAAAGCTTGAGCAATTTTGTGGAAACAAAATACTTAAATGAAAATGGTTTAAAAAATAAAACAAAAGCAAAAATCCCCCAAACACCTGAAAGCTCAGGTGAAATAGACAATACAGGTAGACAATACAGGCCACATTGTCTACTGACTAGTGATCCCTAGAGCCCCCACCCACTTATACTCTCAAAGTGAGCTACGGCTATTGTTTCTCTCATATGTATCTCTACATACATATGAATGCTTCTGTAGCCTTTAAACATAAGGTGCCAGGACTAAGTCTGCTGCTAGCATTTTCCCTGTCAAATCTAGCAAAGTAGGAAGAAAGCACGCAGAAACATTTGGCAGCAAGATACTAGCTTTTGGTTCACAGATGGGTACCCTCCTTCTGCCTTCTGATAAAATTGCATGTGGCTTCCACAGGCTTGAGCCGGGCTTCTTGAAGAAAATCGTAGACTGCATAACTACCTGGTATAGCACTGACCAATTAAGCAGGTAAGTTGAGTTCCTTGTGTAGTTTATTCTCTGAAGACACATTGGAAGTGTAAACTATCATTTTAATTTGTCTTTATTTTCATTAAATGTTCCTCAAAGAGTGATGAAAGCACAAGTTGACATTAGACCCTGTTTCATCACTCAAATCATTAAAAATGGAAAAGAGGAGATTCTTATGAAAACTGAAACAGCTAATCAAGAGATACAGGGTGGTGCGTTCACAAACTAAGAGAAGCCTCTTCTCTAGAAAGACTCAAGGCTCTTCCCCAGAAGCATACCAGGTCAGCTTTGAAATCTTGCTGTTCAGCATAACCAGCAAGGCAGGGTCTGCATCTCCCCTCAGAGGAAACAAAAGGGCAGCGGAAGTGGAGGATATTGTTCATATGGCTTTTCATTCTACCATGCCAACAGCGAACAGGCAGCTCTTGCCATTCTCAGTGAAAATATCCTGCTTTGAGTAGGTGCAGAAGAAGGCTGGATTGGGGCTGAAGAAAAAAATTTGAAGATTCAATGCATTTTCTCCTTGCTTCTGATATAAAATGTAATTGCATCAGATGTTCTCAGCAAGTTACCCCAATAGCTGCTCACCTACATTTCACAGACCACAAGGAGGTACTTTTCAAATGATGTTTCCAATCTACTTCATTAGCCAATGACTGATATATGTACATAAACTGCTAACATGGCAGACACCCATCTTCAAACAGAAGCAGTCAAGAAAGGAAGGACCATGAAATGAAAACCATGTAACTTTCCCCAATTTCATTGCCTTTGTAGTAAGATTTACTTTTGTAAGAGTGAAAGAGCAAAAGCATTTTATACCTCTCTTCAGTAGCCAGATAGAACTTATTAGGACCTTGACAATAAAAGCTATCCCGATGTGTAATTTACACCAGATAAATCCTAAATCTTCAGCACAGCAATTTGAGCTATTCCATGAGGGGCCTCCAGCCTTGATCTTGTGGAGATTTCTTCAGCATTTCTTCTCCTTAGCTGAAGCTTCCTTAGCAAAGGATAGAGCATGGGCTAGCTCAAGGGAAAATAAAAGCTGCCAGAAGAAAAAGGAGACTTTCTGCGGCATCTCTTCCAACTCCCAGTAAAGAACCACAAAAGGATTTTAAGAGGTTTTACAGGAAGGTACTGTCTGCAGAGACCCCCACAGCATCAATGCAGTTGTGATGCTATAGCATGAGGGTTTCAAAAAGGATGGAACAGCTAACACAGATACATAACTTCCCTGCGTGTTTGGCTCTAGAAACAGCCCATGATGCCAAAGTGGAGAAAACTTGTCCTGCTGGTAGAATAATGACTGATTAAAACAGGAAGAATCACAGTCTGTTTGCTCTTTCAGATGATCTTGCAAAGTGGCATGTTAATCTGGGTGGTAGGGATGGCTTACTCACAGTGAATGTCACCAGAAGACAATCTTCCAATAGTTTTTATTTTGGCAACTTCGTAAAATGTAGCATATAAATAAATGTATAGATATTAACTGAAGGAAGATGCCTAGAATTCTTACAGCTGAAAAGGCAAATAAATTATGCAGTCTGTCTCAATTATGCTATCTTAAATACTTCTAGCAATATATTACCCTACTTTATGAATCAATTCCAAATTATTGGAAATTTTCATACATCATAATCCACTAAGAAGGTTTATTTTCAAGCATATTCCAAAAGGCCTTGCAAATCAAAGAGTACACTGACCACAGAACTTTAGAGTAGACCTTGAATGAACATCTACATCATGATTTCCCTACTCCTAACCATTGGAACAATTAGCAGTAACAATACCCTGCCTTTCCACTTTGAATACAGAGAGTTTCCAAGGCACCTTGCAAAGCCTCCAAGTTTAGTTAATATCAGAAAACCTGGTCATTGTGAAGAGAACAAATACTTACTGCAGTTGGAAGCTTAGACTACTCAGAAATACATGAGAACGGAAAAACCCCACACGACCTTCCTCGGTCTATCATCCAATGCTTCAAAGTTAATAGATATTGCAGAGGTCATTGAACAATTTTTTTGCCTTATTTCTATAGCAGTGAGCTGTAACTGAGTGCGAAGAAAGCTTTAGTAAAAAGCAAAACCCCAACATACCACTCATTTCAGAAACAAATGACTTCTCTTCTAGAATCCTGCCGATACAGAAAGCTAACAAATTCATTCCAAGTGCTGCTAGCTGCATATTTCTGACTGCCAAAAAAAGCAAGTGCCTTCCAAGAAGGTACCACGGGACTGGGCACATGTTGCTGTAAGGGTACAATAGATGACTAATGCAAACTCAGGGCTTGTCAGGCAAGGAAGGAGAACACCTGTTTGAATGATCACTGTAAGGTTGCCTCTCGTGAAAGGAATCAGACAGCACAAGATGATAGCTCAGTTCATGACTGAAGGAGCAGTGCTGGATGGAGGGCTGATACTGTTTGCTGGTCAAGGTGTCCATCGTCACTGATAGTACTAGTTTATTAACAGGAAAGTTTATTTAACTTCTGAGCAAGTGCACACCTACCTAGATCTGACCTGCAAGATAAGGGTTGTGCAATTGGAACAATCTAAACACTCAGTTCCAACTGCATGGGCCACCAGGAAAGTGTTAACGAGCCTAACCACCACCCTTCCACCTTGAGAATAACTTGCAGGAGCAGGCAAGGGACTCCAGCTCCAGGGTTTTGGTATCACTCAGACAACAGTGCCAACACTTGTACTATTAGATGTTTGCAAGCTTATTTCCCCCACGTTCTCCTAATATTTTCTTTTATCCTCTGTTCCCCATCCCCTTTTACTCTCATTTTCAGCCCAGTTCCTCCTGAAAAAAAGGCCCACAAGCAATACACTGTTGCTACATGACACTGCATGACCCATTCTTGCTTAGCCTACTGAAACTATGATTATTAATAGTTATTGCATCAGATAATCTCCAAACGGTTTTGCATTGAATGAGTCTCATTTAGGTTATTACTGCTAGAGTTGGGTTTACCAAGTCTTCTAGGTCTTCAGAGTCTTAATCAGAATCTTAAGATACTCTATTTGAGCTAAATCTTTGTGCAGCTTCCTGAACTGTATCTCAGGACTCTCAAGTTTAAGTCATCAAAATATTCTCTTCTCTATAGTTCATAATAGGAAAGCAACAATCTCCATTCTTCAAAAACAGAGGAAACAAGCAACCTGACACACTGCAGCTATCCTTGTAGAACCTTTTTTCAAAATCAGATCTGGAGTAGATGCAGTATTGTTCTCACTCCAGTCAAATCTACACAAAAGATGAAATACTAGGTATAAGTAAAAGATGGGGAAATGCAGTGACATACAAACATACTTACACAAACTCTCCACAAGCTCTCTCCTGGTTCCCCCTCTTGATCCCAGAGATGATTCTCCATGATTTTCAAAGTCTATTAAGCACACATTTATTATGCAGTACCTGCATTATTTTGCCATCATCCCTTCTGGCTAAATTTAACAGTTTGACCTAGCACATCTCAATGTATTCATACACACTGACATCCTAAATACCTACTTTTCTCACCTGAAAAAGGATGTACTATTCCTCAAACTCACTTCACAGAAGTTCTTGGGTAATCTGAACATTTTTTAATTGAAAAAATCTATCATTTGAGACTGGATTAGAATAAAATTAAGTATCTATTAAGATGGACTTTGATGGAAAAAAACATCTTTAAATGCAGATTCTAAGGAATTTTTAAAGTCTAATTGTGAGTGTTTTTTCAAACCATATTAGCAATGCCCTGCCATGGTAATTAATCCCAACCTATGGAAGCTCCCCTTATTTAACAAGCTGTGGGTAATTCAGTTTAACAGATTCTCTCAATAGGACTGAGCTACTGTCCAAGACACAAATCATAGATGCACTGCAGAAGTGATATACATAATAAGCACGTTGCTACTTGTTTTGTGCAGGTTGTTACCAAGCAGCCTCTGGAAGGAACCAGAGCAGCACAGCACAGATTCAACTGTCTTACTCCTGCAGTGCCAAGCCTCTGGAGACCAGTGACTGCATTTGTAAGACTAAATACCCAGTTTGCATTACCTCAATGGATCCATCAGCTGTGCTTCTGCATCATAATCAACTTACTAAACTATACTCCCTCAAATAGTTGCATTTACCTTATTAGCAGGCTTCACTTACTTTCTCCCTTACCTATTAGCTGTCCTTGATTTATCAGCTCTATCTTAACAGACTGCAAGCTCACTAGCTACTATTCCTCATCCACTGAGGCATTCCCCCCCCCCCCAAAAAACCCAGAGCCAGGTTATCAGGGAAGTATTTCCAGGACAGCTCCCAGCCTCTCAGAGGCTGGAAGTACACAGCATCCTCAAGTCTTCTCAGTGCTTCCACTCTCCTTCACTAGCTGTAGGCCTGCTTGGTGACTCCAATTGCCACCAAAATAGGTTAGAGATACAATCTAACATTTACCAGGCTGTAGCAGCAATTGCGCTTCTTCCTTCATGTTTCTTCCTTCATGTGGTGTCCTCTCCCAGCAAAGATAGCACACAGTGACCCTCCTACAACACCAGGAGAAGCACTGTGACTCCAGAGCCATTTAGACTGCAGCAGATCTCTTTGGATCACTTAGTCCAACACCCCACTCCAGCGAGGTCAGCTGCAGCCATTTCTCCAGCACCTTCAGTTGCATTCTGGTCCTGCAGAGACTTTACCACCTCTCTGGACAACCCATACAAGTGTTTGACCACCCTCACAGTAAAAAAAAAAAAAAAAGAAACTCCATCCCATTTAGATGGAATTTCCTTTCTATATTTGTGCTGATCACCTCTTACCCTGCTAGTAGGAACTAGCGAAAGCAGTGTTGTCCCCAACTTCGTTCCCTCCAACAAGCACTTAACATGCATTAAGATGGCCCACCAATCCTTCCCTCCTCACCCAGGTTGCAGAGCACCAGCTCTCACTCTCCTCACATTGAGGTCTCCAGCCCCATTGCCTTTGTGTCCCCGTACTGCTCTCACTCCATTACCTCCCTGTCTTTCCTGTACTGGGGAGCCACGAAACAGTGCTCCAGATGTCCAGATGTTGGGTTCGCATATATCACACCATACATTAAGGGAGCTGTCTTCAGGCACAGATCTCCCCCTCCCAGTTTCAAATAAAAACAGCTCCACCAGGTGCTTTACTGCAGTGCTGTACCACAGAAGTTAGTTTCCACCACTTATTTTCTGTCTGTACCTCTGAAGACATGCTCCCCCATTCTGCAGAGAGTACTGAGAAGCACTACAATCCCCATTCTGCAGCTTAACTATGATATAAACAGAACTGTAAGACTTACAATATTGACCTACAAACCAGGCATTTCATTTAGATATCAGAAAGACAATGACAAAACACTAAATACCAAGCAGCTCAGCATTTAAAGGCTGCCTTTGAGCATTCCTCACCTATTCATCATAGGAAAGGCAGTCACCTTGGCCAAGGCAATCTCCCAAAGAGAAGACTCCCTCTCTCTTTTTACTCTAAGATTTCTAATGCATGCTGAGTTGCAATAGAAGACTGGTTCAAAACAGTTCCCAGACTGCTGAAGTCAAGACACTGGACCAGCAAATATGACTTGTTGGATCCTTCTTGGCATTCCTTACCTCTGGAAGAGGGGCTTCCAATAGTCCTGCAATACAGAATCTCAGCTGGTAGTTCTAGTACCCTGTCAAACTAACTCTGTGCCAGTTAAAAGGCAGTGTCCAGGCTGCTAGGCCACAGGACAGACACTGGTGTTTTTTCAATCACTCATTTTGCAGAAGGCAAACCCAAACTGCTGTGATATTCAAACTCCATGAACTTTGTGAATCCAGTTGTCAATGCACAAGCAACAATTCTAAGGAATTGTGATACTGGCAGAACACTTGACAAGCCTCCTTTGGAAAACCAGAGGTGCTTATAGTCCTTTGGAAGCAGGGCTTCTTGCAACCAGCAACCACGAACATTTGATCGAGTATTGCTATAACCAGGTTCATCAGCTATCCTACATCTATATTTTCACTGTACGTATAAATACCTCAAACATGATTAAAAGTTTTAAACATTAGGTAACTGCTTTGCAGGGACCAGTGAGAGTAACCAGATGCAAGGGCCAGGGCTTTGTTTAAAGACAGCCAGAATCCCCAGCTAAGATAATCACACAGCACATATAGAATAATTTTTCATCCAGAGTACAGAGGCAAAACAGCATACAGCCTCTGGCATGCTTTTGAGGTCTTGGATTTGCCCTTAGTTAAAAAACACATTTGTTTTCCATGTTAAAACTTCCTTTATTTTTAAGCTGTCAAAAAAACTAGGGCTACAAGCACAATCATGCTCATTAGCAGGTCAGTAAGAGAAGGTTTTCCTTACAAGTTTTGAGCTGACTGCATCCTGAAAGGCAACAGACTTGGACACAGCAGTTTCAGAAAGTCCAGGTGTGAGACTAAGTTACCCCAAAGTAGCAGCTGATAGGGAATAAACTCCAAAATAATTAAAAGAAAGCAAACAGGTTTAGTTGTCTGAACAAGGAATTTTAATTTTAGGTCAACTATTGAACTAGGTCAACATCCAGTTCACAATGTCTACAGATAGTGGGCATAGCCAGTCACTACGGTAAGTATATTGAAGCACCAAGCTCCACACAAGACTGTAAAATACATTTTAAACTACTAGTAAGAAAGCTTCTTCAAGTCAACAATACTAATAAAGGGCCAGAGTTTACGGTCTAAGTTTTCACCTTCCAAGCTATTTTAAGACAGCCAATCCATTGCATAAGCAAATCGAACTGCTACATACTGAAACAGAGCAGCAACTGTATTGAACAAATCCTGTAAATAATTCAAGGATACATTGAAACAGTATGGGTAAATTGTAATTTTTTATTGGAAAACAAATATACAACTTGGAATGGATTTGAGGCAAATCGTGCCAGAAGCAGATTTTTTTGAAAATAAGTGGCTAAACAAAGTTTAAAAAGCATAGTAACAAGAGGAGAAAATGTTTTCTGGTACAGGACCAGCAGTACAAAAAAATTGTGTACGAGTACCTGGATAATACACCCGTTTTGCATTAGTGCAACTTTAAAGTTTCATATTGTTGACTGTCAATCGTCCACAACAGTTAAGACTCCACATTTCAACAACATGTTACTGGTATGGCCACAAACAAGTTACTATGAAGCAAGTTAGGAGAATGATTTTTACAGTGCATTAGCCACATACATGCTATTCACATGGTTTTGGCCTGCACGAGTCTTCACCCTCAGTCATCAAAAGCAGAATCAACTCCTTTACTTACTGGAGAACTAGAGCCAGCATCTTGCTTTAACTCAGGAATTGCTAATGCATGGTAAACCCTAACTTACTTTATGTAACTTGTTACATCAGTCATACCTAAGTCTTCTAAAGAGAGCTACTTCTTTAAACAATCCAGATGTTCCCTCATTTAACCAACTCCATCTAACCTTAGATGTGCAGAAGGGCTTAAATATCCAGAGTAAGCCACATGCAACATTTGTTACTTAGATCAATTTTCCAAAAATCAGAACAATGACAGTAAGATAAAGGAGAAAAACATGGAGGAATGGCCTTCTAATTACTATACATGCATATTCTTTTGACAGTAAGGGAAAAACCTTTTACAGATAAGTTACAAACAGAGAAAAGGCAAATAAACAATTTTGTACAAGAAATTTAACACATTCTGTACAACGTCTTCACTTCGCTGTCATCATTTGTACAAACTCTGTAAAAGGAAAGAGTTCATAAGAGTTATTCAGAGAAATCTGAACTGCAAGATCTGAAAAGTAACCTGCCTCACTAGTGCACTGAACGCTCTCTGAAAACTGTTTCCAGTCATATTCAAAAAGCATCTCGAAGACATTTCACTTTTCTACCAGTCATGCCTAAGAACCTCCTTTTAATTAAAAAATTAACAGTTAAAGGCATCTGCTTTTATCAAAAGAAGTCAGTCCATCATTGAACTGGCAAACAGACTTCAAAATGAGACTTCAGGGTCATCTCCCAACAGCCCACAGTCACTTAGATGCCTTGTCCCTAGGAGTTCAGTACATTCTGCTTAAGTCACAGTCAGCTAATTCAGGCAAGGCATGACATTGGCTTGGATTTCAAGGCAGAATAGCTTAAGTCTTGCTAATTTACCTGACCAGCTTAAAGCAGCTGAACTATTACTTACAGACAGCACATGGGGAGTTAGTTACTACAAAGTATAACTTCACTTTTCTTGCTGAACCATGGATTTAGTTTTTCAGGTACCACAAAGTCTTCAGGAGAAGCTACACCTACACTTTGGGAACAGTAAAGGGATTACCTGAAAATACCTCAGCTAATGTTTCTGAAGTTGTTTGGAAAGCTAAAATGAAAGCAAGCTTAGTTCTTCTGAGCACCAAGCAAACCGTCTAACAGAACTCATTCTGCCTGCATGACTTCATTTGTTTCAACACCATGAAGTAACAGTGCTGCAGCCGATTTGTGTAAAATTCTTCATTTTAAGGTTTTCTGAAGGTCTTGAACTTCATGGGTATTTTAGAGGCATTTCTCATTATTCATTTTTAAAAAGCATTAATGAAAGAGTGACTTGCTACAGGTCAGTTCATACACCTCCCTGATTTGGTTTCAGATCAACATTCATTAATAAACAGAACATTATGTGAACAACTCACTAGCTTCCTTATTTTAATGGTTAATAACATCATTAGGTTTAGGAAGTTGTTTCTTACACTGCACAGTTCAGTTACCTTAGGCACAAAAGCTAGCAATAACTCAAACTTCAGTAGAGGTACACGATGTACATACTGAAAGATGTTAGCTTAAAGAGAGCTAACTTAACTGCTGAGAGGATCTCCCTTGTGAGCACTGCCCTGTTTAAGCTTAGCATTAACTATCAGCAACACTACAGTCACCAGCATGTAAGGTGCTACACAGTAACAATCTGTTAACAGCTCCTTACCTTCATAGTTTACTTGACCATCACCATCAATGTCTGCTTCCCTAATCATTTCATCAACTTCTTCATCTGTTAGCTTCTCTCCAAGATTTGTCATCACATGGCGAAGTTCTGCAGCACTAATGTAACCATTACCATCCTGCAAAGGAAAAAGATGCAAGTCTACTCCAGTCTCCCTAAGGCCCAGTAACTTGAATAAAATATTTCTAAGCAAGTTTATCATTAAAAGTTAGCACAGTTTTAACCACGTTTGCACAAGGCAAGCAAGAGCTGCAAGCAGATCTTCAGTATTGTCCAGGATCTTGAGACATTTTAGAAACAACTTATCCAACAGTCTACCTCAGCTGCCCTACCCTGAGACAGACCCTTCCCTGACAGAGCAACCACCTTCAGGTGACATACCAACCAACTCAATCACGGGACAATTTGGCTCAGTCATCTATTTCTTAGAACAGAAGCTGTTCTTCACCTTCTCCATGGAAGCTCAGCATAAAACCACAAGGCCTTCACAGGCCACATTAACATATCCCATCCTACTTGGGACACTGGCTATCAAAGTAGTGGATATGGACTCATGACTGCTTTGCTCTTCCCCACACTGCAAGACACTTTCTGATTAAAAATGCATCTTGCTTAAGGAGCTTATTGACTGTAGACACAGTAATTTACTAAGTAAAGACTATGTGAAAGATTTAAAGGATTACCACTTTTAAAAAATTAAGCAGTTCCCCTGCCAGCCTTGTGCAAGTATTTTAGTACTAGAGGAAGTAAGATAATGTAGCAACTCACTACAATCACCCACCATGACACATTTGGCTTTCAGGCACAGTGCCACAGTACAGTGAAATTGAGCATGACTAGTTCACCTCTAAGTCATAAATAGCAGGACTACAAATGTCCCTGGTTCAGAGGAAGCTCATTAGAAGTCAGTCTGAGCTTTTCTAACAAAAGACTTGTTACAGAAAACATTTAGTACCTTGTCAAACACACGGAACGCTTCTCTAATTTCTTCTTCACTATCTGTATCTTTCATTTTTCTTGCCATCATTGTCAGAAACTCTGGAAAGTCAATTGTGCCATTACCTGCAAGATAATTAGTTTGTTAGAAAAACAGGTTTTTCAGTACTTTACTGAATAATTGCTTATTAGTAAAATCTTACCATCAGCATCTACTTCATTGATCATATCCTGTAACTCTGCTTCTGTGGGGTTTTGACCAAGTGATCTCATCACAGTCCCCAACTCCTTTGTAGTTATAGTACCATCACCATCCTTGTCAAATAGTGAAAAAGCTTCTTTGAATTCTGTACAACAACAAAAAGTAGTCAGTCCTTCCACCTTTCAAACAAAGTTCACTTAATCATGCAAAAGCCAGTGTTTATTGTTCTAATTTAAACTTATTCCATACATATCAAAAAACTTCAGCATTGAGCTCAATCTGCTAGAACTAACATCAACATGGAATCATCAGCACCTGGACAACCCACCAGTCCACTAATCCCCACATTTTGACCTATAAAGAGATGGAATACAATCCATTTCAGGAGTACTCAGATATTTGCTCCATCTGTCTTGAACCAGAATCCCTAACAGAGCTGAAAGGAATACCTATCAACCCAGAATGACCCCACATCCCTAGCAGGATGGGTTTCTAAAGAAAAAGTTGTAGAGATTACATTTAAAGCTTGAAAGTGGTACTCAAAATGCAAATACTACAGCTTAATAGCACTTACTGCTATTAACAGACTAGTCAACAGAAGACTAGTCAGACCAAATGAAAACCCGTTTCATTATAACTCACTTCTGCTGGACATGCAACTCTGAACTGTGTACTCTACTCGATGAGACAGTACCTAGAACCAGTTTCAATATCTGGCCATACTTGGCTAAAAAGGAGCTTCTGCATCTCCCCATTTGACTTCTGCAGCTCCTCAGTCTGTGACTATACACACAACAGCTCTCGGAACCACTTGCTTGAGGGGAAGAGTCACTGCTCAAGCTAATTTCAAGAAAATTGCTCAGAAAATTGCTTCAAGCCCTACCATATCTTGGAACAGCCTTCATTAGAACTAGTCAAGAACAGTTGCAACACTGCTCAACTGTTTTACCTCTCAGTCCCCTACAATAGTTGTATTGTTGCCAATAATATTAATACAAGCATAACATGTTTAATTGTCCAGTCCAAAAATGGAGCTGGTTTTAATCCATGCCATCTGTTTGTCTTTAGCTATGACCTTAAACTAGTTCACTAGACTGAAGTTCATACAAAAATTACAGTTAAGCATGAAAAGCCTCATCTATTCCCTTGTGCAGTTCAGAGCCTTTTACAGCATTCAGGACACCAGATCATGTTTTTGAATTTGTTAGCTAAAGAGCATTAGAAATACACCCAAGAATTAGTTCTTCAACACTGCCAAGCAGCCAGCTTTCCAGATGGTAGGTTTCTCAGACCAGAGGTAGTCACCATGAAGTGCAGTATGAAGTCATATCTCATCCATTTCATGCTCTGAACCACTGGAGGTGAGGTATAAACTGGAAGTGTTGGAAATGCAGCTACAGAAGTATGCTTTTTACAGCTCAAATGCAGCTCTAACACCAGAGCCACAGTTGAGTCCCACCCAGGTAAGAAAAATTCTTCTACATTTAACAGTTTTAAGTGTTCCTAAAGCCTACCCCTGCTGTTTAACACACAAATCAGAGCCAAGGTACCTCAGGACCAGATGAAGCAGTTCTAAGCCAGTATTTTATAATCACAAGGCAGAAAGAGACTTTTCCAAACAAGCAGCTACAACCTGTATGCACAGGAACCTGTAAATAGTCTTCAAGGCTAGTTCCAGTTTGCTTAGAAGCGACAAGTGACTCTGTTGGGACTTAAGTTTTATACTAGAGCAGAAAAGGCTTTGGGGTCAAGCCCAGTGGAAATAACCAGAGGCTGTCAACATTCAAAGACCTTCAAGAGATGAACCGTCTTCAATGAGAGTCAGGTACTTGAAATAATTAGTCATAACTTCATCCTTAGCATGGGTTAACTAACACTGTAACCCAAACATGAAGCAGGCTGCAAAGTACTACAGTGACTGCTTAAAAATGCAGTATTTAAGTTCATACAAAACCTGATTTCTAAAACAAAGGCCATAGAGCAGTATATTCTGAATGGAAGACCCACTCAAAGGACAATTTTACCTTTCTTTTACTCAAAGATGAAAAAGGCTGAGAAAATCAGTTATAAATCACACACAAAGAAAGCTAATCAAAGATCAGCAGCATATTCCTGTTTGAGATGCTGCATCAAGTTAGGGATATAATTAAGTCTAACGATTTCTAGGAACCACCTCCAATAATTAGAACTGGCTAGAATTAGAACTGGTATCACAAACACAGCAGACAGTTTGCAGTGGAACAAGAACACCTTAGCAGAGGGTTTGTGGCTGTAACTAGTGAAAGCATCTACAAAATATTTAAGTTTCGTGACCGACTCAACTCTTCGCTCCTGCAACATGTAACACTTCAGAAACCCCACCTTGATTCCATGCAGTAAGGCAAATCCTCCTGTTCAACACTCCTTCAGATCAAACTGAACAAGAATTCTCCTGTACCATAGGTATGGCTAATCTATCCAAAGCCTGAGGACGATGAGTGGTTCTACTGGCACCTTCAGGCCACCTGCACGTTCTGAACCTTCCCTTTCCGAAAAGGGGAAGACTACTTCCATACCCTACTAAAGAAAGGCTGATCCCACAGCACTAGCTCAAGCTGTTCTCTCCAACAACAGCTTCAGTGAACTACAATCACTACTCCCACACTCCAACAGCTTAGACAGCTATGCCTGAGCTTTTATAGGAGAACATCAATTGTTCCCTTCACATCCACCAGCAGCTCATGACTTAAACATGACTTTTTACTGTGAAATAAGTTCTAAATAGCTGTTGTGGTCAGATCCCCAGCAGAGAACCAGAACACACTAAGGAACAAGGCATACACCCCACATAGGCCTGCTTGTTCAGAATCTATTTCAAGACCTCTGAGGTCTGGTGGAAACAAGTACAGCACACTACACCAGTTGCTCTGGGACAAAGACATCTCTAGGCTTTCCTGACCACCAACACCAAGTAGTTCTGATCTATTTACCTTGTTTCATGCAAATCTTAGCTAAAGGGATACCCATTCACATGGCTATTGAAGTTCTTCGTGAATTAAATTACAACTACCACTCACATTCTGCACCTACTCAACTTGCAGTCAGTCTTTCACACGAAAATGAGTCCAGCAAGTTTTTTTTTTTTTACCCCTTTTCAGCCCTGTATGATCAAGGACTTCCAAAGTTTTCACAGCAGGAATTAAAAAAACATCTGGCATCTTTAATTGCATTCTGACATGTCAAGAGTAGGTAAGTCTCAAAACCTAGGACAAGCATCTGCTTTAATTACTTTGTCTCTACCTTCAGTAGAAATTTCCTAAGCCCATCTTCAAATCAAAAACAAGATGCTTCAGATAAACTGGAATGGATTAGCAGGGGCTCAAGACTATCACTCAGCTACAATTCTCGTCAAACATCCAACCTGTACCTTTTCAGTCTTCCCATGCAAGGCACTGGCCTTTTAAACAGTCTGCTTAATTTTGCTGTTGGACAGCCGCAACTCTTCCTAACCACTACTAGGGATAGTTCCTTCACATAGCAGCAGTGGGCTCACATCAGAAGGTTATGGTTTGCTTGCAGATGTTTGCTTCATGAAATACC
The DNA here is from genome assembly GCF_013377495.2 of Cygnus atratus. Classification (NCBI taxonomy): domain Eukaryota; kingdom Metazoa; phylum Chordata; class Aves; order Anseriformes; family Anatidae; genus Cygnus; species Cygnus atratus. The sequence goes on along the minus strand of NC_066364.1, from coordinate 91,663,197 downwards.
ACAGCTGAACTGGAAGTGCCAGGCCAGTATTCTTTCCAGAAAGGAAAAAATACTCTACTCAACTATGACAAGCTTATTAATACTCCCTTTTGGCTCTGAGCACTACTCTATCATCACTGAATAGCTAACATTTGCACTAATCCTGAGGTAGCATTAGGAGTAAGCCTCCTGTTTATATTCCATAATCAGCTAGATCAACTAATACAGCCTCAACAGTTGGACTGAAACAATGACCCCATTATTGAAAAGGCAGCAGTGACAATTGATAAAGCCAGCCCCAACTGATCACAAAACCCTTAAGATATGCAGGCTACTAAAAAAAAATCTCCAGCTGAACTAGATTTGGCTTCTGCTTACAAGACAGTACCATGGCAACACATAAATAGACTAAGGACTTTCCACAGAGCCACCATTAGTCCCTTAGGAGTTAAAGCAAGCTTCTGACATTTAAGAGCTACAGAAGAATGGTCTTACACTTCAAATTTGGCAATTACGGTAAAAACAAACTGCTCATTACAACACTTGTGTTTAGCATCTTCAAGAGCTACACCCTAGTTAAATAGCAACACCTCTTACAGGCTGTTATTTGTATGCTTGATTTGCTGCCATTAGATCAGCTGAATCCTAACACCCTCTAAAATCACTTCACATGACAGCTAGGCACGCAGACTTCCTAACATTAACACTATATGCTCATTAGATCAGAAAACCCTGAAGCCGTAAAGTGTTCATGGCAAGGCCAAATCCTGCATTACCAATATATTGCAGCTTTAAGCCATATCAATTATTCAGGTGGAAATCAATCTTCAGAAGGCAGTGACAGATGCTAGTTTTTGCAGCCTGCATGAGAAGGAGACATGATAACCAGACATTTTAGCCACTAGTAGATAGTTCTGTGCACAGAAAGCACTGTGAAGGGCCAGGACCAAAACTGACGAGTTGCATATTTGCTTGGGCATTTCAGAGCAAGCACCAGGCCTTCAGAACAGTGAAAAGAACATTTATGTCCAGGCACACAAGGCAGTTCCAAATAGGGAATATCAACAGTTGTCATCAGGAAGCCAGTGTCTGCTGTCATCTCAACAGCCAGTCTGAGACACCTCACTGACAGGAGACTGCAAACTAAATTAGTTTTGCCTTCTGCTAAAGCAAATACTTCAGATTGCCAGTCTTCACCACAATTTTTTCCCCCCACTTTGTTTGTGCTTCAACAGTTCTGTAGTCAAAGGAAAAAAATAGAGTCCTGAGTCTGCAATTGAAGTTGTAAGGATTATTTATTTTAGAGGGCAAAATTTCAAGTTCATTGTATCCATGGTTGTTTTTACAGAATAGAAGACTAAGATCTAGGCAACAAATCATTCCACAATACTTCCTCAGTATCTAAGAAAGCTAAATATCTTGCATAACATGGACTGTCACTGGATTAAAGGATGTGTCAGGTCAAGTAGGAGTACCAACACAGCATGCAAAAACCTCACCTGCAATCTGCTCTTCTGTCAGTTGATCAGCCTGCAAGAGAAGAGAACATCATTACAGTTGTTGCAAAATTTCAGTGCAAAGATACAACTTGTAGAGGCCTCTGAATCTGGTAGCTTTGCTTCAGGATTTACCTTTGACATTCCAAAATAGTTCTAATGAACAGCTCAAAAATCATCAGGATTGCTTGCCAAGAACTGGCAGCCTGTCCTCATTTCCTAACCCTGTAAATATCTGATGCACCCAAATAATGGATTTCCATCTATATTAAACAGTTACCCAAGCAACACCAGCAAACTCAAGGCCTGCAGATCCCTTCAAACCAGATTAAACTCACTAACAACCAGACTACCAGTAGTAATACTTTCACTGAACACTTCACATCTGTATCCTGCAGCAGTAGCCTCCCAAATCCCAAGTTTAAGGCAGGTTCTAGTCTCTTCTCAGTAGAGACAATCCTATAACTAGAGAAGCTGTTCTCTAGAAGAAAGTAACCCCTCAATTAACAGCAAGCTTCAGGTAGGTCCAAGACAATGCAGCAAGACCCGAGTCTACATAATTGGTACCAACAGCTTCTGCCCAATCTGGCAGTTTCAATGCAATTGCAGTTTGATGTCCCAACTTTTTTCCAAGCTTACCTACAGATTACAGTAATGTAAGATAGTTTACGGAATCACTAGAAAAAGGTTCAGTGCTACAAGGCTTAAAATTTTTACATCAGTAGTTGGTTAAGTACCTGTTCATGCTTTTTGTTCCATCTGGGAACAGCTTTACATGCATTGAATTTGACAGTTAAAAATCTGTCTGCAAGAACAACTCCAGAAGAATTTCACTCCTGATAGAACACAGATGTTTGAGAGCAGTACAACCACCTTCCTTAGGTTTTCAAGTCAGCTGATTTCTCAAACAAGGTCAGCATTGCTTCATTTGAGTTGCAGTAACAAGGCAATGTGTTTCTTCAAGGAAGCTCTCTCGAGCTCTTCACCACACAGAACTCCACTGAAAAGTCAACACTTCAAAACATGAGAAAAATAAATTCAACACCAGGTTTGTTCCTATTGTGACCACTTTATCAACAACATCTTATAATTACTACAATATCAACAGCATTGTTTTCAATCACTACCTTTGCCTACAAAGGCTGCTCTATACATTACCCTTCTGCTAATGAAATACCAAGACATACGCACTGTCAATTTTTACGACCTTTGATGTACATTTCTACATTAACAGAAAACTGGAAGGTACTAGCTTCTGTTATCCTTCCTATGAAGTGCAATTAGCTGCTTGAGCAACCACACGAGCTAAAATGCTTACAAAAAAATACGCATACAATGCAGCAACAGCCCAAGATAAAGGCAGCGATAAGTAGTTTCTCAGACTGCCTGTGACTCATCTACTCCAAGAATCAAGATCATGCTTATGAGCGACTTCTGAAAGAGCAGTCAAGATGCATTTTGGCTATAGACTCCACTTGTTCCTATTTCAGCAGCCGTAGGAAGTACTCAATTTTTACATTTTATTTTAAAATGAGATAGTCAAGAACAGCAGCGAAGCTGGTGAGAAAGCCATCAGTTCATCATTAGGCTCCAAGACGCATGCCTTCTGCTGGTCACTTAACAGAAGCCTAACAGATTGGTGCCTGGCTGGAGTGTATCATTAACACAGACAGACTCATTCCTTTGTGTGGTATTTACATTTTTATTGCTCAAGTGCAGAGAATTATGCACTACATTTCTGTAGGATATTTTTATCCACAGAAAGCTGTAGATCAGATTTAAGTAGCAAGAACCTAGTTTATTTAGCTCAATACTTATGGGTTACCAAGTTGAGTCACATACTGTTTCATATAAACACTTTTATATAAAGACATGACATTAAGCAGTGTTTAAGCTGTTAAGTGTTCCAAACTCTTCCCAAGCCTTCCAGAGACTTAGAACTTCCTACAGCCACTAACCATGAATTTGGATAAGCTTTGTCACTACCTGCAGCAGGTACAGCAGTCGCTAAGAGCACCAGGCTTACTGGAAGCCACAGGTAGCCGGCAGTTGCAAGATAAGCTGGGAGGTGGGGCAAGGCTGAACAAACACCATCTGTGCTCCGCAGCGCCAGGCTCTGCAGGGAGCACTGCGCAACAGCAGCGAGAGGCGGGGCCGGCAGCGCGGCCCCGGCCCTCCCCGCACACCGCCCGGCTGCGGGCTGCGGGCTGCGGCCCCGGCCCCGCACAGGGCACCGCGCCCCCGCTGGAGGGTGCCAGGCTCCCGGCCCGGCTCTCGCCCCGTACGCGGGGCACCAGCGGTGGCACGGCCCGGCCTCGGCGCTGTGACGGGGTGGCTGCCACGGGGCTCAGGTTCTTAACACGCTCCTTCCCAGGGCCGAGATCCACCTGCAAGCCGCCTCCTCCTCTGAGGAAATGGGGGAAGCCATCACAGCTTTCGCATCGCCTCCTCCGATCTGCACTGCAGCAGCTCCATTTTGCCTGCAGTACCTCCCACCTCCTATTCCACCCAAGGCCTGACAAAGAGCCTGAGCTGCCTAGGGAAGATGGGGAGCTGCCACGGGTGCAGCAGCTCCAGCATGTGCAGCCTCCAGAGGTAGTGCTTCATCACAGTCCTAACTGCCATGCAGCAACCACTTCGGGTGACCCTCAGCAGCTTCAAGTCTCACCAACACCACCCGACAGAGCTTGTAGCTAATCACACAACAGATCTCTGCCAAAAACTGGGCGTTTTTGGTATACTTAGCAGGTGTTAAGTCTGAATGGACAGCTTTGTTCCAGCATTAACTGAAGAACACGAACTAGGAAGGCTAGCAGATAAGAGCTGAAATTATAACACTTGAGCTTACTCTGGGAGCAAAGTATTTTGCTTTATCTAGCATGTGCAGCATTGGACAACGTGTCCACAGGTTTAGCCAGTCTGGTCTGTCAAGACCAATGCAACCACATCCAGAGTGCCACTGCGCCTCCTAGACACACCCATTTCTAGATAGACCTTACTTGAAGATACTCCATTTTTGGTTCTCTACTGATGACTAAAGCCAGTACAGCCCTTTGCTGCTAGATTCACCACTCCTTCCTTTATAGGTTTGCTGCTTGCATTCACAACTGAAGTGAAGAAACAAATTCAGGCTTCTGTTCACCTAATTTATTTAATTTAAGCAGTTCAAAAATGCATTAAGGGCCCATCTCTCATGTTACGCAGCAAGTCCATAACGATCCGATTCCTTAAAAGCATGTAATGAATGAAAATATGTCGATTCCACTACACTGCATCTCCTCTTAATGCAGAAATAGTACCAAGTGGTCATTGGCATTGCTTTTGTGACAGAACCGTTCTTTTCCTTACATGTTTCAATATCCACTTCTTTTAATAAGAAAAAGTGAGCCTGTATCCTTTACACACAATTAGAAGCAATTCTCGAATTCCACCGTGTTCTAACTCGACAGAGAATATTAGAATCCTAAACACACGCTCTGCTAGGAAAATTAAACCGTGCTTGACCATGAAAACGCAATACCCAAAACGGGAAACCAAAACCGTTTTTAAAAAAATTAAAAAAAACAAGCATCCCTCGTTCAAGAGCAGCACGAGACCGGCTGGGGAGGTCGACAGCAGCTCTAGCGGGGGGAGCTGGCACAGCGAGCAGCCTCCCCTCAGCAGCACGCCGCCGGGCAGCCGCAGGGCTCCGCGCCGCATTATGACCGGGCGCGGCAGCCCTCCCTCGGCAGCCACCCGACATGTTAGGTGCCAGGGTGAAGGAAGCGGTGAGGGCGCGGGGCCGGTGCCGCCGTGGCAGGCTCCATCCCCCCGGGTCTCCTCCCCGGAGGGACCGTTAGCTGCCGCTGTCCCCCACCCCCCCACCCGCAGCCATGGCGCCCGAGCCGAGCGGCCGTTGAGCCGTTTGAATTTTGAATCCGCACCAACGCCCCGGGGCGGGAAGGGGACCCGGGGCGGGATGCGGCGGCCACCACCGCTCCCTCTCCCTCTCCCTCTCCCTCCTCCTCCTCCCCCCCCCTCACGGCACCCTGCACCCCAACCCGCCCGCCCCGGGGCCGCCGGCCCCCCTCACCCCGACCCCCCCCCCACCCGCTACCCGCCCCCCCGGCCCCATATGCGGCCGGAGCAGCACCCCACAGCACCCCGGCGCCTCCCGTCAGCCCCCACGGACTCACCATGGTGTCTCGGCCCGGCTGCGGGGTGCGGAGGACGCGGAGGGCTGCACGGGGCGCACGACCAAGCTTCCCGCTCGACGGCTCGCCTCACACTGAGCCCTGCCCGCCCGCCGGCCGTGCCTCATAAACCGCCTCACAGCCCGCCCGGATCGCTCCGCGCCGCTCCCTCTCCGCCGGGGAAACGGCGCCGCGAAACGAGTCCCGGCCCCCCGCGCTGCCCATGCGGCCCTCCCGCACCCCCACCGCCGCCCCCCGCCGCCCCCCGCACCCCCGGGGTGCGCCTCGGGGAGGCGAGAGGGAAGGCGAGGAGGGGCCGGGGGGCGCCCCGCTGGCCGCACGCCGGGCGGTGAGGGGGGGGGCTGCGGGACTACTTTTCCCGGCGGAGGAGGATTCTAGAAAAAACACCGCGGCGCGCAGGGACTCCGCTCGGCGGGCGCTGATTGGCGGGTTCGTACCTGCAATGCGTCACTGGGACACGCGCAGCCTGGGCCAGCCGCCGCCTCCCCTCCCCCCGCCCGCAGTGCGCGGGGCACGGCCCGGCCCGGCCCGGCCCGGCCTGAGGGGCGCCGCCGCTGCCCGCCCGCTGCCCGCGCCTGCAGGGGGCGGCCGGGACGGGCCGGGCCGGGCCGGTCCTGGCATCGACAGCACAACCCAACCCAACCCGGCCCGGCCCGGCCCGGCCAAACGAGCCCAAGGCGGCCTGGAGGAGGTCCCCCCGTCCTGCCCGTGTGCCTGAGGAGGGCAGGGGGCGGCCGCCCTCGAGGCAAAATGGCCGGTCTCAGCCCGGAGGCGCGTCGGGGCGAATTCAGCCCGGTTCTCAACCTCACAAATCCGTTCTCAAACACATACAGTAACAGATAACTCAGCAAACAGACGGAGCTTCTGCTGAACCCGGTGAAAGCAAGGCCACCCGGCATCTCTGAAAATGACAACGCTTGTTTGGGGACCGCAATACGCCATTAAACCTCGGCGTCCCAAGCCTGACTTCTGACCCGAGTTTGAAAACAAATTCCCCATCTCCGTGCAATGAAAGTGGTCCGCTTCCATTCAATGCCTGTTGCAAACATCGTCGAGTTGACATTTACACAGTGCTTACAAACGAGCACTGTTTTACACCTACCCGGCCGTTACCTTTATTCCACAGACAGGGCGGCAGCTCTCATGTGCACATAACAGATATTTCACTCATCTCTGCCATTTGCAGCCTTTTGGGCTGGCAAGCCATATAAACAGGCTGCACGTGAGGGGGAGCTGGCCTGAACGAACTCTTGGGTAAAATTCTTTGATTTTTTTCCCTCCGAATGTGAACTGCAATTCTCGGGCCGGCTCTCTGCAGAGCTAACCTGGTGCCCACTGAATTTGGGAACAAAGGGGAAAAACAGGACAAGTCCTTGTTTCTGAAAGCGTGCGGAGACTCCTCCTTCAAGCCCAGTACCTCTCATCCTCTCCTCCTTACCTTATGGTCATTGAGAACATAGAAAACAACGTTATACTTCAATTTGGCCTCAAGTCTTGAAACCTGAAGTTGCTGTTTTGTGATCCCTTAGGTTTTCAGGCCTCCGTTCCACTTAAATGTGTTCATAGTCCAAAAATCAAGCACATCTAGACCATTGTCTTTTCCAACTCTGGTAACGGTTTTTCAAATGTGCAATGCATGCCTAGGTGAAGAAAATACTTTTCAGAGAAAGCAACGAATGCCAAAGTCATTGCTATGCGCACCTCCTCGTGCCTCTGCAACACAAAACAGCAGTCAGTCCTCACCTGTGGCCAGCCCGTGCTCCGTGCAGGCAGATGAGGCATAAAGATGGCTTACAGCAGTTTTCCTCCTCCCCATGCCCCTCTGGTTCAGCTTGAAGGATTGCTCTGACGTTCCCAACTTCTTTGCAGTCCCAGAGGCGTGAATCACTGCAGGCAAGTTCTTGACCAAAAAATCATCACCCACTCCAGCTTTGGGATAAAAGCGGCATAGCAGCACTCCGGGTGCATGCATGTCGCACGATCAAATCTGGAGCAGCGTGTTCGCTAGCGCTGGTACGCCACATGGGCTGGTACACCGATGTGGAGCAAAACAGTCTTCTATGGAGATACTAGCGTGGGTCCTGGGAAGGAAAAGGCCATGTCTGCGCCATGCCATACCAGATGGATTAAGCCCTGCCTTGGCACCTGTCCTTGGCCCCGTGGCAGTGGCTCAGGTGCCAGAGCAGTCCAACCCACGGTGATGCTCGCATGCTTTGTGTGAACCACATCACGTTTTTTTATGCCGTGATCTCCACCATGTTTTGGAGAGACGAACTGTTGTACACCCAGCTTCACAGGCAGGTTACTTCAGTAACTCAAGGGATTGACTGAAATTAGGTATTTCTGTGCAACGGACCCCAAGAGATTGCCCAAATGGCTGTGGAAGGGCTGTTTGAGACATTGTCTTGTCCGAGTCCCGCTCCTGCAGTCTGCTGCTGGCCATCTCAAGAGCACTGAGGCTATAGGAAACCTTAGGCCCAGGGCTTAAACAAAATGTAGGCTCTCTAATTGCAGCCTGAGGTCTGCAGTGGAGCCAGGACTTGAATGCAAGTGTTTCATGTCCCGGAGAACCTGGCCACCATAGCATTTTTTTTCTGTATGTGTCCTTTAAACTATTGGGTATCTGTAATGTATTAAATTATTCATAGTATTCAGATATATTCAGTTTCCTTTAAAGGTTGAGGAAGTCATGAAGATAATCCTCTTTCTGCCGTATGTTTCCCGTGCCCTCTGGTTCCCCGATCTATTTCTCTCCCCTTTCCCTGTTCTTCTGTGTCTCCTGTTTTCCATCTGCATTTTCCCTCAGCAGCACCCATTTCCTGTGGGTTTCATTGCCACCCCCACCCCGACTCCATCTGTTGCAGAGATCAGCGATGAAGTTAACTTGCAATTACACTCGCAGGGAATTTCGCCAACAGCCACCGTGCATTAAAGCGAACGCCCCGCTGCCAGGAGTGGCAGAGAGGAGAGGTCACCCCTCTGCCGAGCAGCAGCCACGGGCAGGTAAAGCTGCAGCTTCCCAGCTCCCGGAGCCGGTGCCCTTCCTCGCAGCCGGGCGAGGCAGAGCTGCTGCACAGCAGCCGGGCTGGCACCCCGTGGGTCCGCGTGTGCCACGGGAGGCTTGGAAATGCAGCAGCAGGCTGGGTACAGCTGCAGGCTGCCGGATGGACACCTCCGGCACAGCAGCCACGGAGCCGGCTGTCACAATGGCCCGGTGTAGTGGGACTTGTTAGTATGATAATTTCTCTCTCTGGTATGTAATCTAATAGATTTGTCAATGTTTGTGTGTGCTCTGCATTATTTTTTTTTTCCACGCAGAAATACAGCCTTATGTAAGTCCAGTTCCAGGACTGGAGCAACAAATTACAAAAGCAATTTGAGGTAGGAGACTAGGTGAGCTGTATGTGCCAGCAACGTTCACGGGTACTTTATATAGCATATTTAATATTGCGTAAACTCAATTTATTCTCTAGTTTTAATAATGCTTTAATGGACTCTGGATTGATGTATACAGAGCACTGTGCAATGGTATAAAACGCTAGAGCTGCCTCCTCAAATTTTGCTATGTCATTTCTATGTAGATCATACTAATAAGTTGAACAACCTAATTAGAAATTAATTGCAATTTTTTTAAGTGAATTTCTCAGGTAAGAAGAAAAAGGTTCTCCACTGGTAGCGGGTACTTAAGCTTAGCAGTTATCTACCTGCTACATATAGAAGGAAAATAGCTTATGGCTGATTTTGTGTAGCGGGTCTAATTTTATTTCAGTTTTGTTTGTAGCAGAGAGCCTGCCACCCTGAGAAAGGGCCTCATCTCGAGTCCCAACTTTAAATCACACAGCCAATGCCGCAGGGATGAAACTAAGGAGCAAATCAATATTTAGCCACTCAGATGTACTTGGAAGGCCCGTCCAGCCCTCAGCAAGGAAGAACTTCCGTGCTGTGTTCAAAATTTCAAGGTGTTGAATGAGAAGTCCTTCTTCACGGTACCCTGACAGCAAATATTGATCAAACAACCCAGAGTGCAGAGAATTAGCAGGAACTGGGGCACCTGCTTATCCAGCTAACCACGCCTCACCTGGATGGTAGTAGCTGTTAGGAAAAAATACAGGTCCGTTGACAGCATTAAATGGAAGCCACCGCCTCTGATACAAACATATTATAGGGGAACAGTGTGGGGGATGCCTCCCAACACCTCGGTTTCAGTAGGAAGTGCATAGATTAGAGCACTACATTTAATCTCCAGATGCTCTGAATTCCAAATAAAAGGGAATGTCTCAAATGCATTCAGAATATTATGTCGTATAGCAGTGTCAATGCTGAAGGCAATGCAGACACATCCGAAGTAGCATTTAAGTGACTCGGATATAGATGGCAAGGCAGCTCTAGTAGTGTGGTGCTTAACATGAACCGTCAGAGCCCCTCGAGAAGCCATTCAGTTTTGCAGTTAGCGGATACAGAGCTGTACTGTTGGAATTACATAGCTCCCAACTCGAGGCTGGATGTCATTGTAAAGCTGATTTAGGTGACCTACAGCCGAGTCTTTAACTGGACTGTAACCAAGCACTGAAAGGAAACAAGACAGGAGAGTCCAAAAATGTACGTAGGTGCACTCACACAAAACTGAAGGATGTTGGGGGACGACGTGAGATCTAGTCATAGGCTTTAGGCTAGGAGTAAGGGTAGAAAGCTGGTGGGACTCACAGTCTCTCTCTTTCTCTCTCTTTGAAACAGATAAACAGCTGCTTCCATTTTATGAGGATTTCTGGTGGAACACCGCCCATAAGCCTACAGTATCTTCTGGACTCCTATGAGGAAAACTTCTGGAACGCAGTCTCTCCTTGGAGATGCAGAATGTGGGAAGGTAGTCTGGGCAGAGGCAGTAGACAATCCCCTTTCTAGACCATGTTCTTGAAATACAGGAACTGATGGCCCTCAGCACTCATTATGAGATAGATCTTGCTTTTTCTGTTTCATTTTCTAAAATACCATAATACGAGGAGAAGCACAGAAAATGTATTTGCTCCAAGGTAACAGAAATGTGCTAATTAGAAATCCCAGTCATTACCTACAGGACAGTTCTGTTTTTCAGGGACTGAAAATAATAACACAAGACGTAGCATAAAATCCAGGATATTCCAATTTCTCCAGTTTCTGCAAAGGCTTATTTTTCTTTCCTTTGAAGAGATCTGAGTGAGAGAGAAAGTCTTCAAGAGTCACCTGCACTCCCACTGGTGGGCCAGAGGACTTCATCCGTGGGAAGCCCTGCACAGCCACCAAGTGTACTGCTGCACTCTGCCAGTTGGAAGCCACTTACGTTGCATGCAGGGTGTCTATGGACACCAAGCTGGACTTTCATCTCCCCCGTGGAGATTCTTTGGTTTGATGAACATAACTGACAAAGTACTTGCAAATACGCAGTGGTTGGAATTTTGTCATTTTCAGTGGGAAAACACACAAAAAATGCTTTTTCAGCAATCAGACTACACCACTGTTATGGGTCTGTTCCAGTTTGCCTGCAGCTGACCCCACACAACATGGAGTGAAGAAGGGATATAATGAAAATAACAAGCTTGACAGAATGCATCCCAGCAAGTGGTGCTCAAGCCATTGCTTAAACTTCCCTGGGTGTGGGGCAGTCAAGAAAGAACTTGGAAATTGTCCATTCTGATGGGAAGAGATGGCCAGAGAAAAAAAAATGCTTTTCCAGGTCTGAAGACAGCCAGCTTGGGTTGCTTTCTACATGGGAGTTTTTCATTCCAACATACTTTTTTATTTTATTTTTTACTAGCAAACAAAAACAGAATAATAGCTAACTCCTATTAAAAAATTACCGGGGGAGTCAAAGCAGTGCTTATAATAAAATTATTGCTACAACCTTAATTAGGGCGTGCTGCCAAATACGTTTGTGATGAAAAACAAATCAATATAATGATGCTTTCCCATTACCTTTTGTTTAGGGAATGAAATGTCACAAAATGTTTTGCACACGTTGTATTGGAGACCAGGCTGTACAGGACTGATTTACAACAGAACATTAAGGGATTTTGTTTAAAATTGGTGCAGGCGGGCAGGCAACTGCTGGAACCAAAGGTTGGAAATGATTTTGTTTTCTAATGACAGCAAAGGATGTGGCACTAATACTTACTGACTGTAAAAGTTTCAGATATAGTATAGAACTTGACTAGACTAAACACAGTATATCTACTTCCCTTTTTCACCCACGTAGGTGGTGTTTCACCTAACCTGAACCTGCTCTGGCAATTCAAACCATGTCTCCTAGCCTCGTGTTGTAAGGTCCTGCAGTTTCAAGGCGGTTCTGCCCAGACACTGGTGTTGGCAGAAACCCACCACTGCCGGAGACCCCAGGCCTGCTGCAGGCTGCCTTTCACTGGGTTGCATCCCCAGCATCTTATTCAGTTTTTCCCCTATCTGCCATCAGGCGTGCTTTCACAGGAGTTTATCCGTGCAAGAGCTGACTAAACACTGAGCAAACAGTTCAGAATTTGGCTGTCTTTTATAAATAATGATTCAAAGGTTTGATTTAGCTACAGACGAACCCGAGCCACAAAAACTGCAGCTGGTTCCTAGCGGCATCAACTCACACGGAGACTTCTTTCCCCGACACGTTTTATTTCAGCCAGAGCTTGGCCTGAAAGTTTGTGCGTAAAGACAAACTGTGAACCAGAAGCAGACATCAGCACCCAGGGCGCAGCGCGTACCAAGATAGCCCATAGCCACATGCCAGCTTGCCACTGACCTTTTATCTGCATAAATAGTTGTGACCTTTGGGCCGCTCAAATTAGTGCTAGCTGCTCGAGCAGTCAAGTATCACAACCCCATCCCGCGCAGGCTGTGCCCCCGTTCCTCTGACCGCTCACCCTGATGCCTTTGCTGGCCTTCGTGGGCATCCTTGGAGCCAAAGGGCCACAAAAATGCCCTGCTGGAGACAAAAAGTGCCACCGAAAAACCCTGCTGGAGCCTCCGTCTGCCAGCTGAACAGCACAAAGACCAAGGGAAGGGTCTGGCCATCTGCATCTGGGCTGCCGCTTTGCTGTAGGGTGCCGTGAGCACTCACCTGCACTCTTCTTTGAGTATTAGTTCACTGTGTCCTTTAGGAGAAGTCCTAAATGAGTTTTAAAATCAAAAGAAAGAAATTACTACCAAAATAGCTACTTTTTCAGTAAGCCTCAAAACAAGTTATTTTGCGTAAAACCAGTAGTAATTCACTACACCACTGATCTCTTTTTCAAATGAAATCCACTTTTTATTCAGTGGACTGTAAGCTGTGTAGGCTTTAATGCACATTATTTATCAGTAGACCAGAACTACCATGCTCTCTCATGTAAATAAGCATTTAGTTCTAGCTCAAAATGCAGCATTCATAACCACAGCAGTTTTATTTATCTTTTTTTTTTTTTTTTTTAAATAGGTATTTGCACAGTTTTACAAGCGCATTTTCTTCACATTGCTTAGAAAAGACCCTCTGGCTGCCTAGATGGCAACATTGACTAGGCCTGGAAAAAAAAAAGAGTGGGATACTTTTAAAGATATAAAGCATGAAAAACATACAATTTTCAAGGTTCTTTAAGAAGATGACTGCACAGACACTTTTCAGAGAGAGTTTACTATGCCTAAAATTTGCTCCAAAGCTCTTTTCTTTTGGTTTCCTTTAACAGGAGCTTTCTTCTCCTCAGCTGTTTCAGCCATGGGATAGCAGATTCCAAGAGCATTTTTCCACCTGATGTACATTGTGTGCATGATGCTTAAAAAAAATTCAGTTGACTCCCCCTATACATTCTAGAGACTTTTTCAGTGGTATCAAGGCAAAGTGTTAGGCGAGTAATGAGAAGGCGCTGATTGCTTTTACCCATGCCAGCTTTGGACAGGAATAGGAAACTCAGAGGGTTGGGAGGTCAACGTGTTTCGCTTGTCTGATGCCCCAGACTAGCACAAAGCTGCTGAAGCTCAGATGTACGATTGCTTGCAAACATTGACATCCAACTGTGGATTTTATATCCTTCTTTTGTGTTATCTTTTAGAGCAATTCCAACATTTGAAACTTTTAAGAGCATTTTTTTTGCTGTCATTCATTTCTCACTTGCGCTATCCTGGCCTTGCCTGTCTGTGGCAGTACTGGCAGCAAGGCTAGCCCGAGCCACTCGCAGGTAAATAAGGAGTCAACGCGTGTGTTTGCAAAGCGTGTTTAACTTGCGTCTTTCATCTGTGATTAATATTAAATCTATTGAGCTACATAAATAAGTAGTTCACTTACGGACCTGTCAAACCAATAGTAATTTCTTCCCCTTGGAGTATACAGCTCTGAGTTATCCGTTCTAATTGTTTAATTTCCTTTTGTGTACCTGGAGATAAAAACAGCCTGCGAGGCCGCTTCCACTTGGAGAGGAGGGAGGGCAGCTCAGTCACTCTCCTCTGCCTCCACCCCGCTGCATACAAGGCCCACAAATGTCCTTAAAAGCCTCGGGTGGGCAGAAAAGAGCCACTCCACACACACCACTTCTGGCGTGGAGGTTTGTGCATGGGAAGTGGACTCCTGCTCGGCCTTCTGGCTTGGATCACAGCTCTGAAAAATCATCTCCACCAAGAGACTATGGATCTGTTTCTGTTCTCATGCAAATGAAATTAGTGGAATTATGTAAGCATAAAGTCAGGGGTAAATGAGAGGAAACTCTTGTTTGCTCTTTTGCGCTGACATGGAGTTGTGCTCCTTAAACACTAATAAGGCAATGCTCTCATAAGAGATGGAGAGCGTGTCATCAGGCTCCTGGCCTCCCAGGGAACACACACAGCACTCAGCTCCTGTAAGCATATGGATAGCTTACAGACTGCTTATAGGTAAGTGGCCAAAGAATGGTTGGAAAGAAAATAACCCCCACAGGCTGGCAAGTCCCTTAGAGCTAAGGAAAAGGAAGCACTAAAGATGGGAGTCGAAGAGGAAATCCCCTCCTCCCCACCTTGTCCAGGTGGCTATATCAAAGCCATAGGGAAGGGTCTCCCTGTGGCCAGGCATCCTTTCCTAAATACAGTTGCGTAGGACCTCTCTTTGGAAGCAAGGATTGGAGTGCTTTCCCACAAACCCCACCCCAGCACCACTGCAGGCTGTGTGCTGTAGGTGGAGGTGGTGGTACTGGGCTACAGCTCTTCATCTGTGGGAATTTTCCTCCCCCGCCATTTGCTGCATATGTAAAGCCCTGCATAAGCCATTGTAGTCTCTGGGATCTGGGGGTGGCGAGAGGAATGGAAGAAATCTTGTAGCAGAATATATTTAGCTTCCTTCTCTTCCAGGATGCTCCTTCACACCTCGCAGTTCAGCGCATCAGGGGAAATGCAGAAAAACCAGCAGAGCTTTCCACAGCGATGAAGGGGCTTTCAGTAAAGCAGCCTCAACACTGCAAACATAAAAGGGACACCCCGCTTATTTAACAAAGGACATTTTAACACAATCCATTTGAGGGATGCTAAGTTAGTTCCTAATACTATTTAGCTATACTGAAAGGCAAGGAAAATGTTACAGCTGTGCAGAAATCAAAAATGGGATCAAGATTACTGGCAACGGGTAGAAATGACATTTACTAAGCTGCCTTTTGTCTGTGATGTTTGTTCTTTACTGTTTTTCACTTAACAAGACTGCAGAAGACGTTACATGTCCTTAAAGAGCACTACTGCATGCAGAGAGGAACCAGACTGTGGTTATCTGCTGAAACCAAAAAGCTGACATTTTGAAGTGGACGTTATTCGTTGCAACTGCTCGGACTGAGGCCATTTCACATGGAAACAATTAAGAGGCAGAATGCATATCATAACAAAGGAATGAGAAGAAAGATCAGGAAATATGACCAGATTGGATAATTCTCTAAAAATGGATACAGTATTTACTGCTAGTGATTATAACAAATCTAAGCCTTGTCTTACCACAGGAGAGCAGACATGACTGAACTGTAGATTTTCCTGTGCAACCTTAGAGGAAAAAGTTCAGGTTAATGATTAATTTAAAATTTAGGTCCAGGATGGAAGAAAGTACATCTCATCTCATATGTGTGCAGGATGGAAGGAGTCTGAAAATAATATATTAAAAAATTGGTCGCAACTGGATATTACAGAGAAATGAATAGCAAATAGGAAATCAAAACAATGTAGTCCGTGTGCTTTTTTGTAAAAGCAAGGGGGAAATGTAAATGTGCATCAAAGGGCATTCACAGAGATTTGCACATTCTTCTTGAGATCAGTCTAAATGCAACTGGAAGGAAAAAAAAAAAGGATAAAGAACAAAATCCAGTTCTAAAGAGGTGTGTAGTCGTACATGCAGGAGATAAGGAGGGGAGGGCTTTTCTTACACTATCAGAGAATGCGTGAGGTAATTACTGGAAGGCATGTATTGCAATAAGGAATTATGAAACACCATTTAATACTTCTTTCTGGTTGAGTAATTAAACAAACTAAACTGTATGAGATAGATGAGGCACCACCAGCCATATACAGCCGGAAGCCAGGATGTCCACATCCCTCAGTCCTGAAACAGCCATCTGTATTTATGAGAAAGTTTGGAAATCGCTTTTAGTAGCTATCAACACCGGGTCTCTTAGTGGCATAACTGCCATGCCTCTGTGCTGTGCACACACTCGCACACAGAAGTTCAGTGTACCACCCCAAATGAGTGACTTTAACTTAAACTCATCCCATTAGGTGACAGCAAACTGCCCTCCAACTCCTCCTTCCTGACCACTGTCTGGGAGACTAATTTCTAGTGCCACTGAAATCAATTTGAGTTTTATGACTGACCTCACTGGAGCCAGGATTTGGCTTAATGTCTTGATGCAAGCAGCTAATGGTTGTGCTGACAATAGCTGGGAACAGGCGCAAGTCAGAGCAGAAATATTTAATGCCTTACGACAGGGTGAATATCGCATTTGTACTATCAGCTTACCTGGCAAAGGGGGTATCAGGTGTTGAGGCATTCACTCCTGTTCCAACGTCCTGCTTTCCCCCTTTAATACAGAATCACAGGATGGCTGAGGTGGGAAGGGACCTCTGGAGGTTAACGGGTCCAACCCGTGCTCAAGCAGGGCCACCCAGAGCAGGTTGCCCAGGAGGCTTCTCCAAGTGGAGTCTCCCCAGCCTCTCTGGGCAGCCCATGCCAATGAAATACAATTATTCCTTAGTGGAAGGCATTGAACGTCTTCAGGAGGCCGAGAGCCATGCATACACCAACCAAAACTGGCCAATACACACCCATGAGAGGAAATGTCAAGGGCACATCTGAGCCTCTGAGGGGGCACAGCAGACCCAGCGTATTGCCTGTGCTGTAGGCTCGCACCATCCCCATCCCTGCGCCTCAGCTGCCCACAGAGACCTCTCAAGGCATCAGGCTGCAATCATCCAAGACAACTGCTGAAGTTTCCAGCTGGAAATTTGCGCAGTTTCCAGTCCTTTCCTGTTTTTCGGAGCTGCTTTTGCCTAAAGAGTAGTCCATCTGCAGAAATCAGCATCTGCAGAAAGAGTCATCTTGGGTGCCATTCTAGAAAGAGCTACGTTTGACATAGTTTCTACAGAAAATCCCTTTAAATAGTAAAGCTTTCGCACATTTGTATTCAGAGCTGTTACGATTTTATTTTTAAAGGGAATGTAGGTGTTCGTAAGCCGTGGGCATGAGACTGACAGCACTAGACCAGAGCTCGCCATTTGCAGAATAACTGCTGCATAGACTACTACACCGCAAACCTCTGGGATCAAAATACCAAGGATTCAGAGGTGGCCTGCCCGTCCCTGTGCCTGTTTTTCCTCCTTGTCCTCCCCAAGGGGATCAGCTGCTAAGATGGCCCGTGTGTGTGTGTGTGCGTGTGCGTCTGAACACTGGCGGGAGCAGACACAAGATTACCAAGCCTTCCAGGCAGTAATTACTTTCCAAACGCAGTGCGTTTGGATTTTGCACTCCAGTGCCACAGAAGTAGCTTTCTGTGTGACATCACACACACTTAACCACATGTCCGGGTCTATTTTTTCTTTATTTGCCAAATGTTTGCTCTTAAAAATAAACAGCTCGGACTCCAAGGCCTGTCCCCAACACTGGGGATATCAAAGGCTCTTACCAGCTACCCAAGAACAGGGAGCCGCCCAAAAGCACGCATGCTGGTCTCTTAGAGAAATCACCCCCAAGTAGGCTGTTTTCCATAGCCGAGGTAGCTCCTGTCTCTCAGCATCATTTAACAGGGACTCCGCAAGCCATCACGCTAGGCTGCTGACCCTTTCTCCCACTCCACCCCACTCAGAAACACCTTGTGAAAAAACCTCCATGACAGAACCCCTCTGAACACCTAAAAAACTCTTTTTATTTCTTACCTCTTCCTTGAGCCACCTGTTCCACACACGATAAAGTCAGTGGTGGTGCCAATACAGTGTAGAGACTTCCCCTTTCGTTAAGTATGCCAGGTATATTACTAAATTAAGTGATTTCACACATTTTCCTCCCAGACTATAGCAATTTCCTTCAAGCTATTTCTCTGAATCTTCCAGTCCTCATATGCTAATATGCTTTGGCTTTTGGCTCAAATTATTAGGAAGTATTCTTTTTTCGTCTATATTTTATTTCTTTGCTTTCTTTGAATAATTTAGGGGCAGTTCATCATTTTCTCTCACTGGCTGTAATCTTGCGGAGAGAACTCTGAGCGAACTGTGAGCCCAAACACCAGATTCAGGATGCTCTAAAGGCTGCCCTGCAGAGAAGCTGTGTGCAAAATAACAACAGAGCCTCTTGCTGTGAGATCAACTAAGGCTTCTTGTTCATTCTCTAGGTTTTATGGTAGGATCTTTTGTGATGCATTGCAGCCCTGCCTTCCCTCTGTTCATTTTTTGAAGCACTTTTGCCATAATCAGTCCTCTGAAGCACCATTCTTTCCTCTGAATTGACTGAGAATCTGGGTTAGAGTGACTGAACAATGTGACAACAAAGGAGTGATTGTCATCAGGTCCCAAGGATTGGATACGCTGTTGGTTACAAAATGCACTTGGACAGCCCAAGTTGTGTGCCAGATTAATATTTGATGTCATTGGACTTGACTGGCTGTAACTGAAAGAGCTGGGGCCGTTGGTGGGAAAGTGGCCAGCTCCCTTTCACCGAGGAGCGGGGGGCTCACAGAAGCTGACAGCCCAATCTCCCATCCACCCATATGCGCTGACCGGTGTGAGCCATGACAATCCAAGTTTCACCATAGTTCACCACTGACAGGTCAGATTATCTTTGCACCCCCTAGGTATTGTGCGTACTTTATATTATCAGCAACTACTTTGCATCCAAGAGTTTGGAGGATATCAGTGCCTGGCTTGTATCAACAGTAGCTGCTCTCTCCCTCTTCCTCCTCCCTCCCCACTGCTCCTAGTCCCCGTGGTGGCAGCAATAACCCAGTTCCTGTAGGTGAGATAACAACACCCATACCTGTCCTCATTCAGTAGTATCGAGCGCGTCTGCTCAGTGGCAGGTGCTGAGCTTTGCTGTCAGGGACAGAGACGCACTTGTTGGGTGAAGGGAGGCAGGCAGGGGGAATCTGAAGGCTGCTTGTGCAAGTGGTGGGATGGCCCCAAACCAGGCTTCCAGGAGAGGCCCCCATGCCAGGATCCACGCCATGCATGCCAAAACCAGGAGGAGTCCAGCTTGATGCTGCACAATGCTCCTCTGGTCACTGTGCAGCGCTAGGGAAATGCAGGCAGTCACGCTGGAGGGTAGAGTTTGTCCCAAATGACATTCATGTATTTGCTATCATTATTTGTTAAGTCATTAAATAACACGTAGGGTACAGTTGTTTAATCTGGACCTATCTGCATACACGAGGCACCTTTACATAGTCCATGCAGGTATGTAGTCACCCGATATGCTCAGAAATCCTACATTCCTTCTCATATGTCTTAGAGTTAAATAAAGTGAATTTTAGACTGCATTATCAAAACTGTCTTAAATGATCCCATTTTGTTTGTCAATTGATCCTTTACCTTAACCAAAATACTGCTAGGCTAATGAGGATCACATGCCAGTGGCACTTCATTTAAAGAGGGAAAAATAAAAAGAGGAAGTTGGTTTTGTTGCACACAGATATTCAAAAAATAAATCAAATAAAACTTGGCATTGTAAATGGAAATCAATGGTCTGCAAAATTGTATTTGTTCTAGCTGGATAGAGTACTTGCCGAGTTCCAAGCTGTTTGTCCCTAACTGAGGGGAGGCCGGGTCTGCTCTGCTTGTCTGCAATTGCAAGGCTATTGTGAAATAAGACTCAGATCTCTCCATCTTCACTGCAATTTATGCATCCAAAAACTATTAATCTCACAACATCCCATGAGACACAAATATTAGCCCTCTTTTACAGAGACAGTGAAAGAAGAGTGGTTATTTTGTCCAAAGCCATGAAGCAAGTCTCTGTAGGAGCTGAAATTTTGGGCTCCCAGTCTCTTATTCTCTGAAAATTTGACTATGCCTGCCTTAAAATTCTTTCAGTATCTATGAACTGCAGACAGCATAGTACCTGAATAATAATGCTTAATAATAAAGCGTTGCAGTGGATGAAGATAGCAGGTATACAGGTGCCCTGTAATTCCAAGTGACTTCTGGCTGGCTGTGAATTTTAGCTCATGATGCCTGAAAACGTCACTGAGGACCATGTTGTTTCTCATCTGCACTACACTCAGCTTGGCTGCTTTTCTGCAAGTCTGGTTCTTGATCTTTTTATAAATCTTAAGAAAACCATATATGACATGGAACTCTGCTAAACTTAAATAGTAGCATATCACCACAAAGAATTAAATAAAAATATTCCTGTTATGAACAGCCCATTATCACCACGTCTACAATATCTGCTTTTTATCTTCTTCCCTATTCTGCAATGTTGATAATGATGACTATTCATATTATGCATATAAATAATGTTTCTTGTACATTCTCATTGACCTACAGTGCATATAATTACCATAGAAAGCTAACTTGTTAAAAGGATTTTTATCACACAGAGTTGCATTAGTCCACAACCTTCTAATACTATTTTCCCAGGAATTTCACGGCACAGTCCTGAGAAACGAAGCTTTTCACTTTCCAAAGACTGCGTTTTTTAAATGCATCACCCTGAGGATGGAAAGCTAGTCAAACATACCTTGAAAGGCTGAAGAAGATTGTTTTCAGGCTGGAGAAGGGACAACTGGACAGGAAGACTGGCAACTAGAGCAAGACCTTCCAGCTCTGACAAGAGGATGAAAACAAAAAAGAGAGACAGGTAAAATAAGCACATCTCAGTCTTTGAAAATTGAAGAGGTGATGCTTGATATTAGAACAATGCAGGAAAGGATTATTAGAGCAAAATACTTTGCTGGCAAAGAACTCGGATGTTGAGACTTTCCGCCCTGTGGCCTTCCAGCAGGCTGTGGCTCCGTCTGCAGGAGGTGCCTGTTCAGCCACCACCAGGACTGTACTACCAGAGTCCTGTCCTCTAAGACAGTTCTCCAGAAATTTTAACTGTATGGAGTATGCTATGCAAAGCAGTTATCAAAAAATAGATACCAGCTCTGTCCTTGATATTAAATAGGATCATTTGGATTACTGCAATCAAATATGAAAAAATAGCATTCATTACAAATGTGCATTTACATCCCCTCAGTTGTAGAATTTATCAGAAGAATATCTCATTTAAAATTAGCATTCTTTAAGACTCAAAAATTAAATTGATTGGAGAATAATAACCTATCCAATTCTTTGCTGCTTTGAACTCCTGCATATATTTATTACAGAAGTCTATAAAATAAGAACTTTTTCCTCGTAGAATATTATTCTTTTCCACCCATATCAGTTACACTGCCCAGATCAGTTTGGGGCTGGTCCCATTCATGTGAGAATGGTGATGGAGCCAGGTAATTCTTTAAATCAGTGTTCTTGATTAACAAAGAATGCACAGAGCCCTTTTTCCTTGAACGTTTAAAACAAAGGTCAAAAAAGAATTGGGAGTTTTGCTTGCCTTTTGAAGTCTTTTGCTTGAAAACACTGCGCCCAAAAATCCCTCTCTCAGCTTTTGTTTGGGGTCACACTGCTGGGGGCTCCTCCAGCTAGATCTGAGCCTTCCTGGCTACCTGTCCTGTTTCTGTCCCTCTTCTATCCCACCACAAGAAAATTGCCACATTCAGGTTCATCTCTACCTTAATTGGTACCCTAGCTGCTAGCCAAACAATCCTGGTGCTTGATTCAGATTCCTGAAGGGCCTTGGGGGACCCTGTGTAGTGCTAATTGTTTCAGTTATCTGTAAACAAAAGAAAGGTTAATTATTCTCTTCTCATCAAAGGTCGGCATCCATCAGGAACACCAGCCCCAGCCCACAGGATATGCTGAATACTTTCTGAACCCCCTCGAACTCAATCATCACCATTTCAATTGCTGCTCCACCACTACTGCTGCTTCCCGAGGTGGTTGCCTGAAAGCTGGGGCTGGGGTAGGGTTCACCCAGCACCAGGGGCTCCCCCACAGCTTGTACACCCTGCTGTCGTGTCCAGATGCTGCTTTTCAGACTGTTAGGCCATGAGGACCTATCTAGGGATTGACTTCGCTGCTTATGCTGTTACCTCTGCTATGAACTAATGTCATCTGTGATGGCTTTTTCTCCGTCTACGGCTTCCTGGTGTGCATAGCTAGACATAAGATTGGAAAAGCTGTTGAACAGGAACCTACCTAAGGCTCCTCAACCCTGGGCCACATTGTGCCCAGATGCCACCTGTCATGAACTTGTCCATGCCTGAACACTGCCATCCTTGCACTGTGCTGTCCAGGTTGGGAGGCACAAAGCTTTTCATTGCCCCATGGACTAACATGGAATTTATTTTCTTCTTTAGAGGCTGTGTAGAGGGAAATAATCATTTTTATGGTTAAAAAAATGAAAAGTTATCTACAAAATATGGACAAGCACTGTCAGTCAGCATAAAATGTTCATAGAGTACATGCTGAAGCACAGGCAGATCATTTCTTAGGGATCATAATCCTTCTTTTTGTCCTTTTTGGTTCAGTGGTTTCTTACTCAGTTTCCTGTCTGTTGGCAAGCTAATTTTCCTTCTATTTCAGAGCAAACGTGCTGAATCACAGATTACAGGCTGGTCACTCCAAGGATGCCAACTGACATTTGTGTGGTAGGCTAAAACAAGTGACCTTTGACCCTAATACAAGCAAAAGTCAGCCATATGTACACTATACATACACATACAGAGCATGGAAAAAAAAAAGTAAAAGCAAAAGCCTAAGCCACACCACTGTAAAGATTATAAGTAACCAAGCAGAACAAAGGTCTAGCCCTAAACGCTAAAGATCAGTGTAACTTTTTATTATTGCTGATAACACACCGTGCCCCATTGTTAGGCTGAGAACTTTTTACAGCCCAACAAAACCTAACAATCTGCTTTTATGTGGCACATCTCAAAAAAAAAAAAAAAAAAAGGAGAAAGTGCTCTACAAATATCATTACCTCCATTTCTCAGAAAGGAAAACTGAGCAGCAGAGGTAACTTAACTTGCTTAAGGTGCTTTGCTTAGAAGTGCAGAATACTGCCCATGTTCCAGCCCAGAAATCAGAAACAATGATGGAAAGGCCAGCCTTGCTTTACGGGCGCCCTGTTTATAGCAGGAACATTTCCTGAGCACTGCAAACACTAATTCAGCCCCACCAGCTGCGCTAAAGGTGCCTGCGGCAGCCAGGGTCAGAGCCTCGCTGGGAGCACGGCGCATGGAGGAGCCAGTGCATGGCCAGCTGGGTGTGAAATTACAGCACCGCCGCTGCTTCCAGGAGGGGATAGGAGCCACACCGGTGGGCAGGGAGGCTGAGGAAGGGCCAGGTTGGGAAGGCAGCAGGGAGAGGGCATTTACTGAGTGCACTGCTGTTCGGCAACACTGACTGGTACACCCATCCTGTGCCCGTGGGCCTGCAAGGCAGGGCAGGAGGCAGCATGGCACTGGCCGGCCTGCGGGGTGGGTGGGGGCACCGAAAGGAGATGGACCCAGCAGGATAGCTCCGTGCCCACTGCCCTGCTCCCAGCTGCTCTGGGAAGCAGGCACACGACGCTGCACCCCTTTGGTTTGGTTGAACACGCAGCTCGTGGAGCCATTAAATGAGCATGCTGAGCCAGGGGCGGGCTCCTGTTTGTGGTGTCAGCCTGACCCTTTGCCTCTGAGGGCACGGAATCCATTCAGGAGAAGCCTCATGGTGCGAGGGCTGCGGGTGCTGCCCGCTCTGCCTGCCGGACCAGGCCCTGGCATCCCTCGCACCCCCAAGGAGTGGTGACAGCGGCTGCTGCCACTGGGCCCTCTGTGGGATTGCTCACCCTTCTGCTCTGCATGTGCAGAGAGGGAACGACCTCTCGGAATAACTCATTAACCCAAATTACCACCTGTTCTTATCTAGCTCTGCCGGCGAGTCGCACCAACAGCCCTGCAGAAAGACTTTGAGAGCCCAGCAAAGGTCCCTCCGTGTGGCTTCTTGGCCTCGCTGGACACCCGCCAGCACCCAGGCCTTGGTTTGACCAAGCGGCCTCCACAGGAGCACAAGGCTCGTCTCTCTGACGAGGCTCCTTGGTCTGCCTCCGCTTTACCCTGTACAAATCGCGAGCTGTGGTTTCCACGTTTAAGTCCCACCACCATTCACTGCAGCCAGCTACCCCTCGGCCTGCCTTTTAGCTCTAGAGCAGGGAAAGCAAAAGCAGTTTGCCTCCCGATAAGGATGTATGTGACATGTGCATCTATATGTTGTCATGGAGATGCCATGGGATACATCACCAGGTTTTGCTGATTGGGTTTCTTTTGCATCACACATTTGTACAGAAATGACGTTTTTACTGAAATATAGTATCCAACATTTCCCAGAGCATAAGTGGGACATAGATCTGTGTCAGATCAGATCAGGTCACCTCATTCATGGTAACTTGCATGGGCCTTACTTTTTATTTTCCACTTATACTGCTCCTGATTTCATACCCACATAGCATCACCAAGTTCAGAGAATTAAATGAATCTAAAATAATGGAGGGGGAAAAGAAGCAGGCCATATGCTTTGAAAGCAAAAATGCAAAAATGTGAGATGGCAGAATATAGTGAACTTCTGCAAATACAGTGGGCCTGGAATAATCAATCAATGGATGGAATTGCCCTTAAGGGCTAGCCTGAGACATCTAAAATCTCCATAGTTTTCCACCTTTACCTGATGTTTTTATGGTGAGTAGTTTTATTTCTTGTGTCCATCTTTTTTTTTCTAGTAATATTCTCATAAATTTAATAACGGATATTTTCAGAGAAACATTTTTTTTAATCTTTTAAAAGGAGAAAGAATTTTCCATTTCTAAATTATACCTTGTCCATAAAAGACAAATCACATGGCCAATGGAGATCACATTCCCAATAGTGCAGTCAAGGCCTGTAATCAAACCAGCCAAGATCCTACGTACCTGATAATTATGCAATCAGAAGCAAACTTCAGAAGCCACCACCAGCTCACAGCCTTCAGACCATCTTCAATTTGAGCATTGTTATAAAAATATCACCTTCGTCTTCCTACATAACATGCTTACGGTATAAGCTTTTCTTTCTGTCTATCCACACAGTTAAACCTCTCACCTATCCAAGCTCTGATCTAATTGTGCGCAATATATATATTTTTTAATTGTGCTTGGAAGTGATCATCAGCTGTTGGCTTCCTTATGAAGTTATTCAGATTTGAGATTACTCTGGAGGACCTGCTGCATTTTCATACCACTGCTACTGCAGATCCACTGACTGAGAAAAGCTCCCTTGTGCCTGTTGACATGAATAATCCCCAGCATTTTTAATATAGGCTGCCTTTGCCAGTTGGCTGACACCTGTGCTATGCCGTGAATAAAAGCTATTCGATGACAGTTGAAAAATGGATATGAGGCACTTGCTGCTATATTCCCTCTGCTGTATGGGAGCTATTCCCTATTGTTTATCATATGCAGGAACGTAGAGATGCTAAAGGCAACTTGAATGCAACCAGGGGTGACATGACAGTGCAAGACAGAAGAGGGAAGTGAGGCCCAAACCCTATTCCAATAGCCTGCTGCTTATTTATATTCCTCAAACAGCTTTGGTGGCTATAGGAACTTTAAGTCTCTATAAATAATGTGTGTTTTAATGTCTTTACCTAGCCAAAGTGTGCCTTCACATCAATGTAGAAAAGATTATTCTTGTTACCTGGCTGGAGAAAGTTTAGAGTTTTTGTTGTGTCTTGTAAGCAACAGGATTAATAATACACGGTCACTTACCAGCAGCTGCTGCTCTTCAAGAGACCCATTTGTGTCTGTGGGGCGTGCACCACTGGAGAACCACAAATCCCTGGGATGAAGAACATGCACCCCAGAAACATCACACGGGATGGCAGCTCAGGCACCTCTGCGCGAGTGCATGCAGGGTGTTACTGCTAGTCGGGGAGACAAAGATAGGGATTCAAGTCAGATTCAAAAGAGTGAGGGAGAGAATGTTTGGCTAGTGGAAAATGGAGATGGAGACCCAGGTGTCAGCGGAGCATGAAGACGAAAGCAACATGGAACTATCTAAGAGCAAGACAAAATAAGTAGAAAGGAGGGATGACTGAAAAACAGACAGGAAAAGGAGCAGGAGGAGCGAGATCAACAATAAAGTTACTGAGGGCCTTCGAGGGGAAGATAGGGAAGTTTCACTGGAGGCTGAGGGAGATGTGACATGGTTGGGATATGAGAGATGGGATGGTGCGTCACAGCTGTGGGATGTTTAGCAGGAGACTTCTGAGCAAACCAGGTGGAAGAAAGCATGAGGAGGAGAGGGAGGAGGGGCTGCTGCAGCATGAGCAGGTGTGGCACAGGAGGAGTCTTCTGAAGATGGATAGTAAGGGAAAGGTGGATTTTAAAGAAGATTTAAGACATCCTAATACCTTAGGAGACAAAACTTACAGATAATCCATGAAAGCCCTTTCATAAAAAATAAAAAAATAAGAAACCACAACCAATTTTAAAGGATTAACAGGAAGAGAGCACGCCATATACTCAGCAGCCAGAAGTCCTTAAAAAAAACATATCCAGTGAACTGCAAGAGATATCAACAAGAAAACGGCCCTTTTCTACAAGCAGAGCATTCACTTGATTGCAGACAACACTGATCCTTGCCCTGGGTTTTGCATGTATTGATAAGGAATAATACGCAGACTTTGAAGTCACTTTGAGTTTTCTCTCCTGCTCAGGTCGTTACCAAAGCTCTCTCTGAAAGCCTCCCCCTTTATCATCAGCTCAGAGCTGGAGCTGGCAAAGCACACCTGCCCTAATGACTCACTGCTAACAACCCTGCACCTTCAACATAAAGTTTCAAGCACCTGAAGTTAGCAAAATGTGGGTGAGCTCTGCAGCATCTGCAGGCAGGCTTGGGTTTCGCAGAGCACTCAGCTGCTCCAGGTGCTGAGGCTCCATGCAAGGAGAGGTGGGATCATGATCCCACCACCTTCATAGCCAGCTCTGTGACAGTCAGGCCAGTTTTCTCCAGCAAATGGATGAGCCAAGAATTGGCACAAAACCAGCCAAAATGGCATGAGAAACATTGAAAGGAGAAAATAATTTCTTTCCCCCCAAAAGAGGGGAAAAAAAATGGTGTGCATACATAGACCTGGTGATTGCAAGGTGAGATCCAGCGACAGCATGAATCCATAATCTCCAGATGACATGTCAGGCAAAAACACTTTGGAAAGCTCTGTTACCAGATCGGCTTTGGGGATGTGTGAGTAACAGCAACAGGCCATAATAATTATTTTTTTAAATGTCACTTTAAGCACAGTTTTCTCCTGATTATCACTAGAGCACATTTCTGGCACAAAGTGCCTTTGTACAGTATATCTTCGTAGTATCTGAAGCTAGCACTCAGCTCCAGGCAAGGATGCTAAAAAACAGTATATCATTTTGCTCTCGCAAGGGAGAATCTAACAATTTGGCCATCTGCTGCATTCCACACCAGTGACAGCTCGTGCTCGTGTTTGGTGATAGAGCTGGGGCTGGCAATGCAGTAGCAGCCCGCCCTCTTCATCCTCCTCCAGCCTCAGCAGCGGTATCCATTGCCACTGCGCCACAGCTCCTCTCGTGCCCTTCCCACCAGAGGAACGTTTCCCTCTTCACCTGAAGAGGGATGAGCCACAGTGCTCCCTCTGTGCACCTCCCTGCTGCCTCGTCATACCCTGCAAATGGTCCCTGACCCTCTTGGTTTACCCCATCTTTGTCTCACTTGGGCCATTGCCACTACCCACTTTGTAGGGCTTCGAAGGTGAAGGATCTGGAGGGGAAGACGTGTGAGGAGCAGCTGAGGTCCCTTGGTTTGCTCAGCCCAGAGCAGAGGAGGCTGAGGGGAGGCCTCATGGCGGCCTGCAGCTCCCTCACGAGGGGAGCGGAGGGGCAGGCGCTGAGCTCTGCCCTGGGGACAGCGACAGGACCCGAGGGAACGGCATGGAGCTGGGACAGGGGAGGGTCAGGCTGGGTGTTAGGGAAAGTTCCTTCACTCAGAGGGTGCTCGGGCACTGGGACAGGCTCCCCAGGGCAGTGGGCATGGCACCGAGCCTCCTGGAGCTCAAGAAGTGTTTGGACAACGCTCTCAGACATATGGCTTCATTTTTGGGTGGTCCTGTGTGGAGCCAGCAGTTGAACTTGATGACCCTTGTGTGTCCCAACTCAGAATATCCTATGATTCTGTGATTCTATGATTCTATACCTGAGGTGGGGATGCTGCAGAGGATGAAGCTGAAGATGTAGGTCCTGGTGAAACGATGCCCATTCCCACATCATGGCAAGTGGTCACAGTCAGAAGAGAGCTGCTCCTGCCTCCTTTCATGTAGCCTGAGCCTTTTTGGGACAAATCTGTTTCAGAGAAGATTGAGAAAGCAATTATTTGGCCACACTGTTTTTATCCTTCCTGCACACGTGAAGAGAGGATCTCATAATGTTATATCTCTACAAAAAACCGCACCGTGGCGTGGAGATACCCACCCTACCTTGCAGTGCAACGGTCAGCTCTGGTGGTGAGGAGCTCAACAGAGCTCACCCCAGCTGGGTGCATTTGCACCTTCAACAGAGGGGCTGCTTCTTCACCGTGCAGACTTTGCTGTGCAGGTGGCCGAGCCCAGAGAGGTTGCGGAGTCACCCCCCCGGGAGATCTTCCAAAGCTGCTTGGACGTGGTCCTGAGCAACCTGCCGTAGGTGGCCCTGCTTGAGCAGGGGTTGGATGGGGTGGCCTCCAGAGAGCCCTTCCTACTTCAGCCATCCTGCTATTCTGCTGCAGCCCAGCATCTCCCAGAGCCCATGTAAAACAAATTGACATCCTTGCCATACTCCCCAGCCCCTGGGCAGCCAGCTAGCTCCTCCTGAGTGCTCCCTGTACAGCACGAGCACCACAGCGTGCCCACCACAGCTGTGTGGGGCTGCAGGTCCTCCCTTGCCCTTCCCAGCCTAAGCGCCCAGCCCTGCTGCGCCCAGCCCTGCTGCGCCCCAGCAGAGTGACATGTATCAGGCTCCTTCCTTGTTCCTCCTGTCCTCCACGTCTCCCAAAAAGACAGCTCTCATCTGCTGCCAGGGGGTAACAAGTCTGACTCATAAGGGCTTGCTTTCTTTTAAGAAAGATGGATGTTTCTGAAGGTCATAATTTTTATGGCTCTGATGTTCATAACCCTGTGATAGTCATGTTCAGCATCTGAGTTACTACAGCACACAAATCGTATTCGTGGCATCCTCGGAGGCCGAGTGCCAAGCTGGGAGCAGATAAACACATTGCACACGGTTTTTAAGCCACAGAGATCCAGAGCAGCTCTGTGCTCTCTGATACAGCGATTTGCCTTCTTTTGGCACGACAAACATATTTAGCTGGTGTTCAACAGGAACCGAAGACCCAGGCACAAGAAGGCAGACCTTGGGCTTAGCTTCACAGCTACTTTTGCTCTGATCGTTTTGCAGAGATCTACATATTCATGCACGCTAATTAGCATGTGTTTCTTTAAGAGAGCTCCTTCTCTTAGCGCTGATCCCCGCCGAGCACAGCGGCATTTGGGATGAATTCACCTGCGGGGCAGTGCCTCGGTGCGGGGGCTCCGCGGGGCCAGCTCAGTCCATTTTGGTGAACCATGCTCGGCAGCGGTGTCTCTCCAGCCTGGGCAGAGCTGTGAAGTCGAGGAAGTGGTCCAGGTCGGTGGAGACGATGCTCTGCTCGTCATGGGGAAGAGGACGCGTGTGCTGCCAGGCAACCGGCTCTGCAGCACCCGTGCCAATGGCTGCGAGCACCTCTGCAGAGGCAGGTCTTCTGAAGGAGCATCCAACCCGGGGCTGCTCGCTGCTGGGGGGCCCTCATTGCTGCCCAGAGCCTGGGGGGCACGCGGCAGCCATGTAGGGAGACGGGGATGTGTCCCCCCCTCGCCTGCCAGGGAGCAGGGCAGGGAAACGGGTCCTTTTTCCCCCCCCGAACTGCCCAGTGCCCACCATACCGATGGGGACTTTGCAGCTCTGGTGTTGGTCAGTGCTGCTCAGGAACAGGTCCTTGCTGCCCCGCGTTTGCACCGGCGTGGGGAGGAGCTGCAGCTTTGGCTCATGGGCTCCGGAGGGATGTCCAATGTTCTGGTCTTCATCTGGGTCTTTAATTTCTCTCCCCAAGCCCTGCTGCAATCTGCCACACGCAGCTTGACAACTGAGGATGGAACAGATTTTACTCGTGACAGATATGCATGCATATAAACATTCCTATATACATATGCATGAAAAACTCATTCAGTAGGATTAGGTAAAATTACCTTAGGGTGTGCAAAACAGCAGTGCCATCCACTGCGAGCATTCCCCTTGCTTACTCATTTTGATGAACTACTTTGATTCCTTCCAGCCTCTCACTCCAGGAATATTCTTGCATAAACAACGTAGAGGTCTCCCTATTAGGAGCTGCAAGAAGTTCCCTTGCAGTGATAATTAGCCCTCTACTATTTCATATCTCCCGGGGAAATGTTTATGTGGTTTCCCATTCAGCTTTTATTTTACAGCTTAAGGGTAGATACCTACAATGTCGAGGAATAAATCTTGTTCCATCCTGCTTTGTCCTTCCTGGGCAGGGTTTGGCCATAAGAACAGTGGGAGAGACATAAGTTATTCAGAGACACACAGATGACATGCACTCTCAACACTTCGTGCCGCTCAGACCCTAGAAATACCAATGTGAGGTGAGAGCAGGTGAAGAGAAAGGCAAGACCAGATAATTTATTGCAGCTCCCCTCTATGGCAGTTACAGATAAATCTCCGGGGATGAAATAATGTTTGCAGAAGACGTTTGGAGCTGGGGGATAGGGATCATGTCCCTTCCTGATCCCAGGAGCAGTTTAATTGCAGTGACAGAGGCACTACAGCAGCAGCAAAGTGCCATTCAGAAACAGCATTTGTGCCCGAAACACCCTCTAATTTCCCCAAATTTCATACCTTGGGCCTCTCATGAGACTGGTGGCACGGCTTTGCGCCACAGCTGGAGCACTGCCTCCTTGACCAAGCCTTCAGCAGTGCAAGCAGCCTGCACCAGGACACAGCCTTCGATACCTCCATGCACAGCACTGCCTGATGCTCCTGCCAACCTTTTATTCCCTCGAGGAAACAGAAGGGGTGCAGGGAGCATGTCAGCACCCCACAGGCCCATACAGAAGCTTGCTCTTCGGAGTGCCCATGCCCCTGCTAAGGGGAGCATGGAAAAGCCATCAGAAGAAACGCCAGGAAGGATTGCTGCACCGAGGTGCAAAGCAAGGCTTTAGGCTCCTGCCTCTGACTCCCATCAGTCCTAATGAGAGCTGGGGGTGAGCTCGAGGGCTGTAAGGCAAACCGGGTCTCGCCCTAGCAATAGGGAGTGCTACCAGTAGGCCACTGGGCTGGCCTGGAAACTGCTTTTTTTAGCAGGGTGACAATACCTGACTTTGACAGCCAGCGTGCTGGTTTGTGTATGCGTAATCTGCTGCGATCATGTTATAAATCAAGATGAGACTGCTAAAATTATGTATGACCTCATTTGATAGATTATCTAATAAGGAATTTGCTAATGCAGTTTATCACTTAAAAAGCTATACGACTGCTAAGGATGAGTACTTTGCTGCAGCACATTTAAACCTAATTGTCAGAGGAGAAAAGCAAGCGGATTTCAGAGGTGAGTTAGAAGAGCATCCTTATGAGGATGATGTCTTCACTAAATCAGTGGTGCAATGCAGCAAGCAGGGTGGAAAGGACTCTCCTCTGGATAAAGGTACAGAAAGCTGCTAGACGAGGCTGTGCTGTGTGAGCATACTGCATGGAGCCACTGACCAGGAGAGCCCTCCTACCTGTAAATACTTGTATCCTAATGGGCATGCTTGTTTTTGTTGTTTGATCTAACGTTGTCTTTTATTGTTATAACATTTCAGTTCTGTTTCCCTGTCTTGCGAGCAGATCTAAAATCCCTGGTACATTGAAAGAAACTATCTGCCTAGACCTTTAGCTCTAACTAGCTATTCTGGTTATTGTGCTTGTCAGAATGAAAAGAGTAATTGTTTTGCTGCTATATGTTACCATCCAATATTTTTGTTCTTCCAGTCCTGTGACTCATTTAAAAAGACTGAACATCACTTCCACATACACAAACAGAGCTGTAAAGCAGCTCAAGCCAATGAAACAAAGCTTGTTTTGCAGGTTTGTTAACCAAGTATTCTCTTCCAATCCCAGATTTATGATTAATATAGATGCCATTTTATTTCCTGATGATTTTATAAAGCTCATTCTGGGGTCTGAATGCCTGCATGCATTCCCTGGATGGATGATGCTGTTCAAAGCCTCTGAGATAAACATTAAACCTGCTCACAACTCTGTGTGTGTGGGGAGGGGGAGGTGTTAGAAAAGTGACGATTTTGAGCTCCATTTTAGGCTTGGGCAAAACGAGGTGGAGACACGAAAGAGCTTACAAGAGGCCATGCAGAAAATCATTACCAGAGCCAAGGCTGAAACTCCGACTGCCCCAGTCCCCATCTTGGCTCCTGACTCCCTGGAACAAAGCTAGCAAATGTCCCCTTCCTACCCCCGAGTACATCCTGCTGCATTTGCAACCCTGCCCTAAAGGTGGAGCTTCTTTTTCATGGGAAATCATTTTGTGGCAGAGATGGGGAAATCGGACATTGCTTTACAAAAAATAGGACGCGACCATTGGCAGAATAAGGCAGTAGGTAAATTTCATGGAGTGCTACTGAGTCAATGCAGTAGGAGAAACCTCCACATTGACTTAAGTGAGTAACCAATGATTTGGGATTGTACAGGTGCTACCGGTGTCACAAGAAAAGCAAAGACGCCCCCGAAGCATCATAAATCCCAGGGACAGGAACCAAGCAGCGTAAGGAGGATATTTTGGTAGTCATAAATGAGAATCACGTAGGGGGAATCCTCATAACATTTGCATGGGAGGCCCACCTAGATATTATTAGGCCTCTGTTAATAATGCAGTCCCAGTTGAGCCGCTGGGACTGCTCCTGAGAGAACTGGAGTCTGCGTTTCTGTGTGAGCACACAAAACACAGCTGTGTGTATACATCTGACTGGAATGATTTATCTACAGAGGAGAAAAACACAAAGTAACGGCAATATCATCTGCCTCGTTAAATGGCCGAGCTCTAAATCGGGGGAGCCACTTGAGGGGTAAGAGTGTAGTTCATCACCATGCCACATCACCGTTTGTGGTTTTCCCCACCAACATTAAATGCTGCAAACTGAGTCAGTGGATTTTACATTGAAGACATCTCTACAACAAGCTGGACTCGGGGCACCTGCTCACTCACCCTAGACTCTCAAATAACCCCTCAATTATAATTTTCAGTCACAGCTGACATGGTTTAGACAAAAGTTTCATCATAAAGCCCTCGTCAGTCATTCCTTGAGCCATCCAGTTTCTCAAGCATCTTGGCAATACCAAGATAAAATCTGACTATCCATAACACTTCTCAGAGACCTGCCAGTCACTCTGCGATGCAGCCTGCGGTGGCCAGGCCAAAACAGCTCCTCTGCATTTTATCTCCTCGCTGCTATCTGCACAGCAAAGTGCAGGCAGCTCTTCTGAGCCCAGGTTATCACAATTAAAGTCCACTGGATGTGGTGATGAACCTCATTCAAGACCAACAGAGAACAAAGAAAACAAATAAAGGTCCCAAGCCTGTGCCTTTGAAGTTTAACACTTTTTTTCTCCAATGCACATCTATTCAAAACACGTTTTTCACTCCCACTGGGCAGTAAACCTTGCCATGTAGCTTCATGTACTATGCTTGGGCATATGGTTAGCAGTGCACTATGAACCTACACGTCATAAAATAGCACTTAGTCAAATTTTTCTTAAACTGCCACCTATGGGGCCAAAAATATCCTCCAGAAGACTTTGGAAATACATGTTGAGGTTGCTATCTGGTGCAACAGGCAAATTCTCCTGCTGTGTAAATCAGGAGGTGGATTGCTCTGAAAACACAAGGTAAACATTCCTAGAAGGCCAGAACCGAAATGCGTGATAGCGAGCATCCGCTGATCAGCAGTCAGAGATTTCACAGAGCACAGGAGGAGAGCAGGGCCACAGCCACGGTCATCTCTGAGGACCACGCTACGCTCCTTCAGAGGATGGAAATCCCACCCCAGCACGCGTTCTCCCAGATCATATGGGAGATCTGCAGCTGAGTCACCGTTAAATAGCAATGCAGAAATTTCCAAGGCTGTAAGCAGCAAAGTTTTGCAGACATCCCATTATGTTCGACTTACATAATCTGAGTACTTAGCTGCTCAGATAATATAGTGATAGAGCTTTGTGAAATTGAAAAAGAAAATGCCTCTCTCAGTTAGCAGGATAGCTGGAATCGAATTACAGCGCTCCAGAAATCTGTAAAGTAAGTCCCATTTCCTTCTTGGCTTTATCGGACATTTCCTAGAGGGCCTCGCTGCAGCAAAGATGAGACCTCAGCCCCTATAGCCCTGACATCATTTACACTGAACTTTGACTTCTCAAAACATTATCTTGCTTTTGGAAACAGAAGCCTCTGGTGACTCAGAGCTACAAAAGGGCAACGGTCAGGGTTCAAACAGCAGTCTAAAGACGTCTGTTTTCTTCCTGCTAAACTGTGAAACTTGTGTTAACTTCAGTAGGGATTCTTACTTTGGCCTGTATGTAGCAACAACATTTTGCAAAAGACAGGCAACTATTATCTCCAAGTACCCTGAAGATAAACCCAGGCGTCTTGCACAAGTCTCTGCAGCAAGGAACTGCAGCTAGTGTGGCGGAGTAACGATATAAGCATGTTATACCTAGAAATATTTCTTCTCTGATCACAAATTTTGGGGTTTATCTATGTTACATAAAGTACCAAGGAGTTAGATCCTCCACTGGCTTAAGTCATAGCTCTGTGAAGGCAAATGGAATTATGCTGATTTATATTAGGTGATCACATATTTGAAAAACATATTTGACCTAGATGGCTGATAGACTCTCAGCGAGGCTCTCTAGAGGAAGATAAAGGGAGTAGAAGGAAATAAGCCCTTTTAGAAAATAATACTCTCATGCTTTAGTAAGAAATACGCCTTACCTGGTGAAAAACGCACCCTGTCTTCATATGTACAAGACATTTTATCCTCTAATAAAATAACAACTTGTGATCCAGAAGCAGGATGTGCAGACATACAAACAATACAAAGGGGTGCTTACTCCAGAAGTGTTTCCCTTGCACTGTTCCTGGTAGCTTTGCCTGCTTTCAAAAGAAGTAGCACCTCTGGTGGCTCAGACTCCGAGCAGGTTATCCGAGGACTCTTTTTTAAGTACCAGTGTACTTAGAGATGTGATTTATCGCGAAGGCAGACTATGCAAATGAACATACAATAAACTTTTGCAGTTCCACATTTTTTCCACTCCAAAGATTCTTCTCCCATTGCCTGACCCTTTGGTGCAAAACGCAACAGCAGCTTTGAAGCTGGTATGTAAACTTCACATGCCAGACAGAGGGAATGCTGAGGACATCCGTAGCTGAACAGTTTCCATGACGGGAAAAGACCACATTCATGTGAGGGTGGAAAATTTGGTTTACCAGCAGTCAGGCCATTTGCTGTGGAATAATTCATTCGCCACTGGCAGTGAGCAATGACTGCTTTATGTTGTGCAACTGTCCTTTGGAAAGCACGGGCATCCAGCTCCCACAACCCCATGCAGAACTGAAAAGGGCAAGGAATGGGGGCAGAGGAATTCAAACTACCTGCTACCAGCAAGCAGACCTGACTTCCAACCAAGCACCTGCCATTAGAGCTGGCTCACAACAAAATCAGCATTTCCTTTGTGGAGTCTCGTATCTAAGGCTAGCCAGGGATGAGAGGTACGGTGCCAAACCATTTTGCTTATTGACAAGAAAAATCCGCCAGTTCTTTGCAGTAATAGTAATAAAAAGGTAGCTACCAGCCATGCTACTATTCCATCACTTTGAAACTGATGCTCAGGATGTGGTATTACTTTTTGTCTTTATTTATTTCCAAGCATTACTGCTTGGCAGGCAAATCTCTTGGACCGTGATGTGTACCCATCCTTCCAGCATCTAGGTTTTCACAGTGATATTAATACTCAAGAATACTGGAACAGACCTAAGATAAATGTCCCCCTGTCCTCTTTGCTGGGTCCTACGCATCAGCTACTGCGTTGTATGGATGAAGAAATACTCAGTCTTCCACAATCGGGTGGAGAACAGCTGAGGGAGCTCTCAAAGTGAAATGCTGGGAGCTCGCTGTATAGAGACAGGATGGACTATAAATCAAAGCTGCTTTGAGCTGCCTGATATCCTGGGCCACACACTGTTTGACTTTGCACCTGCAGCCTAGCCTCCCCGTGCTGCAAAGTGGCTGGGTCGGTGCAGCATTAACTAGGCCAGGATGAAGAGGTGCAGGCCGAATCGGAGTGAGCTGGTGCTCCATCCCCAAGAGGAGCAGCCAGCTCTGCTGCTGGGCACGCTCCCAGCGACCCAGGTGCCCTACCTCCAACACTCACCACGCTCCCCCCCGGCTGCTCCCGGAGGACAGGAAGGTGTTCCCTCAGGTGCTGTAATTTAGCTCTCCCAGGCATCAGTCCTGCGCACCCAAGCAAGGACAACGGGATGTTTAAAGCTGAAACAGCCAAAGAATATATTCAAGAATCTTTGATAAAAGCTACAATTTTATGCACCACGGAGCATCCATCAAGGAAATGCACGGAGCTAGTGCCACAAAATAATTACATGTGCAGAGTCCTTTGTAAACACAGCTTTTATGTGCATCAGCACAGCTGGGGACAGTGTTTAAAAATACAATTATGTAATGCATTTCGTGTAGTCCGTGAGCCATTCAAGTGATACCATCAGTTCAGCAAAATTACATGCAGCAGTTCTGTATCTATTGGCCCGAGCAAAGAAACATTTTTCAAGAACATTATTATTTTTTTTTCTCCTGCTATGAAATAGATTTGTCTCTGATGCCTACGGGGAATTTGTGTCTCTGTCATTGGCCACTTTCTCTCCTCCTTTCACCAATGAAGGAGAAAGAAATGGGGAGTTATTTTTGGCCTTGCAACAGACTCCAGCATCTAAATCAGTTAGTTCTGAAACCACTTGGGGTGGTGTTGGTTCTCTTTTAATGGCTTTACAGAGAAGGAATTTGTGATGTTTGACTGCTAGCAAAAGGAAACAAAGCAGCTGTTGTTGGATAGAAGGGCAAAGCAAGGTTAAGACACTCTGTAATGAAGCAGGGCCCAGCCTTTAACACCAAGTGTGCTGCAAGTGATGAGCCATGGCCAGCACAGCACAGAAGAGGCTATTACTAAGCCATACGCAGGCTACAGTGTGGTGGGTGATCTCTATTAAAATGCACACAGAAAACAGGCTTACAGCTATACTTATTTCTGACACCCACCCCCCACCCCTGTTTATTTCATCCTTGTGATGCTAATAAAATATTAGCTGCAGAAAATGTACAGGAAGCTTTGCTTTCTTCCTCGTTTAACCTGATGTTGCAGCTGAGTTGAGATGATGCAACAGTAAAATTTCCGAGAGAGTACTTAACCACTGCTGCTAAATGGTAGCGACACCATGCACAGATATTTATCTGAGACAAAAATAGAGCTTTATAGATACTATTTAAAGGCCGTTTTAAAGTCTTAAAGCTTTCAATGTTTTGTAGACAGTAGTTTACACGTCTTGGCCAAATCCCACCTGGAAAATTAAATTTGACCTATCAAAAACTTTGCAGGAGATCCAGCAGTTGGCTTTTGCATTTAAAGAGACCATTAAAGAAATCTGTACTTAGTTTCAGAATATGAGATCCACAGCTGGGAGTAGCGAGATAACTGCTTCTCCTATTCAGGAGCTGCTTGGCACAGAAATAAGACTTGATGCTAATTTCTAAAAGTGGGATCTGATATCTGCAAAGAGATTCCCTCTTCTCTGTTAGCTACTGGGCCAGTTGTAGTATATGGGATACCACAAAAAGGAGTGTGGACCAAATAAAGGTGTCTGCATTCCTGCATGCATGCTAGCATCATTGAGAAATAGAGAGCGCTCCTCGCTCACTCTCTTCCTCCCTAAGAAAATTGTATTTCTTTTTGCTTATTGGTACAGCACTGATTAGAAGACAGAAGATAGCCAGAAGAGTCCATCACCCGTTATGGCATGGCAGAGCCTAGTGAAACAGGAGCTGTGCATTGGGACCTCGTTAGGACAGTCTGTGATGCTCAACAGGACAGTGCTGTGTCTGAAAGACGGGCATGGACACAATCCAGCTACGTTTTTAAAAGGAAGCAAATACTACAGCACCGCTTGAAAAACATCCGAATTGCCATATATTTGATTACAGACCTACTAAACTATTCAGGTCTTTCCTTCCCCACTGAAATCCCTGTAAGATACGTTTTGTAGATGTAGCTCTTTGTGCTCTCTCTGGTAGAGTCTGCATATATTATCTAGATAAAGACTTACATAGTGCATCCCACCTCAGCTGAGGATTTTCAAGGGAAGCAAGACAGCTATCACTCCTTTGCCTCCGTTGCACAGACTGCTGTCATATAGGTATGCTGGTGACCATATTTCATGTCAGCTTACACAAGGAAGATGGGTCTTTGCATTCACGTTTACAGATATATGTGTAGGGCATGGATACTGAGCAGAATTTTTATATATTATTAGGAAAGATTGGCTTTGGGAAGATCTAAGCAGATAAACAGTGTCTATAACTAAACTTGAGGAAAAGCAATGCTCTGCATTTTTGAAGTAGCACTCAGTAGCAGTTTGTTTTGTTTTGTTTTTGAGGGAGAGAAATTTATCAACTTGAACAATTGCTTCTTTGCAGCACAAAGTATATGGTGTAGTCAGTCAAAATGAAACTGTTATTGCCTCCTACCATGCAGACAAATGGAAGGTATAAACAAACAGTACTTTTAAATTGACTTGCTAAGCGGAATTGGTCAGTAACCTGCTAAGAAATATTTTGGTGTGTGGTATCACCATTGAATGTGGGAGTTTTGTGTTTTGATGTTTGTTTTATTTTTCCTGTAAGATGCAACATTTTATATTATCATGCTAATTTGCAACTGTCAGTTTAAATGTGCTTGCTACTCTTGAACAGGACACACACAACTCCATTCCTGTAAACAGGGAGCTGGATTTTTTGCACGTTGTTAAGCAAACACCCTCAGGGTTATACGTCTGTAGCTTGTTTGCACAGAAGGCAATACCTGTGAAAGTCTAGCTCAGGATGTATTGCACCAACCGGTGAAGACCAAATTCTTCTGTGTGTGTTTTACCCAATCCAACTAGAATGGTGTGTCTGTAAACTGACTTGAAAGATTTACAGTCTTGGACTCTAAAATGCTATATTTACTACGTTTCAAAGGAAACATGTTAAGTAGAGTACTGTCAGCAGATGAGACATGGGGAAGAGGCAGGCATGGACAGGCAATGTGACTTCCTCAGGATCACATAACAGATTTGTAGAAGAATTCACAGCAGAGCCCCTGACTTGTGTGCCACACATTGCTAACCGCTTCTCAGGTCCAAATTGCTTGCAGTCTGCCTTTCTGTAGAAACATCACAATGTTTCTCTGCCACAGGAGCAGCAAAGAACATGTTAATTGGACATTTGGTAAACAGATATGTTTTAAAGATCTTAACACAAAAAATACTTGGAAGGATATGTCCTATCCAAGTGCAATCAGCACAAAAATTATGAATTAAATGCTAGTAGAAAAATTTGATCAAGGAAAACACTTTCCAATTGAACCTACTTTATATGGCCAGAGGGAACTTTCAAAAATAAGTCTAAATAATTTATTTCAGTATCCACTGGGTGAAGCCGGGGTGTGAATTTTGGGGTAGAAAAGTACAGACATCACATTGATGTCCTAGAAACAGAGGAACAATACCACTTCTACCTTCACCAGAGGAGGAAGGACCCCAGCATTAACATTTAGCATGGAAAAAAAAAAAAAAAAGTAAAAAACCTGGGGAATCCTTCACACTGTGTCTACAGATATTCCCAAGCAGCCACAATGAGGTTAGTGCTAGGTATATTTATTAGTTAACAGAGTTACGTAGCT
Organism: Cygnus atratus; assembly: GCF_013377495.2. NCBI lineage: Eukaryota > Metazoa > Chordata > Aves > Anseriformes > Anatidae > Cygnus > Cygnus atratus. The sequence goes on along the minus strand of NC_066364.1, from coordinate 91,622,896 downwards.
GTATCTAAAACTCTTATTACTTTAAACCAATCAATCATACTTAAAATATGGTACATATGTGAAACCGCTACCTCTTCCAAAACTGACAACTGCCTTGGCATGGCAGAGTAAGTAATACTGCAGGGTAAACAGTGGGATTTAGTCACATGTTCAAAAGAACATTGTAAGAAGAGCCATCAACCTCATGACCTTAAATTCCTACAATACTCTTCCTTTAATCTCTCATACTAATGTTATTTATCTGGTGTTTATTAAGGATTCAACTTAAATGTGGTTTCTAGTTTCAGGTGCCTCACTGAAGTCACCCAACTGTTAGAGATACTGCACAGCAAACTTCAGCTGAAATAATGAAAGCAATGGGCAATATGCACATAATCGCATTTCATTTCCCCATGATTCCCAGTCTTCCAAACACCACTGCTCAGCCCACATACACACTCAAGCTGTATTTCCTTTAAAAGTTGGGAGTGATGGAAGCACTGGATATTTGGGGAACTTATATCAAGATACATTTTTTAGGTAAGAAGATATCAGCATATGGATTTCATGAAGGAAAAACACTGACCAAAATGCCATAGCAAGTCCAAATAGTTACGCAGAACAAGAAATATGAAACTGAAACCCAACTTGTAACCACATCTTGGTGCCATGCAGTTGCAGGTACTAGTTTTCTTCACAGTCCAAATTCTCATGTACTTCCCTGACCATAAAACAGAAAGTTGAGAACATGACCATCTTGACTGGCAGACAGAACAGGTGGATGGCAATTTTGAACTACTCAGAAACTACAAAAGAGACTCAGCCTTTGGAACAGGAGGTGCTAGTCAGCTTCTTCCATGATGATCCTCCAAAGCATCTGATCATCAGGATGTTTCCTACCACTCACTATATACAACAACAAGAGAAGTGGTGCTATGTCCTCTTCTCATCAAGAAGGGCAACAACAAAACAGCCATTTTAAGGAGAAGGTGATAATCAACTTCTATACTAGGAATCATCACCTAAGAGTACTGGGAATGTTTCTTTCCACTAAGGGAAGCGTATAGGTACATGTGGAAGGAGGTCCACCAGGATATGATGGCGGGTTCCTAGGAGTTTTTATGACTGTTGGCCTAGACCTAGACACAGTTTTGAGTATTCTCTCATCTGGCACACGCAGGTGATACATTGGCCTGTTATAGATTCACAGAGTTTAAGACAAGCAAGGAGTATTACAATCACCTGTTCTAATCTCCTACCTATCACTAACCTGTTAATTTCACTTAGAAATCCTGCATAGAACTAAATAACTACCTATTTCCCTAAATAGTTGGCTATAATGCATCTTTTGAAAAGTTATTCAGTCTTGTCTTAAGGAAGAGTATATGAAGAGTCATTCCTTAGGAGGTTTTTTTTTTTTCCAATATATGACCATTTCAAAGCATAAGCAAAGTTTCTCATTTGAGCTTGGCTTAGCCTCAATTTCCAGATGGCTGAGCTTTTCACCACTTTGCCACACATTCTCTTATGCCATTCAATTTAATTTTGTGTGCGTGTGTGTGTGACCAATACAATATTACCATGAAAGTACTGTATATTAAGCAAATCAACTCTTGGTCTTCCTGATGAGACTAAATAGGCAGAGCTCTAAGCCACTCCAACAGATTCCAGGACTCAAATTTGTTTGTGGCTGTCTACACAATCCTTAGTAATACCTAGGCAACTAATGTCTCAGTCATAAACATTCAACACAGTAAGTAAAAAAAAAATAAAAAATTAAAGAAATTGAAATAGGAAAGGAAGATAGGAGGAAAAAGAGTGCATGCCCAAATCAGCAAGTCTGCAACATAACGAAAGACACCATTCAGGTCTAGACTTGTTTCCTTAAGTTCAAACCATACCTCCTACCACCGTTTGAATGAAAAATTAGGGAAATAGCATTTCTGAGGCTGAACAAAGCTTTTAGATCCCTCGCACTGTACACAGAATTGCTCGGCCACTTCACAGGACAGCGCTCAGACTATGTCCGTGACCAAAGCAGCGCAGGGAGTACAGCCAGGCCAGCGTCGACCTGGCTGGAGGGGTGGCTGTGGCAGAACTCTGCATCCCGCTGCCAAGAGCAAACTGGGACCGCTTCCACCCAGCCCTTCCGTAGGTCATCTGTTTTGACCTGGAACAGAGCACTGATATTTGGGCTTCAGGCCGTGGCTATTCAAAGGACTGAGTTCATGTTTGCTAAGCTGTTAATTACTGTCCAGGACTTAGTGTAATACCAATGACACAGCAGGAAGTATACCAGAGCCTCCACTTTGCTGTTCTCCACCAGTACCAAGGGGACTGTAAACCACTTCTTACCTCACGTTATTCTGTTTTTAAAACTATCAGATCAGAGTTTCAAGAAGGAACCATCCTAGGAATGGCATATAGTTAAAAGAGAGGCAATTTCCAATTACTATACTGGGTAAAAGCCAGAGACCAGATTCAATTACCTTGCACTTTGCAGTTTACAATCTGTTGGTGCTCATTCTAGCAGAGGCTTGTTAAATGCTTACTGGAGGCCTTCAAAATATGCTTACCTGCTGAAAAAGAAGAGGTTCTCAGTCCAGAACCTCACCATAATGTAAGCCATCAAAACCCAGGCCAGACCCCAGCCTCCAATCAGAAACTCCACTTAAGCAAGGGTGGCATATGGCTGAGATTTGGCCCCATAAAGAAACCTCATGGACTACTGAGCAATATCAATGTGAGCTCAGATTTGAAATGTGAATTCATCAGAGTACAGAAATCTGTCACTCAGATACCAACAGGTACACTGACCTACTATTTACATGTTTCTAAATCCAGAGTTTGAATGTCCTTCTTCAATTTTCTTCTTTTCAGTATCAGGATTTCCTACCCTCACGGTGTAGTTGCTGTGGCACATCAAATCTCCAGAGCTAGCAATGGGTGTGTGGCAAAGGTGCTTGTCCTAATGTTTCCTAGAGCACATTCAAGTAGATTGTTATTGGGAACACTCCCAAACAAGGCAAGTTGTGAAATCCAGAGGACCACAAAGGCAGTGAGATTCCCAGGCAGGTGTCCTTTACAAGTTTCTACTCACAGCTACAATACAAATTATCCTTTAGGTATACTCAAGAAAAAAAGCAACAACAACAAGCAAGCAGCAGTGCTCCTTTTTGATCTTCTCTAGGAAGCCATATAGCAGTGATACATGAACTGAAAACACCAGTATGGGGTTCCAAAGAAGCCATAGCTCAGGCAAAACACATGGTGACTCTTGACCTGTTACAACAAAGCAGATTCAATGCAGAGCATTAAGAGTGACAACAACAACAAAAAAAGCAAGATGTTTACATTTTTAAACTCATCCCAGAACTGAGTTCAACCCACACACAGATTTATTTCTTCCCCCCCTTTTGCACATCTACTTGCACGGACCTTGTCAAACACCAGAAAATGCTGGTGTTCTCCTCCTCTGCTTCAGTTTCAGAAACAGCAGCATGCAACTCATAGTATATAAAGATGAGACTAATTTTCCAACAAGAAAGTCACCAGAATCAATAGATCATCTAACAAGGCAGATCAAAGTGATCTAAAAAACTGTTTAGGGGACTAGATACCAGCAAGTGTTTTTTTTCCATTAAATCTTGGCTATTAACAATGGAATAGTGTGAAATTAGCACACGCCTGAATGGGCCATTGACCTTATATTGTGGATATTTAACCTACTGTGTAATGGTGCAGCACACCATGAAAAAATGCAGTTCAAAGTGGGCAGCTGCCACCGTGGATTTAGGTTTCCTCCTCAGATGCGTTCATTTTTTGTGTTGAGTTTACATCTATTTCCTTTAAACTCTGTGACCTCTTTGCTCTTCTTTCTGAATTTCCTTTTTTAACCTTGCCTTACCAAGTGTTAGTAAAGTTTCTGTTTTGGTTTGGGGTGTGGTGGAAGCCAAAGATACTTATCTGCTATTGTTCCCAGCAATAATGAACTCCTTACCGTAACATGGGCTGAAGGGGCTTCAGATAATCAGAGAAATTTCAGGGGGAAGCATATAGTCCAGCTCAGGTTGCATGAGTTACTCCAAAGTCACCAGAGGAACCAGGTCATATAGCAGACGGCAATCTAAAACCCAGATTTGAACAGGTGTCAGTTGACCCTCCTGCCACGAAAAGTGATCAGAAGCAGCACCCTGGGAGGATGGACAGGAACATGTCTGGGACGAGCTGCAAGCACAAGGGACGTGGCACTGTTTGCTGCCCACAGAGCGCAGAAGGATGCAGCAAGGAGCAGGGCCGCTCGCTCTTACCTCTCCAGCCCCTGGGGAGCACAGCCAGGGCGCTCAGGCAGCATCCCTGAAGAGATTTATCCCTAAACAGGGGAGCCGAGGAAGATCCGAAGAGGAGAATTTGACTTGGGCAGTCTTGAGGAAAATCCCAATGCAGTCCTGAGGTGGAACGAGGGGAAGGCGAGGAGTCGGGCAATCTCAGAACCTCAGCAGCCGCGTTATCCATTGAAATGGAAGCCACGTGCAGATTGGATGCGGGCTAAATCGGACCTTCTGAGCTATGAGTGTCATTGGGGAACGGAGCCAAAGGGAGCTTTGAAGCTGCGTGTTTTTAGCTAAACAAACTAAATGTTAACAGAAGGCACTGACACGAAGTTGGCGCTCACGAGGAAGAACTTTCCCTTCCTCCCCCCGACGAGGCAGCAGGCCAAGCCGAGAGCCGATGATCGAAGGTCAGGCCCCGCTCCCAAGCCTCACTGCTTACCAGGATCCTGGCTGGAAACAAATGCTTTCGCACGACAGTTGCGCACGTTTGTAGGGGTTGCTGAAAGCTCTGTTTCAGTTAGCGCGGAGGCAATACACGCCGGGTTCTGGGCAGCATCAGTATGCCAGCTATTCCGAGTGGCAGCCCGTCAATACCCCGCTCCTGGCAGCTTGGCCGCGGGCACCGCTGGGAGCAGGGACCTTGCCTGCCTTCCTGCACAGCGAGGGGGCCAGGGCAGGGACGCGAGCACTTCTGCCACTGGCAGTGCTAGGCTCTCGGCCTACCCCAAAAGCTTTCGCTTCCAGGATTATCAGCTCGGCACCACTATCAGAGCCCTGTATTTACTGTAATAACATGTTTCCAGACTTGCTTTGGAAAAACACAAGCTTCTGCAGGTGAAAAGGCTGCTACCGTGAGCTTTGAAGGGTAGCTTTTAGCAGCCTTACTCAATTGCACCTCCTGCCAGTCTTAGAGGCCTGCCTAGCTACCCTCCCCAGAAAGTTACTATCTCCTCGCTTGCACTGAAAACTATTATTTGTAGCACTTAAAGATCACGCAACTTGGGTCACAGAAATAATTATTTATACTTTGGGAAGGAAACACGCAGCATTTCACATTTCCTGCACAGAAGACCCTTTGGTTTTTCTCAGTTTGGATCTTGGCTACAAACTGCATTCCAGTTTTTGACCTTGAGCTGCCAGGAAGTAGTGTCTGGACTAGACAATAAGGAAGAAACTCAATATTTGAGTATGTGTGTGCTGTGTGCTTTTGAGGAGAAGGTCCTAGGCCCACTGATAAAAGAAAGCCCCCAGTACCCATGGGGGATTTTCTGCTTCTGTTAAAAGCTTGCTGACTTGCTAGGAACAAGGACTTTCTTCACTGCTTGTCAAAGTTACTTAAGGAAAGAATTAGAAGAAATACTTAAAAGTCTGCCTAAAAGGCACCATACTGGTTAAGAGAAAGGCAGGGAATTGGATATTTTTTTTGGCCCCTGATACTATGCCTGGCAACTCCATGCTGCTGTGTCACATGTACACACCACTGTGCTTGGTAGAAAAATTACAAGAACTTAGCAAGGAAAGTGGCAAAATCATACATCTAATACAGGTGGGCTAAAACGAAGCTGAAGGGGAAACAAAAGATGATATATCCAAACACTGGTTGTTAATGAAAACAATCAGTTAATGAAAAACTAAACTTTTCTTCATTGAGCTAAACAGTAGTTGGAAGTGAATGTTAACCAAACTTAAGTGTCAAACTGAGAAATGAAGCTGCATTTTTTCAATGAATGAAATTAACTTGGGAGAGGGTTGGCACAAAGTCTAAGCAGAAATAAAGATCCACTTCAATCCATAAAATAGGCTTTAAGCCATAGACTTCTGTCTTCACCAGGGCTCATTTTGTCCTTCAACAGGACAAGAAAGGAATGGAAGGGAACAGAGGAAACCAACACAACAGCTTCAGAAAAAAAAATAAATCTGAAGTTGGAAAACAGCAGCTCAGCATGCTTTGTGGGTTTTCTTCCCCCTTTTAAATTATTGCAGCATTTATTCCTCCACAGTGTATTCAAGTTCCTTGTATCCTCATCACTTCAGAAAGGAATTTGAGAGCAGAGTGGGAGTGCACAGCTAAGTATATGATTTGGATTACCTGCGGCTTTCTCCAAAAATGCAGATTTGTCTCTATATCAGCTGATTTTGGAGATGCGCCAACTAAGTAGGTAACACATACAAGAAAGTCAGTAGCCCCATTCTTTTCTTCTTAGCAATTACCTCTTTCAGTTGGGAGCAAATTTTTTTTTTGAGGCTTTGTCGTATTGCCAAAACATGTTCAAACACAAAATTGCTTGTTATGCAGCAAATAATCCTTACTTCATGCAGTGTCTAAGACCCTACAATGACAGATCTCTGCACAGGGCACTTCCACACTCATGCAGAACTTCCTGACATCACTGAGGCTCTGCAGAGATGTGGAGCTCACTGCACACAGGGGCCACATCAGCAAAACACATCAATAAAAGTTTGCAGGCTACCAATAAACAACAGATTTCTATGTGCCTTCCTTGCCTAAGCAATGCCAGTGCAGAAAAACTGAAATGCACAGGGCAAAGTTTACTTTCCTGCTCCCTATCAGGGCATGGAAAAACAGGCTTTCACTTGCTACTCTTCTCTCAGGTCTACCTGTTCCCATTGACCTTGAGCAGGGCAGATCATAGTGCAGAAAGCAGCACCATAGTTCAGCTTTCTTGAATCACCTGGTTTCCATGTGAAGTTTAACCTCATTATCAACCGCTCTCATTGTCACTCTCAAAAAAGGGCCCTTGAAATCCACAGGCTATAAGTTAATCAGTGCCGCAACTCCCACAGAGTACTTAGTTCTGAAACAAAGATGACTGATTTTTTTTTTTTTGCAAGTTTGTCGCATTTTATTCTGCAGATTTAAAAATTAAGCCATCATGCATACCAAACTCATCCACTTCAGTTACTTTGCATGTAAGTCTTGATTTCACTGGTTGTTCAGTATTCTGTATTCATTTTGTGCTCAAAGATGAAAACCCCAGCCAGAGTCAGGTCCTGCTGAAAGCTCTGACTCATTCTCATATTTCTTTTTTGCTCTAGGGCTTTTCTTTCTTCCTAACCTTTATATTATTTCTCTTTAAGAAAGACTATGAAAAAAATCTTTCCCTCCATTTACTGATGCTAGTGAGAGTAATGGCTTTTGTTCATAGTCTTTATATAGCAACATCACTATTCTCCTCTGGCTTTTTGATGAAATAGCACACTTCATCTCATCACTAGTCACCAAAGTCAGTTGAAACAATTCTATGGATTCCAACAGGCATTGAAATAAGCCCTTACAAAAACCAACTTGTGTCGTTTTACTAAAATCTGTACTTTATATTAGGAGATCTTTTTGAGGAAAGGTTTTAATATTCAGATCTACTATCTAGGTTACAGGACAACCCGTAGGCCCACAGCTGCCAAAGTGAAAATAAATGGAAACATTTATTGATATCAGACGCATCTCACATGAGAGCTCTATTTCGTCCCGTCTTCTACAACCAGGATGGGAAAGTGTTTGCCAGGTTCAGCAAACTAGTGACCACCACCAAAAGTCTTTAAGACATTCAACTAACCTGGTGGGTGGCCAGTCAGGAGGCAAAGGAGAAGACAGTCCTACCAGTCTACTCCCTGTAGCACAGGCTGTTGTAGGCTCTGGTCCTTGCTAACCTCTGACAGATGCACCAACAGCCCTCCAGAGTTAAGTGATGGCTCAAGTTCGTTCTTATTCGCCTGTTAATCTGTTCTAAGGACAATCACAGCATTTCAGCTATGTTCCAGAAGTATGAGGTTCACGTGAGGTTTGTATCAGATGAAAGCTCCTGGAAGAGGCTCTTTTTTTCTTTAAAACATATGGAATTTAATCCTGTAATCTCAGGCAGCACTTCTCATTGTGTGCCTGTGAGATGAGACCACTAACATCCAGTTCCTGCACAGCCCTGCTTGTGAATGTTCTTACAGCACTGCTCTTCCTTCTCCCTCAAAATCAAGTTGCTATTTGCAACATACAAAATACCTCAGCAGAGGATCAGCATTTCAAGGTAAGTCACTTTTTGTTTTTCAAAGCAACTTACACATTACATCATAAAAGCACTTTTGTGCCCACTGATCTTACCATAACTTTGGATATATCACATAGCAGCCAGCACAGAGTGAGGGGACTACACCTGCTGGAGTTGGTAACACATAGCCTACTACTACTACACCAAATAGAGATAAGTTTTCCTCGAGCAGAGGATTATTCAGATTTATTCTTACCACATCCTTTTACAATAAGGTCATGACCCAACTAAGGTGACTTAACTGTTGGTCTACAGCTTCCAGAACCAAAATCCAAGCAAAAGAAAAAAAAAAGATCTCACTAACCTAATTTTCCCTCCTTGATCCCTTTTCCTCCCTCCCGGCAAGAAAAACAGCCTCAGATTCTTTGGAGGCAGCATTACACAGCCCCCAGGAGCCAGCTTCGAAAGCAGCAGGCTCACCACCCCTGACTTCATGCTGAGCCCAAAGCCTCTTCCAGAGCTTCTACTTTCGGGTCCTTCTACAAAACAGCCTTGCCTCCTTAACAGAGCACTTGCTGCCAGATCTCCATTCCTAATTCGTACGGATGTCCTGTATCTTCTAGCAAGCCTATTCCCCTTCTCATGTGAGTTTGTTGGCTCCCCTCATCTAAAGTAAATACTACAGTAGGTTCAATGCCCATACCCTGAAGGGTCAGGCTCACCTTATGACATGACTGAACGCAGATCTGTGCACAGGGCGATTTGGCCCCTCGGCATCAATCTCTCATTTCACCTGAGCTTCTGGGGCACGAACTGCAGCTCAGCAAAACAGACAGACGTATTTAACTTGATACAGAACAGCCCCAAGGAACTGAGTTACTGACATTGCCTACTCACCCACCTAAATGCTTCACTGCAGAGTTGCTGTGACCTAGCTTTGGCTCTGGATTTTGAACTCTGGAGGCTGGGTTTTTCACTTGCTGCTTCAAAGGAACATAGCAAGCCTCCTTTTTCAGATACTGAACTCCAGAAGGCTTAGCTAATGTCAGGGGAAATCATGAGTCCTCTGGAAGTCTCTGAAGTGTGGGCACATCATGTGCAAAGGAAGACTGTACAAACAATGCAGTCAAATAAGTAAGTTTTGGCAACAAAACAGTCATTTACTGAGAAAATAGCACACAGAGAAGAGGAATCAACTGGAAAGTGCTCCTTTGTAAAATTACTTGCCCAATTTCCACGTGAGCTATCAATGACTCTTGGAAATGACCATGGGGATTTCCAGTCACTGAAGCACTATTGCCAGCTATTTCCATGCCACTAAGATGACAAAGACCCACTGAACAACCCTCCCATCTTCCACACTGGTTGTAGGCATCTTTTCCACTATTTTCAAAGTGCTGACATTTTTAAATAAGAAAATTCCATCTGGCATGGCACTCTGTCCCTCTCCTCCTTTCCATTTCTGAAGCACCACAGGATCTGTGATTTGCCATTGCCACATGCACAGCGCTCAACAGGGATGCAGAGCAGCTCCAAAAAATAACCTAGGCACTCCTCTGAGATGTAAAGCCAACTCCCCCATCTCTGCACTGCCACTGCGGCACAGTTCTTAGAGCAGGAGAGTCACGAAGACCTGAAGAGAGACTGTAGAAAGCTGCATTTCTGCCTGCCCTCCTGAGATTTACTGGAGCAGGACTGCAAGTTAGGTCACTTTATTTCCACATTAACTCCACTGAATAGGAGTGGGCCAGGCACAAGGACTAACACAGGAATAAAACCTGGCCTTTAATCTAAACCCTGAGGCTTGACACAAGCACGAAAATGAAATAGTAAATACCTTTTTTAAAAGGTTCCATTTCCTTCAAATATATAGATGTACTTATCTCTGAGGTTGCAGCTGCCAGCCAAAATCTATCCATCTCAAGAGATGAATAGTAAGTGTGGTAATGAGATCATATCCTCTGAAATGAATTCCCTGATACTCTGTTTGTCCAGCTTCAATTCACAAATTCTGCACAAAGTGTTTCAAGGAACACAGTACATCTCAGCTAAAGATGACTTGTTAATAAACAAGACCATTTTATGAACACAGAAATTAGAAAAGGTCAATAAACAAACTATTTTAGTAACATCATCTGATTTTTTCCCCAAGAGAACAAGAGCAGCAAGTAAATATGTGCTTGTATGAAAACTCCAGCTCCACTTACTATGATGCGGCTAATCAGTGTGCTTAATTGCTCTGGGGCAAGCCTGGCTGTTATCAGCCGAGGATGAGGCCTCGCCTGGATTTGATTCACCATTGGGTATCAAAGATAACTATGCTAAAATGAGCAATAGCAATAGTGATACCAAACACAAATAAGGTGCAGGAAAACTTGGCCCTCCTCTCCAAGAAATGCAGAGTGCAGCCTAGACAGACAGGTTTTGCATTTTTAGAAGTAGCTCCTGATTAAATTTTCCACCAGTAAGTGGATGGATGGACTTTTTTTTTTTGATTGTGCAATAAGCAGGAGAGCTTAACAGTCTGTTAAAACATTTTATCCCCTGCACAGCCATTTCCAGCCTATCTGCAGACTGCCTTTTGAGGTATTGCTGCGTTAAAAATGTTCTTGCCTGAAGGTATTACCACACTGTGGCAGATGTCACTGACTTGGCAGTATTTGAAGGGTATATTAAAAGTCATGCAATTAATTACTTGGCTTGTCATCACAGCACTGCTTTTGAGACATTTAAAATGGTTTACTATTGATAGCCTAATCCTGGAAAGTGCTGAGCACCTCCACTTCCAACCATGGAGGCCCAGAGAGGTGAGGGCTGGAGCAGGCTCCCCAGACACCGGCATTCACGGGCCTGCTCCCGGTGCTGCCGCTCCCCAACTTCTGGGGGACCTGGCCCAGGAACAGGCACCAGGGTGGACACCAGTGCTCGGAGTACTGAATCCTGTCTTAATTAATGGTTTGGGAAAGAGATATTCACAGCAGGCTGCGGAGGGCCTGCACCAGAGCAGAAGCCTGACAGAAAAGGAACGGCAGAGAGGCACTGCCATGCTGGGACCGTGAGCCCACTCCCCGTGGAAGGGACTGAGCACAACCTCTGGTGAAAACAAGGCGGGCAGTGAGGGAAGGGGTTGGGAGGGATGGAATAAAGCCAAGCCTGGGGAAGGGGAGTGGATACTGGTGTTTTCCCCAATGTTTTAGTGTTTCTTTTTGCTTCATAACACCCAAATCTGTGATTAAATATATACAGTATTAATTGGCAGTCTATCAACTTTGTTTTCCCCAAGTTGAGTCTGTTCCATCCACAACGGCAACTGATCTCTGTCTTCATTTCAACCCATGACCTTTCTCACTCCTGTTTTTCTTATTTTCTCCCCTGGCCTGCTGAGGCGGTGGGGAGGGAGCAAGCGGCTGGCTGGGATTTCAGATGCCAGCTGGGGCCATCCCACCACACTTAGACACCAAACCGTGTGGACAAATAGTGAATCACGTGCAGGGAACCAGAAGCTACAGCACACGTGGAAACCTCAATGAAAGACAGCAGCTCCTGGTGCCCACTGAGCACTGAACTCAGCCAGAACAGCTCTGCAAGCCCATCCAGCTGCATCTCATTTCTTCATGAGGAAGTATCTCCTGGGTTCTGCTATGTTTCTGCCAACACATTTGACTTCCATCGTGGGACAGAAAACACAATATAGGAAAGCGTCCTTGAAAAATTGCTGAGTTCTGCTATGTGACAGTAATGACAGCATCTACTGCCAATAAAACAAAAAGGAACAAATTCTGAGAGGGGGGAAAAAAATCTGTAGGCATACAGAGAATAAGTGAAGTAAGAGTAATCTGTTGCCTGGGTCTCTGAAGCACAAATCTTTGGTTAATTTCAGTTGCTGATATTGCTGCTGTTTGTTTCATTTTAGACATACCACCACCAGACTAAAAGGAAGCATCAGATATAGGGTTAGATGATAGAAGATCATTTACACACAGCTTCCTCTTAAATTGATTCAAATTTTCTCAGATATGAGCCAGGTCATGCAAACTAAGATCTCTCTAAACACTGCAAACAGAGTCAGAATAAATATGAATTTGAAATATGAAAAAGGGGGAAGTCTCCAGATATCTCTTTCTCAGCATCCTCAGTGATATGGAAGACAGTAATTGGCACATTAACAGCAGCCACGTACAGTATTAAACCGGATCTTTTCTCAAGTGCTACCAAGGGCTGAGAATTATTACAAGGGAAGAAATATAATAAGTGCGGTTAAAGCAGAAGGAAAATACAGCACAAGCAGGTTTAGGACCTCACCCAAAAGCTACTGAATTGGGCAGTTGAAGGGCAGAAAACCCTGGACTCAGTGATATTTTAGATTTTCCCTGAGTGAGAATGCAAACTAGCATTTTTTTCTGCAGGAAATAAATGAAGCCACAGATATCCCTGTAAGACCAGAGGCAAACCTGAAAAGCAACAACAAAAGTAGTAGAAAATTCTAGAAGTGAAAGCAGGGAGCTAACTAGGCATGAATATGCCATGCAGCTCAGCAAGCTAATGTATTTTTGACTGCAAACACACACACACGATGTGGTGCTGTGCCACGATACCCAGGCCAGCTCTGAATGAGGTATGTGTGTGACCAAAACCTCTGTGGCCATGCTGGCTGGGCATCCCCCTCGCTCTCTGAGGGGTAGGATGCAGAGCTCAGCAGCAGGGAGCATAACAGCAGTGCACCGGCAGGGCCAGCAGAGCTGCCTGCTGGCAGAGCCCTGACTAATTCCCAGCTAGAGGCAGGTCTCAAACCCAAGAATGCTTTCCTTTCCCAGCTATTAAAAAAAAAAAAAAATCACCTTGGAACCATCTATCTATACAGCCTGTAATGGCTGGCTGCACTGACTTGAAAAGCTACCATTCCTTGTAACTGCTAGATGATGTCCCAAACACTGGCTGCTAGCTAGAGCAGCATCCCCAGTGAGGTGAACTCTCAGTTGGAATAGGGGAAATCTACTCCGTCCCAAAGTGCACACCACATGAGCAGGCTAGGCTCACCTGTGTGTCTGAACTCTGTGAAATTACATAAGAAGTTCATCATTTGAGCATCATTCTTATTCTGCACTGATTATTTTTCCTTCTTCTTGTGTGTTGAAAGACATGGATTAACTGGAATTCAGTTGACCTGCTGTTGTTTTAGACTGAATCTTACTTGCTATGTTCACACAAGGTGGCACAGAACTAAGCAGACACCTAACCTAGACAGGCAGGCTTTTATATTATGTAAAGCATAAGCAGATTTCAAAGTAAAGCTACTATTAACCTCTGCCTAATTTCTTCTAAAAGGATTTTTTAAAGAATTTCAAAGCGGGGCAAAGTGAAAGCTGTGTTTCAGAATAAGGCTTGTTAAGCAAAGTCCAGTGAGATAATACATCACTTAAGCATATTGCAATGCTCCCTTCATCTCTCTTTTCTATTAAGCTGGAATCTCTTCACATCAGGTGCTCCCTCTTGTACAATATTCTGCACACCCTGAAACAACGAGCCCTCGATCCCCGGAGTGCCCAGGTATTTATACAGTAGTAATAATCGTAACTATTCTGAGATAGAGGGTGTTACTCCAGGGAACATAGTTCACAGTGTGGATCTTTGGAGTTTACTACTTAATTTGGGAAACATCTGTTGAATATAAAGAAGCAAGTGTACTGCTACTTTCTTCTTTCTTAATCACATACTACAAGCTTCTTATTAGGGACATTCAAGTGACCTGTGTGACAAAATACTGCCTGAATGCTTATTCTTGTGGGCACTGCTACCATCACGCTGTCACAAATCCTGCTAGTAACATTACAGTGACATTTCAGCACCCTGCCAAGAACAGACCAGAGAGTGAACTAGGACAGACAGTTTACTTCTTAGCAGTTTAGTCCATGAATAATGACTCTGACAGATAGAGAACCCAAATTCCTCTTAATTCCCCACCCAATAGGAAAAAACAGGTAAATGCTCCAGCTTTTCCCATCCTATTTCATCATCTACCAGCCTGAAGAGGGGTGACTATGGATCTCAGACACTGGAAACCAGAAGACTACCAGGTAATGTAGCACCTCTCTCCTTTTGTAAGGATAGGATCATTTTCTCTAGGTTACTGTATTCTAAGCATGTATAATGAAGCTAACACCATCATATTATCTGGTCCTCAACAGTGAGGTGCTCTACTGTTACGTTTTTCCCCGTGTTTTGATCAATCCCATCTTTCCTGAATCCTTGTTGATTCTCTCCTCAGATTTCTGTATCAATAACAACTTATCAAAAGTCAAGACTTCCATAACGTGGGGCATTCCAACGATGATGGAGTCCCAAGACCCAACGCTAGGATTTTCAACATTTCTAACAAGCTTCTGGTTCCAAATCAGCTACAGGTAAGCACATTAAAGCACCTATCTTAAACATCTGAGCAAGGTTAGACTGGACAGGCTGTGCAGGGTGACACCTCAGGGTGAATATTGTTTTTTCTATATTTTCCTTGCTCCTGCAATCTAATTCCTCCATCAAACTATGCAGGGTGCTAACCTCGCATCTGCATAAGATATTGACCAACTTCAAGTGGTACTCACTTCAAAATAGACTTTCAGCCCTCTCTAGAAGAAAATGTTCAAATTTGCTTTATAACTAAAACACAAAAAAGAAAACAAAATACTGGTATTACCTTTCAAAGTGCTTTGATAAGACTTACATTGTATGAAAACATGTTCAGTTATAATTGGAATGAAATGCTTTTGGCTTGTCAAATTTAAAAAAAAAGCTTCAAAAGCTTTCCTTTAAGTTTTAAACAAAATGTGTCTGCTCACATGAAATGCTTCCATTTCACTCAATCAGCAATTTACAGCACCAAGCCTGTCTGCCTAAAAGAATTTCAATTCTTTATTTAGTAATTTTGCTCTTGCCCTTTGAGCAGCTGATTATTTTTTACTATTTTCTGCTAGTAAGTGGCACTTACACACGGTAAGCAAGGTACCACTGCACCATGACTTCATAAGAGAAGAATTACCTTACTGGGTACCACACAGCATATGCAGTGCTCTGAATTAGATGAGAGTAATGTGGTTTAGCTTCTCCCCCACAGCCTTAGTGATTCTTGTCTCCCCTAAAAAAGAGGAACAGAGCCAGTGCAAATATTCACACAAAAAAACCTACGTTGACAAAGCAGCAAGTTCAGATTTAAATACAAAAATTCCCTTTAATCAGCTGTGCTTTTTGTCTTCACAGCCCCAGTATGTTTTACAGGATGAATCATTCAGTTTTCTGATGCCCCAAAGAAGAAAACAGCTTTTTGATACCCATCTGCCCAACAGGCTGGGTTGAGAACAGAGGTTCGTTTCAACTTGCATTCTTCACATTTCACGGTGAAATTGTGATAACATACCAAACAAAGCATTTTTAAGGAATTCTTAAAACTGTACCTGTCTGTTTCATGCCATTTGCTGTTCCCTCAGGTCCAAGTATGAAATCTGGGCTTAAATATATCTTCAGTACACGCTTGTCTGTCCACATTTTTATGTTTTAAGGGAACAATCACTAACTTACTTCCTATTTTGCAATCATGTCACTAACTGGTCAAGTGATCAGTTTGGGGTTTTTTTTTAGCATAGTTTGGTTAAATCAATCTTTATAGCTATGCACAGTGAAACTGGTTTTTAAAAGGAATTTTGTAGGGATGTTTAGCTTTGAAAACAGACTAGGGAGGTGCATATTCCATGCACAGTCCCTAGTGGGTACTTCCTGTATCAGGGTGTCCTTGGCACAACTCTCAGAGAAGCAGGCAGACAGGCTTTCAAGTATGCCCTGGTGCCTCTGTGGCACAATAGCATGGCACAAAGGGGTCCGCTGAACATAGAGAGTGGCAATTATGCAGTGCTGGACTTATGACAATGCTACAACATGACAAGCTACAGGCATTACCAAACTAAAAGCCTTGAAAAATTTATTTTCCTGACTCCCCTCTTGGTGCTCTTCCCACAAGACAGTCATCTACCCAAAATGGGACTTCATCTGGTGTGTGCCTAATTTCAGTAACAGGGAAAGAAGAACACCAGAACAAAATATAAGGTTGGCTGGATTTTTTTTTTTTTTTTTTAAAGCTGCAGCTCACTTCTTACTTCTCACATTTTCCACCCTTGAATAGCTCTGAGCAACCATACAGAGAGCAGCCTGCCTTTATCCTTTTGCAGATGGGACTGGGTCTGGCCTCAGAAGCAACCCACTTTGTGGATCATTCTGGTATGTGGGTCCCAGATTCAAAGATTCTTTTACAAGTATAACACAAACAAAGGAAAGAAAAGGACAAAAGAGAAACCAGCCTACCCAGTAGCATCTCAGTTTAACAAATGTGAGTAACTGCAAGAGCTAGGAATATCTATAGACAGACATGTCCATAGCACCCCTATGAGGTCCGTGCAAGTGGTAGTATCTTTCAGTAAGCCCATCTGTACACATACTACGGTTATCAGAAACAAAAGTTGAAAAAATACAACCTAGGTGTAGCAAAGCATAAGACAGATCCTCACCAGCAAACTAGGAAGTGAGTAAATCCCCCACTTCTGAACAATTCTTCACAATGACAACTCCCTCCTTCCCACGCGCACACTCTCGCACGCCTGGAGGAGCCGGGGGCAGGGGAAAGCTGAGCTGTGCAATGTTCTCTGGAAGCTCAGCAGACCCAGGCTACTTCCAATCAAAGAAGAGGGAGCAAGTTCCAAAGCCGCTGCTGATCTCAGCTGTGAACCGGCGCTATGCTCAGAGGCGACCATGCATGCGTGCGCTGCCGAGACATGAGCCCACGGAGCCAGAGAAGTGGGCATACGTGCATATCCCCCACCAGGAAATAAAAACAGGATGGGAGGGAAACCCCAAACCTACTGAGATGGCTTGCAGTACTGGAACACTAATTTGAACTGACGGGAGGCAATGACAGCCAAACCCAAGTGAACTGCGGTGGCTCCTGAGCACTGACAGAAGACACAGAGTGAGTGGAGAATAAAGAGAGGAGATGCACAGAGCGGAGGTAATCCTGGCACTGCTGACATCACCATGATGTATGGATCTGAGCGGTTCCCAGCTGAAGATGCCTCGCAGCATTGGCTTTTTCTTCTCTGAATGCATGTGCTTTTGAAGCCTGGTTTTTGACCCTAGATATTATGCAGGGAAATTAAAAGCAAGTAGTTCAGTAGAGGATTGAGAGACTTCAGCAACTAGCAGGAAAACACGCTTCAGGATAGGCTGTGTAGTTTGGCACATCGTTTCCCTTCTGCTGCTACAGGATTCTGAACGGAGGTAGAAATTACCCAGTTACAGCCATCAGCCTGGGCCCGAATCCCTCAGAGCATACATCAAATCTACAGAATCAGTTCGATGATTAGAAATGAATCCACAAGCACAGACCTTGCACTCTCTAGATCTGTGGCAACGGTTGTGGCAGTTCCCCTCTATCAGCTTTATCTAGGTTTTGAATATCATCATAGCAGGGACAAGGAGAGGAGGGGAAAAACACGTACCGACACGCTTGTGATACAAAACAACTTCAAGCAGAGGTAGGTTCCTACTGCCCTCTGCTGTAACACGTTTATAAAACTTCTGAGAAGGAAGTATCAAGCAAGATAGGACTAACACGCACACTACGTATTAGATTCAGACTATGTTATAAACTGGTCTAAGTTGGAACAAGACAGCTAGAAACAATAGGCTTAGATTTCTTGCTTCTCCTTCTAACTCTTGAAGTCCGCACACATTTAGTACATACACAGAAAACTGACCATACACTGATCCCTTGCTACATTTTTGCTTTTGAGGCTATGTATTTTGGATTATCATACGCCCATGGCTTGCAGTTCCATTGGATAGACCACCACAGCCTCGACTGTTCCATCTTTCGTATGTTTTCTTCTGCTTTAACGACTTAATAGACGTTGACCCAGACTAACAAATTACCAGCAAGTCTCCCTAGCAAAGTGCACCAGTGAAGTGCACCACAGCACCAAAACCATACCATACTTCCACAGCAGTTACGTTGTCCAGACAAAACTTCATGTAAAGTGGTTTATACACATAAAAAGAAAAAACCCGGGCCGCAAGAACTTAACAGTAGAATTCACTACTTAAAATATGACAGCAATATTACTTCGGTTATAGATAAGGACAGATGCTGGTTATGATGCAATAATGATGTCTATTTGCAAGTTCACCCCTATATAAGCAATTCCTTTCTGCTCTTTTTTCCAGTATTTCATGTTCCTTTAAAGCTTTGTAACTTAAGGAGATTTTTAGAGTTACAGACTCATATAGCAAAACTCAAACAACATTTACTTCCATCCATTTTCTTCTGTGTTCTTTCCCTTTACTACTTAAACACTACGAAGACTAGATTGCCGAAGCTGGCTAAGATATATTGTGTTTTTTTCCCTTGGCTCACTGTTCATGCAAACAAAATCACTTGCTGTAGAAGAGAAGTTATATTTAGTGGTAATAAACAAGATGCAGCTACTTGATTTTTTTTTCCTCCCTGAAATAAAACAGACATCACAGTGATGAGAGCACTACCAAAACATGGAAATTTTAGCTTAGAAACATGCATGTGTGAAAGAATGTGCGTATAAGTCGCACATACAGAGACAATATGTAAATATACACAGAGGCTGAGATTCTCAATGCCATTTGGATATATTAGATGAGTACTTACCATTAGAACAAGAGGAATTGGGCACTCAAAACATTTCAGCAGGTTTGAAAGTCCTCTGTGAAGTTCGGGATGCCAGCATTTTACTCGTTTGTAATTTCATTCCTCAAGTCTTTTCAATACTTCCACAAGCAGCTGTATATAAGGAGGAGTAGAATTCTATGGCCAAGGCTGCAACACATGAATATTGCATAGCCAAGGGATGACCCAAAGATAAATCTCCACCTGCACATATCTGCATCCTAACACCTGGCTAACAAGATTCCTTGCCTATAACCCTCCCTGAATTGGGGATCGCGTTTCCCATATGAGCTGCTACACCTTCAGAAAAAGACAACTACAACTCTCCAATGGTTTGAAGCTTATGCTTCTTTTTAAATGCTGCATTTAAAGGACAAACAATAGCTAATCAGGCATTTGAGTTATGGGAAATCCTGAGAACAGGCTGAAGAACTGAGTCTGCAGGCAACTGTACAAGTGTTAGTAAGATCAATAGTATAAAGAATATATTGGAAAGGGCTGGGGACACTTGTCCCCAGAAGTCACAGAAGGCACAGAAGTCATAACGTTTGGAGAGCATCTGATTCCTCTGATATTTACTCTTAAATGGTGGTGCACATGATCGAAGAGCCTTCCATGGCTACATCCAAGTGTATATGCACATAGCTGATCTTAAAACCAGTGGCAAATTCGGGGGATGAAATAATAGGCCAAAATGCAAGCGCTGCTTCCAGCTGCAGCCATGTAATTTTGCTGAGGTCAAAGAACAATGGAGAAAAAAAAAGTTTATTTTAAAGACAGGCATGGGTGGAATGTGTGACAAAACACTGCTTTGCTAAGCCCTAAGGGACCAACAGCTTTTCAAGAAAGTATCAGACAGGCACGGGCTCAAGTTACTGTCTAGAGAAAGCATGCACAAAAAGAATAAAGATGAGAAACAGTAAAGATTAGGACTGGCATACACGCACTGTGCTGACACATCAAAGAATCCCTCCTTATGATACTGATTTGGATAAGTGCTTGGACAATTTCTTAAAATTCAGTACGCAAGTAGTCCCAATGATTGAAAGGGAACTACTACTGGGCTTAAAATTCAGTACACATTTAGGTGCTCCACTGGATCAGTGTTTGAAAGGATTAAGGACTGCTAATCCATTTAAAAGCTTCCTTCTACTTTAACTACCTGAAGAATGTAATCTAATAAATTGATCTGGAAGGCTGATTTAGACAGCTGTTTCTACACCACTTTTAAATAATGCAGAACTATCAAAAGCTAATGCAACACCAGTCTGAACCCTACCTCGACTAACAGCTATTGGCTTTAAAAGCAGTACTGAAATTAGAGGATGATAGCATCACTCAAAATGACAATATTTCTGGTTTCACTTTCATCTCCAGTTGGTTCTCCCATCTGCACAAAGCCTCCTCTTTTGTACGATTTTACCCTCTAGAAAAAAATACACATACAGCAAAACATTTCAGATCTTAAATTATATCCCATTAGCACACAAATGGTGTCATAGAGGTTGATTACCTAAGCAGAAGGTAATCTTCCCCTCCCTTTCACAAGCTAGTCTGACTGTTGAAACAAATTCCTCTTTGAGGCTGATAGCTGCTACTGTCTGAGGGCTCTACAAAAGCCAAGTCCATATGTGGAAAAGGCCACAATATTTTATCAACAATTATAAAGTCCCCAAATAGTGATGGGTGAAAGGCTGATGAAGCAGATTCTGCTTACTACTGGAAGTATCATAGAGAGGAAGGGAGCAGCATCATCCCATTTCCTCCTCAGAGAGGAAATGAGAGTGTCTTTCTGGGACAGTGCATGCAGCAACTTGAAGATAGACAGGTTTACCTTGCAGCTTTTTTCTTCTTCCTTATAGAATAGTCTCACAGGAGAACAGCCAGCTGCCTGCTTGAGTAAGAATTCTAACTTCTCAAGGTTGTGCTGGGACTAGCCCCTCACAGGCATAATCTTCCTCATATACCTTACAGAGGTTCCAACAACAAATACAGTCCCTGGGAGCATCAAAAGCTCATCGGAGATGCTTCCAAGCCACTTTACTGAGGGGTGAGGAGGCAGAGACTGCTCTTCCCATGTCAGTGGACGTTTACAAAATACCATATGCACAATCTCTAAATGCAATTCCTACTTCTGCTAGCTCAGATCAGCTCTACTGGATGTCACCTGCCAAAGGACACTTTCCCTTCAAAGGAAATCCCTGCCTTTCAGGAGGAGGCAGCCTCTTGTAGGACGGTTCTCTTTCCTTGTAACCATCTCAAGATAAACCTAGGTTTATCTTCAGGTTGCTGAGGTTCCCAGCTCATCTTTCTTTCTTAAATATAGCATTAGACTTTGGGGCAACATTCCTAGAATTCACCTCGTACAGCTATCAGATGCAGAACAAGATGACTACAATGTGAGGAGCTGTTGGTCAAGAGCTTGACTAGAAGTTGCAACTTTAAGGGCAATTTATAACTATGCAAGTTGCACAGGTCACATTAGGCAGCCTCCTTCTGAAAGCATTTAAAAGTCTTTCAGGATTCCCAGCCACGTCCACATAAGTAAACTCAAGATGGATAGAGAACAGAGCCAAGCATTACCATACAGCCGCTCTGAGATTTGATTTTTAGCCTTTGATATATGATTTTTACTTTGACACAATCTTCCATCTGTGTCAAAAAGCCATTTACCAGACATCTATATGCATCTTTTCCATACTACAAAAGAGATCTTGCTGTGCACAAGAAGTTACGCCAAGAGTGGGAGGGCAGAGGATTTCTGCTGTCTGCAATTCATTCATCTTGCTGCAGATTTTTGTGAATACCAACAGAACACCTAGGACAACAGAAACAGATTGAGGTGTGGGCTTGATGCTAACAGACCTATTAATTAGGGATATCTATTACACCAATCAACTACTAAGGTTAGTTTCTCATTTCATGGTTATGTAGGAAGTGTCACGTAGTAAGTGTTAGAAGTTCTTCTCCTAGCTAAAAATCAATGGGATGCGTAAGACGACACTCACCTTTCCCTAGTAAGATTATGCCTAACCTCCTCCTGGTTTACACCAGTGGAAACCTAGACAGAAACGTGTAAGAGTACAGAGGCAGCAGTGGGGTATGCAACAGTACCTGTGGCAGAGAAGCAGCTCTGGAAGGAAGATGCTGTTGGCAGGGCCAGTTAGGGGTGCAAAGGTTCTGGTCACCATCTCCTGCCAGGGCTCCTGGACTCCCATGGAGAGCTGGGCTTTGCTCTGGCAGAGCGCAGAACGAGGAGAGAAGGCATCACTACTGCTGACTGACCTCCCACAGGGTGGGCTCTTCCTCTGGGAAAGAGGGCTCAGCTGGCACAGGCAGAACAGCACACATCTCAGCCAAAGTCAGGCAGACCCTATTTCTCTTCAGCAGAAGTTCCAGCTGCTTTCAGAAATCCCAAGGATAAAGTACAAGCCAAAAGAAAGAAATCCAGATCCTATCTTTTAGCTCTGTTCCAAATGAGCAACTATAGCCCTTTTACTTGCTGCTCTTTTGCCATCATCCATGAAAAAAGTTGTTTGGCATGCTTCAATGAATACACACTCTGACATGCTTTTTGTTGGGATCCAATAAAAGTTCGCAGATACTAATCGGACAAGCTTTAAATAAGACTTTTATGTTCAATGGAAGGTTGATTCCATGCAGTTGTGGATAAACTCTGAGCCAAATAGATGGCTTTGTCTTCCTGTTTTTTTTGGATACCACTATGTTAATGATCCATGGGGTATTCCAGCCAGAATGCTGACTCAGTCGCCTGGCCTGCCTCAAAGTGTGACCATCACAGCACTGAAAGCTTCACGGCTTGGAATAGGTAACATTGAAAATGAACATTTTTCCAGTGCCCAGGACACTTTGTGCATCTACTTAACTACCTGAAGGCTTTCCATGTCCATTCAACACATGTTGCATGGTAGGGATCAAGAAGTAAGAGCTCACAATTTAATCTTTACTACCATTACCTGCATGGAAATGAGGCTGACTCCTCATAGATACAAAATTGCTGTGCATGGGGTTTCTGAAATGAAACCTGGGCACGTATGTTTCATCTGCTTAAGAATTACAGGAACCAACAGAAGCCCCTTGTTTTTTTATTGCTATTTATTAGTGAAATAGTATTTCAAAAGAGTTAACAACTACAGAAAAACAGCTGTATCCAGAATGAATAGTCTGGTGTCTACATGAAAGTTTTTCATTACAATGAAGTCAACAAACATTTAATATGCCCGACAAGCTACCAGATTCCTGTTCTGAAACACCTGTTAAGCAAATGGCTTGAATTAGAGTAGTATGTGATACAGGACAATCACCTAACGCAAGATATCACTTGCTTAAAAATTGATACTCATACTTGTCAACTAATGGTTAAATTTATCACCATAGATGAGATATTGACACAGGATAAACAGAACATGCTTGTATGCCCAGGAAGCAACAGTAGATGGTACATGTCTACAGTTAATATTCCTAAAACAAACCTTGCAATACCCCTTATCAGAAATAGGGTGCAAACTGTCACAACAGAAGCACGAGAAGGTAACATCTTACGTTAGAGCTACAGTCTTTGGAAGAGGAAGTGAAGGAAGTTTGGAAAAGCGCTACTACCAGGGTAAAGAGACTGAACTATTCAGGTGTTTAGACTTGTTTAAGCTTCTTTTTCTAACTAACAGCATCTCTGTAGTTCTTAGTAACATAACCCGACAGTGATGAAGAGTGCCTGGTACACAAGCCACCTGGCACTGAAAACAGCCCTGGTTTTCTTCCTGTTTCCAGAGGTGGTTTTGTTTTCAATGCAAGTGACTCCTTCTGATGGACACTGAATTCTTGGGAAATACTAAGTGTTAATAGAAGATATCACCATTTTACCAGAACAAGTCTTTGGTGGTGGAGAACGTAGGGAAAAAAAAGAGACCTGATATAAATGGTATCAGGTAGCAATACATCTTTGGTACAGATTACAGAGCTCAAGCAAATATTTCCCCTTAAGGAGCACTAGAAGTTTCTGTATGCTATTTTACTAAATTACTGCAGCTCAAATTTAAACAAGCTAAGGCATATCCTTTTAACTCTTCATACTAAAGGTCACCATCTACTTTTTTGGCCAGGATGCATGGCATCACACATTTCAGAGGCATATGTTCTTGGCATTGTTCACACTGTTGTATTGTTTCTAGAACAATACTACCAATCATAACCACCTCTAATTGAACAGTTGTAAAACAGGTAGCCTGGATACCAGTAAAACAGTTGCTAACACACCACAGAACATGCAAACATCACGTCAGGGTAAGTTACCTTTACCATATGTTACTGCAATTAGACTGTATATGATAAATCTGTTTTTAATAAGCTTGGGTGTCTAGTGGGTGTCGGGGTGACTGGTTCTCAGGCTTGCCACCCTAATTTCCACTCCAAGGAAAGAGTCAGAATACGTATTCTGAAACCGTATCTGTACGCACACAGACATACAAACAACACTCACATCTGCATGTAAAGGGAGGATGTCACCAGAAGCCACAAACCAATAAATACGGAGCAGAGGTAATAGAAATAAATGCAACTTTTCAGGATGAAGTGTGTTCATAAAAATAAAGAGCAAGGCTTTAAGTGGGTAAGGAACTACACAAGCAGCTCATTTCCCACCAGGCCTACAAAATTTAACACTCCCAAAACAGACATACTAAAGCTGGTTGAAGTCACACGTCATTTTTCTGCAAGGAAAAAAAATTCAGCCTTACTCAAACATGAGGTAAGCACCAACTGCATCACAACACTTTTGTTTTTCCCTACAGGGAAACTTATTCTAAATAATATTTGAAAGTATTTTCATAAGAGTTTTGAGTGTTTTCAAGTAAAAACTATGAGACACCTACTTTCCAGTAGGCTGAGATGCCTACTTCAAAAATACACACGTATCATTCCCATGTTCTCCACTCTCCATTTTTTTTTTCCCCTGAGTAAGTTGCACAAGGCATTATGTGACATCTCATTATGTGCCATCTCCTACATGGAAAGATGTACAATAACCCCATAACATGGGTTACTGACATCGAAGGTATGCTGCTTTTCTAAGGAATGGGGACATATACACAACAAATGGAAAATTAGGTTTCAGAGAATTACAGTCATGTGAAGTTTGTTGAC
This sequence comes from Cygnus atratus, assembly GCF_013377495.2. Classification (NCBI taxonomy): domain Eukaryota; kingdom Metazoa; phylum Chordata; class Aves; order Anseriformes; family Anatidae; genus Cygnus; species Cygnus atratus. Next base: position 91,597,691 of record NC_066364.1, on the reverse strand, counting down.
AGGAATAGCAAAAAGCATCTCATGAGGTTTCAGAAGTCCAACTCATACCTCACAGGCATGTTGACATGGGATCTTCCACAGCTGCTAGGAGCACCAGGACATTATCAAGCGACTCCAGTGAGAAGAACGCACATCAGCGTGTTCATCCCCAGCCTTCATAATCTATCAGCCATGTGCAAGATCACTATAGCACGCCAAACAAACACCCTAGCATAGCACAGGTCATCCCCTGGTGCTAGTAACAAAGCCGAGCAAGGACCATGATTTTCTTGTCTCACAACGGTACTGTTTCTTCTCTGTTGAATTGACTCTAAGGATTGAAGGCATCAGTTACAAGTAGAAACAGAAGAGGTTAATGTCCAGTAGCTGTTAGGGTAGGAAGATGAGCAGCTAATCTAGGTCAATTAGGACACTGTACATTAACCCTGCAGTAGGTCAAGTGCTGCTGTCAATGAGACAGCACTGTTGTGAAGGAGGGACTGCATGCTTTCTGCTTCCGAGTGATATCCACGGGTCAGCAAACACACAAGAACAAAGCAGCATCTGTGATATTGGCAGAGAAAGTGTATTTATTATTGCTCATTCTTTGAAAAGGTTAACATGAAGGAAGAAATAAAGAAACCAGATAAAGACTGAGCAAGAACCAAGATTTGGAAGAGTTCCAGGTAAAAAAAAAAAAAAAAAAGCTTTATTAGGAAGTGCTGGCCATTGCTGTCCATATTGTATACAATACACATCAAGTAGGCAACTAACCCTGACTGCAGGCCCGAGTCAGGAAACTTGCATGTTCACTCAAATCCTCACAAGCACTTTGTCAAAGTCCCTTGCTATTTTTGTTTTCTACCATGACACTTATTTACCATAAAAGATTGTGATTTTACTTATTGCTTAAGTAATTGCTGCTTACAGACTACTTCTATGTGAAAAGGGGGTAGGCGTATATTATATTTGCGGCACAGAACAAACATTTATTCACAAAGCATTACTATCATCAGTTGCAGCCACTCAAGTTTTCTTTTTAGAAGAAAAGGACACTAGTCAAACAATGACTAGGGAGGTAAATGACCTATAAAAAACTTGTGTGCATAAATCATAACCACACAAATACAGTTGGAATAACTGTGTATGAAAATAAAGTGTCCAATCACCTTAAAAAAAATCTCACCATAACTTCTCGCAAATAATTAGCTCTTGATTTAGACCAGTAACATAAAAATACTGCACTTCATCTAACGAAGCTTACTTGTCCAGACATGGGTGACTAAGCAAGCACTGAAAAAGCGTTGACAGCAAACCTGCCTACTTGCAATGGTACTGCCTGATGTGCTAATGCTTTTCTTATTTGTGGTACACAGATGCCACCTCCTGGCCGTTTTGATACCTCAGACAAACTTCTGTATCAAGTACTGAATGAGTGAGCATATTTCTTAGAGAGAGCAGTTCGTCTACGTGATTAAATACTTTAATCCTTACGTTAGAATTTCTCTATTACCAGCTAAAAAAAAAGAATATGCAGCTCTGCATGGGGACATACTCACACCTGACAGGCATAAGTATGTGACAGACAAGTGACTGCATGATTCCCAGCAGTGCCCAACAATGTACACTCAATCCTGTCTCCCCAAGCTGGCCACAAGCCTCAGAACTTCATTTCCTCCTGACAATGAGGACAATGGGATAATGGGACAAGCCATTATTTGATCGCAACTACCAGATACAGCTACAGAAGCTGAACGCATTTTATAACTGAAACAGATGCATACTACTCGTAACATGCAGATGCTTATAGGTGTTTATTTCAGCAGAAGGCTGAAAGGATCTACTTGTTCTGAGCCTAGACTTTGCTGAAACACCTTTTTCAGAGTTACCACGCCCTTCCAGCTTTACACACGCCTTATTGTCTGTACCATAGAAAAGCACAAGTCAGGAGGCCATGTAATTTCAAGTGAAGCCCCACATGCTGAGTGATCACAACACCCGAACTGGAATGGCTCAGCAACTGTCCAAACAAAACTATTTCCTGTGAAGTGGCCCACAACCCATACATGGACGAGCAGAGGCAGGCCCCTAGGGGAGCCGACAGGGCCTAATACTTTAGGGCAAGAATAAAGATAGGAATGAGTGGGCGAATACAAACTTCTAGCAGTTCAACATGGCCCACAAAGGACTAAAACCTCAACTTACCACTATGGCCTAACCACAGGGGCAAGAATCACACCCACAGTTTTGAGGAAGACCAGAGGACCAGTCAGGATTGTGTACGGAAACCTTCATATAGTATGACAAAGCCTAGGAGGTAATTCTTTTCTATGATTTCCATGGCAGCTTTGATTTTTTTTCCCCTTAAGAATCTTTCCCCTTAAGAATCCACAGATAATTTTAACAGAGTCGGAGGTCTATCAGACTTACAGGAATTAAATCTGTACTTCTTACCAAGGGAAGCCTAGTTTCAATGCAGCAAGCTCTGAGCTATTATGAAGCCAAGCACTGTGGAAATATTCCAGTGCTGATCAAGAGAGAAGGTCTACCGATCAGACAAGTGCTGGATAAACATGCAGTAAAACGCCAGTTCTGCAACAACAGCTTTTCATCCGCTGAGCTTCAACCACTAGATGGCATCTGCGTGCTAGAGCAATTATGAAGAACACGTCAACTGGATGGGGAACTTTTCATAACTGCCTTTAAATAGAATTAGTACAAACAAGAGATTCAAGGAATAGAATGCATCTTCTTAATCTAGGTGGTAAAGGCAAGACAAAAGCCTCCAAGACGAGTATATTTGTAGCTTGTTGTTGTACCTCTAGGTAAGAGCCCTAAGTAGGAAAGAAAAGGTGTTTACTATCAATCCTTCAACAGATTGGGGCCTTCAGCCTTACAGCCCATGCTCTTAATAAGATCTAGTTTCCAAGAGATGTGGTAAAGATGTAATTAAGACACCCATTAAAATGTAATTCTTGTAACATGTTCCCTCTCCCAGCGTTTCACAGAAACTGCACATTATCTTTGAGGAAGGTGCAAAAACCTGCTCAGGAATAGCAACCCAAAATGTAAATATAAAATATTCGGGGGGTAGCTAAAGGAAAATTGCTGATTTATATAAGCCCTGATATTCAACAAGAATAAAATCGCAGAAATGCTGCTAGAAAGTATCCAGAGGGAGCAATGTGAAACAGTTGTACCTACTACACCATATGTAGGTTGGGACTTCAAAGCAAAATGGGGAAAATCATTACACTGGAAAATATTTACTCACCAAGGCTAACGTCCTTTGCACTTTTTTTAAAACTCGACATTGTGTGTTCCTCTGCATCATGTTATAAGCTACACCAGTTTGTCCACAAGATACTTTTCCCCCTAGTTAAGCCTTTTAAATAATTAGATGCATCCAGAATATTCTCTCGCATCCCAAAGATTCAACCCTTTAGAGCAACATGAGCAGGCAGAACTTTCTATCAAAGGTGGGAAAAAACTTCACTAAGTTATTCTGCTCTCTGCAAATGTAATTCAGTATTTTCAAATGACTTATCTGTAAGAGACTAGAAAACTGTAATCCTGCCTATTTGCAGGATTCAACAACTTCCTGCATTCAACAGTAACTCAGAATAAGTTCAAACACTGAAACTTACCATTTGGGCAGGCCTATCATATTTCAACAGGACATTCACGTGCTGCTTGTTTGTAGAGCTCTGCCAGGGAATACTAATCCTACTATCTTACTATTCTCATCTTACCTTACCATAAAACTTTTATCTCCACCTGAAGATACAAAATAGCCTTTTCTGATCTTTATTAGCAGCTGGATCTAGTTAGCACCTGCTTTCTGATAAGGTTGCTCAAAAGATTTGAGTTTGCGGTACGCTAAACATGAAGCTTCATCTGCAGATACAGTTAAACAAGGCAGCAGAACCCAAGAAAGGGGCTGGGCCAGGCCACATGTAGTACACACAGACTAAAGCTCCAGCTGTTCAGGCTGTTTCAAGACAGTAACCAGTTTTCCTTGGAAGGGATTACTATAACCATGTATTGGCAACAGTTGGGTGGAATGCTTATTTTGAATTGTTTTTTCATTCTCATGTCTTTGAACGTACAGGTATAAGGATTAACTGGAGTTAAAACAGAACAGTGGAGAACAGAATGAAATTTTGTCCTTATTACCAATGAACATGTTGAGATTATTTTAACAAGGAACATACAGAACAAATAACTGGATAATTTTGAGTGTTTCTTAACAACCTGAGGGATCTTCAAGGCAGTACCAGTTCTAGAAATCCCCGGAAGATGAGAACCTGGCAGGCCTGTAACAACACACAGTACCAGATTCGCAGCTTATCTTGGTAACTCATTTATTGTCCCAACACTGACTTACTGTCATGTGGTTTTCGAGGGTTCAGTCCAACACGGTTTGAGGTTCCTTCAGCTTTGATCATCTGATAAAAGCAGTAAGAAGAATGTTTGGTTATAAGCCCATGAGTTGTGTGCAGCCACCTGGTTAGATGCTGCCATCAAAACCCTGGTCAACCTTTGGAATAAAGCAAGCAAAATCAGTTTCTGAAAAAGCATACAGATGCACCAAGAGTGCCCTTGAAAAATGCTACTGCTAATTAGCAGAAGCAAGCAGATTACGGAAGAGAAAAAACATCCAGGGCTATGCCCAAATATTTCATGCCTGGCATTGATTCACTGAATTGCTTTTTACTATTGATAAGCAGGACTACATGCATAGTATGGACTTCTTCTAACAGTCAGGCCTCTTCAGATGCACATAGAACTGGTATTTAAATATGCTCCAAAACATGAACCTTCAGCTCAGTTCTGTTTTGCATAAAAACTACACTATTCTCTAATGCACATGATTAGCCCATGTGGACTGAGACAGATATCCAAAACATGTTGTGCTGTAGTCACCTCTGCTCCAACATAAGGAGACATTCTCTTGCTCTTGATGTTTTCAGCAGTCTATTTGAAGCCAAATATTCACATTTAGCTTCACGTACATTACAAAGGAGACGTGTCAATCATAAACCAAGTTACAATTCAAACAAGTTCAAGAGCAATACAATATTGACAGTATCACTTTGCTTCTGTGCTTTGCTAAGCTGTAATGCTACCTGTCGGGTTTGTGTAAAATGCATTCCTCTCTCACAAACCTGACAGCAAGAAAAGTTCCAGATATACCAGCCACGGATACGACTCTGACAGTTTGCCAGGAAGAAATGAAACACCAGATTAAAAGCTAGGTTTTTACAACTATTAGCTATGCAAGCCTCCACAAAGAGGGTACCTTTTTTTTTTTGTTAACCTCTTGAGCTTTACAACATAGGCCAAGCCTGGGATGCTCATGTTTGTAAATCTACATAATCTTAAAATTCCAGCTACCCAAAACCGAGCTACTCGGGTCACTTCCAGTTCAAACCATGTTTGGTAGCAGCAATGCCTGTCATATTTCCATTACCAGAGAGAGAAAAATGTGGTTATCCATCCTAAACTAACCACCTACTGCTGCAGTAATTTCAGCTGTCAGCTTCCACAGTACGATAGCAATATCCTCTTGGACTTGAAAGATAAGCCACAGATGGGATCTCTTCTTCATATAAAGAATATCTTACTGCTCATCGACTCCCGTTTCTATAATCTTTTGACAGAAATGCAGCAGAAGACTGCACAGGCCCTAGGAGTTCTTGGAAACAGCTACAAAAGCAAGCAGGCTCTTTATCTTCAAAAGAACCTTAAAATAGGGATGTAGCATACTAACAACAAAATCCTTCCACAAAAAGGAAATAAAAATAACAAAAGGCCTTCCACAGGTCTGAAGACTTTCCAGCCACAGTTTCCCAGGAAAGTATTAACAAAGCAATGCACTGCACCAGGATACTACAAGCAGTAGCATACATAGCTATTAAGTCCTCTTATGGATAAGATGGTACAAACCGTCTTCCTAATAGGAACATGAAGCTTGTTGACACCGAACAGAACATTTGCATAGTCACGCTTCAAATTATTTAGAATCACACTGCAAAAAAAAGTCAGAAACAATGAATGAGACCATCTCAAACTTGTGTCTAGAAGTACTTCTGTGTGTCTAGATGTAGCAAACAATACAGCCCACTAATATAAGACCAGTTAGAATGTTTTCAGTGAGTCTATTTCCTACAACATTTTCTGGAAATAGATCAGATCAGTACAAACAAGCCTACCCTTGCGGAGACAGTGCTGTGTTAGAGCAACATAATGATCACAAACTATATTTAAATGTGTATTTTTTTCCTCCTTTAAAGTAGCTAACAATTATGAATATTGCATGCATAGAAAACATCGTTAAGAAGCATTCAAAGTAACTCTGACAAAAAAAAGTCTCAGATCAACGATCAATCAATGTGGAAGACCAAAGAAGAACTTCCCTACAGCAACACCTCAAATTAGATTAAAGCAGATTTTTCTCTAACTCTTGGATATCACAAAAAGCCTGTCAACCAACAAGGAAAAGGACAAGATGTTGTGTGCCACATTGCACTCTACTATGAAACCAAGAATGGATATTACTGTCAGATAAAAAAGGGGTGTGGGAGAACAGGCAGAAATACCCCTCAGCTGGTGTAATATTTTTTGTCTCCTAACAGCTCATTCCAGAATACTGTTACTTCCCAGTTCACTAACGCCGTGCTACTTGGCAGCATTTTAACCTTGTACAGACAAGATGCTTACATGAAAAAAAAGTTGTCAACAATCAGTCCATTATTTCCATGGAAAACTTTGAGCCCATATTGTTAGGCCAGTCTGAATTTCCTGGACATTGACTGAAGTAACCAAAAACTACAGGCAGCAGGGTCATTTCCTTTCTTCTCCTTAGTCTTGCCCTGCTCCCCCCCAGCTAGTCATTCATACTAACACTGTCATAGCATAGACGTTTTCCATTATGCAGTCTTGCCTGAAACAAGGAGAATTACACTATTAGCATGTCAATGTTTTGCAGAATCAATAAGGCATTCATCACTTTTTCCAGCTTTTGAGGACTTTCCAAGAGATTTAAGCTTGAAAAGTGATTAAAATCCATGCTGTCTTTTCCAGGTCTGTATCCCTATGAGATAAAGAAAACCTACCCTATGTTATGTTTGAAACTCTAGCCCCCAAACCTTTGACAGTTTAAAAGATCAGAAACCACCGTAGCTACTGTCTCACAAGGTCTGTTGCTACACCTCGAAGCATAGTATTTGAAGCCAAACTTTTCCATCAGATCTTTCAAATATTTAACACTCCAGTAAGAACTGCATACGCTGCTTGCGGTTGTTGACTTCACACATGATTAAATGAAAGTTATAAAAAGCTACTGATTTCTGGACCATCTCAGTTACTTTACAAGAATTAATTTTATCAGAGCATAATTAGTCTCAGGTTCTCATTTCTACCTTTTCCAGATTGGGCAATAGATCTACATTAACATTGTAAATGTAAGCTGAATTGGTACAGTAAGTTTTGTTTTCCTGACTTAGTTTTGATATTCCATACCAGAAACATCTGTAGAGGTTAAGATTATTAAACCCTGTATTTTTAACCTAGTATGGGATGATGAAGGATGTTGGCAGGCATCCCAGTCACCCAGTGGTAAAAAAGCAATCAAACTCTTTGCCAGTGATTGCTGCTATACAAAAACAGCAATTTCTTCAGGATACCACCACTACATCTGGCTTCACAGCGTAGTAAAATTAAACCAAGAATATCCTATTTCTTTAGGACACTTAAGAATGCCTTAAGATTCTCCCCTTGCGGCAGCTTCTGTAGTAGAAGTGAGCACATTAGGTACTCACAAATACAGCTTTACACCTGGACATTTCATACAGAAGACACTGTTCCAGAAACTAAGGAAAAAATAAGAAAGCGTTAATCCAGCTGTTCGGTAACATTTCTTATAACAGAGGCTGGCACTTGGCAAAAAAACATCACTTTCAAAACTTGTAAAACCAAACCTCAAGTAAGCAATGACTGAAGAGCATGAAGTTACCTCATCAAGGTCTACATAACAGATTTCACCAATAACCTTGTGAAGAACTAACAATACTCTCACTCACACTGCTGTCATCACCGACTTGCAAGAACAAGCATCTTTGAGCAGTACCAGATGAAAACTACCTCTACATTTGATGCTATGTAGTCAACTTGCTTCAAGACGGGGTAAATTAAACCACTGTTCAAAACCACAGACCAATCCAATATAAATCAGTAACGTTAACATATGCTATTTAAAAAAAAAAAAAGCCCACACTTGTTGACTAACAGTAAACAGCAGTAAAAAATAACCAGTCAGACTTCATTCAAATGAATTAGACAACTTTTACTAAATGAAAAAAACTACATTTAAAATATGCATTTAAAACAAAAATGGAATTAGAAAAGAGACTTAAATCCATTTTGAAGAACTTGCTCACTGTGTCAGAAATCAATATAACTCTCGCATTATATAATGTGCCAGTTCATAAAATGTAAGTTATCAGAATCTTCAATTTAACATTTTCAAAGACGATACTGAAGTCAAGAGTTTTACATCTACTGATGCACATTTAGAATGGTATAAATCTGCAGCCTTCCCCCAAATAATCTTACAAATTCAACAATATTCAGTAAAAGCTTTTGTATTGCATCCTAAAGCATCACAAATCTGTGCCTTTCATGTATCCTACTATAAACTTCTCTGTATCTCACCATTTGCCAATCTTTACCTTTTGAGAAAGGAGAGAACTGAAAAGAAATACTGCATAACTCTTGATCATGTACAGAAATTATTGCTACTATAGTACACTACAAAGCAGAAGTCTATACAATAGTATATGAAATTTGATCATGAAAATCCAAAGGATATAATCTTTAGTGACATAAGCCTTATAATCATGTCGGACATTCATTTAGCAGTTTTAGCTCACCACTAGTCAGCCAACCCACTGTCCACTGATGAACATCCATTTAAATACACCCTCTTGTGAAAAAGAATGTCAGCTGTCAAAGGCTTAGCAAATAAGGATCTTCATGTTCTGTGGAACTATGCAAGATGAATTCTGATGCAGGTAGGGAGTTACCTGGAAGCTAAGCATGCCAAAGGTGTTTCATGCTAATAAAACTAAAGCCAAGGTACCACATAATCAAGTTACCAACTCATAGGCAATACCATTTTTGTCGTAAGTTAAATGAAGTGCCATAGCACAGTGTAATGTCAATAATTTAAAATAGTGTAGTGCACAAATTCATTGTGTGGCAGTTTAAGTTAAAAAGTCAAGACAGGTTCTTCTGTTCCAATTTACGTTGGCTGTCAAGCTATCCAGTCTAGGCATGTTGGAATTAGTTTGCCTTTTAATCACTACCATACTATAAACTTTGCATTATAACGGGGCACATATTTGCGCGGCATTATTATGAGTAACATGAAGTTAGGGGGAGGATAAAAGATCAATGGCCGTTCTAAAAAGCCCCTTTCTTATTTCAAATTCAAAGAGAGCCAGGGAGTATGACTAGATACCATATTTGCATCATTCTAGCTACAAAATAACCAAAGTAAAAGCAATCAAGCAACAATAAGACCACATTACACAAATGGAACATCATGCTCTCATCTGGTTTAACTATTACATCAAGTTTTAACTGGGATGTTGGTCAACTTTAAAAACCGTGGTAAGTGTGAATATGTAGTTGCAATAGTTTTTTTAATACTTTTTTTTTTTTAAAAACTATGCTGGATATTAGAACTTGGAGCTATACTTGTTACAATACAGTGTCGCACATCTTTCTACTAGAAAAATTAATAAAGATCCTTTACCCGTCTCTTTAAGTTAAACGTGTGACATCATAAAGGGTGTCAAATGGCTGGATGGTTTTACAGTGCACACTTATTATATACTGTAATATGGAGTTTTGTCCTTGACAGATCTGATGGTGTTTCTACAATATTCCTTTCTTCACCTCTTCTTCGGTGGATTAGCTGTGCGAGGTGGAGTGACCGGACGTCCAGAATTCAGTCCGCCATACTGGTACTTGGCTTTCTTTTCAGATGGTTTCAATATCTTAGAGAAAATAAAGAAGTTCTTTTGAGTCACTGACAGCTGAGAACATTTCAAATGCCATTAAACCAACATGAAATCTCAGTCAGCAGGAACAGGGTGGGGAGCTGGAAATCACAGCATGATCCTACAAGTTTCTGAATCCTATGTACAACAGCAATATGTAAAACTAAATCTACTTCTACTACTTCTAAATCCCTCTAGTTCTGCCATTACACTGGGGTAGGGAGACAGTGGGGAGGAAAAGGAGCTGAAAACATCACATCCAAGGAGAAGTACAGAATAAAACCTGAACAGAATAACCGCACTGAAAGGGTGCCATTAGTCTGCACAATTACGTACTCTGATCATTAGGTATGACTAAAGAATCACTCGAGTAACACTGAAATGAGGATCTAAACAGAGGTAGTAACTAACACTTAGGAGTCTGGAAAACAAATCTCACGCAGTTGTCTGGGGAATAGTTGCTTTGCAATTCTACTTCGCTGTCCACAGACATCAGCCTGCTGTGACACCATTTCTGCACCTCAAATGTATCAACCCAGTCTAACCATAAGCGTGTCAACAACAAGCAGATTAATTCAGTCTATACAGTCCAACACTTACAGGAATACTTAGTGTACAAATATATCATACCTGAAAGGAACACATCAGAGTTTCATCCACACTCATCATGCCCCCTGCATTGTCAAACTCTCCACAATAATTTGGAGCTGAGAATAGGGTGACCAACTGTCGTTTAGCAAAGAATTCATATCCATCTTCAACCACCTGTCAACACCAGAGAAATTATTCAGCTCTCAAACAAAAAGATACATGTCGAAGAAAAAGGCCAATCTTGAGGCAAACAGGACTTTTATGAATAGAATTCACTGAAAAAGTATTTTGTCTCAGCTTTCAAACAGGACAGGTTCAGTCATTTTTGTCTATCTGGACAGTGAATGCCAAATCACATAGCTTCAACTGTCTGACAACTCCAACATTAACTATGCATCAGCTTCCCTGTTTAGCATTTTTATACTTGTAAGTCCGATTATGCACTGTCACTTTACAGATTCCCAGCATTTTATTGGCTATACACTGAATTTGGATATGTTTGACCTGTTAGTTCAGAGCACAAAAGGTCTGGATACTACCTTCATTGCAATTGAACCATGAAGTTTTACTTAGTCCAGTGCTGACTGCACAAATCTTAAGTGTAGGCTTTTGTCAATTTTGACATCTAAGAGCAAAGCGGTTCTGCTGTGCTTCCTCTAAGAGCACAAATCACCTTTAAAATTGAGCAAGCAGTACAACATATCAACTAAGGATATTCCCCTTTCCCCAAAACAGAAGCTTCGCATTATAACACACTGAAATCAGTGCACATCAGAATACTGCTCAGTTTAGTCCAATTGCTGTGGTCTTTTCAAAGATGTTACACTTTTAATAAAGAGCTGAAGCAACTACATGAACACAGAAAGGAATCTTGATCTGCAGTTGAGAAATCTTAACATCTATCCTGCATATCAGTATTTTTGCAATAAAATTGTAAGACGTATTTCTTCTAATAAGAAGTGTTCTGATAGGGTACCCAATCTTAGCCATACCACAATTAAAAATCTGCTTTTCCTTCACAGCATGCCAGAGCTTTTTAAGTCAACTAAATAATGAAACTGAAATGTTACACAAGAAACTGAAACCTGATGTCCATCTAAGCAGGACACTTGCTTAAAATAACTTGATAAAAATTGCAAACAAAAATGTGTACTTAAAGACGGTCAGTGCCAAAAATAACCCTGCTTTCTCCACGTTTCAGCAAGTCAAACAAACCTATGCCAAAGTACTCTAGGTTACTGAACTAAAAGGCAGCAGTGCAAGATTTTATGTACAGGTTTGGAGAAACATTCAGAAGCGTACTGAATACTTCCATGAAGTCAAGTAGAGATCATTTAAGCTGCAATTACTTGAGAATTACCTAATATTGAAGTGGAACAACTCTGAAACTTCAGTGTGGTTCCTGAGTTTACTTTGCCACTTTAAGCCTAGACATTTCATCTCTAATATTCACATAAAATAGTCTGACAGACAAACGAGATCGATCACTGGAGAAATCTAGTGTTAATATTTCACTTCATTGATATCAGAAACAGTTCAATATGAGACAACAGTAGGATGCAGCCTTATATTTCCTTTATTATGGACATTTTTCTTTTTCTGAAAGTAAAGCAACACCAAGTAAGTTTAAATATATCCTACGGATAACCAACATCAAAAATGCATAAATTGTAGAAGGGAAAGTTTTAAGCAACAACAGCATAATTCATACCTGGTGAGCTCGACAGATCAAATCCAGATCATGACGATTCAGAAATTTACTGACCACATCAGCACCAAAAGTGAAAGAGACCCCACGATCATTTTCACCCCAACCTTGCACATCTTTGTCTGGGTCAGACCACAGCAGGTCACAGAGCAAGCCTTTGAAAGGTAATGCAAGTAAAGATGTTAGTCTTAGGCAGTATTGTTCTACAAGTAAAACGGTTTTACCATAACTACCAGAGCAGATCTCCTAGGGAAAAAAACAACACACAAAACCACACAACCAAACAAAAACCACCTTTGTAACAAATACAGCAATATTTGAATTTTGTCTGAGACAAAAGACGTCTGCAAAAGCCTGGAGTATAGGGCAGGATTTTTCCCTTTACAAAGGACAGTACCTTCAGATGAAACAAAGCAGAGCCAAACATCTCCCTGAAATAATACTTAATTGCAATATTCAGCATATTTACAGTGAGCATTTGAAGAGTTCAAAAATACTGCAGTGAGTGCACTTTAAAAGACAACCATCAATTTCACAGCTCACCAAGCAAGCTTAGTTTGAAAGTCACAGCGAATTGTAGAATCCTGCGCAGGACCGGTCAGAAATACCACAAACAAATTTGTACCACGAGCTTCTGAATGTCAAAGCTTTCTTACAATACCTTAATAACCATGACTAAATCAAAATTTAACAAAACTAAATTCTGGTAAATGGTTTCAAGTAGCACTTTCAGCTTGGTTGGACTACCCCTGACTTTTCAAAAAGCTTCATGCCAATCAGTTTGGAACCTAAATTCAAGTAATAAAAATCTTTGTAGTTTTTAGCACTGGTAAAGCACAGACCAAATCCAGATCTGTTGGCAGCACTCTCTGCTGCCAATGAAAGGTCAGCTAACACTGAGTTAAAACTGTGTACTGAAGAGGATCCTTTTGTTCAACTGCAATGCCTCAGGCCAATACAGCTGCAATACAAACAAGCCAAAGAGCATTCAAACTGTATCTCAGTTTGTATTGAACAGTACTTTCTTCACCTATGATGACTAACCCTTAGGTATTAAACTACTTAAGAACATTGTTTCACAACCAAGAGGAGACACAATAGGCACTCAAAGTTTGATTTCCAGTTAAGCCAAGTTATTAGCTACACAAGATAATGAAGACACTTTTAAAAATAAAAGATCCTGCAAGTTATATTCAAGCAAAATCAATGTCAGAAACTTGTTGTGCAACTGGAGTATTTTGTCTTTATACACAGCTATCAAATGTTTTTTGGCAACAGTTACAGTTCCTCCATAGAAGCTTGCCTTTATTTGATTTGCTTTTGAAAGATGTAACAGAGCAAGTAGAACTCCATTTTAAATATCTATCCAGAAATAAATTACTGAATACAGACAACATTTGATGAAAATTTACTGATATTCAGTTCTATACTGAATATAACATTTTTCAAAACAATAGTTTCACTGCAATCCCTAGTGGTTTCTTAGCAGGAATTTCCAACTAGTGGCAGAAGCTGCTTGTCCCAACTGCTTAGGAAGTACTTCTCTGCCACAGATCAAATAATCTTTCGGGTCATACGTGGTTGTAAGCTAATTTGTCCTATCATCTTTTAACAGTTGTGTAACAGAACCCTGCAACAAGATTGTCCCATCTACACAACTAAAACTAAACCTTGCCACCCAAATAGGTTTATTTTAACATAAAACACCCACCATGACAATAGGTTACGCTGGCTGGAAGAACACCAGAACACAGCTTCGAGATATTCAAGATTGCACAAAAGGAGCTAAAGTTTCCTGATAAGCGAATGGTCAGCAATGCCAACCAGAATACCTTGGCCGCACAAAATGCGACTACAAGTGTTACTAAAGCAAGTGATTTGAGTTGGAATACAGATTAGATTTGAGCAAACAGCTTCCAAACCCCATGTAAAAGCCACCAAAATAAGAGGTCTTGAAACTGCAATTGACGTTGCAAAGGCTTTTTCCATCAGACTACAAGAAGCTATCGTAATGGTCTAATTGATCTAATCTTACCAGCCCAAGCCACAAGAACATCTACTAGTAATTTCTACATCAACACAAGCGTTCATGAAGTGGCATCCCTCTAGAAATGGATAGCTTTTAAGAATTCATAACTTTCACAGCAGCAAGACTGCTTCAGTTTATTTTCCACAATATTTACTTCCATTCAATAATATCAGTTGCCTTAAGTAGGCCCAAAAACCTGAAGTCCTTCAATGTCACCGTCACTTTTACCTCTGCTGGTAAACATCTGGCTATTGCTTCTGAAAGCAAAATGAAGACAGCAAATTTTGATCCACTCAGTAGATCAAAAGCTTTTTAAAAAAAAATCTGTGCTTATTTTTAGGAGGTACTAGGAATGCATGATTTCAGTGGAGTGTCCATGGAAACTGGAATTACATTCTGCAAGGGCATTCCTGAAGTGGGGGTGGCCCACGAAGTAGTATTAGCCTGTTGAGTAAAACTACCTTTTCTGAAAGATCTGATAAATGTAAAGTTTGACTCATTTGTACTGACATTTATGTTGATATGGGGTGAATTATAAATAGCATGAGGAAGAACTTGAGTATTTCTGTATTATAAATGACTACTTCATCTAGTAACACATCTCAGTTTCAAGTGTGCATATACCAGCTTGTACTGAAGTATAGTTAAGGGACAATGGATACTAAAATTAGACCCTGAATTACTCCTATGCATTAACACTGAACACATTACAGGAAGTAAAATTCTTCTGTTCCAAGGGTTAATTGTAATAATTTGTGTTTCCAAAAGCTTTAAATGTGATAAGCCCTCTGAAAGTTAACTTAAAATATTACTTTCAACAGCAGTCTTAAAAAAAAGATATACTATTGTACTGCCTGACAGTCTTTCCAATCCACTAGTAACAAAGTTTAGAATAAATAGGCCACTACAGAAGGTAATTAATACCATTCAAAAGATTATTGAATGCAAATTTCCAGTGCTTTCTGCACAATACGTATACACAAAGTATAACTGATTAGCAGAAGAAAACTTCATGACTGGTATACTGATATAAGCAATGAAATTCCGATCACTCTGAAGTGACTATACTTTACAAATCTGAAGAGGAAGGAGACATTACTGCTGGCCCCAGGTAAAGAGAAGGCCAAATACTTCAAATAATACTCAGCAACCTTTAAACAGTTATCTTCTTTGATAGACTATAATGTTTGGGTGTGCCTAGCCCAGTCAAAGCAAGAAAAAGAACAAGCTGTTAAGTTTCATTTGATCTTCCATTAGATTTCTGAGTTTAAGGAAGGCTTGGATAGGATGTCTTCGTCTGTTATAACAAGCAGTAATGATGTGGGCAATAACCTCTAGCAGTACCAGATAACTGAGCCATCATGAGGAACAAGACACACGTCCTGCAAAGAAGTCAGCGAATACTGTACTGAGTTAATGAATTCAGTCATTGCACTACCGCCTGTACAGAAACTGATTAAACCTGTTTCATCACTAACAGCAATTTACAGTAAATTCCATGTCACTCACCTGTGTCAGGAACATCTGTAGGCCTCATAATTCTCCGGATCTGCTCCATTGACTGGAGATCTGGAGACAGTCCTGTAAGTACAAAAAACCCAAGCGCTTTATAAACACATTTTACCTGTTAAAAAGGGTTCCAGAGAACAAACAAAGGTTCAAAGTCATACAGCACCCATTGTTTCCACTGTAATATAAACAAAACAGTTTTCTGCAAGACCATTAAGCTCCTGAACAGGACACAGAATAACATAACTGAAACTACTAAGAAGTTTTAACTGTTTTCCTACCGGGCCACACAGCCCAGAACTCTACAGTTAAGTATGCTCTCTGTAACAGTGCACTAGAGAGAAAGCCAGTACAATTAAAATGGATGCAGATTACCTTCTTTGCAAGCAACTTACTTTCTAAAAGCTACAGGAAAATACCCTACCAGCTTTAAAAGACCACAAGCCAAAGCAGCCTGCAGGTATGACTAAAATTGTAAGCAAGTTTCAATGTGCTACCACCCATCAGTTGAGCTGCAGTCACTGGATGCTGTCAACGAATACTAGACTTTGCAACTGCAATAGATCAGGAGCACCAAGGTAGTCAGTCAAGTAGTCATCTACTACAGCTCAGCTGCTTAGTCATTTATAAAACCACAGTACCTTGATGAGTCAAGTCATTTATCACACAGAACACACCTCTTTTTGCATAGTTTTCTCATATTAACATGTACTTACAGCCAAAGGATGGGGTTCCAATGCTACTCTGAACTGCTTACGTATGCACTCCAGAACTGTTTTACTTGGCACACAGGCATGACAAAAGCCTACGAGATGCTCTGGGATCTTAACATGACCTTAACTGAAGGTATGAAAGTGAGCTGAATACTTAAGCGACATACAACAAGTTCACCAAATAAAGAACGAGAGCCTGTAGTTCTAATGTGATCAAATGTTGTGTGTTAGCAGGCCATATCCGTTTTACACAGCCCAGAACTTTGAATGTAACGGGAAACCTGTCACTGGAGAGGAGTCACCACATAAGGGAACTTCAGCTAACGTCCAGGTTTGGACAGTGGCAACGTACATGTTGGACCAACAATGACTCCAACACATTTGATGTAAAGAAGGACCTGAGGAACTTTCCTTCAAGTATTAACAAAAAAAGCTGAAATCTTAGAGTGGTTTCATGATAAAAGCCTTCTGTCCTCCTCAGCTTGTTGAAGGTATCTTCATGACAATACCCTGAAGTTGTAAAAGGTGAATCTTTTGATGAATACTGTAACAAAGAAGTTTAAGCCAGTTCTACTTGCACAACAATACAGGGAGAGTAACAAATTCAAACAGATAACCAGCTTTTAAGCTTCGACCAACCCTATCACTTCTCCCTCCCCAAACCTGACCCATTTGCATGCAGAGTACATTAGCACAAAGGTGTGTAGGTTCCAGGGAGCACCACACCCTGACACAGTAATGGGCAGTCTCACTGATGTTAGCACAACCAGTTTGTGACTTTCTACGGGCTTACAGCTCTCAACGTTTCGGGTTACACCCAAAACATGAAGTACTTTAAAAGAAAACTGTTATTACACACCATGTCTCAGTGCTGTAGCTGTTAATTTTGTTATTTTACACTGCTGTAAGATACCAAACGCCCACAGAACTACCTGCATGTTTGTAGACCTCTGTAACAATTCAAGAGGCCATCTTTCCCCAAGTATCATAATTTCCCTTGCACAAACAGAAATAGCTAATGTCTGAAATTCAGATCTACAGACAAGAACCGTGCACGATCAGCATCAAATCAAGGAGCTAAGGCAAACAGGCTGCTAAAACTCGGTCAGGCTGCTCCCGCTACAGTGATTGCTGCAACCCATGTATTGAAAATAAACTGAAAAGTACACCATCGAATTAAGCTGTCTTGTCACATAATGACAGCCGAGCACAGAAGAAGTACCATTCAGCACATTATCTTCTTGAAGTGTAAGAGCACACCTTCCCTAATGGAAAACAGAAAATGAATTGTCATTACTCCTGGCAGACTCATCAAGTCCAGGCACTAGATTTGAAACCACTCTCATCATGCAGAGCTGGTAAAGTGATTGTTACATATTTTTAGAGTGTAATCCAGAAAGCTCCTATGATCTCTCTGGATACGACGTAGGAATATCAAGAAGACTCCCCAGCTTCAACATCCATTTCATGTCAGGAATGTCACAAGATAGAAGATTTTCAAGCTCTGAGATTCTGTTTATCTAGCATTCTATTAAACTAACACTGTTCTCATTTCCGAGATTAGATTTAATGTGGTCAGACCAGTGTGCTTCATCAACACGATGCTACAGCATGGGCTTAATTTGTAGAAATTTGGAAGTTATCACAAAAAGTCTCTAAAGATTAGAACTAGCACATGGCATCACAAAGACGACAATACATACAAAATACAAAGCAGAGCTGGGAATGGTTATGGAATAAGCTTCACTGAAGTGAGATAAAGAACAAAGAAGTTATCTGAGAGGACAGCTTTGAGAAAAAAGCCAGGATGACTTCTATGCGCAGCATGGAAAGACAGGGAAGAGATTTAATAAGGAGGGGAGGAGGCAAGCGAGAAGAGTACAATGAAAGATCCTTTGGCAGAGTGAACATTTGGAGAAAGGGATGGCAAGAGGTTTGACTAATACTGTGATGTACAGAACGCAGAAGTCTGAGTAAAAAAAAAAGCTGATTTGGGATTTTAAGCTATTGTAGGTAGCCTACTGGGGTAAGTTAGGTGCCTTTTGTTTACTATGTTATGCGGTTTTGCAAAGTTTTATTATATATCCCATAGGACAATATTTTTAAAATAAACTATGCAAAAATGCGCAATATAGTAAAAAAGGCACCTACCTTATATCTACCTGCTAGCTTCAACCTCCAGCAGAGTTGTATGGTTAGTGCTGCTGCCTCAGTGTTTATTATAGTAGTAACATCATGAAAAGGCGTTGACAATCCATGACTTCAGGGGATCTGGAATGCAGTTTTGGACAGGATTGGAGAAGAGTGGAAAAAGGGCAGAGCTTAATTGCTGAAGGGCCATTTTCATTTATCAGGAGCACACAGCACATTTAGTAAGCGTTTCACTTTATTTTACAGCTTGTGAGTGACAGTAATTTCAGTTACAGATGAAACCTGTACAAGTTTAAGGGACAATGAATAACCAATAAAACAGTAAATACTGTTCTTTTTTTTTTTCCACAAGGGGATCCTCTAAGTGTACTATGCATAACATAAGTTTTCTTCCTTCCTTAAAGAGGTTAAACCCTCTCCTCCCTCCCCCCCAATAAGTTAACAAAGCTTCATATTTTTCTTTTCTTCTAACTTTCTAGGCTTCTTGCTTGTAACTCAGGTCTGAAGTGCACATAAAGTATTTGTTTTGTTCATAGAATGAAGCATTCTACTCTACCTGCTAAGCATCCTTGACGACATTCCACCACCTAAGCTTAATTATTTACCTGGAACACCCCTGTATTTTGTCAACATTCATTCTGTTTCCCAAATAAAACAAAATACAAAGTAGTAAAAGAATAGCAAAGGAACACTTCCTTTACCAGCTTTTTCTGAAAGTTATGACTTTTTTTAGCCCTTGCTGATGACTTCCTCTGTGCATGTTATTTTGTATCTTACATTCTTAAAATTTTGAGATCTAGCTCATAATACAGGTAACAGGCCCTTAAAAAAAACAGACACCACACCACAACGATGAGAATGAGAACAAGAAATGCTCCTATGATAAAACAAGCATTTCTCTAACATGCCAGTGCTACCTGGAGACCAGCACAGACACAACTGTCTGTATTAATTCTGCATTTAGAAACAAGATAATACCTCAGAGCATATTATGCTTAAGACTGATAAGCTTACACTAGCAGGCACTGTACGCTGAAGCTTCCAATACAAGATGCCAGAGAAGGCAGGATCATTTTTATCACATATTCCATACAGACAGAGCCCTTGTAAAGATACTCATGAAGAATAAAGGCAGAGTAGCAGTCATCAATACAACCTCAGTCTCAACAAATCTCTTCAGGAATTTCGTGTGCATGCTATGTCTACTTCCCAACAGAGCTGTTCAGTCAAACTAGAAGTTTCTGCAAGGCTCTTACTTCCACTAATCTCTAATCACCTCACTGACAATGCTGGTGACACCTACCAGGTCATTTCTGGATCACTTGATACAAGGCAACAAGCTGCTTAATAATGGAGGCAGTTGCAAGTTGCAAAAAGGTGGTATGGCTCTTTCTACTACAACAGTATTTGGAAAGTGTTGTCAATTGTCTGAATTGTGACAGGACTCTGCCACGTCCCAAAGACCTGGAAGCATCACTGCCCAGAAAAATACAGAGTCTCCTTCTACAAAGAAAAGCACCTGAATAAGTTCCGATGTGGGCAGAAGTCACAAGCCTCTTGCAGACCAACACCAAACGCTTTGTACACTACAGGAATCGGGCAGCACTGGGACAGGCGGCAGAATGTAGGTTTTCCAACAGGGAAGGTTCTATGGAGTCAGGACAAGCCATGGTTGACCTGATCTAATGTTAGTCTTACTTCAAGCAGCAGGTTTAATTATGTGAGCAAAAAGGTCTCTTCCACCATCCTACAAAACCAGCTAAAGAGGCCAAGACTACAGAGCTGGTGTTACTCGTGAAACTTGTTCTTTCAATTCACTGCTACAGCTCCCAGTGTTTGCTATCTGTCCGTGCAGTCCTAGCTCTGGCAAATGAAGCAAATTAGGCATGAGTTCTAGTATTCAGTGTCCTTCAAAGAGGGATATATTGATGTAAATACTTAGACACACCCCTTTGGCAAAGGCAGCCATGTGTATCCGGTTAGGATAACACCTGCCTGCTGCCAGGAGCACAGAAAAGCACAAGACATAATGATGACCTTTACAGACAATATAAAGATAAGCCTCTCCAGCTACGTATCAGGTATGCAAATGCACGCTCCATTTGATATAATATTAACCCAAAGATCAGGTTAGACACGGCCTTTAAAAGCAGTCACCAACTTACCTCCGTGACAGCAGAAGATCTTCTCATCCACAATAGCTGCAATAGGCAGACAGTTAAAGCAGTCTGTGAAGGTCTTCCAGAGCTTAATGTTAAACCTCCGCTTGCCTACAAGAACAGTGCACGATGTTAGGAAGAGAGAGCTGTTTTCTTGAAGCCAACCTACAATACATATCACAACCTGACAAAGGACATTACCAAAACATCTTTACACAGATATATTCCAGTGTATTTAGGTTTCAACCTCCTGCAATAGTATTTCAAGGACAGCAGAAGAAATATTTGAGTTTAACCTTATCTTGGTAGGTACTTTCAGAAAGTTTCAAAGAAGGTTCACATTATACTGAAACCCTTGCAGTTTAAGAGTCACTACTAGAAATGCTTCCAAAACACACAGTACGTAACAGGCTTTCAGAAGGAACAGGCTTTGCTTACATTCATCATAGAATCCATAGATCCGATTGATGCTAGCACACTCATGATTTCCTCTTAAGAGAAAGAAGTTCTCTGGGTACTTGATTTTATATGCCAGGAGTAGGCAAATTGTTTCCAAAGACTGTTTGCCTCTGTCTACATAATCTCCAAGGAAAAGATAATTAGCTTCTGGCGGGAATCCTCCATATTCAAATAGTCGAAGCAAGTCTGTATACTGACCATGAATATCACCTGAATAAGAAAACGTTTACCAAGAATTAGTGCAACAGTGTAAAGAGCAGACATCAAGAACTTAAGTAAGCCAATCATTTTTTATTAACCGATCTTAAAAGAAATACTTTCCTTTTAAAAAAACTGGCAATAGGCATCAGAAAGGTGAGAACCATGCTAACATTACAAATTTAAGTATTTACTAAAAGCAAGTAACTTACAATCTGTGTGGAACTGCTAATTATGAAAACCTGATAAACAAAAGCTACACAAGGAGTCTTCACAATTAAGCTTAAGCTTTCTAATCATGCTCTAATTTATTCAAATTAAAACGAAGTCTGAAAGAATGTCTAATTGAACAGTTACCTGGCCAGGAAGCCAATGTACTAAGAAAAAGTTAAGTCATATTATTTATTGCAATAACAGATCACTAAAGGATCTAGATTGACTGGAGAGAAACCAAACATTGTGCTGGCAGTGAGCACTTACTTCAAAGGTCAACTGCCTGTCCTCCTATAACACTGTTGTACTAAGATCCCCATTCCCTGGCATTCAGGGTAACTCCTTTGATGCAATTATTTATACAAAAACAGTACAGAGACTCAAAGACTGACAACCTTTATAAGATATTCAACCCTGCAGAAGTATTTTAGGAAAAATAACTTACTCATCACACTGCCACCTTCAAAATTAAGCAGGCTTTCCATGAAATAGCTCTGTGCAGAAATTAAAACACCATGTCATATCAGACTAGCCAAAAGTAACCATCTGAGCTGCCCCTAAGGTCAAAGGTAATACCAAAGCAACTCTACAGGAACTCATACAATGCATGTGATGTATTCCGGCTGACTGTAGAATTCATTAGTGGAGTGACTGAATGCAAAAAATCCACCTAAGAAATGTTCATTACAGGCTATATGCCGATAATACTGACTACCTTCTGGTACCTTACACTAAGCACGCCATAAATGTTATTTTCACTTTTGTCATTTGTTCTGTGACAAAATACCTGTTTTTATTAAGCACAGTTATTCTCCAGTAGAGAATTTGCTTCCACGACCATACCATAAAATTAAAAAAGCAGCAACACCCCCACGCCTACAACTTTTTCCATAATCTTGAAAAGGCATTCCCAGACCTGTATGCTCACCAGTTCAAGTCTTATAGCTATGTACTCCAGTTACTAGTTGATGCTCTGTTCTTTATTTTTTCCGTAATAAATTCAATACTTCCTTCTTCAGGCAATATCTTTTTTTTTTAAAAAAAGCTATTCCTTACTCCAAGAGGGGAATTATATCCTAATTTTCTTTTAATAATGATAAATATTATGCATTACCCAATTGCATGCGCTCTGGAGTTCCACCAGCTAAAATCATTTTCACATGCGCTGCAACAAGAACAATTCTAGTCTACTTGATATTAGAAATCTCCAGGTTGTCATCAGAAGGAAACATAGAAGACTTGTCAACAAGTCACCATGATGTTGAGTCTAGTGCTCTGAAACTGTTTTATTAGTATTCACCAGACTTCTTCACCATCAGAATTAACTACCAAGTAAATACTACATTTATTGTCTCGAACAACTTTCAGTTACGTACATGAGCCAGAAGAACCAAAGGACTTATAGGGTATTTTGTAAAGGGACCACAG
The DNA here is from genome assembly GCF_013377495.2 of Cygnus atratus. Taxonomy (NCBI): domain Eukaryota; kingdom Metazoa; phylum Chordata; class Aves; order Anseriformes; family Anatidae; genus Cygnus; species Cygnus atratus. The sequence continues at coordinate 91,574,487 of NC_066364.1, read as the reverse complement.
CATTTAACACTGTTACATTGAAGGCAGCTGATAATTTAAAATACAGGTTCATATGGGCACAAGTTGAAGTCCATCAGATATGAAGCCTTCCGATAAAAGCTGCAACTATTTTAAAATGGACGTTTACATAAGACTATCTTTCATCTTACGTTAGAACGCAGTCATTCAAGATGTAAAAGCTTAGTTTGAACTGACTTGATTACAAGAAAAGACAGTCCTATAATGATCCCTCAAGCACTGCCTGAATACACTATATGGTAGTTCAAAGTAGTACAGCTGCCTAATTTGCTTTGGTGAAAGACATCATCACTCTTTCACTTTGAAGTACATACATCTTTGACAATTGCTCTAATACTAAATGTAGATGCACCTGACGCTTCCATGTGCTATCACTTTGTTCACAATCTAATTTAAAAATAACAAATGCCTTATCTAACTGTGCATTTGCTACCTTATTGTGCATGTAAGAGTCCTTTCACCTGTCTAGATTTTAAGAAGTGAGAAATTAACTTTGAAGGAGGCTAATTATACTTTGCAGACTTTGACTTATGCACAATATTTGAGTTTTCACCTTTCCTTTATCTAAGGATATGATGAGACTACTGTAGTCTTTTCCTCAGCCTAGCATGAAGACAATGTGCTAAAGCTGGATTTTCCTTTCAACTTTGTGTTATTAGACAAGCTGGTCTGGTTTTTGTCTCCCCACCCTACCAAGCAATTAGTCATTTAAAAGTGACTTTGTCTTTAGTACTTTTCTATTCTTTTATTTTTATGTTTTAATAATTAGTAACATCCTCTCTTAATGTAAGGAAGATTGCTACATTAGGCCTGCCAGGAGGAAGCCTAGGAAGAGGACAATCCATCTTTGGGCATGTTAGTAACAAACTCTAAGACTGTTTCAATTTTAACTCTGACACTTTAAGCAGCCTAATTCTAGAAATTTACTGCTTTCTAAGGTTGTGTCTGCTGTGAATAACGTGAAGGATGATTACAAGTCAGTATTTACAATACTTTAGTAACAGTTTTAAACAAGCCTGCATACCTATTAACAACAGTGTACTTCTGAAGATGTCTAACATATTATAAGAGCTTAGAGATGTAAAGCACAGTTTCACCCATATTTAATGACAATGTTGTTTGATAATACTTGCTATAAAGCTCAAGGGATTTTTACATGTTAACAAATTAATTTACGAATCATTCTTTTTTTAGATCAACACTTTCTTCAACGCTATTTTTGAACAAGGACTAGGAAAGCATTCCATTTCATATCATATAAAGATCTTTGTTTTGCTTATGCTTTGAAGGGAACAAGTACAACAGCAAAGATTTGCTCTTTCTGTTTTTAAAGAACTAGCTGCGTTTTGAAATAACGATCTAAGGAGTAGCAGCAGCTCCACGCAAGCAGTCCTTAGGGAAGTACAAGTGACAGGTTGCAAAATTCGCACTAGAAGAGAGCACAGGCAGCTCTTATCGGCAAGAGAACTTGCTCCTGAACAGTACCAGGAACAACTGTTAACTGCCTTTTCTTGACTTAATCCAATCTACATTGAAAATGGCATTTAAGATTGTAAAGACCTCAGTCACTAATCCGTACTGCCCAAGTCAAGGTCATTTGCCTATCTCAGTATCTTTTTCATTGGATTTTCTTTCCATTCCAACTAGCATACTAAACCTATGTAGCTGTGTACACTTACATAGAATACAGATATATTAAGTTTACATACCACAAATTTTCAGAGGTGCCTCTAGTTCCAGAAGAATAGGCTGGCTAAGAAATATTTCCCGTGATTTTATGCACAAGCCCCGAACTTCTGCTTCGGTCATCTGAACGATCTTCCCAGGACGACATCCTCGTACTGAAATGAGATGTTTAACAATTAAAATAGCTAGTACACCAAAGCACAGCAACAGCTAAGTGCAAATGACCTGCACTTGAAGTCTGTATCTGACAAAAAAGTCAGCACACATCACCGTATCTACCAGATGTGTTGGAATTATGTATTCCAAAAAATTCTAGAAACCAAACTCTGATACTGTGGTAACAGCCAGCACTTAAAGGTCTCCGTACATGCCTGCAAGTCAGGTTCCCAGAAGAGAACAACTTAAGCTTTGCTTTCACCTCTATGTGGATAAATAGCAACTTGAAGTGTTTAAATAAACAATCGGATTATGCTAGAGTATTCACAATAGGCAAAAAAAAATCCTAAAAATGGAAATTCTGAAAACACTTTCACATTAACACAAAATGAACTTATTTAGGACCATTGAGTTCAACAGTTAGCTAAATACAAAGAAAAGACAACGGTTTGAGCTTTCAGTGGCTGAAATTGTCATGTTAGGAATATCAAACTAAACTACATTGGTGTTGATGAAATCTTTATTCCTATATAAAGGATCTTGAGTTACTGGAACCTCTGCATCTAAACAGAGACATTCCAATTAGCATGAAATTGAATTCCTATACTCCTAAGTCAGGTCTTCAGATCTATATTTAGTGCTCAGTTTTCAAGAGCATTCACATTGCACTTCAACCACCATCCTCTGACAAGCCTACCTGCAGCTGCTGCTTTCCACAAATATCTGCACTTTGGCCCATCCAGTTCAGTCTTGCATCTCAGCATAACCCAAGCTTCAGATCCAAACTAATAAACCAGCATATACCAGTGTCTACAACAGGCCAACATCCTGTTCTGCCATCTGCTTCAGACAGAACAACATTCAGCATTAAACAACAGGGGTAGCTACAAGAGAAGGTGGAACGAACCCGTAGCAGTTCAAACCCAAATGTTTTCAAACACAAACACACTAAGACATTGCTCAGTGAAAACAGTAGTTGAAACTTCAGGAAGTCAAATATGAGATTTTGCTAACAGAGCAAAAACTAGTTCTTGACAGCTAAGATCAATTCCTTGGTTGCCCGTTTTCCCTATATTCAAAACAATATTAAGCTTGCAACTTTTACTTTCCAAAGGAGATCAATATCATTATCTACATTCTGTAACGGGGAAAAAAAGATACAAGGAGAAACAACCTGTTCTAAGACAGCCAGTACTGCAGTCCAACCTGTTAACCTCAAAAAGCTCTGCTCCGGTTTTCATCACATGCACATCTGACCAACCCAACACTGTGCTATGATTTTTTTTTTTTTTTAAATAAGCACCAGATCTCTTGTTCAGCTGAGGTTAGGAAGCAGTCACGGGAAGAGACGAGGAGGCAGAAATGAAGAATTATCTCAAGCAGGGAAGATGTGAAAGCAGATCTTGGGACAACCAGCTGGAGGGCCACTTTACCCGCAGCGGGGCTCCCTTGGAAACGCCTTGCTCATCGGAATGCCACCAGGACAGGGCCGGTACAAGTGGCGCTCAGGACTCCTTTCAGGGAAGCTCCACATCAGTACCATGCGACACCTGCCATATGGTAAGTCACATGCTTTTACCTAACAGCTATGTTAGAGGCAGCAAACAGCTTTTTAGTAACTTTTTTTGCTGCAGAATGTTGCTCACACATTAAGATGTGGGGTAACATATTAAGAGAATACAAGGGCAAACAGACAGTCAACGTGATGGGAGAGCAAAAGCGTACAGGCTTCAGTTTCACCACATCTCAAATGTCTACTAGATGATGCACTTACGGATAGCCCTTCAGCCCCAAAGAGATTATTGGCAAAAGAAAAAACAGGCCTTGACAGCTTTGTACAGGACTTGACTATTCGATTTGAGGGTACCAGAACGCTCCAACAATCTCCACGCTTTTCTAGTGCTTTGTTTGGGTAGCTTAAACAGGTTCCTTCCACAGATCTGAAGCTCACCGCCTAGATGCAACAAGCCAGCACTACACAGAAAGGTCCCACCTGACAGAGCACAGTCCTAACAACCACTCCAATGGCTATCATTTATTGAAATGATTCTGCTCCATTTTAACCCTGTGGCTGTCTGATGCTTAAAACACAAGATCATGCCAAAGAAGCATGCAGCCCAACTAGCTGCTTGTCAGCCACATTTTTCTTCCGCAAACTATGTATTCCTTTAACCTCTTTTGATAAGCAATCAAATTTTCTTCTGTGTTTAACTACTGTCATAACATTTTACAACACCAAATTAAAACCAAGAAGCAACTTAACTGCGCAATTTACATCCTATCTAGTTTTGGACCTCGAGCCCAGGAAACCCCACCATATACACCCCCTAATGTTACCACCAGTAGCCCCAAACCAGAGTCCCAAACTGAGAGTGCAGTTCAAGGAGAGCACTCATACTACTTCAAATAGCTCTGATCCAATCAGCAGTTCTTAGGACGCCAGACTTTTGCTTTAGCTCCCTTTGAAACTTGATGGGAGGTTTAAACTTGCATCAATTGCTTTACAGGACTGAGCTTTTAATGGTGCTGGATTGTTACACTAGACCACACGGCCCCTGACTTCAAATTTAGCTACCTGCCACAGTCAGTACGTCCAGCATCATGCTGTTAGCTCTTGACTTTTTGCAGTAGAGCCTTGTATACTGCAGCCCCTAACAGACAAACCAATGCAAAGTCTGGCAACCCGCTACCATGGTCGGATTCTCCAGGTAAGCAAGTTGCTAGAACTACATCAAGCACGTCACTCTTGAACAGGAGATAAAGCACGCCCAATGACCACAGTTACTTTCTGCCCCAGGAAGGAACCTGGGGCACCACACCATGATGAAGCCCTCCCCATGCCAGCGGGCAGCAGCTCCCTGCAAACAGGTCCGCTCAGCACAGAGTCTGGGATTTCAAGAAGAATAACCACCAATAACATGCTAAAGAGCAAAGAAGTTCTCCCACGGTCCCCGATCGTCCATAAACAACTTATGTATGGAAACATGAGAAGGTGCTGGGACCCAGGAAGCCTCAGCACATCACTGGATTCACACTGGGAGGTGTTGAAAGGTCAGCCAGCTAGTCATCTGAAAGGGCTGGGCCACACACACACGAGCAGGGCTAAGCACATCTTTTACTGACTTACACTACAGCTAGAGTTTTGTTTGTGACTCCTCGACTCTGCTGGGCACTGCTCGGATTGTAAATAGGAGCATCTTTCACCATATTTAGTTTTGCAAAAGCCAAGTCCTCAAAACAGATTTAAGAGGAAGTTAGGAGAATCAGATCTAGAATGTAAGCGGTGTTTTTCAGACTTCTTTGCAAATGGCTACAGGCAGCCATTACTAAAACTCACTAGTCAGAGCTGCACACCCTGGGAGGTTTGCAGCTCATAAAAGGCTCTAGCAGCACCGGGAAAGCCACCCATTGCCCATGGCTACCATTCACCCAGAGCAGGCACAGCACCTCGACATTAGATATAAATTAGTCCTCTAAGATGCAGAAACCACAAACAAGCTTTGATTTACGTGAATATCTTCAGAAGGGACAGCAACTCCTCTCGTAATTCACAGTCCCATGTGTGCAGTGCTGTGCCAGAAGCCGCCTGTGCTGCAAGGAGCTTAAACCATGGTGATACAGTAGAGAACAAAGAATTAAAAGCAACTCCGTGCATTGTACTGTCAAGCTATTATTTTAGCACACTATTTCCTGTAGCAATCCAAGAGATGCTCTAATCACTATTAAAGTGTTCTCAGCATCTACACAATCTTCGATAAGCGACGTTAGTAAGCCTAGCAATAGGAACTGGTCATTTGAGAACGGTTGCGCAGTGCCAGGAAAGAAAAACTTCTGCAAGGTGTTTGTTTGCTTTACTTTTGTTTGTTTTTATTCCTCCAAACTCATTCCAGAGACTAGCACATTATGTATGGCTACAAGGCAATAGTGGCCAGGAAGGAAACGGCACCCAGGAGCACGGTTTGAGAACTGGTTGTTGCAAGTTGTACGGGCATCGCTCCTTTTGCCATTCTCCTCCATGAAACGGAGAAAATCCACTAACCTAGTCTGTCATCCTGTTTCTGAGGCGCCTCTCACTTTAAGTAACTAAACTCCTCATTTTGTGGCATCACTAATAGAAGTTTCTTCAATTACTGAATCAGCTGTGGGGCGCTCAGCTGTCCTAAGCATTTACACCATGCTCTCCAACGGCATGTGTGTCCTGTTTTCTGGACAACACTCAGGCTTTTAGCAGAGCATTAGATCCTATATACACTTCTAAGGATCAAGAAAACGAGGCCAGCATTGCTCCCTCTTCCTCTGAGCTCTTACTTTGTGGGCAGATGCATTTGTATGGCCGCACATTAAAACACATCAGGGAGCTCATCTTTTCTGTCTAGCAGAAAGATGCAACAATGAGGCTTAATCTAGATGGCTCCCCAGGCTGGAGGAGACATCCACTGTGAACTTGGGCTATGTCTAGTGAAGGAATAAGCAGCTAGTTCTGCTTCTTTCAGCAGCATCCCCAGCCAAGGCATTTCTGGAATTGTGGCTTTCACATTCTATGTTCATTCTATTTCTCATTTCTATTTGCCAGAGCATATCTTGAACAAAAAGCAAACAAAACCACACCACAAGACTGCAAGCAGGCAGTCGATTCCACCAACATCCCCCAAGTTGATACTCTCCCATAACATTCTCTGGAATGTTTAATGATTGGCAACTAACAGCTACAGCATTTAGCTGTCTCTCTCTTGTACCTCAAAGCATTTGGGAATATTTGACAAATCCTGAACAGCCTCTCTAGGAGTGGAATGGATTTGGAAGCCAAAGGCGATACTACCCACTACTTGGGGAAAAAAAAAAAAAAGAAAACAGTTCTGACAGTTTTGGAAACACGTTCTCAAGTTATCTGCTCAATTTTTAAAATCCAAGTTATAGGTTTCCATGGTTTTTAAAGTTAAGTATCCTGGATTGGATTTAAAACGTCTTCCATTTTCAAAAGCAAAGCTTCTATTCCCTCAAAATATTTTGTTATTTAAATTGTACAGCCGTCACCCAGAAATATTTTGCACCAAAATGACAAGAGCTATGCCAACAATACAAGTTTACAAAGTTTCTGAATTGCTGCAACAAAAGTAAGGTTAACCTGGCTTTCATTCCCACAGCGGCCTGCGGACAACAGTAAGGTAACTCAAGCCCTGCCACACTTTGCTCCATTCAGTACACAGCATACTGCTGAACACACAGCCAGTCCGTACATGCATGCAAAGCCCTGTGCCTTTTGTAGGGTACATCATCTGAACTCCACACTAAAACCCAAAGAATTAACTTTCTTGGGAGCTTTTTTCCTGAAGGACTGCGCTTTTCCATCTAAGTGGTCTAAAAACACTAATAAATTTGTCTTTACTGGATGCCCTTGAGATAAAGTATTTTGCTGAACACCACGATTGCTGTAAGCTCACTTTAACAGGACTTATTTAACATTAAACAAAATGACCGCAGAATAAGAGACTGCCCAAGCCTTTAATTTCTAACCAGGGAAATAACCAAACAAAGAAGTGTTCCTCTTCCCCCAAAAGTTGGATTTACATTCTTAAAATTCATACTACCAGTAGAACTAATGCTCAGGGAAAAGCAGCAGCAGCTACCTCAAGTTGCTTCAGGAGAAACCCAGATCAGCCCACGACAACACCAAATGCACCTACGTCAAGCTTCACCCACCACAGTTGCTTTTCATGGGCCGCCTGCTGCTTACTTGCACAGAGAGAGATTCCATGCACCAGCTTATGGTCCCAGACCTCCTGAACTACACACCATCCCAAGAAACGCTGGATCCAGGGCTGAAGGACAAGATCACAGCAGTTACTTCATTCTGTAAGTGAAACACGTAATCCTAATGCTTGTTATTGACCTGCACTTACTGTGTTTGGTTAATTACACTTGAACCAAAAATCCATGCAACTAGCGAAGCACAAGGTAGAAGCCTCTTACTATGCTGTACTGTACGAAGTGGTGACAAATTCTTTTCCAGTCCCCTTGCAAGGTTAACCTATTATTAAAGTCTCACGCAACACAGAATTTCAACTTCTTTCTCAAAGTTTGACTTGATTCTTCCTCTAAAGCATCAGTAACAAAAATTCCTAGAATTAGAGAAAGGTGGGGGCTGATTACAAAGTTACTTTGTAACTCATGAGAAATAGCAAGGAGGAAAATTGCTTAAGTTGTAATAAAAAAAGCCAGGGTTTAACATGACATTTGCATCTCCAACTCCTCAGGAACTAAATATGGTTATGTAAGATATATAGATAAAGGCTTTGTATCGAGATTGATATTAAATTGCCCAAAACCACAGAAGATGGTGCTGCAGAACTAAGACAAGGTAGCCTATGCTGTAAGACAAACTGTATGCCAACACTATGAGAAGGCAGCAAACAGGGTCGTTTCTATGCTAAAATGATGAGGCAGATACAGACAGCACGAGAAGCACCTCGGGCTGTAGCTCGCAGCAGCCCTCCCTACGCGCAGAGCCCTTCCCGAGTACAGCATCTGACCTCACTGAGCTACAGCCAAATATAGTATGCTTGGCTTCACCCTGCTAAACCACATACTGCCTTTTTTTTTATTGTTACGTACCTACTTTTGTAGTGATCACTCACGAGCATTTAACTATCAAGGGTAAAAAATCCTCCTATTTACATTAAATGAAGCAGCATTGTTTTTTCTTTTATGCTGCGATTTAGCTGTACTCCGAGCAAGACTCTGAGACAAGTCAAAACTGCTGCAGAATATTTGAGTGAAACAGTAACTGAACCATGCAGGCCTAGAGCAGCACAGTAAGCGGACAGAATAAAGGAACACCAGTGGACATTTTCTGACACCAGGCTCTTCTTGGCCTTCAGCGTAATTTTTGAAGCCAACTCTCCTGTTCATCCTGCACTTATAAAGCCAAGGATGAACGGGCTCGTATCTGCACTGATGTACAAGCCCAGCAACAAACACCGTTCTTCCTTCTGCTCCTTCTCCCTGTTTAATACAGCACATACCGTCCAAGGAACGGACAGCTGAAAACAACAGTTTTCCTTCTCTCTCCAAAGAGACTATTTCAAAAAAACTTCCCTTCACTAAAAACTCCTTGCTGAGCTATTCGTGTTTGTTTTCCTAATACAAGGGTTATCGAATGACTTCACACCATATCAAGGTAGTAACCTGTGGTTTTTCAACACTCATCTCCATAGTGTGTTCATGTTATTCTGCAGTGGATCACTGTCGTGGCTTTGGCTGGGATAGAGTTAATTTTCCTCACAGAGGCTCACATGATGCTGTGTTTTGGATTTTTGATGAGAACAGTGGTGATACCACACCGATGTTTTAGCTGTTGCAGAGCGGTGCCTGCACAGAGCCAAGGATGTCTCTGCTCCTCGTGCCGCCCTGCCAGCCGGCAGGCTGGGGGGGCACCCGGAGCTGGGAGGGGACACAGCCAGGACAGCTGGCCCCAACCAACCAAAGGGATGTCCCAAACCACGTGGAGTTGTGCTCAGCGATAAAACCTGGGGGAATGGAGGAGGAATGGGGAGGTGTTTGGAGCGATGGCGTTGTCTTCCCAAGAAACCGTGACGTGTGCTGAGCACTGCTGTCCTGGATGGGGCTGAACACCTGCCTGCCAATGGGAAGTGGCAAATGGACTGCCTGTTTCTTCTGCTTTGCCCAGTAAGCTGTCTTTATCTCAGCCCAGGAATTGTCTCTCACACCTTCACCTTTATGGGTCTCTCCCCACCCCACCGAGGGAGACTGAGCAAGCAGCGGGGCGGTGCTGAGCCGCCAGCCAGGGCTAGCCCACATGGACTACTCTTCTCTGCAGCTGCCTCTCTGTCAGGATCAGTTACGAACCCTGCAGAACCACCAGCACCACTACGCTATTACACCAGACCATCACGCTGGCTGGGCAGGTTCATTTGTTACGGCACTAACAAAATCTGAAATATTACTGACCATCATGCCTGAGCCCAACAGCTCTGTAGCATTTAAATCTCAATTATTTCATAAGCATTTAAAGTTCACCTTTCATCTGAAAAACTGAGTCATATTCAAATTTCAGTCTTCGTCACTGTCTGCAAGACCTCTGCATTCAGAAGAAACCAAGGGCTGTAGCTTTCTTAGAAGACATCACATGACACAGTAAGAGCACTACACAACCGGCCTTTATTATGGCGGCTGCAAAAATCGCGCTTTTAGCTGAACACTGCAGCAACATCCATTCTCCACGTCTGCCGCAAGTTTGACAAGCCTCTTACTGGATGAGTATCTCCCAGCCTTCGTGGTGGGTTCGGTACTATCAGAACTAGCAGCCCTGCCAGCCTCACCAAAAAATAATTTTGTTTTAGAGCAAATCCACATTACGTTCCACTAACTGAATTCAGATCATTATTTAATAGGTTAGACAGACTTAGAGTCTAGCTTTGTCTAGCCAAGGTAAATTAGCTTGTACAGCAATATAAATAAGCCTTCTTCACAGAAATCCAGCTTGTTTTTAAGGCTACTGTGTCTGTGTTTCCCCAAGTCCTCCCTTCCACATGATAACCTCCTTAGTGTTTACCGAGACAGATACCTATATATCTGAAACTACAGAAAGTCCAGTCCACCTGGAGGTATTTACGAGACATTCATAGCACAAACAGGAAGCCCAGCACCCAGACAGAAACACAGCAGCGTAACTTTACCACCACCCACAGCACTCCTTACAAGAGGCAGCACAGCTACTCCAGCACTCTTGCTTTGCTACAGAGCCTGGCTTAAACGTAAGCCTGGTGTGCCAGTTTAGCTCAGCGTTTCTCCAAATATCAGGACATTTCCCACCGAGGGATACACGGTGTGCCTGGATGGGGCACAATGCAGCACGCTGCACGTCTTCTGTGCTGCTGACGCTCGTGTGTGTGCTCCTGTGCATGACCTGAAGATCCATCCACCAGATGGCATAGCTGGGAAGGTAGGAAGAAAACAAAACACACACACAACAAAACAACATACTAAAGCTAAAAAGAGGCGATCATCTTTTTGTATACTGTAGCTTAACTAAGCCTAACCCACGACTCCAATTTTTAATACTTGCACAAGAAAAACAGTCCTAGGGCTAATTCAGTTAATTCACTTTTGTGGTCACATAGCCTAAATGTTTTCACTAAGCTACAGAATTTTGTGGTTACATGACCTGTAAATGGTTGCAGATCCATTTATACATGATTTCTCTATCAAACTAAATCTTATTACAAGCCCAAAGTATCTCCAAGATCAGGCACGCATCTAGAAGCACCAGCACCTCCCTCATTCTTCCAGTAAATAAGCAGGAATGGGAAGTCTGGAGATAGAAGAAAAAAGAGAGAACATTGCTACCTTCAGTCTTTAAGCATACATTATACACTTCAGCTTTATTTTCTTCCAAATAAAAGTTATTTATACAGTGCCACTAACTAGTAACCAAACACCAGACATATTGTACAAGAAAGTCAATGCATAACAAGCTCTTAGCATTCCTAAATTCATACTGATTTAATGAATAAAAAGGTAAGAACTCAGTAATATGCAAGAACATGGAAATGAAAAAACTAGAGTCTTAGGACACTATCATCATGTATTCGGCTCAGTTGAGCCTCTCCAAAAACTGCCCCTAGTTTAACTCAAGAGCTAATCGGTCTGGCTTCCAGCACTCAAAAGATCTCTAAAATAAATATATGTTCAGGATAAGCACGCATGCACATCTGTTGAGGGTTAGTAGGGCATTCTCAATTAATTCTCCCAAGCAGCCTGGCTATAAGCCACTTCACATTGACGTCTCAAAAATAAAAAAAGAACCACATGGAGGGTAAGATGATCTACGTAGGTAACTCCAATCAAAAGGCAAGTGGTCTCGAGCAACCACAGTAAAAACAGTCAAGAACAACCCAATTAAGCATGAGCAAGAAGACACGAGAGCAAGTACCACAGCACAGAAACAGGGTCATGAACCAGCAGCCCAATGACAACTGGAAAGTTTCCTGTTGCAGCTTTGTTGCATATTTGCTACCTTTAAAATTTATGTGCAGCAGCCACTGAGACAATCGCTGTTCAAACTGAAAGCTATCCATTTCACTTAAAGTAACCAAAGGACTATACACAAACTGCCTGCTAACATTTCATAAAAATTACGTTTGATTTTTTAATGTGCATTGTTTACCACTCAAAAGCCACATTTCCTCATCGTTTTAGTCCAAACTGAAGTGAGAGTAGTGGAGCCAACATACTTTTAACTAATTAATTGCTCCAGAGATAAAAGTCTATAGGAATTTTTCTGCGCAAGCAGCATGGGGAGGGATCCATACTCACTTTACCAGAACAGGTCAGCCAAGCAACAGCATAAGCTCCGGTTTGTGAGCTGCCAACTATACAAAAAGGTTTCATTGTGGAACACTACTATTCAACCACAGCTTAAAATACTGTATGTTAGCAGTAAAACAACTAAAAGATGTTAAATGGAAGCAAAAATAATCCAGACGCAATACATTTTTAGTTTTTTTTTTTTCTCCAAATACACCTTGGAAGAATCTATTCCCTTTCAGAGACAAGATGTTGTACAAGGCACTCCCACAACTGTTTGTAGGTGACAAGCAGAAAAAGCAGAAAAAAAAAGTCATCCTGTTTTCCTAAAGAGTCTTCCTAATCTGCTCAGAGCAAGAAAGACTGAGAAATGGCTGCAAAAATACAAGAAAAAATAGAAAGCACGGATCAGGTTGCTCAGTTGCAGTGCAACCAACCATAACCCAAAAAACTAGAGAGCTGCAACACAAGTATTAATGGTGTGTGCAAAAGGTATGAAGTATTTTAAAAGTCTTCATCATCTCCTCTTAAACCATTCTATATTTAAGCAACTACCAGAAGAGCAAGGAGGAAAAGTACCTCTTGACAATTGAGGTGTCTCTACAAAAAAAAAAGGCAATCAAAAAAAAAACAACCAAAAAAACCCATGACACCATACTTATTCATTGTGAAGTCCCCAAAAATACATGCAATAAAAGTCAATGTTTACTAGGTTCTGTTTTGCTTGTCTGAAACTGACCTACTAATCTGGATTTCAACATCCAGAAAATGGGAAGTTTATCTGTAATAGTGATCAGAGATAAACTTTGACTGATGATCCCCGATGGTTCTTTCCATACTACACTACAGCACGTATCTTGAAACACAAACATGACCGCAGCTGCCAAAGCCTTTGTGGATTTTAAAGTATTGATTTTACTGTTTATACATTACAGTTCCACTTCTAAAAAGAACAGCAATTACAAAGAGACCCTCAACGCCTTAAAAATTCTGCTTTGCAATAACTCAGCTACATAAAACTTTCAGACTTATAAAACACACGTTTCTCCTCCAAATTGTAGGTAAATTTTTTTCTATAAGCCCTCTGCAGAATGACCCACATACGCGAGGTTGGTATCTCCATTTGTGGCAAGCAAGCAGGCGACCAGCACATCTATCTGTGCGCGCACTCGCATCCCCAGCGCACCAGGTATTTGTTGAATGTGGAGAGGGAGATTAATGCCAGCACAGGCCTAGGAAAACCAAACATTCAGGACATAACTTCAATAAAAGCGAAGAGGGAACCCCTGGGCTCCCCAGCAGCAGGGGGTCTGGCAGTCTCCTCGTTTCACAGGAACCCCCCAAGCCCCTTCACGGCCCCAGGAGAGCCCGGGCGGCTGCCCCACAGGCAGGCAGGCAGGCAGGCTCCCTCCATGCTCCCACCACACGGGGCTTATCCAGCCGCAGGTCTCCTCCAAGGCCCTTTTATCGTTATTCTTTTATTTTTCAGAGGAGCACAGGCACTTCGCCCAGGGCCGGGCGGGCTCCCCGTGCCCCGGGCGAGGACCGGCTCCCCGCCGCCTCCCCATCCCCGGCTCCCCGCAGGCTCCCCCATCCCCCGGCGGGCTCTCGGTACCCGGACACCCTCCGTCCCGGCAGCCGCTCACCTTCCAGCAGCCGTGTGATGAGGCTGTCCACGTTCAGTTCCCCGTCCGCCATTTTGTGGCCGCCGCGCTCGGTCCCGGGCGGGGAGAGGGCGGGCTGGAGGGCGCCTCACGGAGGAGGAGGAGGAGGAGGAGGAGCGGGGAGCGGCGGCCGCAGCACGGACGGCTCCCCCCACCCCCCGCAGCCACCACCACCACCGGTCCCCTCGGGCCGGCCGCCTCCGCTGGCAGCCCCAAGCGCCGCCGCTGCCGCCGGACCCTCACGGCCGTACCGGAGGGAAGCGGCCGCCCCTCCTGCCCGCCCCGCCGGCCCCCGCCTCAGCAGCCGCCGCCACCGCGCATGCGCACCGCGCACCCCCCTCCTCCGCCCGCCCGCTCGTTCGCTCGCTCGCCGCGCAGGCTCCGGAGCGGGCTGGCGGGCTGCAAGGCGCATGCGCACAGCGCCGGCGCCGCTCCCCTGTGGGGTATTGATATCGGCCCCCGGCCGGGCCATGAGGGGGTTCCCATCCGCTACTGGGACCGCCCGTGGAAGCCCAGTTTATTAAAAATAATTGAAAAATTTTAAAAATATTTATTAAAGATAATTATAATCTCTCAGAACTGGAACTGTGCTCTTCATAGCCCTGCTCTTAACGCAGTTGTCAAGAACCTCATAACTAATGTGTTTGTTTCACTGTGGCCAGACCTGCTAACGTACTTTTTTGGTGATTTCATGTATATATATATGTATATATTTAAGATGAGTGCTCTAAAAGCACGTTAATTTACATACTTGTGTCAACCATTGCTTGCCTTACGTCGACAGAAAAAATTTTAAAATGTAGGTGAGGACTTGTAGTGAAGCAGGACAGCACACAACTACATACATACTGACAAAATACATACGGTGACTGGCTCATCCCTCACACCAAACCACCTGCAGACGTTCTAGAAAAAGCAGGCCACTTATTTATATGTCTAAATACAGGTGTCGATGTAGAAACTTATCTCGGTGAGCTCAAATGTGATTTTCTTCATCCGTCTGTACAAGCCAGCAAAATCCTGTCACCTGTAGTAATTTCAAAACCTAGTTTTTATCTTTTGATTAGGAGAAAATGAGGATGAGAAAAACAAAAGCAATCAGGACAAGGCGGGGCAGTGATTAGGCGTCAGACACTGGTAGGTGTCCAGACAGCCAGGTAAAAGAGCACTCTTTTGAAATACGTAGGCAATGATAATAAAGTTTCACTTGGATTCACTGAAGGAAGAGGAAGAAACTCCAGAGAAGAAAATTTATTTTGTATCTCCTTTTGTTGGCAACATACATGGAAATGCAATTCCGACTCGTCTGCTGAAAGCATACACATATCATACACATATCCTTATTTTCCAGTTTCTGACAGTGGTGAAAATCTCAATAGCACATCAAAGCTTTGTCTTTCGTTTTTTTGTTAAACTAGGAAAAGCAATTATTCAACTCTTAAAAGGATCTTCCTTATCCTAACTACTTCATTCCTGCCAAAACTAATAGATACACGGTCTCTCCTGAGCTTTTAGGAATTGTCCCAGTTTCATTTCACACTACTGAAGTGCTGTGAAGGTTATTTTAAGCCACTGCAACATCAAGTTCAAAAATAATAGTACATTATCGTAGAACATTTTGCATTGACAACAGAATAGAGATACAAAATTATCATTCCCTGTGACATAAATATACAATTAATTTGTCCTCAAAAACTCCAGAAGATGCACAACTTTCAGATACGTTGAGCAAAACATAATTCCTTAACAACTGTTTTTACTAGGCATGTCAGCATGTTCCAGCAACAACTCAGCAACATATCATGATATCAAAATAATTTAAAAAGCAGATGCCGTGGAACAGAACATGCTGCAATAGAGGCTGGGAAAATACCCAACTTCTTCCTTCGTAGATCCTGCGCCCGTCTTTTGTTTAATTTTACCGCATCATATCTGAACCCACAATGACCTATATCACTCTTGACATTGCGTTCTTGAGGACATCTGGCACAAGTGTAACTCTCTCAGTTACGCTCGGGTGAACGAGGGGCATCATTACATGATGAGGGAAGCCCGCTGGTGCTACCCTTGGCGTTGGAAGTATGACACCTCCCCGTCCACCTCCTGGCTCCCATCTCTGCTGCGTCTTGGCTCCCACACTGCATTGAGGCTTCTCTCCTGCTCCACGCACCCGTGCGGCAGGAACGGGGCTGGAGGGGCAGCGTTCCCTTCCCCATCTGCACATGGGCCACCAGAGGGGAGGACAGTCACTGTCCCTCGCTGTGCAACAGAACTCTGCAAAGCGTGCCCCCGCTTGCTTTGTAGCTTGAGCAGGGAAACGAGTATGTGACTTTCTTACTTGGGGCATAAAACTTGACAGATTCTGTGGTTTATAGTGGCATAATCCCATTGCAGCAAGTAGAATGAAAAGATCAGAGAATGAGGCCCATTGTCTTCTACGTTTCAGAAAGAAGTATTTAATGCGGACTGAATGCATTGTCTTTGATCAAGGGGAGATGTTCAGGAATTTCTGACATTACAGCATACACGGGTACAGACCAAAGATCTAACTGGTGATTTAAGTAGCAGGAGGAGCTGAATGTTGCTGATGCCTTTAGCAAATTCTCATTAATAATGCTCATCTTTCTAAATTTCCTTTCGGTTATTTTGAAATTTCCTCTTATGTCCACAAACACGGCTTTGCTGCTAACTTTCTCCTGCTCGGTCTCAGTGCCATTTACCCTAAGTACCCTGCATGCCAACTTTCCTCTCCGTAACCACATGCTGTCTCGAGGTGTCTTTTAATTCAGTGCTGTTCTGCTGAATATAAGACTTGAACAACAGAGATTTCCAAATAAGTTGGCAAGAAATTGTAGGTTAGTAAGAGTCGTTCTCTAAACTGTGGCTTCCTAGACATGAGTTCTCACATATTTTGCTACCGAGATGTTTGTGTCCCAGCTACAGAACACTGTCTTAACATCTCGGATATTTCCTACTCTTTTCTGGTTACCTTACGTAGGCTCAGCCACCATGTTGACCACTCGTTCCTCTTTAAGGTTGGTACATGACATGCACTTTTAAGTTATTTACTGTGACATCATAACCCTGCTTTCAGAAACCATGGCCCCAGCTGCATTGTCCTGCTTGGTCTGTCCTCAGTTACTTGACTGAACGCACAAGGCAGAGCTTGACACCTTTCCAGTCCCTACAGCTCGTTTCTGACGTGTCGTATCACCCTTGCTGAGCCTAAGTTAGGGCTGGCTGCGGCTGGTATGTAGGTGGGAGAAGCTGTGTGGCCACACAGTTGGTTTTCCATCATGTAATTAGGAGCATATTCTCCCTGGGCGGTGACTCTGCTGCCTCCTCAGTGGCCTTGTTCAGTTTCTGACTTGCAACAGGAGTTAGCGATCCCAATCAGCAAAGTTACCTGTTTTCTCAGGACACTTTGCTTACAAAATATTCACAGGTCCTGTTTTTTTATTATATTTATTTATTTATTTATTTAAAAACAGATGTGGCAAGAAACTGCATCTGGGTGCTCTCAGAATAGACAAATAATGCGGATAAATTAGCACTATTTTGTTCTAAAACTTTACTTTCAGACACAGATGCAGAAAACCAAACAGATCTGACTCTGTAGCTCTTTCTGACCCTTTTTCTCACTTTCTCAGTATTTGCACTAAAGCTGAGTAAATAGTAGGTTTTGTTATATTCTTTTCAAGATTTGAAAAATATATTACTCTTCTACAGAGAGCTGAAATCAACTTTCCTGAGAAATTAGAGCAGGAGGAGGAGAGTCCCAAAATAACCAGTGGTTTGAGTTCAGAGGCGTGTACCCAGGATGCAAAAAACTTTCCTCTGAACTGCAGCATCCCAGATGGGTCTCTTGGTATCACTTTTTGGAACTGCAGTGCTTTTTATAAATAATTAAATATCAGCTGGAGCAGGGAGATGAGTTTGGATCTATGTCGGATGAAAGCCCTAATCGTTCAGTGATAGAGTTGGTCCATTCCTCTTGATGGAGCTATTATAGTTTGTAGAAATAGTTATATATTAATAGAGTCAAAGAGGCAGGCTATTATTAAAGTAATATGTTGTAAATATTCTACATACATTTTACACTTTTTCCACTTCAAAGAGCTAATAGGTAACAGATTCACCCTCTGCAGATTCTTGTCATACATTTACTCGTGATTACCTGGGCACCTTTGGTGAGCTCTCAGTTTTAATTCCCACATTTGTAAAATGGGAATAATAACATATGTGAACCTCTACGGGTAATGAAGAGACATAACTGAAATATTTGAAACACATTATGAGGTCTTTGTTTGATATTCAGACGCATATGCCATAATCATCACAGCTTTAGTAATGACTTTTTTTGATGAAAAAGACTTTTTCTGTAGATTCATACTGACCCTTGGTTCCTGTGAATGTAGCATGTCCTGATTGCCTCCTGAGCACACTGAAAGGGCAGGATAGGTCTGGATGTTACCTTATTTTCTCTGCAAGTAAACCAAGAAAGCAGCTTGATGGTTTCAAGGACGACAGATGAAAAAGTGTTTTGTTTTTCTTTTTTTTTTTTTTTTAAAGAAAGAACATAAATTTCAATCTGACTTGAAAGTCTCATTTTGGAAAGAGCAGAGACTTCTGCCCTATCGCAGTAGTTCCAGGCTGAGCAAGATCAGCTCTGCCTTGAATGCATGACGGAGAGCCCCCAGGAGCCACATGCAAAACCACAAGGTAAAGCACACACAGCACTACATATCACAGATTACTTCATCGCTCAGTGTAAGAACTATTTAAAAGCGTGAGGAGAAGATTTTTATTATTTCTATTAGTGCATGATACAATCTCAGTTCCCCTGGCAGCTTGTCCTACTGCCCACAAACTATCAGAAATTCACAACACCTGCTGTGGCGTTACTCCCTAAGCAAGGGAGGGGGAAGGACTTTGAAGCAAAACAAGGCAAATAATTTGGGCCTGCAGGATATGCAGACCTCAGTTTGGGGAATGTCAGTAAAGCTTACTATTCCTCTGCACTGGAGAACAAAAATGTTCCTACCCTCCTCTTTCCCAGGGAGGAACAGCTGTGAGAACTGAAATTGTCTGTATCCATTTTCCTAAGTAAACACAGGAATATTTAGTTTCAGCAAAAGCAGATGGTTTGTGCCCTGTGAATATGCTGGCATTTGACACTAGCTGCCAGAGTTTCACAGAAATAAAATGTGTGCAGAGCATCAGAAAGGGCTCCTTTAAACTCTGGGACTCAATTCACAAAATGAAAGCTAAGAATGCAGTAATAATATACTTACAAAAAATAAACAAAAAACAGCCTTTATCCAGAGATCTCAAAGTGCTCTCTAAATATTATTAATAAGACTACATAACAGTCCATGGAGTAATTAAATTTTGTTACGAGTTTCTCACAGGGTTACGCTAAAGAAGAGAAGGTAAATGAGCTCCTTCGGGTTATGCAGTGAGTCACGGTCTCGCCTCTGTGTGCTCTGACCATCCACATTTCTCGCCTCTTGCTAATGCATCTCTAGTGTGCCGTGTCCTCATCTGTATTCCCAGCGCAGGATTGTTCAATGTGAAACCATTACTGTTAATAGCGCAGGGACAGGACTGTGGTGTGTGCAGCATGCATTGCCATCGCTGGGACATCTGAGTGCTCTACGGGGAATTTATAATATGCTGAAGCAATTTGTGAACAGCCCTCAAACCTCTTGCTAATGGCAGTTGCAATGGGTGTTAAGTGTCTGAAGATGTTTAATTATTTGGCGATTTTTATTGATTTGTGTTGTTATTGCTTAACATAACTCTGTAGTGACACGGCATCTCTACCAATCTGAAAGTGTTTTCCAAACAGTAAATAAATAAACCATACAATCCCGATAGGTACACCATTTTGTTGGGCAGCTGGGAGATGGATGTGGTTTGCTCGGGATAAATCCAAGATTTAGGAGTGAGGCTCCGGGGGCTGCAGACCTCGGAGTCACTGGTGGCACGTGGCCCTGAGCCAAATCCAGAAGTGCTGGCCCCAAGTCTTCGCTTGCATGTAAAACCAGGCCTGGGACCCGTTTCTTTTTGTTCATACCTTCAGAGTGAACCTGCACACCAAAGCACATCACCTTTCTGGATCCCTGAGTAAAATGCGTATTTGTTGTGACTCACCAGGTCATGCCTCAAACACAGGCGCGAACCCCATGCGTGTCCCGCTTGCAGGACCCAGCTCGGGCCTAAAATGGCTCCTCGGGCGCTGGGTGCCGGTGAGGAGCCGTGGCAGGCCCTGGTTTCTCCTGTCATCTGCAGGACGAAGGGTGTGCCACAGAGCGCACCTGCCCTGCAGTTGAGGTAATGCTGTAATTTAATATACTCCGTGATCAGCATTTTAAGAGTTTGAATTTGTTATTTCTCCATTATGTAATTACATAATAATGGTAACTTAACTAACACAACGTACGTGGAGTTTTGCTGTTGCTCGTTATGTAAATCAGAGATATTTAGCAATATGTTACAAACTGGATACATGTATTTGGGTGTGAGATGCAAGAGGCTACTTTGATTCACGAACAAAAAAAAGTAAAAAGGAGTTGTTGGGAAAACCTATTTTATAAAGAAAGAATTGTTTAGTTGAATCTTATCTTGCGGCTTATTCACTAATGGGCAAACTGCAGAGCTTCAAGGTATTAAAATTAAAAAAAAAAAGGCAAGCAAACTTTTCTATCTTTTTGAGAAATGCAGATTTTTAATTTAGATTCAAAACCTGGATGATATACACATGAGAAATTTGAGGCTGAATTTAGATAAGGTAACATGAATCACTAACAAAACACTGGTGAAGTAGCTAATCTTTAGGCACAAAAGAACATTTATTTTAGTTGTTAATCTGCTTATAAGAAGCAGATATTCTTTAAAGTACACTTCAGAAGAATTAACAAGAAATTGAAAGTCAAATTTCAGTATCAAAATGTCAGCTGCCTTGCCTTCCAGCAAATTGTGACACATGCTGGTCACTCCTCTCATCTTACTTGCGTGGTATTTTTAGTATCTCTCAGGTAGTCTAATTTGTCCTAGATGTTCCCAAAATACTTTGTCTATGTATGGTAAGGCCCGAAAGAGCAGGAGCTGGGAGAGACCCAGAAAGCAGGAGCGTGTCTGCGAGCAACCTGGCATGCGGCCTGCCCCAGCCCCACCGAGCAGAGCCAGGATGGTGGCAGGAGGATGGGACGGGTGGTGGCGACCAGGGGAGGGGAACAAGCAGCCCCCACATGCTGCTGTGGCCAAACTGCCCCCGGCCATGGGCTAGCAGGAGGCTATGGCCCTGTGCCACCCGGCCAAGCCATCACACCACTCTGATAAGGCACGGGCCTTATCATGCCTCAGCCTGCCATCTGCAACGCGCTGATAAGGAAATGTAGATGCTTCAGAAGAATGTAGCTAGGCTTAATTGAGGTCTGTAACACGTTTTGGACTCTCTACAAGCTGCCGCAGTGCAGCGTCTAAGGTCTGGCTGTCACAGAGCGTGTTGCTCCTAGAGCCGTCTTCCTTCAACACCCTCTGCGTACTCACTCTTCCGACAACGCTCGTGTTCATTATCCACGCTCAGCTCTGGTGCCATTGTGTTGCTTGGACACCTTCTAATTTAAATTTCATATTTTGATTCCTGGGTGATAACTTCAAACACCAATTTGCTTCTACCACGCTATACGTCCTTTTTCTTATTTTAATGAAACCTAGCAACCATATTGTAAATTGGAAATAACTACAGCCCATTAGACTATTGAAATCCCTGAAGATCTGAATTATTCACTATTAACAGAACTTGTATAATTATAGGTTAAGATATCACTTAGGCATTTAGCATACATCATCTCCACTGTTAATTTTTAGCTCTTGATCTGTATTAGTAACCTCAGCTTGCTAAATTAAAGGATATGCCTCCAATTAGCCTAAATTTAACATTCAAGAACACATCTCTGGTGGGATGATGCTCATAAGTTTAGAACATCCAGGCAATTTCAGCTGAGCTATTGAGGCTCTATCTCAAGTGGAAAATAAGATATTTTCTTATAAACACTTCCAGGACTTTCACAGGGGCAGAAGGAAAAGGGCAAAGGTGCATTTTGAATAAGGCCCAAAGCCAAAAGGCGTGCAGGTGCTGGTCTTTTGCCCCTGTAGAGGGATTCGGGACCCCTGTGCAGAGGCAGTGGGGTCAGTGAATAAGATCCTCCCCCCCAAAAAAAAAAACACCACAAAATACTGGGCTTGGAACTGGCTGGCACAGCCAGCAAAACATTGAGATACATACCAAGAGAGATCTGATACAGTTGGGAATGTAATAGCCTTTTTTATTTTTTTTTCCCTTTTTCCTTTAAGAGACTTGCCCTTGTTTAACATACCAGGCCTGATTAGGACACTTGTTTGTATGCTGTGCAGGAACACATGGTCTCTTCAGAGTCTGGTGATCTATAAGACACATTCTTCATGAGAGGAGTTTTGTAGTTAAGCAGTGTAAATCCCTAATTCAAAGCTGAGCTCCTCTGGGGCGCTGTCCCCAGGATTTTCAAAAATTAATGACTTTATTGAGCATCTTCATTACAACTAAATGACCAGAAAAGCTGGAATGACAGATAATTAAAACTTCACACACTCATCCATTAAAATATGGGCACTTTCTAATCACAATAAACTTCATTTGGCTAACCAATGATCTTGACAACAGACTTCCAGCCACCACTGAGAAGCTGTAACTCTTCTGGTGGTCAGAAATACTGCTGCAGCATCTTCGACAAGACGCAGCTTGTCTTTCTCTTCTGAGAGCAGTGGGCTGACTTTCTGTTTGTTAAAGTATAAATTAACTCTTCTGTTTCCTCTCTTATTCCACTAGGAAGGAGGGTCTCCCAGTCATCATCTGCATTTTATTATACTGCTTTATACCTGCCTTAAAAGATTAGCTCACTCTTCATCATCCTAGGTAATCACATTTCCAATTGTGGCAAGTCCTTTCAAAATATGGAGCTAGGAAATCACACGCTAGCCACAAGTTCGGCTGTAAGTTTAAAACATTTTGTCTTGGCCAGCACTGAGAAAAGATACAGCTTTTGACAATGTTCTGTCATGCGTAAGTTCAGTGAAATGAATGCATAAATTCAATAAAATAATTTTCAGTAAACATTAATGAGCTTGTTAAAGAAGAGAAATGCAGCCCTCTTGGTGGCTGTACAAACGTGACGTAAGTATAATTCAAAAAAGAGTTGCTAATATTGCCGAGTGTCTCCATAGGAAAGGTCTGGGCAGTAAGAAATCCTCTTGCTAGGAAATCTTATAAATTTATAATGGCAACCATAACAGAGGAGGGAGAAAGCACTAAACTGGAAAACACTATTAAAAATTGTAGTAGAATCCAAATTATTCAAAGCTTAGTCATGACTCTCATACAGCAAAGCTTGTTACAGCGTATGGATATTACTGAAAACAATCAGAATCAAAAGATTACACTAGTAACACTAATGCCTGGCTTCACTGTACCCAGAATGAAAACAACAACAAAGATCATTTTCAGATTACAGTGCAGTGAGAATGTTTTTTTCCCCCCAATTTTCTTTCATCTAGAAGATTGAACTCTGTCCTATAAAGCCTTTTGTCACATACAACAGTCACGGTAGTGCATATATACTTATAGTCAGACCTCCAAAAATATGTACGTGCCTCAGTCTTAAACACATCTTCCTTGCGAAGCTAAATTCCCAAACTGTGATGCCCATTGTCACAGCTACCCTATCAGCCACTGAGTGAAGCCTTTGGTTGGTAAATCCTAGATTGGGTAAGTCCTCCATGTGCTCGCAGCCAGCACAGAGGTTACCGATACCTCACGTCTCCATTTCATGAGGATCCAAGATCTATTCATTCCTTTGTTCCTGCTACCAGGATTATTACCATGTCCGCTACAAGGAATATGCTGCCTTTTATAAAATCCCTTAAGAGCTATGAGAGCTAGGAGCTCAGGTGTCCTACTGCATGGCTCCTTGCCCATACCTCTCACCTAAGCCCCACGACTCCAACAGCCCAGCTGCACACACACCAGCTTTACTAGAATGAGGAAATATTTCCCTCTTTGTCAGGCTACCGCATGGGCTGGGGATTACAGCACACTCCGGGCACTGTCGCACACCTAGGAAATCCCATTTCCTGGGTGCACGCTTTACCTGGTAGCTCGTCCTGCAAAACTGGCCGTCACCACCGCAGCCTTGTTTTAAAGAGCAAGTCCTCCTCCTGCTAAATGCTTAGCTATGGAGAGAGACTCCCAGCCTCCTGAGCAGGGTGAGACTGCGGCAAGGTGCCAAGGGCTGCCTTGAGCTGTCCCTGTTCTGAGTTGGGGGATGGACCCTGTGACCCCCTGAGGTCCCATCCAACCTAAATTGCTCTCTGTGCCCTGCTGCATTGCACTACCTATAGGCTAATTCCCTGGTTAGCATGTGGGATTTTTCATCTCCCTGTGGAGGACGTGATTCTTCTCCTGGGTCCTCTGGGATGTCTGCACGCCCCTGTATGGTGCTTTGAATGGCCCTACGTGGGCAGGACCTACTTTTCAGCCCTTGCAACGCGTCCGTAGGAGCTGCATAAGCAGGCAATCTGGCTCCATCCTCAGCCACCCTCCTCATGCAGGCTTATCTCTGAACCCTTGCAGATTTCTCTTTAAAGCTGTCAAATGTTTGAGGAGTTCAGGTTTCTCTCATCTACTCTGGAATTTCAGCTTTAATTGTTTAGAACAAAGACTTTTCCCACTATAATTGAACATCTTTTGCCTCAAGTGTTAGCTATCTGTGTCTTTGCATGATTGTTTACTTCAAAGATTTTAAAAGCATTTTCCCTTACACTCTTCAGATGACTTGCTAGTGACACCATTCATGCATTTAGTTCTTTTATCTCATTAAACCTATGGATTTCCAAAATATTAATGGCACACGATCTTAAAGGATTCTCTTTTTTTTTTTTTCTCTCCCCTCTGTTCCAATGGAAATACCTGCTTTCTTACTACAGAAAAAGTACAAAATAGGTGTTTCTGTGTCCTAAACCCCTCTTGTCCCATCTGTACCCACACGCTGGCCAGCAAAGAAGTAACAGCAGGCACAAGTAACATGGGGAAGCGTTAGGATAAGTCATACAAATCTAAGAAAAAGCAGGGCAAGGACTGATTTTTGCATGGTTTTGTGCTTGCCAGGGCACTGCTTTTCTGTTGTACTCTGTCTCCTGTAGTGCTCGATGCATTGGCTCAGCCTTCCCCAGATGGAGCAGTGTAACTCTCCCGCCCCACCAAGAGGGAGGCCCCATGTCTGACCGAAAAAGTGAGGTTTTGGAAAACAAATGGCACTTTGGTAAGCGTTTAGTAGACATTCTGACTTGAATCACCACCTAGCTCCTGTTTACACTTGAAAGTTTTGTCATGTTGGTGCAGTTGTACCAGTAAACTCCTCCTACACAACGAGAGCTTCTTGCCTGTCAAACGCGTTCCAGCTTGGCAAGCAACATAAGCCATAACAACAAAACCACCTTTTTTGCTGGTGTAATTGTGTCTACACTCGGGCTTTTGTTGAAGTAGTTATGTCATGACAATCACCCTATGCAACACAAAGCCTTGAAGTGCAAACCCAAATCTTAAATCTCATCTGCCAAGCCAAATGTTATTGTGCTTTAGCACAATTATGGAAAACCAAGGTAGATTTGGTAGAAAGTGCTGACCGCAACCTCACAGTCCGTCCGCACGGACAGTTACGTTCCATTCAGCATTGTATTAGCTAACCAGGGATCCGCAGTGGTAAAATCTAATTTGGGTTTTAAATAGCTGCGGTTGAATAGGGACCAGCCAATCTGCCTTAAACTATATCACATATTAATAGGGCCAGGGTGGAATTTGCTTTATTTGAGCTTCTTTCTCACTAGCTTTACCTATGAATTCTTCCAACGTACACTACTTTTGTTGTCATCTCTGTGAAGTCATTTTTCCCTTTAGGCTTTTCATATTCATTTTCCTTTTTTGACAACATGAAATGTAAACATATCTAAGCTGCCAATGAGAAAGAAACGTCTGTCACTTCGACGGATACTCCACTGGATCTTTAAATACTGACAACCTTAAATTTTTTTGAATGGTTTAAATTAAACAATTTACAAGCACTAACATAGTAGATTATCAGTACAAATGACATTAATGTCTTTTTAGCTGAGTATCAGTTTCTAAAGGATGTCATTAGCCACACTCAGATTAGTTTTCCCCAGTAGACCGTAATTCAGTCTTGCATTTCTAATAGTCTGCTGCATTTTAATTATTTTTCTTTCACTGAGTGTTGCTAGGTTTCCTCAACAATGCAAATGCTGCCCTTCAGAAAACAATAACAGAAGTTATTAAAATTGGCAAGGCTGGGGCCTGAAGAAGTCAAAGAAAGTTACTTATTAGATCACAGAGAAAAAAACAACACTATCTTACACTTACAACATGAGTTTCACCTACCCCAAGTCTGAAATGCATCCCCCTCCTGAAGGACTGAAACCAAGTTTGCCTTGGCATCAGCCACAGTTTGATGGTGAACCCAGAGGAGGCAGATTTAGGCCTCTAGACCAAATGAAGGAGAAACTTCATTTGTCCCTGAGCTGCAACCACTCCTGCAGCACAATGTGGACCTGTTCAATCAGCTTTGCTTGTTTTAACAAAGACCATCATCACGCTTTAAGTACTAGCTAACAGATTTGTAGCTGAACAGTTTGCTAGTGACAGCCACAGCAGCAAATGCAGAGCTCTATGTCCTGGTGACATCACTGGCAAACATGAATAGACAGTGGAATTAAATTAGGGTGTTGTATCTCTATTGCAGAATATACCGGGGGGTTCCTCCATGCCTCACACTGGGTTTGCATCTCATTCCAGGCAGTGTTTGCACGGTGCCTAGCAAAGAGAGCCTGACCTCTGTGGGACCTCAAATAAAAATAGTCATCAGAGAGAACATCTCCACCACCACCACCAGCTGCAAGAACGACAAGCTTACAGGGCAAAACAGGGACCAGAGGTGCAGCAGAGCCCTGGCACGTGCTTTCAGTCACAGGACATGCAGTAGATGCACAGGCTGAGGCTTTCAGAGAACCGGGAGAGGACAGACACTTCTGATATATTTCAGAATTGCTTTTTGACTACAAGAACGGTAAAGGAATAGTGGCTGGTATTCCACTCCAGGGCTCAGAGTCTCATATTAAATAATGAAATTCTTGCTTCACTACTCAAGCAAACAGACCCGAGAGCATTTTTCTGAAAACAAACAAAAGTGATGCAAATGCAATTTTAATGCTGGCACTCAGCCTATGAGTATACTACACCCATTGCTTTTGCGTGGTGGCAGGCTGAAATCAGAATATATATAGGCATACGTAGCTGTTTAAGGTCAATCCTGCTGGGCTAACAGTGGGGTTTTCTCTACCATGTATTTACCATCTATCAGTGTCATCAGTATCACCACAGGAGAATATCATCTCTTCTTTGCCATAAGTGTTTGTTGTTATCCTCTGCAGCACTGATCGATTTCCCAGTAGAGATAATAATAAATAACTCTCGCAGCAGTGATACCATGCACATGCAATTTTCCAAGAAGAAAGCATGAAGAAAGATGCCTAAGAAAAGCAGAAACTTTCTTCTTCAAAGCATCCTGTGTAATTTTGGAAAATAAACAGTGTAATTTAGGTGAAGAATTGCAAACCAGACAACCCCAAAGATTAGTGCTGACGTGTCTTTTACCTCCGGGCTACTGCGTGAGTCTAGACCAGGTGAGCAGTGGCCACATGTTGTTATGACCTGACAGCCAAGGAGAGAAGAGGTGGTGGGAACACTCAGGGTTTGCATGAACGGCTGACCACAACACAGAGACCCAGCACCGAGCACTGTACGCAGGTTAAAGATCCCTTTCAACTCCCAGCGAGAAATAATCCCTTTTGATCCGGGTGGAGGAACAATTGCCCTGCTTGGGAAGCTAGCTGGCCTCGCTGTTGCCCATTCTGTGCCTATCGTATGAAAAATGAGTACAGGCAGATCTCCAGGCCGTCCAAATTGTCAGAGTTTGGGTCACTGATTTCAGAGTAATTACCATTATTTACACAGCAGAGGAGTCTGCCCAACAGGGTTCATATGCACTGAGGTCAGCCTGAAGATTTTTATGAATGTTACATATATTTCTTAAATATGACTACTGTAGATTAATTATCTCATTTTTTTTTAAGTTACAAAATATGCTTCTCAAATTAATTGCATTGGATTTTTTTTTCCAGTCTCACACTGTACTAGATTTCAAACCTGGAAGTTAATTTTATAGGAGTAAAGGATTTGATTTTTTACAGTGTTTTACCTCATTTTTGCTAGAAAAGTACATTTAAAGATTTTTTTTCCTGTGTATGTGTTTATTAATCTAGCCTCAAATTATGATGTTTTTGTCCTTTTCAACCTTCAGTAGCTAGGAACAGGACGTACCGTGGTACTCAGGGAATTCCCAATTCACTGCAAACTT
This sequence comes from Cygnus atratus, assembly GCF_013377495.2. Classification (NCBI taxonomy): domain Eukaryota; kingdom Metazoa; phylum Chordata; class Aves; order Anseriformes; family Anatidae; genus Cygnus; species Cygnus atratus. The sequence continues at coordinate 91,546,109 of NC_066364.1, read as the reverse complement.
GTACCTAAATGACATGACCCATTCTCCCGATAGCACGTTTCCCCAACAAATGATCTGCTGGATATTAAATTCTATTAAACTGTAAGACAGAAACTTAAGACAAAGTACACCTGTCGTTGCAGATTACAAAACATGGACGGAACATCTTTTTAAACTAACTTAGGGGAAGAAAGACAGCTGCAGCCTTGTTGCATAATAACAGCCATTTTGATTGCTCCACAGCACACGAACAGCAATGAACAGACTTTGTGATTAATTAAATTAACTAATTAAAACCTCCTCCAACCTGATTTGAGCATTTAGTTAGTCAAAAGAGTTGTTTACGTCCTATACGACACAGCAACTGGGGTTAGTATAATTAATTAAAAGTAATAGTGAATGGTTTGGAGGGTCTGGGGTTTATGTATGTTCCTTGGAGGGCTGAACAAGAGATTAAAAAACGATTTTAAAAAGTGACAGCAGCTCGGTGTTTCCCTGACCCCAGCTTTGTGTGCGAGCTGTAATGCCCCGGTGGCTCGGGTCTGCTCGGGTGCGGGTGAGAGGAGGGACCCGAAAGCCGCGTGACAGGGCCACCAGCCAAACACCCTGCCCATGCCACTCCTCCGAAGCACGCAGGCTGGCAGCGGCGTGTGGGTGTTTTCAGTGCCATGGGGTATCCGAAGGTAAGCAAGGGGAAGAGCCTGGGTAAACGGAGGACTTGCTTCTCCCCATGGGGAAGGCGGAGTGATGGCAGAGGCCTGGGTGGCTCATGGTCCACGCTGTGATCGATCTGGACACCCCCAGTCAGAGTAGTCAACAGCACCACGTCTGCTTCAGGTGTCCTTCATCAAGGTGCTCCAGGATCCCTTTTCCACCTCTGCAACTGCCATCACTACTTCATACTAATGTGGTGCCACACATCTTTTCACCTGCTTTGAGTCTTTAACGCATACAACATGAAACAAAAACCATCTCTTCCTAACCACAGTAGTAAGAGATTTCTTGTCATTTTCAGAGCATTTTTTCAGGAAAGAAATATTTCCTTGGTAACAGGGAGACCTATTGATCTGCTGACATCCATGTCAAATAACCCGACTGACCACGCTCCCTTCCCCAGGGCTCCTTCGTTGCCGACTGCCCTACTTTTCCAGTAGTTTAGCAGCCCGGACCCCCGATGGGGGATCTAATCAAGTAACACACAACTTTTCCAAGTAGCATTTTCTCTTGCAAGCACCCATCTTGCCAATTAAGTCCAATCGTTTGGTCTACCAAACGGCGGACCAAATAAATGATTATATACTTTAAGAAGATTCAGTGCTTTGGACCAGAGCTGTGAATACAATTGGCTGAAGCGCAGAACTGACTTTTGCTTCAAAGAGGAAAGTTCACTCAACTAGAAGTCTGATGAATGTAATGAAGGCAAGGTAAATTTTACCTGGGTTGAATTTTGGTTTGGAAGAAAGGCACGCTGAAAAACTTGCGTAGGCATGCAGAATAATTCCATAAACTGAGAAAAAACAGTTTATCGGATAAGCATCTGCATTAATTTTTTATCCAGTCTTATTCAAAAGAAATTAATGTCTTTGGTACCAACAGATTACATTAAGATTAGTTCTGAACCTTTGGAGAAGATTGTTGTGGTCGGCTGTCTGTTTCTCAGCAAAGACTGACTTCACAATGAGGAAAAGAAGACAAAACAGCAATTCTGTGGCAGAACAGCACACGTGCCAGCTCTGTGAGCAGGGCAGGGAGAGGGGCAGGTCCCAGGAGAAGTGAAGGCATCTCCAGCAGCCCCGCAGGGGAGGTCTGAGGTAGAGGAAGAGCAGCTCGTTCTTGAAAGGTTTGGTACAAACAGAAGAGCCTTACAGACAGTTGGCAAAATGCTTCGTGCCGAGAGCTTTTGGGCCAGGATCACGGTCCTAGATGTGGCCTTTCCATAAAGAATACTTGAAAAAATAACAGTAGCGGTGAAGGGTATACATTGGGACAGGGATAGAGAGCTGTGATAAAATCCCAATTATCCTGTTGCCTCATTTATTTATTTTTTCTTTGTTCTTCTTTTCCCTAAGTTTTCACTTTTTTCTCCTTTTCCCTTTCTCTCATTCACACTGTTTGAGAAAGTAGTCCTTTCTACGGACTTCAGTGGGCTTTGGATCAAACCCTCCCATACATCTGTAGTTCATTACATTTTTTAACATACTTGCTTCACAGTCTTTGTGCCATATTTTGCTTGTTCAGAGGAAGCAACGTCAAAATTTGATTGTCTGGTCAAACTCCAAAGAAGAGCTAATACTCCACCCTTGCCAGAAATCACATGCCAGCTCAGCTCCCTCATGCTTTAGAAAGCTAGCTTTCTCTTAGCACGGTTTTTCTCTGCTGCTATGAGGCCACATTATATGATACAATAAATTGCTTGCCCCCAGAGAAAATTGTGATTACAGAAACACAGTGAATGAATTCTTTACTTCTTCAGAAAGCTGCTTCTAAAAAAAAAAAAAAAACAATTTTATAGAATCTGATGTAATTGATTTGGTGCTCTTTTGTAGTAATGTATGGATTCTTTATGATTACTTGCTTTTAGGAATGCTTGCTTTTTGAACAGTGATAACTATGTTACTGTCACTACCAGTCCAGGCAAAGGAAACTCATGGCTCTCAATCTCTTGCCCTCATGAGTCGCTCCTCCAGTATGCTGAAAGCATTAGGTGAGTTGAAATTTATGGCTCATCAAAGCCCATTCAACTTGCAGCAAGGAAGTGTTTTCTCTCCCGATTTAACCTAGTAAGTAACTACAAAGAATCAAAGGAGGAAGAATGACTCAAAATAAAGTAAAAAAACACTCAAAGATTGTTAAGAGCCCATGCCAGGATTATTGAGCTGAAGATAAAGTTGGCATAAAGAAATGATATACACTTCAATGTGGCAGACAGTAAGGTTAAAAAAAAAATAAATCCCTTGCCTATGTATACAGGATGGTGGGCTAGTCTAGCCTAAAATCCATGAGTCTGAAAAAGACTTGAGGTGGATAAGGAGTCTCTGACCCGGTCCTTTGGCCAAAGACATTTAATCAATGGTTGAATGAGAAAAATCCCAAGTAAAGGCTTCATTTTTCTACAGAATCGATTACTGCTAAAATACTGTACACATTTAGACACCAACATTGCCTGAGTCTCAGAGAAGTGAAATGCCCCCAGGCATAATGTACTGGGTGTTTCTGCAGCTCTGCCAAGGGAACCTCCCCAGCAGGGGTCAGGGACGGCTCCAGCTCAGTGGATCTCAAGCGAGGGTTGTAATTAAATAGATGGGGACTTTGATACCTACTTCTTACTTTTCCTCCCCCTTCCTTTTCTTACCAGCTTTGGTATCAAAGACCTTCACCCTCTAAAGCTTATTACCTTGAACCTGGACTCAGAAGAAATGCATCCATCCCCCACAAACCCCAAGGGAAGAGGATTCTCTCTCCCTTTCTCATTACAGCTGTAACAGTACTGCTGCTGTCTCCCCTGCTTGGGTCACACTGGAAAAAAGCAGATTTCAGCGCTGTCTGAGAAGGATTACAACTAGATGCTCGCCAACAATAACACTAGGATTCTCACTGACAGAAAAATACAAGCAATAGAAAATGCCCTACAAAAGGCGCACCACAAATGAGTAGCATAAGCAGGGGAACACACAGCCACGGAAAATGATTCTCGTGTCTGTAACAACAGACACGTGTGTCCCCTGTGTGTGCACATCTGTTGTGCAGTCCCTCTCTGAATATTTGCTGGCAGCGTTGTAAATATCTGAGCCACTAAGCAGATTTTATCTTCAAAATCTGTGGCCAAATTCTTAAGAACACATTAGCGTCCGTAAAAATGACAGACAGGAGCGTGTGCATGCGTTTTTGTATTAGCTCATCAGCTTTGCTTTTCAAGAAAAACTATGATGCCCTTGCTTAAGTATTAGTGGAAATTTGCCTGAATAAGAGCATGAACACCAATGGATTTATTTTTTTTTTCCTGACCAGTAGCTGCCCAGCAGTAAAAGCCTTTAACACTGGTTAATTCTGACAAAAGTACAAATTTTGCATGTTAGGGGTTGTGCCCAGAAGCCAGCAGCCATGCCTCCTGCCTCCTCAGGCCCAGGATGCCTCCTGCTACAGAAGGCTGCAGCTCAGCGTTTCAATTGTTCAGCCACATGGAGGAGAAGGAAAAATAGCTAAGCATTTCTAAACCCTAGCTTATGTCAGCTGCTGGTTTTCTGGAGAGCATCTTTTCACCTTAAAACGCAGTCCAAAATAATAAGAGGCTGCACAGCAGAGTACCGTATACAGAGGCACTTAATGAAACCAACAGCTGATGGGTTTAGAAAGACAAGTTGTGTACTTGGTTTGATGATGAACACGTTGTGGACGTTGGAGTAGAAGGACTTCTTACACTGACAGCACCAGCTGGGAGCTCGCTTACCTGGTTCCCTTCCCTGACCTTAGCTAGTGACTCCTGGCATTGCCTCGGGCAGACTGATTACCTCCTGGTAACACTTAGGAAAATCAGGTGAAAGGCTTTCCAAGGCTTTTTTGGGGGGAGAATTATCCATTAAGTGAAATGATTGAGCTGGGATTAAGAGTGTTTCTAAAAATACCTTCTCGTTCAGTCACAGGTTGTTTGGCCTCGATGCATGAATTACTGGGTTAAATTATACGATGTAAGCAGGAGTTCAGAGCAGATGATCGTAACAGTCCCTGCTGGGCTTAATATCCATGAATTAACCCACAGGAGGGGACAAACGCAATGAGATGGCTCATACAATTACTGGTTCTAGCTCCTGTCCCCTCTTTTCAAGATTTGTAAAGCAGCTCCCGAACCACAGGAGCTTACAGAAGTGCATCACCCAGTGATGGTTTAAGGCAGGGGTAAAGCCTCCACAAGGCTTCACTGACTGAAGCTACGGGTACTGCTCCTTCTGTCCCAGCCAGCCAGCACGAGGCAGCTGACTGCATTTTGGGATTCACTGTACGCCTGTAATTTATTAGGCTGTCATCTCCAGAAGAAGCACTGTTGAAGAAGAATGACATAGTCCTTCCTTTTTAATTTATTGTTCCAATAAAATTAATCACTGATCTCCAGCTCCTAGAAAACTCCACAGAGGAAATCAAACTCTGAAGTTGATCCATTCTTGTCAGTGGCAAATGGAGCAAAAAGTGAATCATTGCACAGGCCTAGATGCAAAATACAGATGACCTTGGAGCAGCAATCGAACTTTAAAAGTTCATGTTTCATAAAAAAAAAAAACATCAAAATGAGTACTTGGAAAAGGCAATATTGATTTGGAAGCTTCCACGTACTTTAAAGTATTTTTTAGATGTAGTTTGCAGTTGTTCCAGGATGCAAGAAACAGGGAGGGATCCACCCAGGGCAACCATGATCTAAATAAGGGTGATGCACAGTGACTGCTGTCACACGAATGACAATGCAGAAATCCAATCCAGCATTTGCTGTGAGTTGGGCACCCATTCAAAAGGCAGCTTCCAAGGAAGTTTATCATACATAGCCACGATCTTGTATGGGATGCCCTACATAAAACAGGGCATGCAATTGCTCTGCATGCTCCGGGCACACTTCCACCACCACTGCACTTGCAAGGAATCAGGGACAAGTGCGAAAGATCACAAAGAGTCCTGGGCTTGTGAGCTGAGCCATGCATGAACACCAGGATGGCTGGTCTTAAGCTCTCCCATCCACAAAGCTCAGTGTACAGGGCTAGGTTTGTCAGGACCTGGGAGGATCCTCCTCTCTTCGCCATGCTGTTAGCGCTGCTCAGTGAGCCACGCACACCTTGTGTGAGGAACCAAGCAGCTTCTCCCATCACTCCACCAGGCAATGCTCTGCTTTGCCAACACGGATGTGCAAAGCCTCATAACTCCTTCTTATATAGGTTTTACTAGCCCATGCATGAGTGAGGAGGGTATGACATGGAAACTCAACAGCCTTAAAAAATATTCCAGCGCCTCAGTTAGTGTCAAAGAGTTTTGAAGGAAGACCAATGCCAGAAATTTGAGATCCCATCACTTATTACAGCTGAGTCCATACCAGTGCTGCACAAAGCAGTCCAAGGCTACTCAGCTAAATGAGTAGGGACTGTAATTTTCACGAGTCTGTAGAAGATATGTGGAAATCAATAACATCATCCTAACTTTGCCACTAACTTGCTACGGTTAAGTCACTTATATTCTCCATTTTCCCTTATTCCTACACGTAAAAAGACAGTTTTTATGACTGTTCTTACAGAAATACTGGAAGATTTGCTTAGCTAATGTTTTTCCAACACTGCAAGTATTAAAGTACTCAATCCCTGAATTTTATCACCCGCATGGATAGTGAGAGTGCCAGCACTTACAGCAAAGAAGGAGACAAGAAAAAGCTGTTTTATCAGAGATGGAGCTGAGATTGAAATGGGTTCAATCTTTACAAGCCAATTACCGTATCACAACTGCATGTTCCAGCACTTGCCTAGAAGTCCAGACACCGTGGAGTCACACAAGCTATTTGTTGCTTTTCATAAACAAGAGAGCGATTCCCTCATCTCCTCAAACACATCTCACCTTTGTTCTTACTGGTTCTTCACATACAACTTACCATTTCATATTTTAAAGTCTCTCTTCATGACAGAGACAATGAATCAGCTCAAATGTCTTACAGAGGAGATATTTACAGATTTGGTTGATAAATGCTGTGCTTCAGACTAGTCTGGTTTTGCATGGCAGATGAACAGTCAAAAACTACCAAAATGATTATAAAGAACAGGGTAAAAAACTCAGGTAGTATAAAAGTAGTTTCAGTTGGCCTAAGATGCCTTATACTCTGAGGGTCTGGCCACGAACGAAAAGAAAGCTTGCCAAACACAGCTTTTCCTCAGTAATCGTGTGTCTTTCAGAAGCCAGTCAGGTCCCAAGTAATTTCCTCTATTAAACCCAGCTCAGGGGTTCCTTCCTCTTGCAGAAGCATTGGGAAAATGTACCCAACAGCATCATACACATCTGTAAAAGCAATTTAGCTGCCCAGGACCACGACTAATATTTCAATTTGCACACTGTACTATCAAAGAAGCTTCATACCCATCTACAGTTCATAAGGAAACACATTTTTCAAAGCCATCTGAGCTGACACCTTTATCAGAGAACACTTTCTGACTCACTGAAATCAAGATCCTGTTCAGCAATAAAAATCATTGTAAAAAATAGACTTTGTGTCTTGCCCAGGACATGAACAGGCTTCAAACAATGATGAAACACACACAGATCACCAGCAGCCTAAACTCACAGCATGGCGCGTACCAGCAGCTATCTGTACAAGAATAAGACTATCTTATACGTGTTCATAATTTTTCTTCTTTCATTGATTCCATTGAGATTAGACTATTCGCATGAGCAAACGTACGCATTTGATCAAATAAGCTTTTATGATAAGATTACATGCTGTACCAGAGTTTGCAAAAGAGCACTGCTACCAGAACATGCAGTGCTCTGCCATCAACTGCTATATATCTATTAATCCATTTTACCAAACAACCTTGTCCTGCAATGCTTGTACCTGTACTCTAGTTTGAAATAACATTAAACAACATGGTCCATCATTAATACTGCTCTGGCTGAAATATTTTGCGCGTCTGCAAGTGATTTAAAAAAAGTTTTAGTGGGAGAGATGTGCGGTTGATATACTGAGGGTTTTTGCTTCCCTGCAAATGCACAAGATGCCTTTATCCACTGCACCTTGAAATACATCATTTACCCACCCCTACTCAAGCCCACTCACTTTTAAGTGTCACACGTGCAGCAGTGTCAGCAACATTGGCAGGAGTGGCAAGAAACCCAGCAGAAGAAATAACATCAGCAGCAACAGCTGTGGGATCAGTGAGAGCAGAACCTTCTACCCACAAAAGTCTACCTTATCTATTTTAAAAAGTGTAGGGTCAACATTTGTACCAGCTGATATAACAGAAGCCCAACATAGTAGCATTGATCTGCTCCCATCTTTCCTGACGCCAACTATACGAGAGCCATTTACTCGGCCTTGGAATATCAACATTTTGACCTCAAGTTCTTTGGGCCATTACCGGGCAACCTTCTCCAAGGATCAGGCGACTATTGTCCAATTTCTATGATGACATGAGGAATAATGTTATTTGATCTCACTCTGTTTATCTTTCTCAATCCTTTTGTCTCTTGCCTGCTCCTCCTGTTACCCAGCATACAATGTGCTCCTTAAGAGATCCAGGGTGCATTGTCTCAGGGAAATAGCAATTAATTATTAAACCTGTCTCTACAGCAGCCTTCCAGGTGTTGAGACAATCTGTAAGCCAAGCACTGATGTTTATCTCTGTAACATGGCACTACTGCATGAAACATGACAGCCAAACTCCTGCACAAGTTTTGTTGATGTCGTTTTCTTCATTCTCTTACAGTGCAAAAATGTCTTTTTGCAGAAAAAAACAGCCTGTGGTTATATACTCCCTTCTACCCTGTTTTGGGTGAGCACGCATCACTGCACAAAACCTCTCACTGATTTTAGTACTGTACTTATCTCCTCTGCTCTGTGTGCAGTCAGGAGCCAGGAACCTTGAGCCAAGTTTAGGTATGTAACCCACCACCAGCAAGGCAGTTGACTTCTTGCAGGGTTACACATCCCTACATATCATCTAGCTACTTTTAAGATTGTCCTTGGAATGGGAATAGGGTGGGCAAGGGCTGAGGATCTGCTGCTGGCAATAAACAAAATGGTGGGGTAAGATTTTGTGTTCCAGGTATTTTCAGAGCTGCAGTGGTCAGAGGAGCTGGTAGTGAGGAGGTCTCCTGAGATCTACAGACCAGGACAGGAGGCTGCCTGAGAAGATGGCTATACCCCAACTGCACTATGATGCAGTGCCAGAATTGCCTTTAACCCCAGCAAGAACAATGAAGAAAGCCCAAATGTCCATTTGAGCCCTATTATGCCACCATTTGGAAAAAAAAAAAAAAAAAAAAAAGGAGGCACAAAATTAGAGCATTAAAGCCAAACATGTTTTTTACAAGGCCATGGCAGAGAAATCTATGGGGAAGTGCCAAGCCTGGAAGGATTACAGAATGACGCTGCCCCCCCCAAATAGCTTTTTGGATGGGAAACACTCATTAGTACATTTTGCCTTTATTACTCTTATTATTACCTCATGGTGTGTAATAACACACCAACAAACCCTCTCAGGGAGCTAAGACTATTGTCCCAATCATTGTGCAAATACATAAAAAAGCAAGCCATTCAACAAGCACTGTTACACAAGATTCCAGGTTGAGTGTCTTGTGGCCATTTGAAGGTACAAATTTAGCTTTTTGGACACTGATTAATGTATCTCCCTTATGAATAGTTTGTTATCTCTTAAGACGCAAATACATCAGCTACCTCCCTTTCTGTCACATGGCCTAAGAGCTCCTCTCTGCTCCAGCTAGCTGCCTACTTGTACAAGACTTGTAGGAATTCAATTACTTTTGAGCCTGCTCTCCGTCCGCCAAATTGAATCAGCCAGTGTATGCAACAGTTATTTGAAGTTGTACAGAGCACAATCACCTAAGCCTCATTTCCTGAGTAAAGCAGACTGGCAATTCCGACATCTAAGAGCTGATGACTTGCAATGGATGCATGAAATAAATGGGAAACTAAGAAGAGAAGATGGTAGGAAGGCTGGAGTAAGGTAATAAGAAGCTCAGCATACTATTGTGCAAGAAAATTAACGTTAGTCACAGTCCAACGCTGGCAGCTGGCGCCAGCTAGCAAGGCATTTAAAGGAAGGGTTGGAAGCAGGAGGGAGGCAGCAAGGTGGGTTCTTGCCCCAGATTTTCTCATATATATGAGGCAGCACAGAGGGAGGCATCAAAAGCACTTGAGGGAAAAGTTAACCAGGAGTAGGCGGATAAGCAGAAGTGGTTGTGTCAAATTAGCAAGGACCAGCTGCTTACCCCTGGATTGAGCTGTGCTGCTCCAAGGAGACTGACGTGCCCCCAGCCTGGCCGCTGTGGCTTGTAGGTCTTCCCTGCCCTGCCCAGGGGAGGGGGAAATGAAACCGTGTTTCCAGGCGCCTCCTTTATGAAGTCACAAAGCTTGGTGCTTCAGTATGGGAAAGGGGAGAGGAGCTAGCTGCGTGCTGAGAGACATCTCGACATGCTTGTGGCACTGCTTGTGTGGTGGGACATGTCCAGGCCTCACCTCCCCTCACGGCAGGTACTGGTAGTTGGGGTGGAAAGAAGCTGGATTTAAAGAAACGTGCTTTGCCTGTGGCATGTTTCGGCTGACATGGGCCTAGTGAGAAGGAGCAGACTACAGGTGCTGGTGGCTGACTGGTGGGATATGTTGGCCACAGCGACAAAGAAAGGCAGGAGAGATTACAAGGGAATGCCAGGCTCTGTGGAGCCAGGACCACTCACTGGTTTGACTGTTTCATGTATCCATAAGGCAAGGTCAGGTTTTACATTTGGTCGTTTGGAGACAAGCCTGGAACAGATAAATGTGAGAATTATTAGCTGAAGCTGTGATGAAGCAGACATATGCTCTGGCTCTAGGAAACCTGCTCTCCTTCCTCTACCTGCATCAAGAGTAGGAGATGGCAGGCTCATCACAGCCATTTTCCAGCTCTCTGCTGGCAGAGCTATCTTGTTCCAGGAGATTTTTTTTTCCACTGGCTAAGCCCGATGTTTTAAGGCCCACGAAGGCTTTAAAGCTGCTTACAGATGGCAAAGTGACCTTTTCAGGTTGCAGACTCTGAGACTGACTCGTGAGCTGATAGACCCTGAACAGAGAGAGCAAATTTGCTTTCATATTTCTGAAGTGTCATGTATTTGTAAGTTATAAATAATAAATGTAGCATGGTCCACAGAATATATATTCCACCTATTTGATAATACTCCACGCTTGTAATAAGCTTTTTAGCTTAAAATATTTTTGATCTCAACCAGTATCTGAGGCCGTGGGCCTCAGGACCACCAATGCAATGGAAGGAGAAGGGCAAATACCGTACATCATGCTCCTAAATATGAACACAAGATATGGGGCAAGCCATGGGCAAACCTGAGCAGGTCCCTGCTCTTCACATCAGAGCCCTGCCATTAACTGCCAATATTTGGGAGGAAAAAACAGTTCCCCTCTCCTCACCATTTCACTAAGCTCACATTTACTGTGCCTCTGCTAGCGCTAAAACATTGTCACCGTAATGGCCGAGTTTGTTTGCTTTCTATCAACATGCTTATTTAATATTTGTTTTTTTTTACTAATGAGTCAGGCTTCTTCTATGACACACAAGACATCCATATTGCATGAGGTGGGGGACCTAAGCATGGCTAGCAAGCTCTGTGTGCTTCAGTTGGCAAGCATACTGTTAACAGCAACGAATAAACAAGCGAGCGAGCGGCCTGAGCGCCCAGATCCAAACCAGGAGGAAAGCATGCAAAGGTTAATTGGCAAAATGCCACAGCAGCCATTCTGCAGGGGGAATTTATGGTTTACAAGATCAGAGTAAAAGACTACTTTAATCGCCAGATTATACTAAGTACTTGCAAATTTTAATACAGTAAACCAATATTTTTTCTACTTTAGCATTAAAAAAACCTTTTAACATATGGAATCATATCATCAGATTCCTATAAAGCCCCCCCCCCCCCAAGTAAAGCAGTAATATTATAAATAGCACCACAGACATCTCTGAGAAACAGATATGGGAGGATAGGGGGGGAACAATTCACACACACACACACTTTATTTTTTCCCCTTGTGTTTTGTGTGACAGTTTGCCTGCAACCACTTGCCCCATGGTGCCTGCACAGGGTTATTTCCTCCTCTTCTTGGGAGAAAACAGGAGGGCCAGCAACACCCACACACAGTGCCCAGAGCTGCCAGGGCACGGCCCTTTTGGCTTCCACAGGCACTTCCCCTGCCCATCACACTCTTCGGGTTTGCCAAAATGAGGGAGGTGGGTTCAGGGAGCCCCCAGGGGGGTGGTTGCCATGCTGAGGACACAGCACACACAGAATCCCACCAGTCCTGGGGAAGCTGCTGCAGGAGCCAGGCACAGAGCCTGGCTTGAAGCCTGTTGAAAATGGTATGCTAAATATCCTATTGTGCGCTTACACAGTATTTATAGACACCATCCATCACACAGGCCCTAAATGCATTAAATCGAGATTCGCTTAAAGACTGGTGTTCTCCTAGACTCCTAAAAAGGGCTGAGAGAAATGATATCATTGCAGCCCTCACCTCATTTCTGGGGATTCAAATAGGTCTCTGGTGCTCAGCAGGCTTGGTTTACATTCCAACTCAGCTTCAGCTGGTGGTATTTGTCAGAGAGGCAACAGGAAGCACTCTCAGGCTGACCTTTTGGGCTAGTTGACATCAACCTCACCTTTGTGAATCAAGACTCGGTGGGGTGATATCCGTATGGGATTAACACGGCGTAAGACAGACTGGGCTTCAAAACCTTCAGGCCTGGCAAAGGCCAGCACAGAGCACACAGACTCAGCCCCTCCAAGCCAGCGTGAGCAAGTAACCTCCTACACCACAGGTTAGCTCTAACCCCAGGTGGCTCTGACTGTAACTGATCACAGCTGGGCTCCCTCTGGTTGCCTTCAGCTGGAGGGAAGTCTGCAGCACGATGCAGAAAGCATATGTGAACTGCAGACCTTGTTCGAGGAGCCACCGGCAGCATTTTTCAGTGTGGATGTGGTGGCATTACAAGGAGCGTTTGAGCAGGAGTGCAAGGGGGAATGCTTGATTTTTGGTCTCCTGAATGTAATTTATGCAGCCATAGCAGATGTCCCATAGCCTAGGAGACAGGGGCAGCAGCAGGCAGCACTGCTGTGCTAACCACTGGCGCAGAGAGCGATAGGCACGGTGCCTCTGTGAGGAGTGGATGCACTTACTGTCCTGACTTGGACTCTTAGCTCTCAAATTAATTAGTTAACCTCCCAGCCTGGCTGCTGATGTTTTTAATTGCATTTATCAATTCATCAGTGTTGTTTGCAAAAGTATGATATTACTTGTAAGATGTTCTCGAGAGAAGCAGCATTTCACATTCTGAGTGGTATGAGACGCACAAGTTAGGTGTAAGATAGCATGACTCGTTTCAGGAATGCTGCTGCTTATTCCCTGCATAACTGACCTACAAGGGCAGAGCAATGTTAGGTACCACGCAGTCCATAGATTTGCTTATGCATGCAAAACCTCCTCTGCAAATTTCAGCAGTGCCTATACCTCTTGTGCAAGAGGGTAAGCTGTGATGCAGTTTGCTTTCTCTTCCTAACAGTAATTAGATTCTTTTTTGGTGGTGTTTTGTTAACTGTGCTGCAGAAAGTCAAACCATGGGTAGCTTTCTTCCACAAAGCAATCCAATTAGTTAAGATTGTGGATGGATTAAGGTTTAATACTCCACAGAGATGCCTGGCTGGAAATCACTTAGGTTAGTTAGCTCTTATTCAGAAACAAACAAACAAGAGTGGAGGATAGCACCACATGCAACCTGGGGACTGGAAGGTGGAGACCAGCAGATAATGAAAGGTCTCTCCTTTATTGTCACCCTTAGAAAAGGGAGGGCCAGATGAGCCGGGACATGCGGAGAAGGACAGGTATGTAGGTCACCGTGACATACAGAAAGGCGCAGAGCAGAGCCTGAGCAGCCACCTGCATGCAGTGCCGGATTGAAGAAGAAAGTGGGGGCACCTCCAGAAGGAGCACGGGGCATGGATCAAGGACCAGCAGGAGGCCCCAGTCCAAAGGAAAACCCTGTGCCCAGCCTTCCTCTTCCTCTGGATGGCAGGTGGCCATCTTGGCCACCGTCAGGAGATAGCCGAGGAAAAGGTCTTTGACAAAGAATTCCTAGGATTCTGCAGGGTCAAAAATAGGGAGAGCAAACAGGTGCAGGGGGTATGCAGACAGCTGCATGTACAGCACGAGGGATTTCTTCTCCATGGTCCCACTCGTCCTTGTGTTCTTTTATCTAGAAAAAAGTCAGAGAAGGGAGAAAGGAAGAAAGACTTCTCTCCTAGGGCATAAAACACAAATGAGGCAGACAGCAGCGTGGTTGCAAGGCTTCAGACATTCATTGCTGGGAACGGGTTAGGAGAGATCTGAATCCAGCTTCGGCAGGGTGAGTCAGCAGCCAGGCTGCAGCCCCAGCTGAATAGCTTCTGTAGCTCTTGGAAATAAAGGTTGCCAGCACATAAATGCCAATCAAGTGGGCACGGCAGACTTAGACATGATCGCATGAGATCATCCCAGAGGATCAGCTACTCGTCAGGAGCCAGTGAGGGCCAGAAGTGCCGACAGTCACTTCTCCACTGCTTTCTAGTGAACGCTGCTCAGAGCCACGTGGCTTCAGAAGGCACCACAGTTGTCACCTACCAGGCAGTTCCCTTGATTATACGGTGCCGTAGAGTGGTAATAGATGGCTATTTCCCTGCTCCGTGAGGTGGGTATTTCAGGACACAGCATTTTAAATAACTGTTTATGCATTAACGTCTCGCTGCAATGGAATCATCAAGTGTTTCTGAGGTTACGTCGTGCCACAGGAGCACAGATTAGGACGCAGAGCTCCCTAACCTCCGGCCTGGGTACCACAGGGTGCCACAAACCCCGCCGAAGAGCCAAGGGCTCAGCACGGCAAGGGAGCTGCTTTGGCTGCTAGCAACACACGTTTTGGCAACCTTTAAATAGCTTGAATATGGGGGGAGAACCACAATGCTGTGAGCATCTCAATTGCAGCAGGTCTTCTGTCCTCATCAGAGCAACATCACTGTACCGAGTACTCTGCCGCCACCAGGTCTGAGCAACGTGGTACCTGCCTACCAGGAATACCTGCCACCGCTGGGGCTGACAGACGGATAAGCCCTCTCCTGCACAAATTGTGAGTTTGAAACGTGCACTGCAATATTCATTTCACGCTGGAATGAAATCTGAATGTTACAAGTCTTCAAAAAATAATTGATTAGGATTGATCATTATGCAGTCGGTTTTTGTTTGTTTAAATCTGCCTCGTGAGTTTTTGTGTTGTTATAAAAACAAACCTTTTTCATGGAAAAAAGAAATGCCTTATTCCAAAACGTCCCCCAAAATTTTAACCAGGACACTTGACCACCATCCAAAATGTGAATTTCTGTGGGCCTGTTTTTTTGCTGGCCTGCAGTGGCTGTAACTGGTTATTGTTTTTCTGTCCAGTTCTAATCAGTATAGGAATACCCAAAAAGACCGCGATGAAAAATTATATCACACTTCTGTATCATCAAAAATGTATTTATAACAACCAAAGATTGCAGTCACTAAATGTAGTTTATTTAAACCCAGGAGCTAATATGAGATAGCAGCAAAAGGCTGGTGTGCGGTAGCTGAGCCTATGCTAGAAATACTGCAGGAAGAGCTAGGCCATCACATATTTTCTTTTCTGGTGAGCAGCAGACCATATCAAAAATAAGAGATTAGGAGCAGGACGTTCATTTTAACTAACTTTGTACTTAAAAAATGGCTCGCAAGCAGCAGGCTTAGAGAGACCAGGAAACAAAATCGGGTTCTATTATCAGCAAGTCAAATTGTGAAATGACATCAGGAACATTGCGAAGATTATATTGTGGATTTCACAACATTTGGTGCTGTTGTATACAATTCTGTAATTACATGAAAATTGCTACTTTCATTTAAAAGTAAAAAACGTCTCCAGCCTTGAAAGTTTAAAAAAACATTAACCAAGCACTCGAAATGCAAAAAGCAAACAGGGAAAAAGCACATCAAACTAACTATTAAAAAACAAAACTACTCAGGATTTTCCAGCAGATAGCTCATGATGTGTGGTGGTCTGAGTTCAGCTGATAGCTGCTGGCTGCTCAACTGGAAAAAAATTTGGCTTTCTTGAGGGAGAGGCAACTAAGAGGGAGTATCTGTTTTTATAAGATAAGAGATTTAAGTATAATGGCCATTTGGCTGGTAGGAAGGAATATTTCTAGTTTTCATGTGTTTTTGGTGTGAGATGGAGCTGGGAGGAAGACTAGGAGGGGATTCTAGCTAAATTTTTAATGACAACCTTTTCACTCACTCCCTATCTCTCTGTCTGTGTTTCCTACACATCATCCCAGAAGTTTGCAAATACCTGGGAAATGCACCATTAACTGGAATACGTATGTGCATGTATAAGTGTGTGTGCATATGTTTTAAATGCCCGCGAGCTTTTTAGCCACCTAAGCCCTCATAAGAAGCAAGAGCCTCACAGTGCAGGAGCGATGGAGTAAGAATGCAGCCGCCACAAATCCCTCTCTAATCCTGCTTTAATTACACGGGCGAGCAGGGCCCTGGTGCTGAGGCAGCTCCGCGCTGCCCCGTGCTCCGACAGGCGTAAAGGAAGCAGCAGCACCTGATGGTGCAGGGCTGTGCTGTACCGAGGGTGAAGGCAAGGCTATAATTAGGAAACCACTTTGTTGTGAGGCAGGCGGTCTAATGAAAGCAGCTGATGGGACCAGCTGACTGCATTTACATTGACAATGGCCTGCTAGCATCATGAGTTTCTGTCATCTCCCCCCCTCCCAGCACATTTCTGAACGTTTGGAGTGAAGTAATCTCCCTGCACCATAAAGACTGAAATCTTTCTTTAAATTGCTCCACCGAGATCCATCCTAACTCACGCAACACAACGGCCACGGTGCCAGGGGCAGATCTCACCTCTGGGCGCACCTATAGCAAACAGCCAAGGAAGGGCGGGTGCGTCGCATCGTACCCTGGCTTCACACACGCTCCCTCGCAACATCAGGGAAACACCGAAAACACAGCTCCACGGCAGGAGGTGCGGAAGGGCAGGCTCGGCTAAATCCTAGCAGAAGGTTGGGCAACAACACAGGGAGGCACTTACACACACGGAGCGCTTCATCACGGAGCTCAGAGTGCTTTTGTGAGCTCCAGTGAATTAATCGCTGCTCTGACTCTCGTGAGAAGGGTCAACATCTGCTGTCCCTCACGTCAGGTACCCTACACATTTTTTCAAAGTATTTTGCACAGTTTGGCTTTCAGAAGCTAGTAACTCTCTCGTGTATGGTGATTGCTCTCTTGCTTTTCAGCTTAGCTTCTAGTGCGTGGGAAATACGTACAGAAAGCAGCTTGCCCTTTTGCTGCCGTTGATGTGCCCAGTCTGAGCCTACGGGGTTTTGGATCTCCAGGGCTCTCTCTAGGTCTAGCAGCTTGTAAAAGCATTACAAATTTACTACCCTTTTTAACCAGCAAAGAACATAAATCTTCCTTGCCATAAATGCTGATGTTCATGCAGGGAGAAATTCAAAGTGAGGCTGCAGAGAGAGAGAGAAACATTCCCCATGCGATGATTAAAGTGCCAGTTCATGAAAGCTGACGTCAGCGCATGCTTTCAGGGCAGCAGAGCACTTTGCATTTATCCTCTCCTTGTTTGTGCTCTATCTGGATGGGCTCCAGTGGAAAAAAAAAAGAGAGAGAGAAAAGGAGAAGCTAATGCCTTTCTAATACGTTTCTGGATTCCCTCGGTTTCATGCAGGGAGCAGGCTCTGAAGCACCTCACTTTTGCTTGACCCATTCAGAGAGATAAAAGAAACCAAAGGCAGCTGGTGCTAGCGGCCAGACTAAGTTATAATCAGATTTTCAGAGCCAGGAGTCAGTTGGTGCAGATCCAAGGATGACCAAAGGAGAACACGTTGGTAAATAACATAATCTTAGGATTCGATAATTTGCAGAGGCGACCCTGTTTCCCATCAAGCAGATCCATTCCAGCTCCCAATTGCTTTCATATAAAGTCATGGTGGTTCAAAGACAAAAAGCTTGAGTTAGCTACAGGTTTCTGCTAAAAATGGTCTGACAGGAGGATGAGAGCAAGCACAAGAGCAGCTCCCCAACTCTGGGCTGCTGTTTGCAGGTTAGAGGATGGGCAGGGTTGGTACCAGGCTCCCTATTAATGCAGATCGCCCTTCCTGGGGAGGGAGCAGCAGCTTGGTGAAGGTGTGAGCTGGGGGCATGCTGGGGGAGATGCCAGCTGCGTGGGGGCAGCCTTCAGTAGAAAAAACACTTGTTTTTTTTCTTTAATTCTGAGCTGTGGGAGTCGGTGGGAAAGGCTTACCCAGTCAGTCAGGTCACACAGCTGCTGCAGCTGCTGCAGAGTGGTGCCAACGTGGCGTGGTCTCTTACTGAAGACACCTAAGGATAATTTGGCTGTAGAGCTACATGCTGGCACTGTCGAGCTGCACTGATGACAACCACACACAACACAATGGCAGTTTCAGCCTGTGGTCACTCTCATAGCTGGCACAGTTACTGGTACAAACAGCGCATGTTGATCGCTACAGCAGTTAGCTCTGCAGGTAGGCTGCCTCTCGAGCACTTACATAGCAAGTCTGAACGTTCTGGAATTATTCAGAAGAAAGAACTTTTCCTTCTCCCTGGACATGCCGACAGTTTAGAGTTAGTTCCTGTTTCAACAATTGAGATGGTAATATTAAAAAAAAAAAAAGAAAAAAAAAAGAAAAAAAGATTCCAAATCCGTAATATTTTTCAGCTATAAGCTTTCAGCTTAAAAGCTGAAAAAAAGACAGACATCCTGCACTTCTGAAAATCCTGAAGCTAAATACTCTTTTAAATAGCTAAATAACCTTTGAAATAACACTCTAAAAAGGAAAATTTCACTTTAGGTCAACTTTTTCACCATCATTTCTCTTCCACCAAGTAAAAAAATGGCAGACAAACTGACTAACAATGCAAGAAAAAAACATCCATTTCAGCTACATCATTTCTTCGCAAGAGGATTTTTTTTTCCAAGAAAAATTCTGTCCCAAAGGACATACTTTCACCATGTAGAAAGAGCTGAGCTCAGATCCCTGGAAGTCCTGACCCTTCCTATTCTAAGCAACACATAAGGGACCCTCCAAAGCCGGGCAAGCAGAGGGTGCAACCTGCAGCCTCGCATCGCGCAGGCAGGAGGAGGAACCCAGCGAGCTAATTGCTGGGCGTGGGTCTTGCAAGTGGGAGCACGACAGGAGAGCAGCGCATTTCTCCCTGCTCTCCATTCCCCACCCTGCGCTAATCACAGGCTGGGCCCCCGCCAAAGTGCGCTGCAAGGTGCCCAGCACGGCATGGGGGCAGACCTGGTTCTCGGTGACCTGCGTGCCACGGAGCTTGCTGCTCCTCGCCGCTCGTACAGACTGCTGATGTTTTGCTGTGTTTGCACTCACGGGGAACACCAGGCATGAAACTGGCACAGCAACTAGTCGGCTGTGTTAGTGATTGAGTGATAAGTTGTGTAGTGGTTACACAACCAGGCTGTGTCTGTGGAGCCAGGACTTCTGGCTTTAATTTCCTGCTCGGTCACTGACTCATCGCGTAGCCCAGGGCACATCACTTCACCTCTCTGCACGTAAATTTCGTCATCTTTAGTAGGGGGGTAATAAGACTATCTCACAGGAATGTTAGGACACACAAATTACCCTCATAAATATTTGTAAAACACTTTAAACCATGTTTCAACAAAGGCATTGAATATTTAGTTGTGGAATAAGTAACAGTCAGGGGAATGTCCTAATTGCCAGGCTGGTTTATTTACCTACCATGCACCACGGATTTCTGACAGCTGTACCAAAAGGATGTCTCAGGTAGGGGAAAAGGGTGAAGAGGTTGTTTGACAAGTGCAGCAGAAGCAGCAGCAGCAAAAGGTCAGCTCATGCCACAAAACAAGTGCGTGACAGATAGATGTTATGTCAAGGGCCGAGAGGCATTTGCGTCATTTTCAGCCCAGATTCACAAAAAGCTAATGTAGGTGACTTTTAAAGGGATGGAATACAGATGTCTAATCCTGCTAAGCATGGTCCAACAAAAGCCCACATGATTTCTCCAGAAGCTGCCGTCAACTCTGTTCTCGGATTCACAAAGCATTGAGATACCTGAAGTTCTGCGTCTGCACATTCCCAGAGGTGTTATCTTGTTGCCTACTGCAAGCACCGTGCTGTCTGACCTCCCCCTGAGGCTGTCTGGGATTCACAGCCGAGGTGTGTCCGTGCCTCGGATCCCCAGAGGATCCGGGAGGGCTACTCAGGGTTATTACATGATTCATGTAATTGCACAGTTGTGCCATTGCACATTAAGGAGCTGCTGCACTCCAGGCCCCAGAGGCTGTATGTGTGTACAGGTGAGCTGTCTGGGGGTCCCCACATCTGCACTGAACTTGGTGACTGCTGATGAAAGGTAAGGGCTAAGCAGAGCTGGCCGTAGAAATTTGCAGGTGCATCCCTGATTTCTGCTGTCTAATCTATCTAGCTGCATCCTCCCCAGTCATTTCTAACTCCTGTGTTTTACTTGGATCCAAAAGCTGCTTCAGAGGATACCCACGGGCAACCCAGCAAGTGCACGTAAATCCCTGGCGGGTGGAGAGCTGCTGAGCTGGCCAGTTCCTACGACTTTCAGAGAAGGCACTGACTGCAAACACGAGCTGGTATAAAAGCACTGAAAGTACTTTGTCTCCTTCACCCACTGCAAAGACATTGCGCTTTTTTTCTGAAATGGCCAAGGCCCAGCCTCCCTGCTGCTGTTGAACTGAACCACTGCTGCGCAGCCCTGGCTCGGCAGGTGGGGATTATCTCCTATTGCAGCCTAAGCCCATTGGGGCCCTCAGGTGGTGCTTCCAGTCACCTAACCAACGCAAATGGTAGCAAAAGGGGTTTTCTTCACGGCTAGTTTTTTAACACTAAAAGGAATTTTAAAGAATCTGTGATGGTTACAATTCAGACCATCTGAAAGTAAAGGCTACTTTCCTTCTTCGCATCCATAATCACTTTACAGCAGTGAGATGGCTCTGTTAGATGTTCAGAAGTGGCTGGTTTCTCCAATTGAAATAACTCACCCTGGGGTCAACCCAGCTATCAACAGCAGAAATCCTCTACTGCCTCTCACTGAACCACGTCCACGGAGCACTGCTAGTCCAAAGGGATTATTAAATCCTTCTTGTAAGGAAGCAGAAAGCCTGGGGAGAGCAAAGGACCCTACCACTGAAACATGTTCATTGATCCCATACTCTGTCCGACAGAGGACATGGGCACATTTTCATACCTGACTTCTGTAAGTTCTGTAATTAGGAAAACAAAAAACAAAAAACCAGAAAGTTCATGAATGAAATTTTCTCAGTAAAATCCACATAACTTTTCTAGTTATGACTGCATTATGACTGACAGTTACAGAGGTCACGGGAATGGAAAGATGTAAGGCAGCTTCTTCCAGCCTCTAGCCAGCAGGTAGTCCCAACCATTTCTTAAATAAGCTGTCCTACGTTTCACTGGATTAACTTTCTAAAGTTGCTCAAGCCACAGTCTTTCTGTCATTTCTTTTGGGTGATTGTTCTCTCAGATGGTCAAAAACAGAACAAACTCTGCTTTGTGCTGGGATGTTCATCAACAGCAGCTAAAGTTTTCTGCACCTGTCAGGCACGTGCTGACAGTATTGCGTTTCAAAATGCATGAGAAAATCGCTGCACTCAGAAAGGAATTCAACAGGTGAAAGATGGCATAACATCTAGTGTCCAAGAAAGCTAAGTGATGGAAGGGCCAGTTGCTGGCAGCTAAATGGAAGATACTCAGCATGTGCTACATTTAAACATACCAGCTTCCTTCCCCTCCTCCACCACTCTCTTTTTTGGATACAGACTACTGCTGCTGGCAATAATTCTCAGGTCCCTGGATGTGCAAACTGTGTACTCAGGACAGACATAGTTTAAACGTGATAGATCTCAGGAGCATCCCTCCCTGTGATGGTCAAAGACCCCAGAAACATATTCCATTTAAGTAACTTGTGAACCACCTTTTGGACAGTCTTTTATCTTGCTGTTCCCAAAATCTCAGATACATTCCTTTCAAAATGGCTAAAAAAGGAGCAAGCATTGCAAACCTGTGGTCACCCAAGAGCAAACTCTTTAAATAGCTCATGGAAAATGAATAACCTGATTGCAGAGCTGAAAAATCCAGGGCTTTTCCATGCCTGAGTGGTGAGATTACCAAAGCCCCTCTCTTGGGGAGGGGCAGGGAGGTACAGGGAGTGTAGTTGTTTGAACTCAACATTTTAGATAAATTCCCCTCAAAGTAACAAAAATCCTGACCAGGTGTCCCCACATATTACAGATATTACACATATTACACATATTACACATATTAATCAGCTGTTAAAATGATATCATTTGTTATCTGAATCTCTTCTCCCCTATCTCACCATCCAGAAACTGGTGAGATGTTTTTCTGAATTTTCCATCCCTTCCCTTAGTTATCGAGCATCTAAACTGGACTTCGGGGGCAAAATCACACTAGGTGAAACTCTTCTGTACCATTTGATCCTACAAAGCAAAATGCAGATGCTGTACCATGACAAGAGGGAGGTCCCTCGGCAGCACAAAAGAGGCCAAAACTTCAATTCAGCTGCTGCCTAAGCGGTAGACAAACTGTCAACACTTATTAGGCTCTATCACGTCTCTGCTTGAGAGGTGGATCAGCTTTACAAGGACAGGCACAGCACTTACCCCTGGCTGCCCCTCACAACCACCTGAGCTGGGCAGAGCAGCCTGTAGCCGCAGCAGTTTTTTGGACAGTGACTGCACGCTGGTTTCAGAAGACATTACGAAGCCACTTTACACAGAAGAGGTGCTTTTCAGCAACAGGTGAGATCCACATTGTCCAAAGTGAAATCCTGGACTAAACCACCTTCCATTTCATGCATTTCTCCATACAGACTTGAAGTTCCTCGTATGCCTCTCCTCCTTTGTGCATCAGTAAGCAGTCCGGCCTACCCAGCAGTCCGGTGAGGGAAAATACCACAGGGCAACTGAAACCAAGGGCACGCTATCAAGGAAAAGAGGGAAAAATGGACAACGGACAGACAGGGTACATAGATTACATTCTGATTTAACGCTACACTGAATGCAGTCGGACTAAGATCCAGACCCAATAATTGTCGTTCATTCCAGCTTAATATTACCTCTGCTTAATGAGCACAGAGGGAATGCTTGGCATCAATATTTTCAAGGAAGCAGTTTTTCTTGTAAAATAGCTGCAAACTACATGATTCTTGATCTTTTTTTTGTTTGTTTTTAAACATCAGTGCAGTTCATCACGTACTTCAGTTGACACAAGAAAGGTACCAGAAGATATTTCCATAGACTAAGTAAGGAGCCGCCAGTTCCTGCTCCACCTCCTATGGCTCCTGCTGGGGTAGTGTAGTAGAGCTCTATTGCACCCAGAGAAACTTTGGAGAAAAGTCTCCTGTTGCAGGACCATCACAGAGCCAATAAGTATTATTTCCACCAGCATCCTTCAAAATGCTGGAGAGGTTAGAGCCATCTATTTCACTCAATACCCAACTGGTGTACCTCTGATGTTTTGGCGTTCAGAAGCTCAGAGCAAAATTCAGCCTCCTAGGCTGAATGGAAAGGGGCTCCCTAGTTTTTCTAGCAGGGAACACCAGCATGAAACACAAAAAACAGATTTGCATCATCTCCAGGCAGGAAGAACCTGATGTGAGGCACCACGCAGTATGTTGTAGCTCTTACTCGTGTTCTAGGACCCCCATTCAACTTCATGCATGCACACATCGTTTAGAAAGGTATATCAGCACTGAACTGCTGTTTTCAGCTTCCTTCAACGTACCTAGCACTGATGAAAGGTTCTGCAGAGAATGTTTATGTTTTACAACATGTCTGAGGTAAGGATGCCATGGAACGGACAGGAATATAGTAGCTGTCATCTCCTGCATTACAGTTTCAAGGCTGCATTTGCTTCCAATTATTGAACCAAATAACTACCAGCAGTTGGGATATCAGGTAGATGGTTAATGATGCACACTGCTGACAGACACAGGAAGAGCAGCAGAGATGGGCTGTTGGAGCTTATACTTGAGCTGCACTGAAACAAGATGCAGGTGCTTTTGTTTTGCATTCCAAATATATCCTTGTTTGGGGCTGCATATAGAGCTTCCAAACTCAGACACACCTGTGGATAGGATTTATGCAAACAACAGTCCTACCAGTAACAGTCCAACCTTTGAGAGCAGATGAAAGAAGGCACGAGTAGAGCTACAGCTCTTGAAACCTGACTATACCATTTGTATTTTACCCACCTCTTTTTACTCCCTGCAAGAACAGTGAGTGAGATGGAAAAGGGAGGACTCTGAACACTTTGTGTGTGTGCATAGTGAGCAGGTTTAGGAACCCCAGAACATTTTTTCCCCTGAACAATTTAATTTTCAGCTCATTTGCATTTATGGACTGGAAATGTTGATGCCTCACAAAAAAAACACACCATTACAAACTACACTTTGGCTTCAATAAAATCAAAATTAAAAATATTTGACATATGAAATAAAGGTTTTGAAAAACAAGAATACAGGGCATCTACGCAGTATCATCCACGCTAGTAGGTCAGAAATTGATCTGCAAGTATAATACAAGGAATGTCTAACTACCAGGGAAGTTCTCCTCTGAACTCCTGATCAGAAGTTTGAAAAAAACTTCGCAAATTCTTCCTTGGAGAACAACTACAGAGACTCCAGTCCGGGAGATCTGAACATACCACATGCCCCATGAGTGCCAGGCTAGGTTACCAGTATGTACCTCATTTTTTGTTTAGATCCCCTACTCCACTGCTAGTGAAGAAATTACTTCCTCACAGTAAGAGCCATTCTGGACTGGCTGCCATACAGCTATGGGGCAGGAGGACATGGGACTAAGCAATTTAGCCCTGCAGAAGTGATGTGCATGGCCCAACTCCACATCCAATCTCAGACAGACAGTGGCTTGTGTCCAAGGCAGTGGACAGGGTGCCCAGCACTGCACCATGGATGCTACATGGATGTTCTGGGTTGCTCAGAAGTTGCTTGACGATGTTTCCATGGCATGGTACTTTCCTGTGTAGAATGAACTTAGCTCCTTCAACTCAACAGTCTTGCTTGAATCTAATATGCGAAAATGCTGTTTCTTCTTTATTGCACTTACTTTGGTATTAGGGAACACCAGGTTACAATCATGGACTTGAATCTAACATTTTATATACAGAGTTTTATAAGAAAAAAAGGGCAGATGTGCAAATAAGGTGCCAAGGTACACGAACAAGTTTTCTTGCTTCATGAAAGCAATTGTCAGCCTATATGTCAGCCTATTCAAGAAACCAAGAATTGCATCCTGGAATGAAAAAGCTTTAACACTTTGAATGGCATTGCCCACTTCACTGACCTGCAGAAGCTAGTCCTACAGTGCATTTCTGATCAATATTATTGGGCCCCC
Source organism: Cygnus atratus (assembly GCF_013377495.2). Classification (NCBI taxonomy): domain Eukaryota; kingdom Metazoa; phylum Chordata; class Aves; order Anseriformes; family Anatidae; genus Cygnus; species Cygnus atratus. Next base: position 91,520,841 of record NC_066364.1, on the reverse strand, counting down.
AAATCCCTTGGCTAACCAAGAAGCTCAATTAATGTCCAACCACTTTTTTATTCTCCTGTTCCGTCTCACACCAGAGAGCAGCCTCAGCAGAACCAGACGTTTGTTCCACTTGCTTCACAGAGATGTTGTTTTCATGTTCTTTTCTGTTTCGGTCTCTCGTCGGTGTCTCATGGTTCTTCTTGACACAGCCCAGATGAGTGCAGAACCCACCAGGACTCCAGCTACCGCTGCCACAATGACAGCCCAGTAGGGCACCGAAGGTTCAGTTTTCTCTGAGTTGAGAACTGAATTCCTGAATTCACTGTTTCTCATCGTGGAAAGAAAGGGTTTCTCCTACAAAGGGAGATCAAAGGTTTTACTGACCACAGACCACTTGGCAGGCAGCATTCAGACAATATACCATCACCCCTCCCAGAGATGCAAACTGTCAGTCTCTAGACAGACTATCAACTGTTTCTGCCTTCTGTCTTAGCTCAAACTATTTCCTGCCCTACTGCCTGAAAGTTCCTAGAAGAAAAAAAAAGGAGAAGCCAGTCCAGAAAGAGCAGTGATGGCATCATTTCCGAATCTGTTTGCTGCAGGCAACCAAATGGAAGTATGTAGACTCATTAAAACTGGCTTAAAGTAGAGGCTTTCCACTGCAGTAAGGATAATTCTTTTGCATTAAATCCTCAGTATAATTTCCTATGTGTAACAAAATAGGAGCGTATTTTTGCTATTTAAAACCTTCACAAAGATATTCTTAAAAAAAAAAAGTTATCCATAAGAAGAAAGAAGAAAAATAAAAGTGGACAAAGGAGAGTATTGGCCTCATGGCCTTTACTTACTGGGTTTGGACACTTCAGTTTTGATCTGTCATAGGTAAAGTTGTTGTAAGTCTGCTTTTCACCAACTGGCTCCATCTGAGGAAGGGAAAAGCAATAGTAAACAATGAGTTTTTTTCTCCTCAGATTCCTGACTTGGGTGGCTACAACTTTTCATCCAATCTTTAGGTTCTTGCGTCAATGAAGAAGTGTGGGAGAAGGTGCATAACAGGAAAGCTTCCAAACATTTTAACATTCATGAACTAAAGACACTGAGAATCTGATGTACTGTCTGCAGAAAAACTCCCTCAGGAAGCAAGGAACAGGAGAAGCCTTTCCTCTTTTTGCACTAAGTGTAGGAGAAAATAACCTACTAGCACATACTCTGCTAGAACAAAGTGGTTCACTATACACCCAGGTCTGCCACATACATCTCAAATGACAGTATAAACCACAAAAAAACAAATCACATGACAGAATTTAGTCACGTTACTAAGCACAGTACTGAAAGAAAGATGCTTAGGTGTCATGGTGGTGGAAGCAGCTTCAAAAGCAATGCAGAGTTACAGAGACAGGATGAGACAGTACCAACATTGCAGCCTTCACTCAGACAAATAATTCCCTGGGAGTTTTATCTAAGGCTAAGTTCACAAGATTGCAAGAAGTGAATTAAACAGAGCCTTTTGTATCAGCAGTTGTCAGCAAAGCTGCATTAACCGAACATAGGCTCACTTTGAGTCCATTTCAAATTCAAAGTAAAATATGTCCAGGCTAATGGCACAACATCTGTGGTTGGCAAGGACTCCACATGCCATCCGTTACCATAGTTAAGCTAACAAGTAGAAGCTTGATCAGTCACGTTAAATGAAGTGTTTACAACTGTGTATGGACATGCTTGAAGTAATGACTTGAAGACTGGCCCATAGAGGACTGCATTATTGTCATCCAGCAGTTCTGGGAATACAGTGCAGAGGGCTGCTGTTGCTTCTGCTGCTCCGTATATACACATCTACTGTTCTCAAGTGATTGAAGTGTCAGCTGTATGCTGGAGAGAAACAACACCCCAACAAACCCAACACAATGTGGAGAAAAATTCTAACTAATAAGATTCCCATATGGAAACACTGGGAATACTTCCTCTCTCTAGTCTGGTAATACAAAATAGAAATAGAGACTGAAAAAATCAAAGGAGAGAGATGAACCAATGCAAGATGCAAGGTCTGGTGCCTTACGTATTAAAAATATGACTGGAGAAGGGAAGAAAGCTAGGAAGTGCAGAGAAGATGAGAAAAAAAAACAGAGTGCCAGGTTTTGCTGATTGCCATGGGGTCCTGCTGGACTCACGAGTCCTAATCATTTGCCCTGCCTGCTAGTTAATGTCGTGGAGACTGAATTTGGTCATTTTATTGTGCCTTAAAGGGAACAGCTCAAATTCCGATGTGATTATTTGTCAGATATGTGGTTCATTTCCTGTAGTGTTCTGTCTGACTGCTTATTTGTCGGTAATTGTAACGCTGCCCGTGCCAGACCCCTTGGTAAAGAGTCTGGCATAGAGCAGTCAGCTTTTTTTTTTTTTTCCCCCCACTTCAACTCTGCGATCTGTACCTCAGGAGCAGCATTAGCTTCTGAGCTCTGAAGATGACAGCACCCTCAAGCCCACGAGTGTACAGAACAATTCCTTGAAGAAACACATGGGTCTTCTATAAGGGCATATAGCAAACATGGAGGCTTAACACAAGCTAAACATGCTGTCTGTGTGCTCTTCTCCTGGGCCAGGGGACCAATGAGGTAGATTTGCAACCAAAGGGGACCTGTTAAGACTACAGCGTTTTCTGACTTCAGAGAGCAGAAGCATGCTTTGCTTTGCATGAAACTGGAAGGGCAGAGATCACCAGGGTGAGGGAGAAGCTTCCCAAGCCATCCTCACCCCTACGTACCCACGCAGCAGCCAGGCACAGTCTGGCCCTTTGTGTGTACTGACAAGAATCCGTGTCATTTGGCCATAAGCCTACTGCTTGCTGAGCTTTTCAGGGAACAGAAAAACAATACAGCCTCACATTAAGCTTGCACAACCTCTCTGTACACGGACAACGAATGAAAAGCCGGGATGTGTTATAAGAACTAGATTTAACTAGGAAATAGTCCAATCAACACGTATCGACATTGCTCTGTGGATTGAATAGTTGTACTTTGCATTAGTAAGAAGCCAATCTCCACTACCCAGTAGAAAGCTGTGTCAATATTCTTATGTGCGTAGGAAATGAGTGACAGTCTGGACAGAATAAAACTCCAGTGGCTTAGAAAAAGGACTGATCATGATTCAGGAATGAGTAATGGCTGACAGGAACACCACGTGGCAACAAACCCACTTTAAGGCTGCCATATGCCCAGGTACTGCCTCTTTCTTCTTGGACTTGCAGCCATGCACAATTTGGATGTTGTTTACATTTGCCAGGGGTTTCTGGGCCATTGTTAGCCCTGCTAAAGCTATGAAGCCTACCAGGCTGCCATCAGCTGGACTACCAGACAGTGAAGCCTGACATAGAAAAACAGGCAGATTGGCGGAGTGTGTACAAATCTATTATTCAGCACAAGTGCATGCACTGTTTTCTATAACCCTGGACCTACAGCTCATATGCTGTACTGGGCAACTGCATAGATTTCTGCCCTGGATTTCCCAGCCCTTGTGCTGAAGTTCATTCTGGAATATGCTGTAAGTTTCTTATCTTGCTCAAACTTTTAAGTAAAGTGAAAAGAAATTCTCCTCCATTTATGCCTGTTTCTTGCACAAACCAGGATACAGCATTTCTGCTTGCACAGTGTGTTTGGGAAGTGTTGTTTATGAGACAAGAGGAAGAAATGTCCCCGTGGCATGAAAATGCCATAGTCTTCCTTCCACTATGGGAAAAAACATAGTTCCAAAAGTGACTGTTACTGTGGAGTTATCAAGTCCAGCATATGCCTCTTACACATTGTGCCAGCACTACTCAAAAGTTACCATTTCCCCTAAAACTGCAGAAGGAATGTGACTGCAAGTAAAGGAATCATAGGTATGATTTCAGTCCTCCATTAGTTTCAGTGACTCCGCTAGAACTGCCTCAGATATTAGAGTGGGTGGTATAACATGTCCACACTATTAATGGCAGCAAAAATTCAATCACTTATTTGTTTTCATAATAAATCTAACAGACTTCACTGAAGAAAGGCAAGCCCATTCAACAGACATTTTCAGGAAGCTGCAGGACTGCATGTTTAACTGGGCTGATTTTTGCTTTAGTGCATATTAATTACAAAATCAGAAGGGAATTTTTCTCCAGAGTACGCTGAAGCTCTCAGGGTTTCTCATTTTGAATGAGCAACAGCTCATACAGTTTTTTTTTCCTTTTTTTTTCTTTTTTTCTTTTTCTTTTTTTTCAACAAAATTGCTTTGGGTTGTGTTCCCAAGCAATGCAGACTGAGAAGGATCTCAAGTTCAGTAGTCCTCCTCTCGTTAGCAAGAAACAAAACTGATATGCTCACTGTTTTGTTTTGGACACTTTTCTCGAACTTTTGTTGGGACTCCTACCCTAAACACATGGGGATCTACTTTGTAGCCACTTACCATGTTATTCCAGAGAGCCATAGCCATCTCAGCATAGCCTTTTTCACTGAAATGAAAGCAGTCTGCAGCAAAGAAACTCAGATCTGGCTTGCCATCCTGCGATAAAAGCAAAATACATTTTTAAGCTCACTTTAAGCTTTGAGACCTGACAATATCTAAAAGTGTATCCGAAAAGTGCACTGGACTTGCCATACCCCTTTACAATTTTGGTATCTTCCTAAAGGCAATATGCTCATGTTTTGACAATGCAGATGAAGTTCGGTGCTCCTAACTGTGGGCAGATTACCACATCTTGAGATCTTTTGTGTAATGCATCCTGCTCAATTTCATACTGCAATTTCTATAACAAATCTAGACTTGTCATTAAACCAATATTCACAGCTCTTATGTGGACCCTGCCATTGAGCAATGCTCCGCACTGAACAGAATTATTTAAAAAAAAATCGGATTGTTTATTTTTGCTTGTTGAACTTCCACAATTCAGACATAGGCTTAAAATCTTTCAGGTGTTGAAACTTGTGCTGAATTTCAGGAAACATCAAAAACTGTGGGTTTATCCAGCTGAGGCAAATGTCTGTCTTAGGGAAGATCTGCCTTATCACTGTCAAAATGATAACCATCCTTTGGACATGAAGGCTGGCAGAACAAAATAGGGATGATGTGACAAAGTAAGTATTATGTAAAACTGAATGGTTTTGACCAGGATTCATGCTGAGAATTTGTCCTTTACTACACAGAATATGCAGTGCTAGAGCTGGAGAAAAGAAGGGAGAATCAGCCTTTGACTTCAAAGGCTGCTTGCTTTTTCCAGCGTTGGGTGAGCTGGGCATACAACATACTTCCCCATGTGCTGGTTTCCATGTGAAGGTAATCTGAACATATACGATAACCTAAATTGGAAGAAAATTGTGGTGAAGGCCAACTAAGCCTTCCAACAGTGGAAGCAAAAGGGGACATGCAATTCAGATGAAGCTAGAGGGTGCCTACATGTTGTGAGGCCACTGCAAATGTTTGTGTGCTGCTAGACTGCGCAAAGGAAATAAAAACAGTCCTTGCCTTATGGATCTTACTGACTTAGAAATCAAGACACTGGCCCTTGCATGATGGAATAGAAAAATGGGACTCACCCTATCCAGGGGCAACAAGGTGTTTCGGAAAAATGGCTGCACAACAACTGCAAAGTCCTCACGCTGTTCGTACCGACCACTGTTGACCAGCTGTAAAGCTTCAGCCTATATGGAGTTGCAAAGTTAGAAACAGAAAAGTAACTCGCAAGGCTCATCTACCATTTATCAGCTATCATAAAAACACGTGTATCACACTTCTTTCAATGTAGGTAAGCATAGCTCATTAGTACAAATCCAGCTGAATAGTATTAAGCAGTCCAGAGATTGCCAAAGAAAATAATTTGGAAGAGATTTTCATGAGCAAAATGCAAAGAAACAAGGATAATTTGAAATGTAAAGTTGCTTAATGGGGGGCAAAAAATGTATTTCATACCTCACTTATTGAAATCAGTGCTTCACAAGCACAAGAAGATTAAAGTTTACAGAGAATTAGAAAAAGGAGTATGACCAAAATTTTTAGAAGTGAAGGATGAGTTCAGAATGCCAACTTGAGACATTCGAAGCATGCTTATTTTCCAGAAAGGTGTGCTTGAAATAAAATAATGCATAAGCATTGAAAATCACCTTTTACTTTTGAAAACTATGGGCACAGACATTCATATAGATAATAAAAACATATTATTATTACTTTCCAGCTTATGGTTATAAACTCTAAGGCTCCTGGTCATGTCTCAGAACAGTCCTAGCCCCATTCCCTTAGCTAAGGAAAACATCCCCCTGGATAAGTTTATACGAATGTTTTCCAACATGGACCTTTTAAGCATGGTGAAATTAATCAGATAACATCCACTGCCAGAGACAGAATGGAGGACTGGAGAACATACTGTGATCTGATAGAGCAATCCTTGTATTCACAGGAATAATGATAGAAAAATCTTCTGCTCCAATGTCTACTTATAGCCTTTGTTAAATTTGAGTGAATCTGAAGCCCTGAGGCTATGAAAAGTTACTCTCAGATAGCAAGCTGACCCATGGTAAGCTGTGTACTAACTCTCAGCGCATGCCAAAAGAAAGGAATATCAGGTTAGTTTAGTTCATTTTCTCTGCTAAGAGTTACGACAACAGAGCTGACGCAAGGTAATTTGTCATCCTTGCAGTGGCATGTTAATTCATGTGAGCTGTTCAATGGATTCATAACAGACACGTATCAACAAAACAGCCGTCATCAGTAACTCCTTTTCAGCTGTCCAAACAGCAACTGGAAACAAAACCAGTTTCAATCTGCTGCCATCTCAGAACTGAGCTCAAATCATAAGGCAGGAAAGACTTGCAATGCTGCTAGCCAGCTAGCAGGCTACAGTTTTAAAATGTAGCCGAGCAGTTTCCAAGTCACCCCTCTCAGTTCTGAGGTTGTGTGAGAGAGGAAGAGGAGTGAAAGAAGAGATATAAAAAGAGACGCAATAGAAGATGACCAGTTACAGAATCAAGGCGTTACCTGAAAATCTCTGTTAACTCTCTTAATTTCTTGTAGTTCAGAAGAGTTTTCCTTGGGGCTTAAGAAACATGGGCAAATATTCCTTCAATGAAAGAAATACTAAAATTAAAAGCCAACCCAGAGTAGTCTATGCAGTGTTTCAGCAATGTGTCTGTTCAAGAAGCTCAGAATAACTGCTCAAAATTTACATGCAGAGAGAGATCCTCCTAGTCAACTTACGGAAGGACAGATACTTCAGAAAAAAAAAGTCCTTCTTGACTTCATTTTCAGGGAACACTTGTCACAGACAGTAAGAGCTGCAATACTCACAACTCTTAAATGTCAGACAAATGCACTTATTATGTCACACATTAGCAGCATATCATGTTTTCCAATGAAAAAACACAACACTACATAGTGACATACAGCAGAATTTCAGAAATCTGGGTGTTTAAAGGTAGAAAAGATAAATTGTTCATGTGATCTGACTCCTCAGACTACTTTGTTTCATTCTGTTACCCCTAGACCAAGAGGTAATAACTTACAATTCAGTGAAATACATCCTCTAAGAAGGTGCCTAGAATTAGTATGAAAACATCAAACAAGACAGTCAATTCACTAATTTCCCCTGTAGTGTGTTCTAGCAGTTTGTCATCTCTATTATTAAAAATCTGTGCCTCGCTTCATTTGAATTCAGTAGGCATCAGCTTCCAACCACCTGTCTGTTATACCTTACTCTGCTAGACTAAACAGCCTTTTTATGTCCATGCTGACTCCTCTGAAGGCACTGCTAATTTCTAAATCTATTCCCTCAGTCGTCTTTGGGATTTTGGTCTCCTCCATTTGGTGGGAAAAGGATCTCCTGGTCATGCATTGTGCACTCTGCAGCTCAACCTGCATCACAGGTGATGCAGCACTGAATGCAAAGAGAGGCATCAGGGATGTCAGCCTGAGCTGTGGAGCAGTGAACAGCTAGGTGAAAATGGCTTTGAAGTTCAGTACTATGGCAATTGTATAGTGACTTATGCTGTGATACGCTGCCTTAGAGCTAAGAAAAGCGATGACTGACTGCAATCTACAGGTGCATGCCTTTTAGCTGAAGTATTGGAAGAAGTAATAGAAAGTTGATGTGAACTGGTGTTATTCATCTAAAGGCAGCAATAAAAGTGGCTCAGAAAGCTCAGCGTGGCTATCTTACTGTAGTAGCAGTTTAGACTGATCAGAAAAGAAAAAAACACCAAAAAGCACCCAAAAAAAATCCAAGCACTTTAAAGGTGAAGACCTGTTCTGCTCACTTACATTCCTGTCAGAGCGCACTCTGAAGAGCTTGCTGCGATCTGACGCAGTCCAGAAATCTCTAGTATCTCCACCATGTTGACAAAGACTCTTGGAAGCTGCAGGGATTATAATAAACAGACATACCGAGTCAGAGAACATGATACCACTACAAAGCGAGAACGCAAGTGCCATCCGCAGGTCAGTGAGTCAGTGCAAACTCCACTGGCTGCAACCAATGGCATGCGCAAGGGTAACGTATAAAGGGAGGGGGAAGGAGACGTATAGTGGATGTCAGCCAAAAAATCCCTGGCAGCTAGCACAAGCTAGCTGAAATGCTGCTTCACTCCCTGGGGCATTTTCATTTTCTGTAGGGTAAATGAAACTTTGCACAGTTGGTTTAGCCATCAGAACTGGCAGTAAGGCTGTGATATGTTCGGTCCATGGCAAAAACACCATGCAACACATTTTTCCTAAAACTGCAGCCCACTGTCCCAGGGTATTGTCTAACACAAGCTGTTAGATTGCTCCTCAGTGCTGCATTATGACTCCAGCTATTTGGAAGATAACCTCGTGTGAAACATGATCACTGCAAGTCTATCAGAGCTGAGGAAAAACACCAGGGTACTTGCCAGGAACATAGCTTGCTAGGGTATCTTAAAAGCTTACCTCATCATAGAAAACATCCAGAGCGTCTTGAAGGTGCTTTACATAGTTTTGCACTGAATAGGTTTCCTATGTAATTAAAAAAAATAAATAAAATTGGATCAGTCTTCTTTCAGTACTTAAGAAGTTTAACTGTTTTATCTGAACAACTGAGTCCACAGACTGTCTATTAGCGAGGTGTCCCATGAGAAGATATACCAACTCAATGCTCCTTTCTCCTTCTGATGGCAGATATATTTTTGGATCAAGAGGTTTATTGCCACGTGCACAGAGGTTGACAGTGCTTCTATTTCCATGGCACTAATGTATTCACTTAATCTCTGCAGAAAATCCAGAGGTATAGAATAGTTCTGGGCAGAGTCTTTCCCTGATTAATGACTCCATAAACAACATTTTCAGATTTCCCGTTGTCTTTTATTGGACCCAGACCACATTATGAACAGAGCAATACATTTCTCGGTTTGTTTGGTTTGCTTTTTTGTTGTTGCTGCTTTGTTTTTGTTTTGTTTTTTAAACTGCCAGTCTGGGGAAACTGATATGGAGGCAGCCAGACCCCACAAAACCCATTGGCAAAACAACTTCGTGAGTATAATTATAGAGGTGCAGCCACGTGGGCCAAAGAATGCCTGTAGCAGTCTCTAAAGGAAACTGACCATAACTGAGAGAATGATCCCCAGTCATCTGGATGAGCTGGGGCCCAGGCCCTCACAGTCTGTGTTAGAGGAACCTTTTCAGAGGGGATGGCTGCTGGCAGCTAGGTAAGACATCTTTTTCACTATAAACTGATGTTATTTCATTTGGTGTCATTCTGAAGTGAGAAACAGGCATCCCCAGTAATTATTACATGGAGACACTTCCCAGAATAAAGCTTCACTTGTGTCCCCCTAACAACACACCAAAGACACCACACTGTCTTGATTACTTTGTCCAGCTGAGCTGGAAGAGCTCTTCAGTTTATATCTTTGTTCAATACGGGGCAGATTGATGGTTCTTAAATAATGCATTACTCTGGAGCTACAGCGCCCCAAAATTAAAAGCTGCGCACTTCTTGCTGATACAATACAGATGAAAGGAACAGTAGTCCTAAGTGCTTTTTAAACAAAGAGGAGCTTTGGCTCACGGAGGGAGAGAAAGGTTAAATTTCCAGGGCTGGTCACCTGCCAAGTGCCCAAACAAGCATGCCTGCTTCAGAGATACAAACCTTATCAAAGCAGTATTGACACAGGTCATTGCCTCCAACGAGGACAGTGATCAGCTTCCAGTCCTCCTTGAAGTTAATTTTCTAGTGGCACATAAAATAAACAGATTTCAGTTTCCATCGCTTAGGCATGTAGAGGTAACATTTACAGATGCAAATACAGAGGGTACAGACAGCCCAGCAGAACAGCAGAAAAGAGGCATGCTGAGTTAAGACAGCAGCAGAAAAGCGTCTGTCTGGGGTTATGTGTGAGTTATTTGCTAGCCTAGCTGCAAGTCACCTTGGCTTCTGTAAGGGTATCCCCTTCGGCAGACAAGGACTGTCAGGGTGGCTGAGCACAGGACGTGCGTCTGTGGCAGCAAGCGTGCTGAAATAGATACCAGCTTCGGGTCAGGGACAGGCAGGGGACATTTGCCAGGCGCAGCCAAGTGCTGTGGGCAGCGTGGGGACGAAGAGTCATGGATGCTGGAGTGACCTACGTGAGCTGGGGAACAGGAGCTGCTGGGGATCCCTGCCAGCTGGGCAAGCGTTGCCCCCATGGCCAGGAGGGGAGAGGGGTGCCCCAGGGAACAGAGCAGATTAAAATAGAAGAGTCCAGGAGGCCGGTGACTTCACTGAGCTCATATAAGGGCAGCTGCAGCATCCACGTCACCACAAGCTAACAATAGGCGCTGCTGAGAGCTGGATCTCATCAAAACATTTTGTAGCTTTCAGTACAAAGAAAGGAATCAAAGGCAACTATTTTTAGAGCGGTGCATTTACATAACAAACATCTGTGAAAGGATCCCACAAATAGAGGAAGGGCCTGGGAATCACCCATAGGTCTGAATTCTCCTCCTTCACCAACACTTTGCTCAGAAAGCTTTTCACCAAGAGGCAAAGTGTTGGCAGGGACTTTTCCCCCTTCCTTTTAAAGATGTGTAAAAAGCAGTGAATAAAACAAAAACCTAGAGCCATGTACTATTTTACTGAAGAGCCATGCCAGCTCCCTTCACTCTGCCAAACAATTGGTAACTGACAGTGGGGCTAGCATGCAGCATCCATCAGGAGTGCTGGCACACAGAGACACATGCTTTAACAAATCCTGCTTATGCAGTACCTTCCTTTCCCATTCAGCCCGAGCCAAGGAGCACCAGGCACTCCAATTCCCTTACAGGGAATACTCTGGAGCAACAAATCACACCCAGTCAGACACTCAGACAAATTCAGCCCACACTTGGAGCAGGATAGCTTCAGCTTTCTCCCATATCTCGCCCCTAAACCTCAAACTAGAGCACCTGCTACTCTGTTAAAAGTGAGCTGCCTTTTTGGCGGGCACCCCTTGCAGCCCTCAGCAGAGCAGCAACAGCAGGTTGTTCCCCAACACTAGACCCCCGGCCAGTTCCCCAAAAACCTTGTGACATGGCAGGGATTCAGCCCATCCAGAGGATTAGTCTCTGCCCTGTGTGTTTGCACACTACCTGTGTGGATTTGCGTAGGTAAATGTTAATCTCCTAATAGTAATGACTAGTCCCTGGCACACGTATCTTGGAAAACACACCAGAGATGAGGACACTGATTTTTCTTTCATCCGTAAAGCACTCATCACTGTTCAAATGTCCCATCAATTAGTCATCCCCCAGAGACCACAGGAGCACTGAGGGGCAGCCCAAATATCCAACCATGATGTTTCTAAGGAACAGTTCACTTACCGAGCTGCTTCTCATTAGCTCCACCAACTCACGTGCTTGGGCTGACATATTGCTGTAGAGAGAGGACAGAAGGATTTTTGGTGCATGCTCTGAAAGCACATCATCATTTTGCTCTCCCACTCCTCATTTCAGGGACCTTTAGGAGCGGCAGAAATCAGTACAGAGAAAGTGATGCTTCAGATGGAAGAGCAAGCAGAAGGACCAAGAGCAGCAGCAGTGGCACAAATAATCTGATCCAAAAGGGCTTCAGCGAGGATGGCTGCCAAGTGGCGGGCAACTGGGATGGATTCTATCCATCTCAGAGCTCACTTAAATGCATTTTGTTTGGAGAAAAACATTAATGCCCACATGTACAGAGACATTTAGCTGCATAACTCCTTTTCTAGTTGTGGGGGGGAGTTTGGTGCTTACACAGAGGCTGGGCACCTAACCAGCTTTCCTGACTTGGCCTTCAGTTCCTACAGCTTATCACAATGCTGGAAGATATTGCTTACGCTGCGGAATTGCTGGGCTGGAGATTCCCAGCTCAGCTGTAGGCAGGATACAACACCCACAGAGCAAAGCACAAGCCATGTGGAGACACCAGCTGGAGACTGGAGCTCCTGACATACTAGGATGCAACTGTGCTTGAGCCCTGCCTGTTTCCAGCAGCTACATAAATGTGGCTACATTCATTTGCACTCCCAGAGCCACACTGACTGTGCTGAGCCTTTGCTCAGGGCACCCATGAAGTGTTTAGTAGCTACATAGGCTTTCCTAGCTACCCTGAAACTCTCTTCCAGTAAATTTAATGACTGTTAGAGGTGTCACAGACAGTCTTGGAAACAAATTCCCTGAGTATCCATAGAGCAGGCAAAGCATATGCAATACAAACTTTTATATATTTTGGTTCATAACAGACTAGTGGAGTTTTCCTTCAAGAAGGAAAAGGAATCAATTCCTAGCTGTTCAGTCTCTTTGCACTACAAACAAGGATAGTTTTTAATGCCATTAGGGTAGCAGTGGGCCTCTATTTGTTAGTTTGAGGCGCGTTTCCCAGAAATCAAGGGATAACTGAGAAATGGTCATGAACTTTTTCTCATTACAAACACGGCCTGAGAACGAAGCAGGGAGCTGCATACCAAAGGCTGGGCAGAAAAAGGTACCAATAGAATTAGAAGCATAACTAAGGCATTGACTCAGAAATTCTGCACAGAGGTCAAATGAAGAAAGGGAGTTTCTCTCTGTCTCTAATTTAGAAAACTTAAAATTTAAATCCCCCAAATACTGAATTTAAAAATATATAATCAGTAATCAAACCACAGAAACACGTACATTACAAGTAAATCATCAGCATTAACTCAGCCTTAACATACAGTTCAAAGATAATCTGCCAGTCCATCATTTCTCTCCTACCCGCTTTACCCTTTCTTGGCCACAATCGCACTTACCGTGCAGTGGCACCTTTCTGTGCAGCGTTGAACCCAGCTGTTTCCTTACTGCTACCAGTGGAAAAGCCAAAGATGTTTGGACTGAATTTTTTCAAGATATCTTAAAAAGAGAAGACACAATGTTCAACCATCCACAGTACAACCAGCATTGTTGCTATAGACACACCTGCCTCGGAGACTTCAGTTACTGTGTCGACTTCAGTACAAAATTATTTCTCCCTGTGGCCTTGAGGAGCCAGGGCCTGGCAACCCTAAAATCACACAGCTCCCAGGGAATTCACTGTTCTTGAGTGTGAGTGCCTGAGTAATCATGGTTCCTTCCCTTCATGTAACAGGAGCAGATGCCCCAAATGCAGCCCTCTACCTCCCAGTCCTCCAGCTTCTCATTAAGATAATATTTATTGCAGAGAAGTGAATTCTATTCATGTTTATAGGCTTCAGTGAAACCCTCAGCAGTGAAGCGTGGTGCCTGAAAGCTATTTTGTTATTGTGTCTGTAGTGCTGTCTGAAACCTCTTTGTAGAGTCTCACTTACAGTGCTGTACACATAGTGAAATGTATTTTCTATTTTTCCGTAAACATGATGTTCGTCATGTTACATATCACATCTTATTACCAACAATGTCAGGTATTTTCAAACTGCTCCACAGCACGGATCGTGTATAAATAGAAGAACCACTGTGAACCAATTCCCCTCTAATTTATAGTCACACTGACCACTTAGTGGTTTCTATGGCAACTACAGGAACCAGTTACACAGAATGCTACGACAAGAAATTTATAGTATTTTTAGATTTTTTCAATGTGATCTACCAATTTGAAATCACTGGGAGAAGTCACCAGGAAACCACAACCTTATCAACAATCTTTTCTAAATGGATCGCTAATTGTTTCATAACTCTTAATTTGCCCACAGCCATTACAGTCTGTCATTGGAAAGCACAAAATGAAATAAAGGAACAGATCTTGCAGGAACTTCTGCCACCTTCAGCACATTTACTCCTCATCATTTGTATCAAAAGGATGCAACTGTCACATGCAGATCCTGTGATGTGGAGGGGCTGAATCAGCTGTACAGCTAGGAAGGTCAGTCTGGGTTTCAGCTGTGACTCTCATGAACTGCTCATATCCACAACAGATGGGCACCCCCCGCTGTCTGGGAGGAAAAGTGTGATCATTTCCAGATGTTTCCTAGCATCTACTTGGACTACTTTCAGAGTAATTACTTGCCTTGCCTTTCACTCACATTGGTTTTCCAAGATACTCACTAGGTAAAGTAGTTCGGGTCTCGAGGGTCCCATCACCTCCGATACTACAAAGGGAAAGAACAGAATCACGAAGTAGGATTAGTTCTGCAACCATCTGTCTTGCTGTCACCATATGTTGCTGTAGCAGCCAAGGAAGGTAAAAAGACTAACCTCAAACAGAACCATAAATATAAATCACAGGACAAGTAGGAATTCAGGGAAAGTACTGAAAGGAGATTTCAGATTAAATCAAGCAGGGTTTCAGCTAAGGTAGAAACTATGCCAAACTAGGAATTGAGCATACTGGAGAAATAATTTTTCATACAGACATGCTGGGATGCCCATCACAGAAAGGCATTTTTCCTCACCAACGTTGCTCTATGTGACCTTGTTGAAATTACATTTGTGTGCAGTTATGCATAGAAGAGAGACTACATTAAATGCTCATTAACCACCTATTTAGGATTCTGCAGTGTTGATTATGAAAAAAAGCCTCTGCCTCTACCGTTCAAATAACATCTTCGTAACAAGCCAATACTTTCTTATACCACCTCTGTCAGGCCCTCTGAGATGTCTATGCTTGCATATACATTTAGGGTGGGGTTAGAGTGGAGAAAAGAAAGATGAATAAACGTACACTTGCTTATCTACCATACGTACTTTTGCCTACATGAAATAGGCAGTTTCCTTCCGCTCTACTGTGGACATTGAGACTCATATCCACTCTAACATATATTGTTGTTGCCCACTTTGTAACCACAAATGTATTTGGGATATCGTCACTGAATGTGCATGCAGTGTTCTCACCGTGTTCATGCCAATCCACGCTCACTTAGATTCTCTAGTGTTAGACACTGTATTAGATAATCACAACAACAGCAGCAATATTTTGAATAAATTCCAGAGGGACTAGTAGGAGGTTGAAATAATTTACTCATATTAATAATCTAGTACTGCCAGACAGGGGCACAGGAGCCTGTTGGTAGCAGTCAGGTCTGGTTAAAAAAATAAAACAAGCACACAAACACAAAACTAACAACACAAAAATCACTCCCTCTCTCTTCCAGTTCTGACTCCCCAAGGCCTTAGCCAGCATAATCACTCTCAGCATCCTACCCTACCCCTGTATTTACTCTCAGCAGGGAGAAATTGGTTTGATAGAAGTAGAATTTAGCTACTACAGCTGTATCAGCACACCCCTTTATGTGGGACATTTCATTTCCATTTTTTTTTAGTATGTAACTACTCAACCAGGTGACCTGCACTTTTAACTGTGTCTGTGGACAAAAATGCAGGAGAGGAAACAGATTTTTTTTACCTCCAGGAAAGTCCCCTCCAGTCTGTTTGTAGGTCGGTTGAGCGGGCTCCTACAGCAGTCTGGAAAGGATGGAAAGAATCATTTATAAAATACTAGAAGAAAAAGGTACTACAAGTTTAGGTAGGACAGACAATGTGATTTGGAAGTGCTGAATGTAACATTATTCTGCATCCAGACTTTGTTTTTTTCAGTATCTCTGTTACAGCATAAGTGTTCCATCTTCTTATTCACCAGCATAAACTGCCCCCAGTCAGCCCTGCATCTCCTACACTTCAAATTCATGGCCTTCTCCTCATATTCAAAAGCATTTCATCTAGTCAATAGACCTTGGAGCATCAGAGGAGATATAGCCTGGCCAGAGGACATCAGGCTGTAAGGCCAAAGACATATTGCTTTGGAACTACAACTCTAATATTAGTTTCAGAAACCCTAGGGGACCCAGATTAACATCTACAGCTTTCTATTTGTTTGAATTTTTCTAATGGAAAATGCTTCATTCTGGCATTTCCTGAAGAAAGCCGATTTTGAGAGACTTAATAATCCAGGGAAAAACACTGATGAAAAATTCCCTGCCAGTTTAGCTGTAAATAAATCAGTAGAGGAGCTGGTTTTTAATCTGCCAAGAAAACAAATCTTTGGTGCAAAACCCACTTTTCTCTTCTGGGACCCAGTCTGCTAGTCTAACACGCAGACTGAGTGAGGTGTAGGCAGGCTCTTTTTTTGCCAATACAGATAAGTGTGTCGGCATATCTTTTGCTTTCAGTGTGCAATGGTGCTGAGAAGTTGGACAGATGCATTTCCAGCCAGTGACACGACAAAATTGTTCAATGTTTCATTAATCTCCAACTGCATCTAGACTGAGAACAGTCTTCTTGCAGGGTGAACTTTACTATTATTATTATTTAGTATGAAGAAAAGCCACCATAACAAAGAAATTGGTGATGGATTTGAGTGCTCACAGGACTGGGATAAGAAGTTTATTTAATTAAAAAAAAACAACCACCTTCTACCAAGGTCAGCACCTTGACTCACATTCAGCACAGTAATAATGAAAACGAGTTCTTCTGCAGCTTTATAGTTTATTAATGGTTTAATTTCAGTTTGTACTCCTCAAAAAGCCATGTGT
This sequence comes from Cygnus atratus, assembly GCF_013377495.2. Lineage (NCBI taxonomy): Eukaryota > Metazoa > Chordata > Aves > Anseriformes > Anatidae > Cygnus > Cygnus atratus. The sequence continues at coordinate 91,503,946 of NC_066364.1, read as the reverse complement.
CCTAATTTCAGCTGGGATAGAGTTAATTCTCTTCATAGTAGCTGGTATGGTGCTGTGTTTTAGGGTGAAGATGGCATTTACAAGACCCCAGTGTTCTAGTTGTTGCAGAGCAGTGCTTGCACTGAATCAGGGCCTTTTTGCTTTCCATACTGCCCTGCTAGTGAGGAGGCTGGGTGTGCACGAGAACCTGGGAAGGGATGCAACCAGGACAGCTGACCCAAACTGGCCAAAGGGATGTCCCATACCATGTGGTGTTAGGCTGAAAAATAAGTATGTGGGCAGTTGGCTGGGGAGGCTGCTGTTTCTCAGAGGCTGGCTGGGCATTGGTTGGCTGGTGGTGAGCAATTGATTTGTATGTCACTTGCTTGGGTTCTGTTTATTCTTCCCTCTCCTCTTTTCTCATTAAACTGTTCTTATCTCAACGGACAAGTTCTTATACTTTTGCCTTTTTCAGTCCTATCCCCCATCCTACAAGGAATGAGGAGGGGGGAGTGAAGCAGCTGTGCTGTGCTCAGCTGCCTTCTTGGTTAAACCACAACTTCATGGTATCAATACAGCCCTGAATAGTGACTGTATTCAGGGCTCCTCTGGGAAATACCAGGAGGAAGAAATCAGTGCCTTAGTGGACCAAGACAGATCTTTGCTGCAGTCCCTCTGCACCAGGGATGGTTATGAAGTACAAAGTAGGTGTTGCTGCTAGCTATAATAGACTTTCTTTTGTGCGCAAATGTGTGTGTGAGGAATACTCTATTTGTGTCCTTCCCCGCCCCCCAGCCCCAGCCCCAACCAGCACTACTTCCCATAAAAAATGTCACACCTTTCTGCAGCAATGGCAACTAATAAGAACCTCGTGAATAACAGCAATATGAAAATTGCCTTGCTCAGCTGTTGAGACAAAGTCCTCAAGCATCAGAGTCTGGCCCTTATTATTAGGCATCTCCGAGAAATTTCACGTACTGAAGAATGAAAATTTGAAGAAGAGATGTGTGCACTAGGGGGAGGAAATCAAGCAATTAATTTTAAGTGTTGTAGCCATGGATAGGAGGGAGGCTTGCAGGATCATTACTGAGGTCTTCTAAGAAAAGCTCAAAGCTCAGCAGGCAGGAAGCCAGGATTACATCAGGAACACCAAAATCAGTTTTCAGCGTTAATGAGGAGGTGAAGACATGCACACCTGCCAGTTGATAAGCCTGATCATTTGAAGGCTTTAGTCCATTCAACTCCTTCTGAACTCTACAGGAGCTGAAGCTGCTAGAATGAGCACCCGTTTAGCTCAGGAGTTACAATTCATGTTGACACCAATATTTGCCTTCATCCCATGCCAGAACAATTCTGTAGTGCTGTGTAACTTTGGAACTTTTTCCTCAAAAAACTTCAGTGCAGATCTGCAGTATTTCCTGTTATTCTTTTTCTGGGGCCTTTATTTTCTATGATGATTCTTTCTTTTCAATGTGCATTTCTCAATACATGATATACATCATAGTTTTAACTGAAAGGTGCCTAATCCAGGAAGCAACAGCTGAAAGCAAAATTCTGATATACTGAAGTGTCAGAACTGTCTCAGGAGAGAAGCACTTTGGTCAGCTACCAGTTATTTCCATAGGAATTTACAGCAAGACAGCAATTTACAGCAATTTTTTATCGCATAAAAAATGTCTCTTGCTTGTTCTTATGTCAGAAAATACTACTACTACAAGGGAGACCTCTTCCTTTTCAAAAACACTTGAATAGATTCTGTGCAATGGAGGATATGATCCCATTTCTGTCCTGGCCTGAATTATTCATTACTGGATTACACAATTGCCAGTGTCACTCAGATCCCTTCAGGCTATTTCTTCTCAAAGGGGCACAGGTAGATGAGCTTTGCTTTGCCAAGCCAAAGCAGTTTGCTTTCTGCCTGACATGACCGTGTATAGGTAGAAATTGACACCTACTCTTCTCATTCTAAACCCGGCTATACAGCAGTACTTACAGTCAGGGAATCTCCCAGTGCGCCAATAACTTTGATATCAGCAGGTTGTAGCTCATGTACTAAAAGAGGTAGGAGAAGAATCATGATTAATGATAACTGACACAAAATACTATTTATCAGAATAAATAGCAGAATAAAGGTCCAAGTCTTTAGTTCCAACCTGATGGTATTTTTACAGACTTTTAGGGAGAATGAGCCTCAAGTTCTATGTACCCGCTAGGCAAAAGGCAAAACTTCTTGCCATTTGCTTGCAACAGTATACTCAACCAACAAGTAAATACATAGGCTTTAAAACAGCTTTTCATATGTAGGAAAACAGTGAAAATGGATTAGATATGCTTAGGGTTTCTAAGGTTTGGGTCGTAGATCAATACTTCCCATTAGCAATCTGCCCATAAAACCTCCCAGTTATGAACAGCACTGCTACTGTGCTTCCTATCAGACAAGGCTCACCAGGTAAATCACACCTGCTGAGCTGCTAACCAACCTAGGCAATTTTAATCTGCCATGTTGCTATATATAATGTATGGATTTGATAAACATAATTGTATTTATCCACAGAGAGCACACCTGCTGTGTTGTAAAGCTTGTCACGTATGGCAGGATGGACTTTCCTGCTTTGCAGTTAAATATATTAGCTTTTATTGTTTACTTTCTATCTAAGATTTGCAGTTTCAAGATCTTATTGATCTTGAAAAAACAAAAACAAACAAACAAAAAAAGGTGAAATCTTTCCTATTCGGGATTTTAGCTCATGAGGTCACTCTCACCTGATGTTGGGACACGACTGGATGGAGTCTGTTCCGAACAAGACAGGTCACTGCCCCAGTTCTGAAATGAGAGTTTATCAAATTGTGCCATGTTATGGTTAGAAGACAATGTGGAATACATATATAGTTTAATTGTGCAGTAAAGGGCAAAACCAAATTCAAAAATAGATCCTATTTTGGTGCCTATACAGCTGAAGAGTCATAGAATCATATAATCGTTTAGGTAGGAAAAGACCTTTAAGACCAGCCTGTCCTCTTCTTTGTGGAATGCTGTCAAAACATCAATAACTTTTGGTGACATTTTCTAGCCAAAACATATCATCTAGAAATATTGCTTATAACAAAGGCTTCATAAGAAGGATATATTTTTTTCCCTCCTCTATAGCCTGGGTGTTTTGTCCATGACCTAGGAGGTAGGGTCTTCAGGTCTGAAGTACCACTCTGTCTAAAGAGATACCAGATGTAAATCCAAAGAAAACAGAAGTAAACAAAAGTTACATTATATTCACGTACTACATTATTCCTACTTCCTGTGTACATCCCTATTCTTTTCCTAGAAGCTTCCAAAAATTGCTTGTTTCACTGAACATAAAATTTTAAGAGAATTTGAACCCTCTGATGTTTCAGAAAACAGAACTGTCAGCCTCAGATTTTACCATACATCTGTAGGAGGTATCATAGCTATTATGTTTATTCCGCCCATAATGAAACCAAGGCAACCACACATCACTGATATCTTGATTCACCAGCAGAGGTATCTGATGAAGGTGTTGCCCATGCTCTTCGGTAGTAAGCACAAATGTTAGCTAAGATGGCAGTGAGTGAAAGACTATAGCTGTTGTAATGGGCAGTCCCTGTAAGAGCAAAGATATCTGCTTATACTGATCTCAGACCTGACCCTACTTAGAGCAGGAGGTTAGACTAGGGATGCCTTGAGGTTCCCTTCCAACCTGAATTATTCTGTGATTGTACAATTCCACCTTTCAGAGAAAAACTACACAGACCAGTGGTCTTCAGAAAGCACAGATAGTATTAAAAAATGTCAAGACAAATGTGTCTGTTCTCCTATATAATGGTGTAATAGGCTCTACTATCAACCAGCTAGTTAAAGGATGCTTCCAGAAGTTAGAAAGGACTGCTGAGAGTATTTTTAGATCAGAGAGGAACCTGTTCTTTTACTCTCTCTACTGCTTCTTTACTTTATCACTTCAAAAGCTATTGCCATTGAGATTCAGTAAGTGCAAGAATTATCCATTAAAGGTATAATTTTAGCTCTACAGACAAAAATCCTATTTCAACATTGCAAACTATGGCTCGTTGAAACAATATTAGCAGTTGCTCTTTGCAGCCCTCAAGACTCACAGAGATTTTCATAATTTAGTTAGGTATGAGGACCCCTGGTATGTCCAACTAGCCCCAGTCCACTTTGACTGCCATCCCCAACCATACTTGTATCACCAAAACAGAGCAACCCTTGCAGAAAATCTGTGTGCCAGCAACCATTTGTCAAGAGCAAGTTACTGCCCCATTTCTTCAAGTCCTACACAAAGTTTGTTTCTGCAGTTTGTTTAATCTGCCCTGTGGTAGTTGCTCAGTCATCATGGAAAGTGAATCCTTTGGAGGACCAATCCCTGTCACCTCCTCTGCAGCTGGCAGCAAATCCAATAAGTAAAGATGACTGCCCTCTGCAGGTTGAGCACACTTGAGTGCATGGAAGTACAGTGGCTCAAGAAGAGTCCTCAGATCATTCGGGTACTCAGGATCCTAAGTTCTCTTGCCCTACTGTTAGGGATGCATTAATAATGCACCTTGGGTGACTAACTGTAGAGAAAATTTTCAATACAATTGCACCAATTGATACAATTAATTTTGTCTGCTTTTTGGGAAAAGAAGAGTTTAACATTTATTTACATAGAAAACAATGCAATCCAAGATAGACTTCTCTGTCTGAAAACTGCTAATAGGTTATCACATTTATAAATTCAGGATAATGTGTGAACAGTCACCAAACAGGGACCGTTTTGCATAGTTTGTCTAAAATGCAGCAAAGTATGCAACAGTTACCTCTGCTGGCTCACTGGTGGGAACCACAGTTGGATGGGTGTAGTTGCTATTTTTATATGTTGCCAGGAAGGGTGTAGCCTGGGAGAAAGAAGAAATTAAAAAAAAGAAAAAAGAAAGAGAGAGAGAGAGAGAGAGAGATTAGGCAAAAAACACACGGCACAATCCAGAGCAAGTGACATCAAGAAAAACCAAAAAAGTAATTGTCTAAGCTGCAAAAGAGGTATCTATATTTTGAAACCATGCTCCTTACTTTAAAATTCAGAAGCAAGATTTTTGTTTAGCACCTTATGGCAAAAATGACATATGCCAGATCCTGATTAGCAATTTAACATTCCCCTCTCCTAAGCTTTCCACAAATTATTAAACATTATTGGCTGTTTAATTCTTTCAAAAGACACTGATGTAAGCTCTGGAGAAACCTCGACCTGTGTCAGCAGGGAATAAAAGATTGACTACTATATGGCACTCTCTTCCCTCCAAAAGAGGCTGTACAGACTGCATAGTTGGTTTTGTCCCCTACTAATGGAGGCTGCATTAATGAAGAAAGGCACATTTGTTTAGGCTAAAACTGAAAACACACAAATCAGCACGTTCTCAGTCAGCATTCACTGCACAATAAAAGGCCGAGGGATACCAGAGCAGGTACATTGATGGCACCTGCTCATTCAGAGGTAAGCAGAGGAGGAAAGTTTTCAGCAAACTTGCCCCAGACATATTGAACCCCTGCTGTCTACAGGCTGCACAAGCACGTAGGTCTGCCTGATACCCAGCTTCCACAACATGGGGATATTTACCTGAGTTGGGCAGCTGAGGACAGCGTCAACCATGAAGTCAAATGAGTCAGCTTTCTGGCCTACAGGCTGTAACTAGGATGGACAAAAATAAATAAATAAGCAAAAGTTTGTAGCTGTCTCAGCTCATCTTACATTTGTATAACAATTCTATCCAAAAGAATCTAAACACACCTTTCAGGTTTTTATTTTTTTAAAACTTTTTTTTAAACTGCCTGCATTTACAGACCTTGATTTATCCAAGGCTGAAATGCCTTTGCTCCTCAGAAGGAACATGGCAACTGAGCAACAAAACAGCAACTCTAGAAAGAAGTTTAAAAAGGGAAGTAGAGAGCTATGCTGGATCAGCTTAAACTCCAGGATGATTTTGGCAGGCACATGAAGTACCTTGGACTTTTGCCAGAAGGCGAGGTTGTAAACTCTGTTCTCTTGCATAAAAGAGAAGACACTAAGAGTCCCTCAGTTTTTATTGCTAAGTTGCACGATGGCAGCTCCAACAAAAGGCTGTTTATATGTAGAAGATTAAACAAAATTTAATTAGAGGTACTGCTTGATGATTGCAGGCAATCATTTTAGCTAAGACATTACCCCAAAGTATAAAGAAGTTACCATTTGGGATCTAAGATACTGCCTTGGACTGCATGCATACTCCTACTGCACTACAACCCTAAGTAAAATGAGTTTGCTTAACCAATCTTTATGACTCACTGCTACCAAGTTTTATTCATTTTCAAAGGTAGTAAAGCTAAACTGAATTAAAGCTACTTTAATTCCTAGTGAGACTCTCAAAATACAAGGATTTAAAACACTTTTAAGTAATCCATTTTAAATTGGCATATGTAGTCACAATTCTTTATTTGATGGTTTCTCATATCAGCCCATAGAAACATCATCCTTAGTAAATATCCTGACTTTCATGACAATGGGTGAAATAGATTTCAAGCTGCTCAGCTGAAATCATGACTGATTGATCATGCACTTACAGCACCCCTCCCTTCCCCACAGAATCTAAGAGGCAAGAGCTTCTAGGTTGTGAGCAGGCAGAAATTTAAGGGTATCTGACTAGAAAAGAAGAAACAAATGCTGGGGACCTATTACCATGTTACAGAGTTATCTAGGACTTCATTGCAATGTTTATTACATAATCTTAACGGTAGCCAGGTCTAGCTAAAGACTGTGTTGTATGCAAAGCCTGTCACCTTACCAGAGCATTCCAGAGAGCCCTGGCAAGCTGAGAATGGCCTTTCTGGCTTGGATGGAAGCAGTCAGGTGAAAAGTAGGAGACATCAGGATGCCCGTCCTACAGGTGAAAGAATAAAGTACCTGTAAGTGCAGAAGAACTCACAGAGCTCCAACTTCAGATTGCTGAGGCCAGATCTGAGCCAGTAGCAGGAGGTTCACTCTACTTGTTCTTGCCACTCCAATGTGGAAAGCCTCATCAACTGGTGATATAAAGTGTGCTTCAGCAGGTCCACTAGCCACCAGAAAACCTAGCTAGAAATGCTTATGTGCTTCCAAGGACAGATCCAGAAAGCAGCAGCAAAAACACCATTTCAAGTTTGGTATCTAGTCTCTCTCTGGGTTCTGTGATAAAAATGGGATCCTCTCCTTGGCACAACATCAGAACAGGCTGCCTCTGCACCATTATGCTCTGCTGTACCTTTGCATGTGAATGAGTATTTTTAATAGACATTGTACCAGAAGGAACAGAAGCCATCCATCTTCTCACAGTTGTGTCAGTTCTGCAAGCTTGAAAGGAGCAAAAAACAAGTGCTTGAGAGAAGGCAGTCAAACTGACCAGTCTCCTTTACAAGCACAGCTGTACTTTAATACAGATACTGGGACATCTGGAGGAGGTAAGGCTTGGATATTTAAATACCTTGGCTTTCATGTGAATATTGAGACAAGAACAAGTTTAGATCACAGATAACTGAAATAACATTTTTTTGTTGTTGTTCAGAGCAGTCCTCCCCCAAAACTTGAGCAGGTTTTTGATTCAGTGTGTTTGAGCAAACTAATGAGGATGATTACCAGCACTTGGATCTATATGCGGTCTTTTGCCAAGTTTAGAGGCAGAGTTTTCAGTTCAGGAACATCTGAATTTTGTGTGAGTTAAGAAAAGACAACACCCTGAACTTCCTTAAAATCTCAGCTAATGCTTGTGAGACTGTAAAAAAAAAGTTCAGAAACATTTTGCTTCTCCTGTTTTTATTTTTGTGTTCCTCACCTTAGTACCAAAACCCCTAAGGATGGCTTTTCACAGGAGCCAGCTTCATCAAAAAAATAAAAAATAAAAGCTTGGTTTGTTTGTTTTTTCACCTGTGAAGTTTTCAACCAGTTTTCTAAATTCAAGAGTTTTATCTGTAGCAGTATTTGAAACTCTTCAAACTTATCACTAGCTACTGGTTCAATAATACTAAGGCAAACCCTGTTAAATATTTCACTGCATCTGCATTTACTTCCAGGTGAGAGAAGGAAGCACCGATCTACATGAAAATTAGCAAGTGGAGTTTCAGTTTCAGAGAAGGTACAGATCACTTCCTAGATTCATAACTTGCTGGGACTTTTTCAAGGAACTGAAATATAGTTGCCAATAACAGGAAAAAGGGCTCGCTACATAAAACTACTATTTCCTCTAAATCACACGAAAACTTTTCTTTCTGTCAGCCACATAAGTTATGGGACATGAAGAGGAGGCGACGTTCTAGTCTTCAGTGAGCAATGCAGCTAGGTTGCTTTAAAGGACTGTAACTTAATATCTCCGTCTTTTATTAATCACACTATATTTTTCTTTATATTTACATATCCTTGAGAACATATACAAACCAACCTCTTAATTCAGGTTTTGATTCATTGTCCAAAAAAGCAATTCATACTGACAGAACAATATGTAAAACAAAGAGCAGATATCTACACAAAGAAATCTAATCTATTGTACTAAAAATCAACAAGTTCTAATAAGAAAAGCACATGACAAGCTGAAACTATTTTGCATACTTTCTGTAAAGGTTAGATACCCACATTTAGTTCTTTGCATACGGAAGTCTCTTTAGACTATACCTGACCAAGAGGAATCTTTGGATTTCGGAGGAAGGGCTGAATGATCACTGTGAAATTTTCATGAGTGTCATATCTGCCAGACTCCACCAGTCCCTGAACACCAAGCTGTAAGAAACCAAAAACAGCCACCAATAACCCATCAACATCTCTGCATAAAAACTGTTTTGTTGTTGTTGTTGTTGTTTGCATTTTTGTTTCTTTCTTTTAGAGAGAGAGCCCAAGATTCATTAGGAAGCTTCTGCTTGTTAACTGAAATAGACAGAGACCTTGGCAAAAGGTAAGCCTTGTAAAAATGGCTGAGAAGGCTGCAACACAACACTGCAGTTGTGAGGGACAGGATTTTGGTGACTGAACTCTCACCTGTCCATCTGTATTAGGAAACACTATTTTTCTGAAGAGATTTACTTCTGGTTTTCATCACGTGGTGTTCTGGATAACATCAAATTAACTCCTGCTTAGCTCATAGTAATATTTTACCCCGAAGGGCCCTATGATTTGCTATAAACAGGCAGGTTGCTTGGTAATCAAAAGCTCATCTCAACTGGAGGAAAAGTAACTGCACCTCTCTTAATAAACATACCTGGTAAGCTCCGGCGGCTTCCCTCACCATCGTTAAATTTTTTGAGTTTTCTTCTCCTGTGAGAACACAACTACACAGATAACTGTGGGAGAGGTTAGAGGAGAAAACAAGAACAGAGAGGATTAGATATTTTAGAATGCAAGTCGTCCTTTGCCACCCAACATCCTCATGACATGGGAGCAACAAGGAAATTTGTACACTTGAATTTCTGTGAAAGTGTCTTATTGTCCATGCCATTGTTTACCATTTCAAACCTTGGCTTATTTTCCTTGGATTATTTTCTGCCTCACATGAATGATACTACTCTAATACCAGTTTGGTTTCACCCCCAGTCATATAAAGGTGAGGTACACTGTACAATGCCAGTTTGTCCCATTCAAGGCATCCAAAGTCCCTGCAGCCTGACAGAGAGAGACACATGCCATTCCCTCTGGAACTAGAAAAGAGATCTTTGAAATTTACTGCCTGTATTATCTCTGAGTTGATACCTTTCCAATCAACAGTTCCTTTTGCCTTCCCAAGATACAGAATTTGTTCCTGTTTGGAGGATCAGCAAAGAATGTAAATTATTCATTACAATAAAGTCACTGAAACTGTAGATAGCTGTCTACTCTGCAAATACTTCGTATTCCCTCAAAATGCCATAAAATCCAAATACTTGTAGACTTCAACCCCATTCTGAGGTACCCTGTATCAATAATTTTTACCCAAGCACAATGAAGTATACATTATGTATCACAGGAAACCTTACAGTTCAAACCTCAATGAAATGCACAGAAGATCTCCTTGTCTTTAAGTCCTAAATTCTAGGGCACAACCATCTGTACTCTTAACCTTAGATGCAGGAGCCTAGGTTACTACAAACTAGTCATGTCTGGCAAATTTTGTAAGCTTGAGAGCTAAGAGACCATGGCAGCAGTAGCCCAGTGAGTTCTAAGTACCTAAATATTAACTCAAGATAAGGTGAGCCAAGCTTCACTAAAACTAATGATCTGTTAAGAGCAACCCTACTCTGAGGTGTCCCTACTTTGAGGTCTCAGCTATTGTAAGCAGGTTTATGGATTAAACACATCTATGCTAATAGCAGCATGAAAAGGCCAGAACCATAACGCTTTCAGTCAGGAAGGTCTTCAGTCAAGTTGATTTACAGATCATATCCTCGTCTATCTTAACCAGAGTCCAAGGAATTATTATGCAAGTCCTAATTTAACCAGCCCATGAGCTTTATCCTAACCTGCCCTAGGAGGGAACACAAGCAGCCCAAACCAAAGCGTAGTTCCACAAATGTACCTTTAGCTTTAATGCAACCCTACTCCATAGAGCCTAAACTTGTCATCTCAATCCTGGAGCAGAAAGGCTACATCTGTTACTTTAGTCTGACCTCTTATACTGAGCCCAGGCCTCTTTCTTGCCAGTGAATATCATCACCTTGCTCATTTTATGTATCATCTGATGTGCTGCCTTAGCCTGTACCATTAGAGTCACAGTGAGATCTGTAACTGCCTTCTAAAACCAGAAGCACAATTTAAACCACTCATTTCTACCAAGCTTAATTCTACCCAAAACCTGGTAAGCCTTCCCAGGTCCGGATGAAATCCTAGTGCTACTAGCCCTTTTCTAGTCCCAGCCCCAAATCCCATGCAAGCCTTGCCTTCTCTGATGCGATCAGTAGACAGTTATGTTCTAATCTCTCCAGTGTTAATCTAAGCAGCCTCACATGCTTTTACTCTTATCCTAAACCAATTGTTGCCATAGCCCAGGAATCCTAAACTTCTGCTTCTTAATAGTAGCTCAAAGTGCCTTGTTTTATCTAACTATAACATCAGAAGTCCTCATATGTCTCAGCTAAATTGAAAAAAAAAACAAAAAACAAACAAAAAAAAACCCTACTGTTTAAAACAGGCAGCTCAGTCCTCCAGACTCATAAACTTTGCCAAGGAGCATCTCTGAGCCAGTGCACCAACGCTGGCCTGCCATTACTTATACTCAATAGTCACAAACTAGTGTAAGAGCTGCCTGGAATACTTGCAGCCAACAAAACAAATGTACTTGGGAATCTCTTAGATCAAAGCCAAGATTAGGCAACCCCATTGGGCAGGATGATATCAGCACTGGATGAGATGCCCATAGAACTGTAGTGCTATGGACATACTTCTCTATGATGAAAAGAGCATGGAAAAAGAACTTGCTTTATCATCACAAAAAACAAGTTCAAGTATGAAAGAAAATCAAACAAGCCTTACTCTGCCATGTAAGTGGGGCACGGAACTTGGGTATCCACAAACAACTGTCTCAGAGGGAGGATGTCCATCACTTCAACCAGATTCACTAGAGCTTTTGGAACCTGAAAGGAAAGTCAGACTTCACCTTATAAGGAACTGGTTATACAACCCACAGTGCACTTAATTTAAGCCAAAGTCCAGACATTCAACGCCCCTTCCCTTTCTCCCTTGTTGGGAGGAGAAAAAAAAAAAAAGCAACAAAACCCACAAAACTTCAACTCGGCTGTTGATCCTTTTCCAAAACCATGGTTCAATGCTGCTGTCTCTCATTTCAAACAGCATCTCACTACTCTCAGATAATACATGAGTAGTTGCTCATATCAAAGTCAGCAGACCACATTTGGTACCAAAATGGAAGAAACCCATCAATCAATTATACACCAGTATAAGCTACAACATCAGGACAATTTCACAGTACTTGCCTGTCCATGAAGAATATCAAGAGTTTCTTGAATTCTTCTGGTGAAATTTACAGCTGAGTAGTGATCCTGACAGAAACAGAACAGAAGAGATTATTGCTAAATGGGGACACAAGACATTTGGGTTGGGAGGATAAAGAATCACATTAATTCTTTTCCTTTTCTGCCATACAACACCGTGGTCAGGAGAATGTTCTTGCTTCTTTCTAGAGGCCAAGAATTTTATGCATATCAATTAATCTAAAATATAGAAAGACTCAGTCAAATTTTGGATTTAAAATAAACCTATTTAAAATAAACCTATATTAAGCTGTATGTTTAACCAGTCCACTGGGTGCTTTACATAAGGATACGGGAAGGAACCTAATCTGATCACATGCTAAAAAGCATAAATCAGGCAGCCACAGGCACGCTCAGAGCCAATTGATAAGCTCTCATAAAATCAGGTGAAATCATTGCTAGTCAAGGACACGGCTGTAAATAAAGCTATAATACTTGGTGGTAGCAGCAAAGAATGCCTAGCAAGGCTACTGCAGAAGCAGCACATTTCCCAAGCACAAGTGGTTTCAGTAGAACTGAAAGCACTTGCAGGAAATTTTCATATTTAAAGTCAGAGAGTAAGATCTGACAGAGAAAGGTGGCCTCTCCCCATCACCTGCCCACTCAACTCCCATGATCTCCTTACAGCAGCCCTAAAGGCTTCTTCACAATCCAGAGAAGCATAAAATTCAAATGAATTGCTGCACTGCAGCAACTTCCCTCATACATACCTCACCTGTCCCTAGCACTTTCCTACAATACGAGTTATGGGGTGATGACAACCATTGTAGGATTGGACTGATGGTAGTTCAAAGCAGTATAGTTCTTTCTTGGATATCTAATGAGGCCTTGCTAGCAGTAGAGCAGTTACCAGATCAGGCAAAGGAAGCTTTTCTTCCCTTCCATTTTTTGTTTGTGGTCAGAAAAGACAGAAAGTGGTTCTTACCCTGGAGTAAGCCAGAGAGAACACAACCATCTTACTTGGTTGCTGGTAAATGTTGTTTTTTTGTTTGTTTGTTTTTTAATCAGGGCACTGTCTGCAGCAACCTCAATTGTGAATTGTATGTACTCCTGTTTTGATAATCTCTGTGAAGGCTCTAAGGATCTGTGAATTTCCCTTGACATACTGATATCACAGTCCCATTACGGTTTTAGTTGACAGGTTCTAATACTCACAGGGTCCTTGCAATAGTTGCACAGATCGTTTCCTCCAATAAACACAGTTATGATTTTCCAGTCAGCATTGAAGTCAATTCTCTGTGTAACAAAGAAGAAAATAGTAAGCACACATTTCTTTGATATGCACTTGGCATCTTTGCAGATGGATCTATCATGTGAAGCAACACCTGTTTCTTCTTGTGCTGTAAGATCAGAGTCCCAGGCAACTTACAGAATCAGTTTGCATTAGTCTCAGGAGAGTTCTTGCTTGGGTTGGTAAGTGCCTGTGAAGAAGAGCAACCAATGAGTGAACGATACACCCTTATGGAGAGCACAACATTGCACAACATTAACGCTCTTTGGACACCTTAAATCTGTGAGCTGTCAGATACCAGGAGAGTTAAACGATGAGGCAGTGTAATCCTCATTTTGCAGTAATCAAATTAAATGTTCACATCTTTATGAAGAGTCATCATCAAATTGGATTTGAATACAGATTTTACTCAAGTTCAATAATTAATGTGGAACCATAAGTTTAGCTTTCTATTACACTGCTTAGCAGCTAAAATGACAGACACAGCAACACGTTTGTTAGCAGATGGCCTGTTCAGAAATGGACTACTATCAATCTATTCCTCGTGTACTAAAATGAGGAGGGAATCCCAAGTCTCAATATTTAACTGACCTCTTGAGCAATGTTTGTGCACGCACCACGGCTCACCCAGCCCTGTAAAGCTGAGATGTTTCAGAGTTCACTGCGTACACATCCCCCATTCCTGTAGCCTGCACCCCAAGTCAATACTTAATTTCCAATTGTGTAAAACAGCTTAGCACACTCTACCTTTCTAAGCAAATTAAAAATCCAAGCAACTTCCAAGATCACTTACACAAGATGACAGCCTTGCTGTTTTTCAATAGCTATGCTAACACCCTCTCTCTTTTGAATATATACACAAACATATATATATATATGTATAAATACAAATGCATATGTATGTTCGTATGCATGTGTATATAAAATTGCTACTAATTCTGGGTTACCTTGGCTAAACACTTCAACCTTGTTTGACTGCCCTGACATGTTGATACTCAAATATGCATAGAAAAGAGAAAGTGCTTAGAAAGCTTGGCCTTCCAGGCAGCTCTGGAGCTGCATCAGCCACTAGGTTCTTGTTACAAACATTTCTCTGACTGTATATAGAAGCATAGAATCATCAAAGTTGGAAAAGCCCTCCAAGATCATCTGGTCCAACCATCCCCCTACTGCCAATGTCACCCACTAAACCATGTCCCTAAGCACCACGTCCAACCTTTCCTTGAACACCCCCTGGGACAGTGATGCCACCACCTCCCTGGGCGACCCGTCCCAATGTCTGACTGCTCTTTCTGAGAAGAAATTTCTCCTAATTCCCAGCCTGAACCTCCCCTGGCCAACTTGAGGCCATTCCCTCTAGTCCTATCACTAGTTATCTGTGAGAAGAGGCCGACCCCCAGCTCCTCACACCTTCCTTTCAAGGTAGTTGTAGAGAGCAATGAGGTCTCCCCTGAGTCTCCTCTTCTCCAGACCAAACAACCCCAGTTCCCTCAGCCGCTCCTCACAGGACTTGTGTTCCAGGCCCTTCTCCAGTTTCATAGCCCTTCTCTGGATATCATATGACATTAATAAGCACGATACTGGTTTTGTACAATAACCAGAGAGTAGCTCTCCTTTGTAGTGCTGTATTTGCTGTAGGAACAGGAGTTATTTCTTACCACCCTTCTTTAACCAAATACTGATCTAGCACTAACATAAGAGTATTTAATGGGGAATGAGCCCTGTCATGCATCTACTTGCGACACAGGCACCCCACAGATGTAGTAGTTCTCTTCACGATTACCCTTATCCAAAGTCATAACCTACTTATTTATATCCCAAAACTATCACAAGTGGTCAAAAATTCCTTCTGTTCTTACTGTGGATACTAAGCTAGGGCATTGACTTCAATATTAATGCAGAAGAAAACATCCATTATTGAGCTGGCAGTCTGCAACACCTTTCATTTCTTGTGCAGTCACTGAAGTGCTGATGCATCCTGAGCCAACACAGTCAGTAAGATTGAACATTTTGAATGAAGCAGTGGCAGTAATCATCCATTCTTGAGCTGCAGCCTCCACCAAATTTAGATCTTAATCAACAGAAAGTCTGCTAATGGGAAATAGATATTCACAGTTCCTGTCACCTGTTCTCTCAGTCTTAAGTTCTTAGCCTCATTTTTTCAAGTGCAATCAGAGACGTAAGCCAGGCTCTGCTTCAACAACATGCTTTAGATACATCCTAAACTCCAGCATGTACTTAAGCACTTCAGCAATGAATGGGGGTGGGATCAAGAAAGTTTTGTCTACACTGCTACATTCAGTAAATAGCTCTTCAAAGCCGCCACTGGTTTCACTTTAATAAGTCCTGTTCTTCAAAAGCTAGTAAGGGTGCAGAACCACCTCCTCTCAGAAAGGGCCCAGCACCTCTGGAAAAGTTTCCAGACTAACACCCAGCAGTGAGACAGGCCAGGTAGCAATTCTGAAATATCAGAGTCAGCTTTCATTCATGGACTATTTTTGTCCTTTGGGTAATAGGAAAAGAGATATTTTTAGGTGTTGAAGAATAAGTGCTGGACTGCATCATCATTCCAGGGCCAAGTATCTAAAACAGGAGAAATGTTTCCTTATGTTGCAATGCATTTCAATAATTAAACTAGGATGCATATATCTCCTCAGATCCATCACAATGGAAAAGAGCCCCAAAAGAGGCATCTCAAAGTTCAGGGATATTGCTGTAGTAGTTTACAGGAATTCTTTACTTTAGGATTTAATTGATAGAAAATGTAAGACAACCACCTATCTCATTCTTTCCTATAACAAGCAAAACCTCAAGTAATACATGCTGCATCTAGCAGCATGGTGATAAACTCTCATAAATGGCTCAATCAGAGCCATAATCCTTGCAAGTGTTTTACTGACACACAGAAACAGACACGTTCAGTCATCACTAGGAAACAAAATCCCTTCTCTGAGGTATGAGGGGCTGTAACATATGTCAGGAGACCCAGCAGACCATTTCTGCCAGGAAATGCAAGCATTTACTGAGATTACTAGTGTGAGTCAGAAGCTACTCAAGGTGTGCAGGAAAGTGATAAACAATACCTGATAAATCCTAACAATCATTGCTTAGATACAGCAAACTCAGACACCCCACTTGGCTTCTGAATGTCACTCGAAAGGCCTCTTTAAGAAGTAAGACTATTTTTACTCTAAACAAACAAAAAAAATATTAAATTATGGAGTTCTGGGTAATATCAGCTAACAATGTCAAACCCAGGCACAGTCTGCCAAAATCTGTGCCCAAACTATGACTGAATTCCAGCAGCCATCTGTTTCGCTAATTAAATAGGACTGACTTTTTCAATAAGAAGCCAGGGACTTCTAGGATAAGCAGTATATCAAAGCTCAACTCCTGCACTCTCCCAGGTGTGACTAAAATCAAAAAGCCAAATTCCGATGACTGCAAGACAACACAATTCCTATTAAATTTGCAGAACTGACTACAACTGCACAAGGTCTGCAATGCACCAAAAGCTACACATGACCATCAGTAATTCTTTTTTCTCTGGAGTCCAGACTGTAGCTGATTTTTCCTCTCTCTCAACCACTCTTGCCTGCCTATCCAGATGCCTGAGGCCAGTTATGGGAGACTTCATACAGTTTTTCCCCAAGTAACTCTTTAACAATTCACTGCACGTTCATTTTCTGAAAACATCCATGCTCTAAGATATTTATAGACAGATAGATAAATGAATGGATGTTGAAGAGAAAGTGTAGAAACCACCACCACCAGTTTCTGTCAATTTCTTGTTTATGCATTTCATAACCAGGACTGTTGGCTTCATTTGAAAGTTATGGTATGAAATAAGCCCATACATTTAATATGTTTTGAGCTAATTTTCAGCTCCAACTAGACTGTTTTGCTTGCTGTTCAGAGCAAGTTGTGTCAGCATTTGAGATAGTTGAAAGGGAAGTAGATGAAGCATCCATCACCTGCAAAAGTAAAACAAAAAGCTACATACTCAGCCTCTGCTCCGGGAACTGCCTGGTTAAGGAATGCATTTGAGTCATTCTCATTCCCAGTGCCAGTTGAATAGCCCTCGATCATAGCATTGAACTCTCGAAAGATGTCTGAAAAAGAAAGATGACAACGAAGAGAAAATATATCTGTTCCCTGCCCAGTGAGATCAGCACTGTCACAGTTTTGACAGCACATTGCAGCTGCTGCAGCCTCAATTCGTTTCATCCACCAAAGAGCAGCAAGAGGGACAACCAGCTAGCAGTGATGAGACAGCACATGCTTGCTGTACCCTGCACTGCCACCAGAAGCTGACCAGAACTGAGGACTACCACGTCCAGCTCACTCTCATGTTGTAGCTGTTAAGGTCTAAATTAAAACCCTCCCAGTCATGTAGTGGTGACTTTGTGAAATGAGCCTTAAAAGGGCTTTAACCCAGGAGAGTTAAAGCAGGAGCTTGTTTTTAGCTAGAGGATCTGGGTCCACTTCGCAACTGTGCAACATCTCATACTACTGACAAGTTTGAAGAAAGCCTCAGATGCGTGGTTCTGGTGAATTCCCACCACATTTTATGATCTCAATAGTCATTTCCAGAAGGAGGCAGACAGCAAATTTCTGAGCTGAGTGTGAAAATGGTCATACTGTAAACCATAAAAGCTACCTTAATCTCCAAGACTGAATTTAACCGCATTTTAGTGAAGGCTTTGTCAAAGGTTGTACCTTGTGAATCAATTAATTGCTTATAACAATCAGTAAGACATTCTAATGATATTCTTGTTAAATTCCACTTGCAATAATGGGCAATACACAAAAGGACAATTTATCAGTCCTCTTCAGATGAAAATATATTTTAGTTAATCCAAACTGAAACTCCAGTGGTTTTACATTAACAGCAGGCTGAGTTACGAGAAGTTGCAAGTTTCAGTGAAAACAAAGTTAAAATTATTCCATTCACGTTACGTATATAGCTAGTGAGACATATTTACCAAAGAGGTCTGCTCTCTGCAAACATCCCTTTTTGGAAAAAAAAATGTGGTAGAGTATTTATTAGAAGTGAGTTTTAATTATACCACAAGCATGGACATAGCAAGCTTATTTAGAAATTCAAATAACACTCACTAAGCAGTTTGAGAAGGGAGAGGGAAAAGGAAGGACTGAATTTTCTATCTGCTTCTCAGTTTCACTGATGAAGGAAACTTTTTTTCATTAGTCCTAGGATATTGTTTCTTTGAAAGGTAGGTCCTGTGAATTACTCTAAAATGGCTTAGAGCTCTCTGTAAAATTATTATGAATCAGCCCATTCCCTCTCTCCAGACTTGCCAACTAGATCTAGCAAAGCATTTACTTACTAGGTAGAGTTGTTACGTTCTCTAATGAGGCATCCCCTCCAATACTAAAATGAGAAAGAGAAATACAAGTCACTCATCTCTTAGCTGGACACAGCCAACATATAAAGAGAAAACCTACTATACCTCATAAGAAAAGGTGAAGGGTTATTAATTTGGTAACTATCAAACTATCATATTACTTGGAAAGGACAGAAGTGCAAGTGCTTTGGGGAAAATAGCTGAGGTTTCGGTGGTAAAGTTGCTCATCAGAAAAATTTATGTGCATGCGGCTCTGCAGAGGCACAGTTAATCATTATGAAATACCAGAAAATGCCTGAGACAGCTACATATTTGAATGACTGAGCCGTAAAGTACTGCAGATTTCAGGGCAGACCTGAAGACCAGTTCCAGCCTCACAAAGCCGCTCTAAGGCAGCACCAACCAGCCAGTCCCTCAGGGGACATATGGCTGAGGCATCAGCTCCTTTATCTCTTTTTTGGGCTTCCTGCATAGCAGTATGTTCTCTACAGCTTTTAAATTGCTGGGCCACGCTGAGGCCAAACTCTGGCTTATGTAGAGGGGATAGGACAGCACAGAACTGCTTCAGTCAACGTCAATTCAGCTACATCGTCACCCCACCTCCAATTTCATCTTCTACAACTTTCTGTTGTATGTGGTAAAAGTTCTGCAATTAAACTGTTTTTCACAGTTCTACAAAAAGTTCAGAAATGCCAAACTTTGAGAAGAACTCCCCAAAGCAACATGGCCTAATTTATTTGTTCCAGTGATTTTTCTCCAGTTTTGTGGATCTCCAACCCACCATAAAACTCTAAACTGTCACAAGTAGTTGAAGATAAAAGCGTGAGAGCAGTTAAAATGCAAACTGAAATCCAACTTTGTGACAAATATTGGATCTTGATAGATCTACGCAAGAAATGCTAGCCAGAAAGCAAATCTTTTTCCACATTCTGACAGCTGAAAGCCCTGAAACATGTGGAAGATAATATTTTGCACAGGAAATAATGCACATATTCTCAACACCTTGCCTGAAAACTTACCTCCATGACAGTCCCCGGTATTCAGTGTCCAAATCCGTGAGATTGTATGAAGCAATTCCCGTTCCAGCCTGGGCATTATATTTCATAAACCCAATGAAATTAAAGCATAATAGTAATTAAAGCACAATAGTAATTCACACATTAGTCATTTTAGTTTACTTTTGAATGCAACTCTACACAAGCTTTAGAAGCCATCTGTTTTTTCCCCCACTTTCCTCCTGAAAAATGCATCAATACTTTTTGTAATTATTTACAACCATCATATTGTATATGATGCACAAAATAAATGACGAATCAGTGAAACAAAAACTTTCTTCTTGTAGGTCTGGGTGAGCTGAGTAACTCATTTACATTGCATTACTCAAGAATGATGAAAACATCTCAAAAAACCCCATAAAGCTTTCAGGCTAACAAGGAATACTATAAAACTCAACCCAGAAAACAAACATATCTCAGAAAGAAGTACTGTAATATCTTTATTTGAAAAGTAATGTGCTAAATGGTGAGTTTTATAGTAGTATAACAGGAAGAAAGAAAGCACCCTCTACGCTTATACTGAAGAAGGGCAAGCTGGCAACTACTTCCCTCTTTAACAAAATAAGGGAATTCAGAAGCAGAGTATCTGCCAGCTGTGATGCTTTAGTCTCTTGTTAAATCTGGGTACTAGGTAGTACTTGACTATATCGCAATACCAGGCAGACTATTTGCTGCTATCACAGAATCACAGATTCTGCTACTTCAGATTAAATCATACTAATACGTCAGATTTAAACCATACTAATACATTTTTTCTCCTCTATATAAGCTTTATTGAGTTAATGGAAGATTGGTGTTCAGAATAACTATGCATGGGCCAAGTCCAGATCAGACAGCAATGCACAACTGCTGTTTCTAAGAAAACAGATTTTATTATCAGTTTCTACAGAATATACTTAGAAGCAGAATCACCTGCAGGGGCCTGGATATTGTAATATTGCAACTGCAGCTAGATACTAACTATCTTGCTTTGATCAACATTGCATGTTTGCATAGAAATGCTGCTATTTATTTTGGTAGCCTCGGGCATGTAGAAGTTTTAGCAACATGCCTGTCAGACAGTTGTAAAGGCTTCATGGTTTGTAAGCACAAACCATGTCTTTGTTGTTAAGGCTCACATTCAGAGATCCTATATTTCAACTGTCTTTCTGCCCAACATTTCCTATGAGCTGGTTGTAAAGCTTCAGTCTTCGTCTGGTAGGAAAAAATTGGGCATAAACGTGTATCAGAATTTAGGATGTCTGTATCTTGATACATATTCCTTCCAGCCTGCCAAAGATAATCATCCTCAGCAAGAACTACACCTCAGTAAAGAAGTTAGCTATGAGTTAAAACAAGAAAAATAAACATTCTGAGTATCTCCTGAAACGGATAGTCAGAGGGTTCTCACCCCTGTTCATCCATTAATGATAAAATAATACAACGCTATTTTCCAAGATCCATTAGTCACACACTATTCCAGAAAGAACTGAGGGAAAAGGATGGGTTCACCGATCTGTACCTGTTCATAAAAACTTCGAAACATTGGACCCTAATGCTTGCACTAAGTCCCATTAATTTCAACAACATCTGACCTCTTCTGTCTCCAATTCAGCAAACCTTTTAAACACCTCTTTAAAGGATTTGTCTGTGTTCCGAATCATGTGAATATATGCGGGGGGGGGGGGGGGGGGGGGGGGGTGCGGAACATAGTGCAGGAGAACTGACACCTTTCTTGTTATAGCTGCTAGGTCTATTATCATCTGCGAATTATTGGATCTTTACATCTAGGTACAACAGCTATTTCACCTCCACCAGAGAGGGCACGTGTTTGTAGTTTTACCAGGAGAACAGTAAAAACACTGTCTTCTTACCGTCAAAGAATCCCCAAGGGCTGCTATAATTTTCACATCAGCTGGCTTTAGGGAATGCACTACAAAAGAAAGAGATGCAGTTGAAACCAGAAAGGGAACAGTCATGCATTTTCATGGTTCCATATGTAAAACACATTGTTGTGCATTCTGATGCTCAGCCATGTTGCTTTTGCAATACCCACGTGATTAAACAGGAGCTCTCTCCAGCTCATCTTACATGGTTGTAGCAGCAGCACATGCACATTATCCAGCCCCTCAATAGCTAACATTGCTACCAAAAAGACAGAAGAGCAAGGAGCAAATAACAATATATTGCAATCAACGTCCAACACTAAGCTAATGATAAAAAAATGCAGTATTGTATAAACAAGCATATTAAAAGTTTTAAGAAGATAGAGAAGGAGTAAGGAGAAGATAGTATGAAGTTAACTGAAGAACTGAATACCGCTATATCCCAGACTGACATGCATGAAGCTGTGCTTCCAGTTCCCTTCTCTAAGATTTAGGTGGTATCATTTAAAAGCTGTGTCAGCACACAAGTTTGGCTTTTCTTGCAAGATATTTTGAAGTTCTCCACTGTCAATGAGCTAAGTGAAGTTATTTAGAATGTTACTTCATGTGATGGTTTGGCATTATATCTATTAAGTAGTTGCTGAAAAACATGATATCTTTTCTGAGCAGTATTTTCACAGTCCAGCAATCATTTCAGCAAAAATAGAGTCATCCTGAAGGACAGTTGAAAGTAATTCAGTCTCCTAACACAAACCAGGTAAGACTACCTGAAGTTGAAGAAGGGGACGATGGAGATCTGTCCTCACATAGCAGTTGGCTTCCATAATTCTAAAGAGAAGAAGAAGGATGAATAGCATTTGGCTAGGAAATACAGTCAGTAGTACCCTGGATATTCCTAGCAGACCAAGTGGATAAACCAGAGCATGTTTAACGTGTAAGCAATAAGACAAGTCTTGGTTGCCCAATTCAATAGTCATATTCAGCGTTGTTTGGATTAGCATCCTGTACTGATAACTGTGCTGTCTGAGCATGTGTCCTTACAGGTGTTTCTGGATGTATTTTGCCTTACTCAAGGAATACTTTCCTGTTCTTTGCCCTTTGGCCAAAGACTGATATCACCTGTGGTACAAAGCATGATTCATGGCCATACAGGAACAAATGCAGCACAGCAACAGAGGGATGCTGATGTTGATACTTACTGGAGTTTGGTTAGCATATGTGTAATTACTGTTTTTATACGTCCTCAGGAATGGTTCAGCCTGAAAAATCAGACAATCTGAGTCAATGCAAAGCATCAGGAAAATACAGGGAGATTTCCACTACCCAAGCTTCAGTTCTTAGATGTCTGCAGGTGATTATAAACTTGATGCAAACAAACCCCGGGGATTAAAAAAAAAAAAAAAAAAGGCATTTTAAATATCCAATAACAGTGTAAACTTAGAGCACTATTTTACAGAGCCAGAATTTACAGAATGCTCTAAGGACCCTGCTCACAGCACCCATGCTTTGCATGGTTAACGAGAAGCTTGCTATCAAAGGCACTACCCAGGTTCATACCAGCCAGAGGTTGTTTCACTGGACTCAGCCAAGCCACCCTGACCAATGCCAGCGTTGCTCTATTTCCCTCACTGAAGGTCTTTCATTCAACATGGATGCTAGGCAGGCAAAACACTCTACCCTTATGTTTTGGCTGACTATGATACATGACTGTGAGGAAGTTCACTCCCAGCCCTTCATCTCAGCTCACAGAGACAATGCTCCAGGCAGTTGGTGAAGACTCAAGCAGACTCCCAGCTACCCCCAACACCACCACACAAATACAGATACGCTTGCAATTTACCTCACTCGGACATTTGAGAGAAATTTCATCTCCTATTTGTTGATTATCTGTCTTCTTCCCTACGGGTTCCAGCTGTGGGAAAATGAGAGAGGGGGCAGGGAGGGTAGAGAAGAAAAGCAAATGAGCATCGGAGAGCAGAGAACTCTGCATTACCAGCTGCTGGAACCACCCCTACAGCACAGCAAGACAAACGCTGCTCACTGCACCTTCTCTGGTGATGTCACTCACTGCTGCTTTTCATACTGAAAAGTTTAATTCCCATATGTAACAAATGCAGTCTGATGATCAGTGGCCAGGTGTGCAGTATCTCCCCAGAGAAGTCCAACACTCATAGCTTTAACGTATCCTGAGATTTATTGTTTTGATATGACTGGTTTAACAGTTGAGGTGACTTTTATTCAAATGAACACTCTTTCCTTTTATAAACATAATTAATAGTTTAGAAGAGAGAGGGCTAGTTACATAGTAATTCCCTTAGGTGATTTTTTTTTTTCCTGCTAAAAGCAGGATGGAGAGGACAAAGTACAACAAACCCAACCTTTAAAATCTTACCATGTTGTTCCACAAAGCACGTGCAGCCTGGGAATGAGACTTCTGGCTGAAGTGGAAGCAGTCTGGGGCAAAATATGAATTGTCAGGCAACCCCTCCTAAAGAACGAGATGGGTGCTGTCACAGAGGGCAGTAAAAGTGCAACAAGCTGTGCATTAACCCCTGTGAAAAATCCCATCTGACTTCAAACTAACATAGCTGCAAAGGCCTCTGAGATGAAAAGAATTAAACTGGGCTGGAGAACACCAGTAACTCAAGACTGAGAAGCCCTTTGAGCCTTTTTAATATATGATTTCCAATGTATTAAGGCACACAGACCACTCCTGTGCACAGACATTGATCATACTCCTTATTTCCCCAGAGACTCACATATTATAGTCTTTCATGGCACATAGGTTTTTATACTAGAAGTCTTAGCTTTACCAAAGTACTGGAAGGGACTTTGTGATGTGTGGGGGATGTAGGATGAGTGCTCCCTGGTGAATACTTTGGACTTGCATCTTCTGCATGGTTGTCTGTAATTGTAGGGGAGTGGCCTCAGTGTCTAAAATCGTGCCATCAAGGCATGCATTGCTGTTGCCCATTATCTCCAAGTTATTCCATAAGCATTTTCTGCTATTTTAAATGTTACCTTAGCTGATTAGAAGAATTATCAGGCCAGAATACTGCTTGTCACGTTTACCAAAACAAGTCAGGACAATTCTGAAAAATCAGTGCTGCACTAGGATTTAGTGTAGGGATTTTGTTTGTTTGTTTTACCTGTGTTTTTGGCATGTTGATATGAGTCAGGAATGGCTGCAGAACCACTGTGAAATCTTCCCTAGTGTCGTATCTTCCACTCTCCACTAACTCTTTGGTTCTTTCCTTTAAGAACACAAAAAAAAAATTGTCATCATTCTTTCTTTTACACTCAGCTCACTGGGCCCCTCATTACTGTACATCTCATGCAGGCATTCCCTCTCCTCTGTGCAGAAACCCAGACATGACAGCAATTGCCAGCCTGTGCCAGGCAGAAAATGCAGAGGTCTTTTACAGAGACTCATCCCAGACATCTTTACAGCAAGACAGCCTGTGGATCGTTACCTGGCTGACACAAGCAGGCATCG
This sequence comes from Cygnus atratus, assembly GCF_013377495.2. Classification (NCBI taxonomy): domain Eukaryota; kingdom Metazoa; phylum Chordata; class Aves; order Anseriformes; family Anatidae; genus Cygnus; species Cygnus atratus. The sequence goes on along the minus strand of NC_066364.1, from coordinate 91,478,935 downwards.
TGCTCAGTAATTAGGTTTTCTGTCAAAAAGATGTTCTTCCAGAGCTATTGAAGTGTTTTCAGTTTGGCTGGCAGCCCATGCCCAAAGTTCATTCCAAACTTATCACATTCTTTGACTTAATCTTATCTCCAACAAGATAAGTGATCAAGAAACTGCTGGCACACTGATGCCCTCTACTTTCTATGACTCTAACAGATTTTTCCTTATCTGTTTTGTTATTTTAGTGAACCAGAGTTGTAAAGATCTTGAGCTAATTCACATCTCCCTCACAACTGCTTTTTTGTTGTTGTTAAATCACAACCACAAATATGTCATTAAAACAAGTGCAAACTGCCCTCCAACTCCAAATACTCTCCCCTCTGTGGTCACTTGATTAAGTCCCTTACCACAGACCCTGCTATTATTGCACTGTTTCTCATTCCCAGTGGGGGGGAAAAAAAAAAAGGCAAAAGAAACCCACACTACTGCTAGGAGAGAAGAACAGAAGGATTACACTAAATTTGTAAAAATAAATAAATAAATGCATTAGTCTTACCTGATACCTTTTGTTGAAATTGACCAACTGCTCGACCTCACTGGAATTGTCATCATATTTCAGTACACAAGGGCACAAAAACCTGCAGGATGAGAACAACATGCTGAGACCAGCTCATCTTTTTCCCTTTCACTAGCTGAAAATCTCTAGGGCAAAAGCATCTCTGGGGGGGAATTTTTTTGACAGACTTTTCAATAGTAGGATTAAACGTCATCCCCAAGTTTCTGCACAGCCCTGATTCTTGACAAGAAACATGTTTATTAGGGATAAAATCATGAACACAGGACAAGCGGGAGAAGGAAGGAGTGGCAGAGAGCAACCACGATGTCCCACTCCCAGCTCTTGCAGCACCAGTTGCCTTGCTAAAGGGACTTAGGGTCACCTGTAGCAGTAACAACACAGCAGGAGAGCTGCTTGGAGTGAAGCTACCAGTCATGGCAATGGGTGAGGACAGGTGATTTAAACCCAAGCTGCAGCATGTGGAGGGGGGTAAAGCACCAAACCAGATGCCCAAAGGGAAGCTGGATTCTTCATCCTTGGAGAGACTCAAAACTTGACCCGACACAGCCTGGAGCAACCTGCTCTACCTTTGAAGCTGGACAGGTTGTGTGCAGATGACACCCTGACTTCTCTTCCAACCTGAGCTATATTAAATTTCTGTGAACTCATGTTGGCCACCTTTATCCCTCCCTGCACACAGGTCCTCTAGCACATGATTTTTTTCTTCTGGTGCTCCCCATTCCTGGGCATGCCTCTTTATCACTTTGTGAACCCCAATGAGATCAAATGACTCCTTTAAAAAATCCTGTAACTTGCTCATAACGAAGCATCCCTGAGTAATACTTCTCATAGAAAATGTGGATATGTATAAAGTCTGTGTCCCTACCTCCGAACTTGTCTGAATAGAGAGCAACTAATAAAACAACATGATTCTACTTCTGCAGAACATTTGTATGAGAGGTAAAACAAGCCTAAAATATATTTTCAGAAATATTTTAGTAACATAAGCAAAGCAATGTTATTGGAGATATAATCTCTTTTTAGGTTATTTGTGGCTCTCAGGAAAGACAAGCTTTCAAAGTCAAAAGTCTCTTTTTGTTTTTTCTTCAAATGGGTAACATGGCAGTTGGTATTCCACACAGGGTCGTCTTAGTTCCCTGTAAACTTGGCTTGCTGTCTGCTATTAAATTCAGCATGGTGCTTGAAACGATGGGATAAGGTTATAAGTACGCTGAGATAATCTAATCTTAAGAGCTCCACTAACTATCCTTGTCCAATGATTAGGATATCAAGATCCATGTGCACTCTACCCCGTAACCTTTGTTAAAAAGAAACTGTGACTGGATGCAGAAACACCTATGCTCTAAATTTAAAAGCTTTTTTTTTTTTTTTTTTTTAACTGATTTCACCATAGAGTCCTTAAATCACACAAAGAGGGGTGCAAGTATGTTTCTCCTCTTCTGACACCTGAAATAACATAGTTTTACCAGCCGTACCAAGCAGCTACAGATTCCCTTGTGAAGGACGGGGTCCAGGAGGATGAATTCGAAGCAGATGTTTTAGTGAGGCAGCTAGGTACAGGAGGGCCTGTAGTCCTCCTGTGGTTCTGGCCCCCAGGCTAGCTCTTGCACTCCCTGGTGCCTGGTATCTGCCATAAGCTCCTTGACCCAAGCAGCAAGAGGAGCAATGGCTGCCAACACTCACAGGACAAGGCTGTTCTGCGTGCCTGTCTAGAAAAGCAGCCATTTCTTGCTTTTCTGACATCAAGTAAGCCCTGCCAGGAACAAGCCTAGGGGGACATGCCAGACCCTGCCTGAGTCACCACAAGGTCACTATGGCCCAGACCTGCCACTGCAATGACAGATTGACACTGACGTGGGAGGATTATTCATCCAAAAAGCAACAGGTGGTGCGACTAAACATCCCAGACACCTACTTTAGAGACTAATTAGCAGAGAAACTAGTAACCAGCAATGAGATAACAGAAATCAGAAACTACAGAAGCAAGAAGGAGAGTTTTAAGATTTCATAAAGGTAATTCTGCAGATAAAACTAGATTAATGTAGGCAACTTTTTAACAACAAACTATCCTACTCTTTTTTTCTGTCTTTGCCCACAGATTGCACAGCTGAGTGTTCTGCTCAGGCTTGAACTCCCTTGCAGCATAAATCATTAAAATGGCAGCTCCATAAAAAGTGGTTACAATGGGGCTCAAATACAGAAACAGTTAAAGGTGGAGGTATTTCTAAATGCCAGGTTGAAATTAATGTGTAGGTACATGTGCATATACAGACAAAATAGTAGAACATTTTTCCCTTTAAGAAAAGTTTCCCAAGGCGACCTTCCAGCCCTCTGTGAGCAACAGTGAGAGCTGTAAAATAAATCATCTTCAAACCTCATGAGAATCCTTGGGCAGCTGACGTTTTTCTCTGCGTACAACTCGCGCAGGCTTGTTATGGAAAGCACTGTCACCAGATTCACAAACGTCCGTGGAACCTGCCGAGAGAATAAGCAAACCCATAGCCGACGTCTGGAGCACAGAGTGCCACTTCTGCCCTTACACAGCCGCAGCAGACCTCGGGTAGCAGCCTGATGATTCAGGCAGCTTGCATTATTTATAACAGAGGTGTGCAAAGTTCCTTCTCAATAATTAATCCCCTCATGGACAATACCCAATTACAGCCCCTACCTGCACTGGCTATTTTTATTTTAAATATTGATGCCTGGTCACTCGAAAATGATGACTTTGAAAAGGTCTAAACAAGTTGTGACAGATTCCAGCATGGCTCAGATAGCTAATTCTTTGAGTAGTCTCACCATCAATCTCACCCTCATCTGCAGCATCAGAACCTCTTTTCACGACCACAGGTATATTTATTTGCAATATAATCATAGAATCACAGATTATGATTACAATATATGAGCAAAGCACTTTCGACTCATTTAATGTCATGTCTGTTCAGATTTGTTACACTTTTTGTATTATTTATCTGCAGCATATCAGCTAGAACTCAGCACATCCTTATTCATTCTGTAAAATATTTCTCCAGCCCTCTCTGCCTCTCACAGGGATTTTATTTTATTTATTTGTTTGTTTTGTTTTTATATATATATATATGCAACAATCTCTGGGCAAGGAACTAAGTTCTCAATCAATAACCACGGAATGCATTACAAACAGGTCACAATCCCCACTCCCACATACTAGAAGAGTTTGTTTTACCTCTTTGTGAAGCATGTCCAAAGCTATTTGAATATTATAGGTGAAGTTTTCAGGAGAATAGCGTATCTGTTGAAATAAGAGGGTTGAATTTTATTGTCAATCAGTTTACTCAGGCAGACTCAACTGATTGTCTGGAGTCTCTCACAGCAGTGTTCACATTTCTAATTCTTGGGTCAAGAGTAACAGAGTCTTATGTAGAACTTCTCTGTCTCTGCTTTTCTTCTTTCCTGTCACAGCTGCCTTACTCCCAAGAAAAGATCTCGCAGCCACAGAATAGCAGTGAAGGAGATTCAAATTCAGGGTGCATTATCAGTCATTACAACATCCTCCACCCCATGCTGGTTTAGACCACTCTTAAAAACATGGCTAACACCTCATTAATGGGGACCATCATTGGAAGAGATCAGCTTTTTGTAAAAGTAATATTATTTCTGCTGTATGGAATATTAGCAACATGCCTCGCATGTACTCCTTACCTCCTACAAATAATAACTGGCACAGCTGTGTCCTACACAGAAAACTGTACCAGAGAAACTTTGTAGTTCTCTAGGAATTAAATCGCTTTACATACTTGCTTCTTAGCATCAGTCTCCCTGTTCAGTTTGAGTGGTTTGAATCGTCTAATTCAACTGTCTCCATCTGACTTCTATTTCTTCACTCGTGGAACTATTCCAGAGTCAGATAAACTTCCTCATCAGAAACATCTCTTTCTTTCTCATTTTAAGCCTTAATTCTCCTTTATTTTATTTCAAGCAGAAGTTCCCTGTGAGCCCCACTGGCCTCCTCTACAAAACTGGACAGCTCAGCTCCCTTATTCATTCCCTAAATCAAAGTTCACCAAAAGCATTATGGTTGGCACAATCTGTGGCTATGCAACATAAATGAAGAATCATCCTGATCTTCAGATACCGGCCTATCTCCCAGCCACCCACCCTTGTGTGCAAACACCATTTTGTGTCTGGGTCAGGAGCAGAAAGTAATAATGGGTAAATTGCTCCTTCACTGTTTTATAACCATTTTATCGTGCTTCTTTGTTGTTTTTCTGATCTGAAATTAATCATGAAAAACCAAAAGTATGTGCCCTGCTGCTTGTAAGTAGATAGGACAATAACATTTCATCACTATCTGAGAAGTCTGCCACAGTCTTTCACCTCCTCTATAATCACATAGATCAAAGGTTATATATAGCATAATATATATATATTCTATACTGTGTTGTACTGTATATTATTGCATCAGCACAAGCTGCGGGTAAAACCATTCCCATAGCACTGAAGCTGGTAAGAGAGCACTAAGTGAGACGCTTGTATGACTGTGCACAAGGCAAAGGAAAAAGGAAAAACCTTGACAGTATCTTTTATCTACAGGTGGTAAAGTGATTAGACAGCAGAAAGTTATCTTACTTGACAGCAAAAGAAAGCAGCCACAATTATGTAATTTACAGGTGTTCTAAAGCTATCTCTCTTTTTATCATAACATTAGGGTGAACAAACTAAAGGTCTCAGCACAACTGCATAGCAGAGCTGCAGAAATGAGACCTGCCTTATTTGTTCTCATGTGCTCATGTTCCACTGAGTGCCCTCTCACCCAGTGCAGCGCGCACAGACCCAATGCCTAGGCTGGCCAAGATCATGCTGCAGGCAGCGAGTGACTTACTGGATCCTCACAGAATGCGCATAGGTCATTTCCTCCTATGAAGAGCGTTACAAGCTTCCAGTCAGTCTGCAAATTTATTCTCTATGCACAAAAAGAGACAGAATGAAAGTTACGAGGAAAAAAAGTCATAATAATAAAGGCTGGGCAACAGACTAAACACAAATTTAACATTTCTCAGGAGACCTCAGGGGACCTGTACTTCTCTGTCGCTTCACAAAAAAATGAATTTGTAGTCATGGCTTGATGTACAAACTACTATGATCTAAATAAGGTTTCTAATATCAGTAATACTATCCAAAATTACTGGCTTCTGAAAAATATTGCTAAAAAAATCCATCTGTACATTTTTTTTTTTTTAAAGTAATATCTTGTGTATGCACTGACTGACTCCTCCTGCAGCTCTGGGAATACATCTTCATTGCAAAAATGATAGTGTGTGTTTTACTGTGTCATAAATAATGCAGTTATACTGCTGGAAAACCCTGAAGGGCAACATATTTCAGTCTTGCTGTGAGAGAAACTACATAGAATAGAGGGACATTATTGACTACTTAGCAACAATGGTAAAAAAAAAAAAAAACTAGTATTTTTTCTCTGAAAGCGTTTTGCAAAGCAATAACCAATGCAAGGTAATTATGCTACAGTAAGCATACACCTTCTTAGCTGTGAGGAAAGGTTTAGATATGATTAGTACCATGTAGCTTATGTTGTTCTCGATACCTTGACACTTTTCAGTGCAAAACACCACTAAGAAAAGCAGCAATAGTACATCAGCCTCAAGTGGTTTGAAAGTATCTGTCTTCAAAGGCAGAAGGCAACATATCCCAGCTGATAAACAGACTGTTCAGTAGTTTGGTCTCAAAATGTATTTATCCAAATTAAAAGAATGAGGGGAATAATTTCCTCCTGAGCTATACAGGTGTTTTAAAAAGAGGAAAAAAAAAAGAGCTCTTAAATCAAAGATGTGTTACCACTAACGTGATCATTCTTTCTAGTTAATTCATTAAATTAAAGGTTTTTGCATTCATTTCTTTTGTGTGATGTTTCCAAGCCAATAAATATGACAGAGTACTGCTTAGAGGCCTCGACAAATACTGGTTTGAATGAAAACTATCCAAACGCTTCATTGTTAGCTGCTACCCCTTTTAATCTCATTCCAGATACAGCCTGAGTGAATTGTTGTTTACAAGTGCACAAAAAGGAAGGTATATGTAAATATTTTTACCAATATGTATTCACCAGAATATTTATACTAGACACGTACACAGTTATCTTGAAGGCTTCTTGGCTGCTTTCCAAATGAACAATTGGAAAACCAAAATAATATCACGTAACCTAGGTCACTGATTGCATAGCAAATTTGTCAAAATACAAATAACAAACATTCAAAGCAGTAGTTACGTGAAAAATATGCAAGTAATCCTCAGCCTAATATGTGTTTTATAGACCATTATTCAAATAATTCCTAACAACAAATGTGGTAAGGCAAAAGCCAGCTGGTTACCAACTCAGAAAAGGGACTAAATAGTTTTTAAAGAAAAATAAGTCTTTCCACATGTTCACTCCATATGATTTGCCATTTGTAGAGGTTGCCCTCAACATCCAGCGTGTATCTTCATGGCTTGCAGAAATGTGTGCTTACAAGGTAATTAATAGCATCATGGCAAAATCCTATCAGAGAAAAAGTTCTGTCATATTGCAGGGTGTTGTAGGTTGGGAGGGAAGGCAACTGCACTGAAATTACCATCCAGTTGTGGTAAAAATGATAGGAAGATTACAGTTATCTGGGTTTGATAACAAGAAACCTATCCTGGTTTTAGCTAGGATAAAGTTAACTTTCTTCCTCGTAGCTGATGTGGTGCTGTGTTTTATATTTAGGATGAGAATAAAGTTGATACTACACTGATGTTTTAGCTGTTGCAGAGTGGTGCCTGCGCAGAGTTGAAGATTTTTCTGCTCCTTGTGCTGCCCTGACAGCCGGCAGGCTGGGGGTGCACCAGGAGCTGGGAGGGGACACAGCCAGGACAGCTGGACCCAGCCGACCAAAGGATGTCCCACACCATGTGCTCAGCAATAAAACCTGGGGGAGTTGGCGGGGGGGGGGGGGGGGACTGTAATTGTTCACTGCTTGGCTGGTCATCAGTCAGTGGGTGGTAAGAATCACTTTGTGCACTAGCTTTGTTTATTTTTCTTGTTGTGGTGTTTTCTTCTCTCCCCCTCCCCCTTTTTCTTAGCCCCGTCTTATTAAGCTATCTTTATCTCAACCCACAAGTTATTGCACTTTTAATTCTTTCCCCGATCCCACCACAGATGGGGGCAGTGAGCAAACAGCTGTGTGGTGTTAGGCCACCTGCAGGGTTAAACCACAGCAGTCCTAGCACATGCTGGTACAAATTCAGTTAAGACAAAACTATATAGATGATTTTGTACTGACTCACACTTGGCACTAAGGAATGCTACACTGTACGCTGCTGTACACATAGCTTTATGTCTGGCATCTGCTGTTGGTCTGTTGTGCTGTTAGAAACAAATGATGCCACATAATTTCATTCTTCTAAAGATATCAATGACGTGTTAAACTCACAGTATCATTCTTCATTCGATCCACCAGTCTTCTAACCTGTGCAGGAACATCCCTAAAAATTAATAAGAAAATTAATTCTATATAGATATCAAGGTAAGGAGGAAAGTCAATGAATTGGCATCACTAACTAAAAAAGGAAAAAACTGGGAAGCTCCATTTTTTATTATATGCAGGATGAGAGGTATGATTAGTCAAAAAGGCTATATTTTGAGACAATGATGAGGAAAAAAAGTGAGAAAACAGCATACAAGAGGCACTTGACCTCTTTGCAAATGCTGCATAGTTACGCTTTTATAAACTATATAGAAAATAACTGCACTACCACAAAACAAATGCACTGTGCTCCTTCCCAGCATCAGACAGATGCTATTAATACACACATCACTGAAGTATCCATGCATGTGTCAATGTTATTACATGGCCTCAAGCCACTGATACATGTTTTATAAGAAGTGTTCCCAAGAAGAAAAAAAATATTATATTAATTTCACTGAAGACTGAGCATAGTGGTCTCTAGTTAATTCCCAAATCTGCCACAGACTGGTCATAAGCAATTCATAATTTTCTTTTGGTTTCTTTACATGAAATTGTGGTCCTACCAACAAGAGGGTTTGAATATACCTCTTATAAAACGGGAATATTCACAACAGGGATATGAAGCTTTCTGATTGGTGCCTGTAAAGTGCTTTGGGCTTCTTGGTTGAAAATATTTGAGAAGCTTTGCCTTTGCTGATGATTTATTTGATGGAGATAAGAAAAACTTTAAAGCCTCCATCGCATTTCTCAGCCTTCCTACTATAGATGGGCTAAAGAATTACATTTGGGTTTGCCTATCAGCTTTATCTGCACTCTTGTCAAACTCCACAGTTTGCACCTTATTTATTTATTTTTTTTTAAGTTAAAATTGAGTTTTATAGGTAAATTAACTTTCTGTTAGAAATAAAAGTTTTCCTCTTACTCTGCCTTATCCCCTGCCACTGCTTGGTTGAGTGCAGCATTTTCTGTAGTCTCCCTTCCAGTGCCAGTGGAATACCCAATCAGGGATGGGTTGAACTCACGAAGAATATCTGCAGAAAAAGAGAGCACCCTGAAATGTTGCTTACTTAGCAGGTAACAGGTGGGGTTATAAAGATTAGATCTTAGTAAAAGAACATTTAAATGCTTTAAGAGATACCTACCAAAAAATTAACCTCTAAACATAGTAAATGCGTAAATATTACCTTGCCTTCAGATTTCTAAATTTCAAGCATTCAGATATCATAGAATCATGGAGTGGTTTGGGTTGGAAGGGACCTTAAAGACCATCTAATTCCAACCCCCGTACCATGGGCAGGGACACCTCCCACCAGATCAGGTTGACCAAAGCCCCATCCAGCCTGGCCTTGAACACCTCCATGCATCATGACCTAATACAATCACATGGGCTAGCTATGCCTTTTTGCCTGGTAATTGAGGCTGAGTATGCTCAAGCAGGAGATACATGCCATTACATTAACTGGAGATGGGTAGGAATCAAATCCTTTAGCGTGATCTCCCCGGATGTGTTAACCCCAAAGACCTAGATCCCACTGTAGATCTTAGATTGCAAAGCAGCCTTACAAACTGTTTGATTCATCTATCCCCAACACATTTTAGACAGAATTATAACCAACAGAATACAGAAACAACCAGACCCCTGGGGATTACAAAATACACGGTTAAGTCATGCACAACAAATTACAGTCTGGCTGTTACACAACTTCTGCTCAGCACTGGGCATTGAATACAAAATGATCCATTCTGCCATGTTACAAATTGTAAAGTCTGTCTTCACTGCTTTTTCTTTTTTTTATTTTATTTATAACAGGTGCTTTAATAAACAACTCTAGATATTTATCAGGTTTACAGAAAAAAAATCACTTACTTGCTAGTGTTGTGACCGTGCTTATGTTTTCATTTCCTCCAACACTTTAAAAAAAAGAAAAAAATGTTCCAAAATACGATGGCCTTCTTAAGGTAGTGGACTAAGTAAGAGAGCTCCCCCTTATGAGTTTTCTACAGATGTACACAGCACGTTCTCTGGTGGTTGTTTGTATGAAGTCAAAGCAAGCTCTTTGTGTGCGTACCAAAAGGGTTGCAAATTAGAGACTGCCATAACCATAATTATATTAACATCCTTGTACACTAACTGCCCTTTCAGTCTTCGCATCTTGTGGCATATGTTAAAACACTGCTAACAGAAATAATAATTTAAAAAGCTACCATTTAGCTATTGTTGTCCCTATTAAAATATTTATTACTTCCATTTCTAGTTAACAAACCCTTTGTATCCATAAAAACAAGTTGTAAAAGTAGATATTTCAAAGAGATAAGTACACTCAATACTTTTCCTACCTCCCAACTCCCCACCCCAATCTCACTTAGCTGGAAGAATACTACTAGACTGGTAAAATTCACCATCTTGTGCACTCTTTACCCTTCCTTACACTATAGAGGAAGCTTGTACTCTTTTTCTAAAAACATCAGTAGAATATTATTAAAGATCAAAATCTTAAAAGTTGTACTTACAGCTCACCTCTAGTACCCCTTTAATTTGGAACAGAATATTTTGAGGTGTTCTAGTACCTCTTCAAACCTCTATAGAGCTTCAGTTTCTCAAATGAGTAAGAAACAATGAGCAGAAAATCAGCCTGACAGGCCTGGTGTTAAGTCATACACTTGCAAATTAGTAAGTGAACATGATTACCTTTGGACCTATTAAAGTGCTGCATAAGTAAGATTCTGATTGATAAGCTGTTCTGAGTGATGTAAGCAATATTGGGAAAGGGTTAAGGAAATAGAGACTATGCATGAAATAGCAGCAGGAAAAAGATCACATTCTGCCTTTTTGTAGACCACTGATTTTAACTGAGACAAACAGGTCACATAGGCTATAATGGGGAAGAGCAGACAAACAGTAGAAATCGCAGAGACAAACACAGAATGCCTAAGTGGTGCAATGAGCTCCAGAAGCCCCCTTTGCAATTGTTGCAACAATGAGAGGAGAAAGGGGCCATCTTCATGAGGACCCCATTTCATCTATGTATACAGGCTTATGCCAGCCACACTACATTGTACTCTAGGTAGCTGCTAGTTTGAATATTGTATTTAACATGAGTAAAAACACAACTATCTGTCTCCTTGTAAAACTGTAGTCAAATTTGCTCTCCACTAGTCTCCGTTTGTTACCTAAAATCAAGTATACATATCATAACTCCAAGAAAAGGGGTTCCCTCCCATTGGTGGGAATTCTTGGGACTCACCTCCAAGAAATACCTCGGTACTGAGTCAGGACATCCAGAACGTCATTGGGTTTGGATGCTGCCCCATTACCTGCCTGGAAGCAGAGAAGTGGAGTTCACCTTCAGAGAATAAGAACTGCTACAGTAACTAGTTCTTTGACTGACCCTAGTAAAAGTAATTAAAGGGGATGTTAATGAGTCAAGCTACATCATCTTCCCAAAATATAACAGATCTTTGTTCTCAAGAGAATCAAGGGCTAAGGGTATTTCAACTCTGCTCCAGTGAATTACCCTCCTCTGTCAAATTTTTGATTAGAAGAAGTGAGGCAAAGTTGGTTGGTTGTGTTCAAAATGTTCATAACTTTTTCATTTGCATAAGGAATAAATAAGATAGCAATAGTCTTGAATGAATAATTTATTGTAATGTTTGTCACATTAAAACTTGGTACAGTGATTTTGTCTTCCTTCTCCCAGTTTCCCCAGGAAAAGGGATTACAAGAGTTTAATGTAGTAATTACTACAGAAATAAGAAGCATGAATTATGATCTGCGCCATGAAGCTGTTATCACTGATTGGAGAATCACCGTCAGTCTAGGAGTAAACCTTTCATGTAGTTATAGGAATGATGCTAAAAGATTCTTTATGTAAGTTATTTATTACACCTCATGATCTACCATAATTTTACTCAAATATTTAGTCAGTGTAGGTGGATTTGGCTTTATAGACTTTGGTATTATCATACATATACACATTAGCTGAAGATTTTTTTCTTTCTATTTACGCTGCTTACTAATGGTTTTGAAGGCCAACGCCTTGAGAGCTGTGTAGAGTCAATACGGAAAAGCATGCTACAAGTCCACTCCAGGAAGGTGTTTTTGCTGCTGTACAATCTAATCTTACAGTTCTTTCTTGTTCAGCACTCTTGTGGAATTTAAATGGGAACCATGCACACATTTGACCCATGGTCTGATTGCCAGTCAGTCAAGGTGAAGTATGGAAAAGAGTATGCGAAAACTGTTTGGCCCAATAGGGCATAATTATATGCATTCTCTCTTGGATTAAAATTCAGAAGTGCTCCTTCATTGCTTGTTTTAATGCTGATTATCCAATGATCTTTACTTACTGTGAGTGAATCTCCCAGGGCAGCAATCACCTGAATATCTGCTGGTCTCAAGTTATGAACTGATAAAATAAAAGCAGCATTAGGGAAGGAGGAAACAAAGAAAACTTCAAATTGTGATGGTTATCAGAAGTTTTCTTTAGGATGAGCATAAAGCATTACAAAGACAGTATTTTAATACACATGATGACATCGGCTCAGAATGACACCAACAGTCATCCAAACAATTCTTGGTACCTTAGTTTTACATTAGCTACACTGACAAGGGAGGCAGTATGGTATCAGTCTTACATCTGTGCTGACTCAAGTTCCCTCTCACTGGTGGGAACCACTGGAAGGCAGGCACAGCTCCAGTACCAGCACAGGGCTGTGATTTTATCATCATAGCTTCTGAGAGAAGACAAAACACACCTGGAACAGGATTCTATGCAGCTCTCTGCACTGACAACTTCCTGGCTTTTCCATTGTCACTTCTTTGCTTGCACATGGAAGATGCAGTTGCATAAACTTTCACTGTCCCTAAGGGAAAACTTGCATCTTGCTATACAACTATTTATGTTGTTCCAGAGGATTTTTAAATCACAGTCTATAGAATGCACTGCTTCAAAGAAAAATGTACCTTTTCTAACTAAAAACAGTTCCCACTCCCCTTCTACCATCAAGTGAAGTGGCTCTACAATAAAATTGCATAAAACCATACCTGAAACTGGAACCGTATCAGAGGGGCCCTGGCTGAAACAAGGAACATTTGTTCCATAACTCCTCTCCTAGGAAGAGACAGTGCAAGACTTTACGTCAGACTCACAGTGCTCCAGTCATGACGAACCATTTATGTCTCAGAGCATTATGTTAAGGAACTTCCTCCACATAGTTTGCGCACATCCACCCAGCTCAGCCTTTCCTCAGGCCATGCCAAAAACCACCCTCTGAAGGCAGACAAGCTCGGACTGCTCACTAATTGCATGGGCATGTCAACGCAGCACTGCTGTTGCGTACTATTAGGGCCACTTATTTCATACTCTGCACCATGCTACGTTTAGCTAAGCAACTGTTTGTGTATCCATACTCTGATCTAGGTGAGCTCGCATTCTTTTGTGAAAGTCTGCTTGAACATCACTGGAATACCCCAACATTAAACCATACCTTCCCCAGCAGGCCACAAGCCTGCCTTCTTGAAGTGTGGCCCTACAACATGATGGCCATGCCGTTGGACGGCGCTGTAGGCCTACAGTGAGTGCTATGGCTGGGCAGTATCAGGCCTGCAGTACCCATCCAGAAGGGTAGTGTTACTTCAGCTCTCCCATCTCTTCTGCTGACAGAAACACCCCCACAGTTTACTGTTAGTGAAGGATGACTGTTGGTACACCAGAGTAAACAGTGGCACATGACCCAAGGACACGCATTTGCTCCATATCTCTCTAGAGCACTCCTCAAGGACGCTAACTTGGCTATGGAAATGGCATTTGTTTGTCTTGCCCTACTGTTCACCTTTATCTCCCCCCCACACACACACCTTTTCTTCTCTTCTTCTACACCGTAACTATTTCTAAAATCAGATTGGTAGGTATTGTTTGCCCCTTGCAGAGGTCTATATGCCATTAGTAACTAGCAAACAGATGGAATTGCATTAAAACAAGAGGAGGGATATGCATTACTATTCCAATGACATATAGTCCACTTTAAGTGCAGATGTAGTCCAGACACTGTGTTTTGAAGCATGAAGATGAACACTATGCCTTCCCTTTGTAGCTGTTTAGGAGTACCAAGTTCTGCTCAGAATCAGAGGACTATGACTAAAATATCATGTCTGTTTATTTCTGCACAGCTAATCTGCAACTATCTCAGAAAACAAAATAAAACAAAACAAAAAACACTTGTTTCTTTAGTTTTGCTACAGGGTAAACTAGACAAAATTGAACCCACACAGTAGCGTCACACCAATCTGATCTAGTTTCTTCCTCAGTAAAATTAAAGGGCCCCATTTCCACTGTCTTCTTATCCCAAGGAACTTAATAGTGTTATCCAAACATTTAAAAAACATTCTTAACAGTGAATACAAGACTTAATATAGGTTGGCTGAAGACCTCTACCCTGAGTTATACTCTACAAAATCCATCAAGGATAAAATGTGCTATTAAGTGTCTGACTGACTATTTAGTCGAACATGGAAACAGAGCTTTTTATTCAGTTTTCCCAGGTAACGTTGTTTAATTAGGCTCCAACACAATTCCACCCACTTGCCCCACTCCCTGGAACACATTTAGTCCATTTGCTGTAAACAGTTTTACTGTACCTGAGATCTTTCTTTGATGTTTGATGTCTCTGGGGTAGATGAGTAATTACTATTTTTATACGTGAAGAAATATGGATTTTCCTGCAGAAGTAAGAGCATTATTTTTATTATTGTTATTTTAAAACCAACAGTAGTGAAAACAGTCAGCTGATGTTACCTTCTTCTGGATATGTTTTCCATGAGAAGAAAATCTATACAATATTTATTTTTGAATGAAATTGTACTGGTGGAAGTAAGCCAGGTTAGACCTGAAAATTAAGCCCTGAAATGCCCTAGGCACAGCACTGCCTCTTGCATCAAACTTAACATCAGACAAAACAGATAATTCAATGTCTTTGATGCTTTAATTGCTGTACGGTGAAGCTTTTTGATGCCAGTAATGTTTTATCACTATTAAATTATTGAAGTCAGTGCTTAAATGAAAAAACATTCAAGAACCTGTTCTTTGAACCTCAGAGATGTTCAGACCTTGAAGACACTACTGGGTTATTGACAGTTTCATGTACTAACATAGTTAAATCTGACAGAAGACAGAGTCCAGAGTCGAGTCACAGAAAAATCAAAGGATGAAAAATGTATGGATTAAATTTTATTGTTGACACAGTTTTTAATATTGATAATGCTTTACTCGTTATTCACAATTTATTATTATTTTTATTCAAAAGTCAGCTAATCTGAATTATCTGACACAGTAATGTGATTTAACTAAACTTTGTCAAGAGCTCTTGCTTTCAGAGTTTCATCATAATAGAACAAAGATTCTGTGTCAATGAGTTTTAGGAATGTTAAATTTTTAGCAGTGCAGTATCTTTGGGAAGTGAGTGTTTCTAAGTAATTCAGAAGATGACAACAATATTTGAAAGCTTGGAAATTCTGCAAAGAGTAAATAAAAATCTCATAGTAATAAGGAAATCATTTTACCTGAGATGGACACTGGATCTGAAGCATTTCTGTGAAATCATAAGGCTTCTTCTGCCCAACTGGCTCCATCTGGAAAGGGACAGAACACAGGACTTGTACTCGTGCTGTGCAGGGGCGGGATGGGAGAGCAGCAGTAACTCAAACGCTCTAGCGTCTCGCGTTTTCCATCACATTAATACATATTAAAAACTTGCTTTGCTTATGATTAATCTACACGCAACATACCGTACGCATACCTGCAAAATCTAGGATCAGAAAACAAGGCCTCTCTCATGATCAGACTGTCATTTCATCATCATTAAAGCAACCATCCACACATTAACTCTGCTCTTGGGAATGCTGGCCAGCAGGCATTGATCTCATACCACAGCGTTTGATTGCTTGCATTCAGGTTGCTTTTTATCAGCTCAACTGCAATAACTGTGGACATGCTTCAGGAAAAGTATAGCTCCAACCACCTTCATGATTCATTCTCTCCTTTTACAAAATGCAGTTCTTACCTTGCTGTGATTAACAAGTCACTGTTACTTCCCAGCTGGGCAGGGTATGCGAAAGCAAAGCGCGAGTTATCACAGATCCACTACTAAGTAACAACTTTTTGCAGCATCCTGTCCATCCACACAAGCCTCAACTACCTTTTTTTTTTTTTTGTCTGCTCCCAGGCTGTGAAAGCCATGCTCACTAACATTTGAGAAAGGCATGCTTGGGAAACCTTTCCTCAGCTTTCTACAGTTTACTATATATTAATCTATAGAGGGAATACATGGACTTTTGTGTGGGAAGAAAAGCAACTGACTGAAACTTTGAAGTAAAAATGATATTATTGAAACTTTTGAAAAAATTCAGCTCTGACTCAGATTATACGCTGAGGGCTTGTTGAAGTCCACACTGCTTTAGCTCAGGAGAAAGTACAAAATCCCTAATGTAAATGGAAAACTAAAAATAATCTAGTTGGTGATACATTCGTGTTTCATTAACCCTTTCCTTCTGTCTTGTGAACACTACCTTCATGTACTCCTTAAGCTGCAAACTCATTTGGCAGCAGTCAGAAACATGGAATGAATCAAAGATCACTCCTGTAATGGCTGTAACTCACTCAGCTAAAGCCTTGCTAATTTATCGCACTTTCCAGAACTGTTTCTTTTATCTGTATTTACACACATACTACACAATAGCAAAAGGTGCACTCCAACTCTGCACAGAGGCTTGATAATATTTACATTTGCTGGCCTTTGTTTACCTTCCAACAAGATGGAGAGATAAAAAAATTATTCCATAATTCATAACTCAGTACTAACAGCACAATGTGGTAAATACCATGAAGAATCACTTCACCTGTTCATGCACCTTGCTGGGAGCTAATTAAATTGCAGTCACACCCAAAGGAGTTGGTTTCTGTTTTAAATTCCTCAGTGAATCTCTGCTCAGCTTGCACTACCAGCAGCAGCTGCCAGAAGCAGCAGACTACATAAGAAACCAGACTGAAGGCATTGAAAAATGCAGCAGTAACAGGCTTGACGTCACTGATATATTCTGGGCAGGAATGTAGTATTCTATTTTGGTTGTTCCATCGATGAAGATAACATTGAAAAAAAAAAAAAAACAACAGAAAAATAGGGAGGAGGATTACAAAGTCAGATTCGTTCAAATAAGCACTTGAAAGAATAGAGTTTGTATTTGCTTTTGAAAGATGAATAAAAGGAATATCCCTGAAATATGCAAAATAATGAAGCCCAGAGAGAAGATACACTGGAGACTGATACTTTCCCATCCTCATAGGACAAAAAATAAAATAGCTGTTTAACAGCATTCTTAAAAGGAAATATTCTGCCAGCACAGAATCACCCTACAGAACATGGGACAAAAGTGGTATTTCATGGCTAGGAATGAATTACAAATAAGCATTAGACACTTGTATGTTCTTGGGTGATAGAACTGAATTTCTCCAGGAAGCAATTTGTTCCAGATTGCTCAGAGACACTGTTCTCCCAGGGAAAACCAACAGTTCCTATGCAGGAGAGCTGCAAGGTCCTGAGGTCCTGATCATAGGAAGTCAGGCACTGAGTATGTATTGTGGTCAGCCAAAACCTACCCTGAATCCTAGCATGTCTGTCATAAAAGCAGGTTAGGGGCTGGTCTGCTCTGGAACTGCAGCAGTTTCTAAGTGAGTGTAAACCACTGAGTGCAGAAGAGAGACAGGTACAGCCTCATGCAGGTACTGTTCCCTTTCAGGTTCTTGCCTGGTTTCAGTTTGTTTCTCTCTAGGTTACAGGATATTTTCTGGTGGCCTCGTCTGTTACACAAAAGAATGCCAGACACAAGTGCAAGAGCTTCTTGTCCAAGTTCTTTATGCACATGAGAGGAGCTTTGCCCTCTTATATATTTCCCCAGATAAAGCTGTAGGCTTTTGCCAAAATTAATCAGACTCTTTGTGGTAAACATCAAAGCTGTCAAGTAAACAAACAGCCTCTCTCAGCCTTTCCTAACTACCCAATGTCATTTAGCTGACTGTTCTCTGACGTGCTTAGCATTTGAATTGCATTGCTCCTAGATAAGTAGGAAAGTTTCAGGAAAATATCCAGCTATGCCCAAAACAAGTCTTTAGCACATACCAGCTCAGCTTCTTCTCAGCCAGACTGAAGTCCAGCGCTACTGCCAATTGCCACTAGATTTTCAAGGTTTTACCCTTTGTCCAAGTAGCAGTTAATCATTCCAATGAAGAGGCAGGTATGAAGCCTCAAAACAACATAAGGACATATGTCAATATAAGGACAGCCCGGCAGAAGCAGGAGAAGAGAAACACTCTGAAAGCAGTTTTTAGGCACTTCCTCATTCTGCTGTTTGCTGCTCAATAAATCACGATGTTGATTTCCTAACAGTTCCCAACAGGGTTTTTTTGGTTTTGTTTTTAAACGTTACACGGTCAGCATAAACTATTAGCTCTACTGAAAAGAACAGTTAGAGTGAGCCTTATTGGATAAGGACACTTGCCAGTGTGCTTTTTACACTGAAAGCGTCTTTCATACCATTTGCTTTTCTAAAATGGCAGAATACCATCAAGCCAGCTAAGGAAACCTACCCAGGAAAGTACCTTTCTGATAATTGCCAGCTGTGCTAAGAAAATTCCACTAAAGAGAGGCAGATGGAAAGCAGAAGGAAAAAGGAGCTGTTAAGAGAACACCACTGTTCCTTCAAACCAACAGCAACATGTGGCTTTGGCACATCTTGTTCTTCCTCCAGATCATCCAGACTGTCCTCTCTCTATAGGGGCAACTTCACACTGAAGAAAAAACACTGAAATAAACTAAATCCGGTAGTTGAAAATGAGGAAATGTGCACAGAAGAAAATAGAGCACAGGGAAAGAAGGCTCTTCTGATGGCAGAAGCTGCCAAGAAAAACCATATCTGAAGGGACAGAAGGAATTTGCTGCCAGCTAAGTGTAAGAATTTGAGAGGGCACAAAGAGAAACCAGTGCTGGATTAACTGAGTACATTTGCAATAATTATCAAACTTCAGGAGAGAAATCCTCTCTCTCTGAAGAAGGGACCCCTCTGAAGGAGGGGCCCTCTCCCCTTCTTCAGTGCCTAGGTTTTGACAAAGCAATATAGCTGATTCAGAATGTGGATGATATTATTGTAACTCCTTGCAAAGAATATTCAAGATGCCTAGCACTGACATTTTGCACAAATTGAAATCAGAAAAGTTGGACAGCAAGTGGCCATAGAAAGAAAAGATTTATAGGATATTTAGGAAAAAAAAAGTGAAAACCATTAGAAGCACATGAAACCTGATAATTGCATG
This sequence comes from Cygnus atratus, assembly GCF_013377495.2. Taxonomy (NCBI): domain Eukaryota; kingdom Metazoa; phylum Chordata; class Aves; order Anseriformes; family Anatidae; genus Cygnus; species Cygnus atratus. The sequence goes on along the minus strand of NC_066364.1, from coordinate 91,459,541 downwards.
GTCTGGAAAGAGAGATGGATATTACTCAGACCTGGAGGTCAGTTTCCAACTGATAAGCTCTGGAAAACGGAAGAGATCAGTCTGATCTACTGCTGTACTTAGATGAAACTCAAATTCTGACAAACTTGGTTCAGTTGGCCACAAACAATTCCTTCTGGAGAGGCACAAAATGGGCTGGCAACCTGGCAGCACTCTGGGCTCTCTCATCAGAAGTATTCATTTTCTGCACTACTTGAGAAAAATAGAGCATTTCATTTCAAAAAATCGATGATGAAAATACTGTACTAAACAGATGTAAAAGGCCATTCATAACTCATGTGATTTGGTCTTGTCTAGGTTTAATATTTGTAGTGGTTAATATTTGTGGAAGATATGCCACCTCTTTCTAGAGTCTTAGAGATTGTGTTTAAGTAGTAACTGTGATCTCTGTAAATATCACCACCACTGATGGGGATACCAAGACATGGACAGTCTAAGTAACTCACCCAGTTTCCTATAGAACTGACAGAAATAGAACATTTTAAATTCAGACTACAGGAATCTGACTTCCAGTGTCTACTTTGCTTGTTCAGTTAGCGAAGCTAGTTATTTCACAAGACTAAGGCAAAACAATGATAAAGAAGCCAACATGAATCTTACCATTGCATCTATTTTACAATAGAAGAACTGAGAAGGAAACTTTGACATCAGTATGAGGAGTGTCACAGATAACAGCAAAAAAGATAACTGGATGCAGCACGTTTGTTCAAGGTTAAAGCTTCAACAGCTGATCAACATTTAACTCTCTCCTACTAACTATCTAAAGTGGCAGACATACATAGATATCTTTTATTAGAGTGACTGTAAAATTTTTCTAGCTATGTCATCTGGTTGAATAAAGGGCTTTTTCTTGTAAATTCTACTTCCTTAAATGATTAGTTTAATATCTTTGATAAATTATTACATTTAATGTTTTTATCAGTGACATAGACAATGGGATCGAGTGCATTCTCAGCAAGTTTCCAGATGACACCAATCTGAGTAGGGCAGTCAATACAACAGAAAGAAGGGATGCCATCCAAAGGGACCTGGACAAGCTAGGTAAGTGCGCCCACGTGAACCTAATGAGGTTCAACGAGTCCAAGTGCAAGGTGCTGCACCTGGGTCAGGGCAATCCCAGACATGAGCACAGACTGGGGGGAGAACTCACTGAGAGCAGACCTGCAGAGAAGGACTTGGGGATTCTGGTGGACTAAAAGCTTGACATGAGCCAGCAGTGCATGCTTGCAGCCCAGGAGGCCACCTGCATCCTGGGCTGCATCAGCAGAGGAATGGCCTGCAGGTGGAGGGAGGTGATTGTCCCCCTCTACTCTGCCCTTGTGAGGCCCCCCTTGGAGTGCTGCATCCAGGTCTGGGGCCCCCAGGACAAGAAGGACATGGGGCTGCTACAGCAGGTCCAGAGGAGGGCCACAAAGTTGTTCAAGGGGGCTGGAGCACCTTTCCTATGAACTAAAACTGAGGGAGCTGGGTATGTTCAGCTTGGAGAAGAGAAGGCTCTGGGGTGACCTCATTGCGACCTTTCAATATTTAGAGGGGTCTTATAAAAAAGATAGAGAGAGACATTTTGCTCAGGCAGATAATGACAGAACAAGGGGAATGGTTTTAAACTAAAAGAGGGGAGATTTAGATTAGAGGTTAGGAGAAAGTTCTTCACTCAGAGGGTGGTGAGGCACTGGAACAGGTTGTCCAGAAAAGCTGTGGAAGCCCCATCCTTGGAGGTGTTCAAAACCAGGTTGGATGGGGTTTTGGGTACCTGGTCTAGTAGGTGGCATCCCTGCCCATGGCAGAGGGGTTGGAACTAGGTGATCTTTAAGATCCCTTCCAACCCAAGACATTCTATGGCCAACACTACAATAGCATTACTACTGCCAGAATTAGCATAAAAAGAAAGAACACATCAGTCTGTATGGATTTGTTTTTAAGCGTGGTTATCTAAAAGGCAGTTGCAGTATAGACCTATTTCATTCATGCTTCAGACAGTTGCAGAAATAGTTGGTGCTATCAAATGAAAAGCTTAACACCACATGGACTGCAAAACAAGCAAAAAGTCTTATCTTAAATTTAACTTAATTGGCCATGCAAATTCCTTTTATTCCTGTTAAAATAACATTGTGTATTTTATAACCATGTGGTATAAGAAGTTTATTAGAATAAAAGAAAATTTTGAGTGTTTCTAAGCCAGAAAGAACAGTTATATCAACATCTTATTCAAAATCACTGGTACCAAGGCACAGCCAAACATAATATGCACTAAGCAATAAAATCCTGCTTTGCTCTGGTGAGTACAAAACCAGGTGCCTGCTTTTTTATTTAAATCTCAATCATTTTGGAAGGTAACTCCCATTCTTTCATTTGTCTCCATCATTAATTTTGAAATGCAAACTGCTCCAGCTGTATGTGCATACACTCAGTTACACGTACAAATGTGTAAAAAAGTGTGTTGACAGCTCAATTCTGCAGAAGGAAACAGCCTCTTGCAGAATTGGACATTGTGTTCAAGCTTGATTGGGTCAGACAGGCTATATTTCTTTCAGACACCCTCTCTCCCCCATTAGAAGGGTCAATGATGGGCTTTCCTTAGCTGGGTAGGACATCCCACTCTTGAAGAAGCGATGGGAGCTCATTAAGGCAGTCTATTGCCTTTTTACTATGAGCAACAGCAGCAGCAGATGACAGTTAATAAGGAAACCAACACTGTGAGTCTCAGTAAAGAGTGGGATGGACACAAGACAGATGAGACAGAAGAGTATAATCATTATAATCTCAGGTTATGACAAGCCTCAGTTGTCACTGTGCCAACTCTGCCACAGAGGTGAGGCTAGCAAAAGGGTCTGCCACAGCTCTCTTATTCCCTGGGACTTCCTGAAGGGCTACTTTGAAAGCCTTTCTAAAAAAGCTCTTCAGAGAAAGTAGCAGCAACGGAACAGAAAGATTTGTCCTGGAAATGTAGGGCATTTAGCATTACTAGAGAGCAGACTCTCTGCACAGCTGAGGATAGCAGTCATGGGATATTTGTTTCCCACTTTCCTTCCCCTCCCCGCTACTCAAAGCCTGGCTAGTGTGGAGTTACTACTGAGCTTCTGTACTAAGACCAGTAAGTAACTGTGTCTGTGGTACTACTGCTCACCATGTTGTTCCAGAGACCCACAGACAAGAAAGTATAATCTTCTTCCAGTTTTTCCACTTCTGTCTTTGACGTGGTGACGAAGTCATCCCTGTCCTGAAAGAGAAAGCATTTAGACCGTGAAAAAATGCTTTGTGTGAAGAGATGAGACATTCAGCCACATAAGTTCTCTTTTCACAAAGTAACTTTTTATATCTACAAGAATCATAATCTCTGGTATTCCCATTAAGCCATTTGTTGCGGATCTCAGTTCCTGGTGGCGTGTCAAGACAGAACACATGCTGTTCTTATAAGCAATTGCTGTACCTATCACCATAAGGCAGCAATGAAGGGACAGCAGTATCCAAGAGCAGACTCTGCACAGCTGAGGATAGCAGTCGCGAGATGTTTCTTTCCTACTTTCTTCCTTCCCCTCCCTCCCTGCTTCTCAAAGCCTAGATAGTGCGGAGTTGCTACTAAGTGTCTGTACCAAGTGCAGTAAGCCACAGTGTCAGCAGAAGACCACCACTGGAGCAACAACAAAACACAATCACAATAGTGACATACAGGACATCAGGGAAACTTGCAGATGTGATCATATGAACAATTCAGAATAAACAACGCTTCCTCTAGCTAACACTTACAGGGGTTAAAAAAGGGGAAGCATGAAGAGTTTGTCTTAAGAGGTCATGTTTATTTTTAAATGAAAGGGACTGAAGAGTTTGGAAAATCCACATGGTAGCCTGCTGGTCAGGTGGCTTGCTATTACAAATCAGGGGAAACAAAGAAGGTAACTATGACATAAGATGGCATTGAAGGCAATAACAGAGCAATTTACTAAGAGAAAAAGTCATGTCATGAAAGGTAAGTCTGCCATTTGTACGTGGACCAATCAACAAAACAAGTCTGCCACAAAATGACCCAACAGCAAAGGAAGATTTTGCAACATAGCAGACCCCAGACTTCCCGGAAGACAAGTTTCCTTCTTACAGTCCACTCTGTTCTTATACTGAGCTGAGGGGAGAAACAGCATTAAAACACATTCAAGGAGTTGTTACAATGCCTAGGAACTGGACCGTGATTCACCACCAACATAATATACAAAGAGCCACCAAGTGTTTTATGTTGGATTTTGATACCTTGCTGAGTAAGCCATTATCTAGGAAGTCATATCTTCCTCTCTCCTTTGCCAGGTCTCAGACAACCTTAACCTTTGAGCTCTCGTTTAAAACCACCTGTGGTGAAGGATGTCTGACATTCCAGGCAACCCTATCAATATATATTTGCCATTGGCTATACTAGATACAAATTCTGGACAAAATTCATTTTCAGGATCCCAGACTGCATTAATCTCAGTGTATTTGCAGGGAGGTAATTCTACTTTCCAGTACTGTTTATGAATCTTTTATCTCTTTGTTGTTGTTTTCCCCTACCCATTTTTTAAATACTTCTTGTTATCCTCTTTTGGCTTTGTTTCCAAACACACGCAAGCATAATCAGGGGTGAATGAGCAAAGATGACTGCAAGGATAGAGAAAAACTAGCAGCATTGTCAGTTTCTGGACACTTGTTATCTAATCTACAGATGTTCCGTGAGTTGATTTCTTCAGGAACATAACATTCAAAAAACACAGGATCTCTGAATGATGCTGCTTGAACTGAGCTCCAATGTCAGTACCTCAATGTCTGATGCCAAGATGTGTCCTGTATACCTGACTATGCTTGTCTTCTGGCATTATACATCCTAGATAGGAAAAAGCCAGCTGAATATTGCACTCAGTGTCACCAGACACAATCCAGAAAGAATGGAGCAGCTTGCATTTACTCACCAGTCTGAGCAACAGATTCGTTTCTTGGAAAGAAGGCTGAAGAACAACAGTGAAGTCATCTTTTTGATCATACCTTGCAGACTCTAGCAGCTTTCCCCAAGTATCCTGAATAGACAACCATATAATCAGATGAGTATTATTATGTAAAGAGTGTAATATATGTGCAATTCATTGGAGCTTAAAGTGAACTAAGATTATCTCCATCCCTAATAAACCACAAGAATCAAATTCTGTAATCCAGAACAAAGACAGTAATTTAATGAAATCTTCTTATGCAATAGTTAGAAACTCCTTGTGGCTACAGGAGCGCTACCCTGAATTACTATCATTTTTCTTTGAAAGAGTAGCATGCTTAGCAAGGAAATAAAATTTCATGCTTATTTGCCTCCCCGCCGTTTTTAAAGGAATTCCAGCACAACTATTGTTGTCTTACAGGAAGTTTCCATCTAAGTCACGTGGCACCAACAACCAAGTTACAGGACAAGATAAACCATTCCTCTAATGGTTATAACAACTCCTAGGTTCCCAAGAACTACAGAGTCATTGGAAACTGGAAGAGACACTAAGGTCACTCAGGTATACAGAGAACTCATCTCCATTGTTCCTGGTGACCCCAAGAAATGCGGTCAGGATTGTTGCAGACATGGTAAATAGACAGTTTCTCAACTTCCTCGCTGCTGTTTCTTCCTTAACTCCTCACTTCAGCTTAATCCAGAAAATGAACAGAGATGTCTAGCAATACAAGCACCAAGCAATACAGAATATTCCATACCTGATAGGACCACCTCAGTATGTTATCATCTAGCGCGGAGTGTTCATGTACACAATTGCACTGATTCCCAACAGGATTGCTGCAGAGAAGAATGAATAGCAAAGACATTATAAACTTTAGATAAATAGATAAACAAGACAGCACAGACTCTGAAGCCACTGACAAGCATGTATTGAAGATTAAATTATTGCATACACTGACAAAGCTATACGGAGTTGTATTTTTTTTTTAAATGTATATAATCAGTGGTATCTATTTCCATGTCCAGAGCTTTGTACTACTGCTACGCTCAAAAGCCTATTCAGTTGACAAATATGCCAGACTGGGATTAGTACAGGGTATTGCAAGCCACCAGCATGCTCAGGCTTAAAATAGGTGCCGCACTGATTTTCAAATACTTTCCCCTCCATAATCACATATGAAAATTGCACACACTCAAAATACTTTCCAGAAGAATTTTTGCCTTAGTGTTTGTCAACAAGACCTCCATCTAGAAACGTGGATGGAAGCTCAGTGCTTCAAAAGCTTATGCTAAAGGGTGGCTAGACATTACAAAGCAGCTGGCCAATCTCAGCAAAATTTCTGACCTACAGGGTGAGATCTGCATATTGAGTATTTCTGCAGTTGACAGGGTAACTCAGACCCTCTCCCAAGGCAGAAGACAGGAACAACACAAGATACTTTTGAGATCAGCCTGGTTCCAACAAAGGTATATTAAACTGAAAATGCCTGGATAAATGAGAATTTGAGAAACCTTTAGTGGGGCTTGCAGGTGTAAACAGTAAGCACCTGTCAAGATCGGGCACTCTCTCCTTTTCACAAAACTCTAGCTAAACCTGTAAAATAGCGGTATTTCTGTTAAAATGCTTTTATTAGTGCTGGTGAGTGGGGAAAAAAAAGTGAATTCAGGACATGCATCTTACCAAAGCCTAACAGGCAGGAACACAGAGCGCCATCTAAGAACCTCATACAATACATGAAAAGAGTTTTATGCCTAAAAGTGGGGTTCATCCACTAATTCTGGTGTGGACAACACTTGTAGCTAGTGAGAAGCTAATAAAGGAAGTAAGTTTAAATCCCACTTATGTTCCAAATATCAGTGCCTGAAGTTAGATACTGACATGGGATTGAAAACATCAGGCACTATTCTCTTCTTAGACACTGAAGTTTCCTCTTTTGCTATGGACTCTTATTTTTCTTTGAAAGCACAGTCCAAAGATGAGGAATTGCTAACCAAATGCTGAGACCCTTATCTGGGAGAGGATCTGGGTCTGAGGCTGAGATGAGGCCAAGGGTTTTATACTTAAGCACAAAGCATACAAACTGATAGAACTGTTCAACCAGATAAACACAGCTTCAAGACGCCATTGATAAGAAAGCTTGCTAGAATTCTCCATGCAATCATTTTTGACAAGGAAAGCTTCTTCTCTGCTTATGCTTGTTGTTATGCATGTGGTTATGCAGCAGCCAGACCTCTTGCTTGACTGATGGAACATCTCCCAAGCCATATATTTGCAAAACTTGTAAAGCACTTCAGAATTACTATATTAGTACATATGGTGTCTTATGCCACGAGCACAAGAAAAAAAAATTACTGTGGAGTAAAATGGAGTGTAATCTCATCAGCTGTAAACTACTCTATCATAACTGTCCATGTGCACACTCCTACTCCCTACTAAATTGGGACTTAAGCTACTCGCACTTTTTTTTTTACAAGGTGCTGAGAGAAGGAGACGGATGAAAGCATCTATGCAAGCAGTTACCATAGAAGAATGGGCAAGTTGGATGTTCCATCCAACCATACCCTAAGCCCAAGCAGTAGCTCTCACATTGCCAAACAATGTTTTAATACCCATTATTCCTTTTGTGAATATTGTGAACATTGATACCTAGAAACTTAATCATTTAAAGAGCCTTCAGAGTTTCTTTTTCACGTTTCAAGGAGTGGATGGACTGTACGGTCTTGTTACCATAATGACTGTATTGTGTCTGGCTGGGATGGAGTTAACTTTCTTAACAGCAGCCAATATGGCATTGTGTTTTGGATTTGTGGCTAAAATACTGTTGATAACACACCAATGCCTTGGCCATTGTTGAACAGTGCTTGCAGTGTTGAAGCTTTCTCTTTTTCCCCACTGTCCCACCCAGTGAATGGGCTGGGGTTGGACAAGAGAGGGGACATAGCCAGGACAAGCAACAAGCTGGCCAAAGGGATATTCCACATGGTATAGCATCATGCTCAGAAATAAAACCTGAGGTAGAGGAGAAGAGGGGCAATTTGGCTTCCAAGGTCACTGTTGATTGGAGACTGGCTGGACATTGGTCCACTCATGGGAAGTGGGGAGTTACTACCTTTGAGTCATTTATCTCCCCCACCCCCTATCCCCCTTTCTTTCATCTATTAAACTGTCTTATCTCAACCCACATCTTCTTGGTTTCATTATTCCTATTCTCTCCCCTGTCCCATTGGGGTGTGGTAAAGGGAAGTGATAGAGGGGCTGTGTGGGTGCTTGGCTACTGCCCAGGGTCAACCCACCATCACCACAGTATGTTATTGAAATGTGCTACCCAAGCTGCTGAGTTAAAGCACCTACTCCTCCTGGTAAATCTATGCCTGCAGAAACAAAGTGGAGATCTAAAAACCTTTGACATACTTTGGTGTTAAGGGCCGAAAGTTATTCAGAATACTCTACCTGATAGGTATAAAGCTAATATATATACAAAGCTATGTGTTTGAACAGTAGTAGGAAACAGTATTGAAAATTTAAAGGAACCACTGTTACCTTGCATTATTGGGATCTTGGCAAGCAAGAAAGGAAGTTGTGAGCTCAGTGGAATCTACCAGATTTACAAAGGCTTTGGGAACCTGCAGTTATAAAGTAAAAATTACTCACATTAATACTAGCAATTGGAGATTAGCAAATAGCAATAACAGTAAATTACAACCTCTACAACATCATTCGTGTTACCTCTGGGCTTGGATTCTACCTTCATAAAAATCAGTGATCACAGTCTTCGCCAGTTCCTTCCTGAACCCTACTCCTATGCCTGCCATCTAGAATAATGTTAATCATCATTTGTGAAATACTTGTGACCATGACTTCTTGACTGAGACCCAAAAATTAATTCTACATAAACTACATGGCCACCAGCCAACTAAATTGAACTCAGATAAGCTAGGAAATATCATTCTTGTGGCAATGTACCAATGTAAAGCCTGAGGATAAAACATTCTGTGTAATAGCACAAGCACTCGTGCATCCTGCCTCACCTCTCCCCCTAGGAGAAAGCAGCTGTCCATTTACATAATGATATTTCACTTTCACAAGTGCACATATACAGATTCTGGAAATAATATGGGAGGGAATCTGAAGCAAATGCATGGGTGAAACTCCACCCATACATACTATTTGTTGGAGTCAGCCTGAGAGGAATGAGTGGTTGTGGCCTAATGCAATGAAACTGGAGCAGGTTTAGAAGATCCTTCAGGCCTTCAATATGGCAACACAAAATTCTTGGAAGATGCTGTTGAACTATTTCAGATAAACAGTTGATATTCTGCTTTAGTAGTGAAACATCCTCATCTAGCTCATTAGTAGACTAAGACTCAGTGCAGAGCATTTCTCAGAAACCTTCCTAAAGTAGATACATCCCAGCTCAGTCAGCTAGAAAACCTTTAGAAACACTGAGGTCTTAAAATTGACGAATAATGAGAGAAAAAATACATTATATATATATATATATATATATATATATATATATTTAAATGTGTGTTTTCCCATTTCACACAAGTCACCACCATCTATTTAGCAGCCTGTACACTGCCTAGGTAGCTCCATGCATCCAGCAATTAGATGTATTTTCATAAATACCACTGTTGAAAAAGGAACAACTTTCAGACCTAGACTGACGTCCTCTGTTATTAATGCAAATAACTTAAAAACAGACTGAGTAGTACATCAGCTTGTGTAACAAAGGATGGACAGGTAACTGCTTAGCTTTCTGCTTGTATGCATCAGATTTTTAAAGCATAAATTTTATGCTATATTTTATAAATATATAAAAATATACTTTAAGTGCTTATTGCCAATAAATACAACCAGAAGACTGAAGCTGATGAGATGCGTGTTCTAAGTCACTTGAACACTGGTACAAGCCACAGTATAGCAAGGGAGACTGGAAGAAAAAAAAAAACAAAGGATTCAGATTATTAAAAATTGATGAATAAATCTTACTTCTTTATATAAGAAGTCCAAGACCTCTTGAAGTTTTTCCAGGTTTTCCAACATGCAGTACTCCTGTAAGTGAGATGAAAAACACCATCAAAACCAGTAGGAGAACTATTCTACTACGTCATCTCAGACTTGAGATTACAAATCATGTACACATTTATAAATACAAAACACATTGTGCACCAGCAGCTTACATTACTGAATAGTGAATTTCCAACCTCCTAGAACCAGCTACTGCTTTGGTTCACTATGGCAAAGGGTAGAGCTTGGAAAAGTGATTTTATCACCTGCCTTGACTGCTAAACTACCCCAAGAAAAGATTACCGGTTGTGTGAAAGCACAGGAAGAGCATGGGTTTTCAGCACTAAAGAAAACTGTGATCAATTTCCAGTCATTTTGGAAGTTCATCATCTAGGAGAAAAAATAAAATAAAATAAAAAAATTGAAATGAACATGATGGTAAGAGCCCTATTTGTCATTTTCCTTTCTCATGTAAGATTTGCTGTAGCTTTAAACCAGCAAGCCCAAACAGTAGCCCACTGCCTATAACCCTGGATACTTCAATCCCTTCCATCTGACTCAACAGCTTGCCCTAGAGAAAGCCGCAAATGGATGGTTAGGAAGCAAATGCTGCCATTAAAGCTGAATGCATACCTCTAAAAATCTCAGGATAAAGCCAGAAATCACTGTGGCCATTGGAGGGTTCATTGGAAATTGGCATGCACAACTCAGCACAAAGCCTGATGCTATTTCTTTCTATCACTGATGCAGCTTGATGACAGAGTTAACATTCCTTAACTGCTGAGATCGGGTCATACTAGTGGGATGTAGAGTGGAGCAAAAATCTAAGAACCACAGCCCTGTCCATCTGTGGTAAGTCCATTAGGCAACACTCTCCAGTCACAAAGGAAATTGCTTAGAAGCCTTCAGTTCCACAAAAAACTTATGCTAAATCCATTCACGTACAGTCTGGTGTGCTGCCTTTACAGGAAACAGGCAACAGCAGAATCACTTTGGCAGTTACATTTGCCAGTTATATCAAGGTTTTTTTTACAAAATAACGTGCCTGGGGGTTAAGAACAGAAGAAAAAACGAGTGCATCAAACTCCAGGATGGGATTTTCAAAGTACTCAACCATGAGTGATAATTCAGCTCTCACCAGCATCAACCACTGGCATCAGCCAAAGCGTATCGAGAGCTTTACTGGCATTTTAAAAAATACAATCCTGAGAGGCCAGCAGGCAGTAACAAATTTCCAGAATTCTAATTGTGGGTTGGCTTCTCAGAAACACCAACACAATTACTGAATCTAGTTAGCAGAGGCCTTTCATTCTTAACCAATGCAAAACAAAAATTCTGGCTTCCATACCAACCTCTTCAGCCACTCTGACAAACATAAACCAGGTGGGATACTTTTAGGAACAAAACTCCATACCTTAAAAGGTACAGGATTGATTCTATTTACATCAGAGAGACCAAAGTCTATTAACCTCAAGAAACAGCATTTTCTATTTTGAAGAGACATTTAAGTGGTGTTTAAGGTATTTCATCACACTTCCCCCTTTTCCAGCTTGGATACCAAGCTCTCTGAACTGTTCTGTGCTTTAAGCAAACCTGATTCTCTTTCATGAGCTTCACTACTTCTACAGCTTGATCCAGGAGGTCTCTGAAAAACACGAAGAAAGAGAAGCTGTCAGGGCATCAGGAAGGGTAAAGCTTTAGCTGATTTTTGTCATAAAGTCAAACAACATTTGAAACCTCAGGTTTTCATCTTTTCTCTCCTAAATATATAAAGATAGACACTTGTCTGAGCTAGACAGAGAGCTTGGGGTGATTAGCTCATGTTCAGACATCTCACTTTCAGGTGCGCACTTAGAGAGATGAAGACAGTAAACACAGATTGGCAGGCACACTCTAATTCTATTTGAGCTCAGACATTTGTTTTGCAGCTATAAAGAAGGAGCCCTGATGTCAAGTCAAATTTTCCAGACCTGAAAGCGCATCGGGGCTTCATTCCTTCTGTTTCTGAGAGGTGACAACTGACCCTCCATGGCAGCGTCTGTCCCTGGGGAGCCTTGTGCAGCCTCAGCTGGTACTGAGCACATTCTATGTCCCATGAGGTGCTCCATTATCAAACACATCCATCCTCCACCTTTCTAGGTATGAGTGAACTGCCCAATCAGAAACCCCTCACACTTACCTGGCTTGACCCTCTGATGCCAGTCCCGTTGTGTCAGGCAGAAGAGACTGGTGCAGGACCGAGGGATTAAAACTGCTAATGAGAGCTGAAGGACATGTATGGGTTAGGCTGTTTCTAGATACATAGAACTGCTACTCTGGAATTTCGCTATGAACATAGCTGAGCTAGACCAGAACATGTAAGACCTGGAGATCTCCTGGCAGGCATGAAGGACACCTGAGATGCTCTGCAGCTGTTCCCGGTGGTGGCTGCTCCTAAAAACTGGAGGTCTGATGTCTGAGTTTTCCTCCACACTCAGGTCAGAAACATCCACCCCCCACCTCTCATGTCAGCCACAAGAAGTGTTGGCAGATTTAAATACAAGTGGCTGTGGAAATGAAGCTACTGAAAAGGGCCATGCAGAGACAGCTCCTGAAGCACTGAGGAGTTGCCAGTTTTTAATCCACTTTTCCAGCTAGTAGAATGAAGACACTGGAATTAAGACACTGGAAGGTTTGGAGGGAAGACCCCGGAGCTATCCACTACTCAACTCAGCATTTCAGTGAACCTGAAGGTTTTACCTGCAACACCTGTCAAGCAAGTCAAGGCTACCTTCACAACCAGCTCATGGTTGAATACATGTATGTGGTGTATCAAGGGCAGCCCTAATGTAAATTCTGAGCATGTGGCAGCAGAAGGAGCACTGGACAGGCAAATCCACACAAGATCACACTTGGCTAGCGTGGGCAGCAAGCACAGTGAAGACATGCCAGCAGGGACTGGGGCTACCCAGATGGCCTGTTCAAAGCCTGCACAGATAGCCCAGCCCGTGCTGCACTCATGCTCCCCATGTGTGCCTTCCCTCAGGCTCCCCTTACACCCTTATGGCATGCTTGTGCTGAACCCCTGCTGCAGCCTAACAAAGCCCTTGACCTGAAGCCAGCTTGACATTTAGTTAATTTGCTTGATTTTGTGTGATAGCAAGACACACCTGCTAAAGTTTCCACGCTCACGTCAAGGAGGCTCTTTCCTGTGCTATAGAAAGGGAAGAGAAAACAGGAAGCCGTTATTCCATTTCTCAAAGAAAAGTTACATTTCAGTAGAGCCCCAATCTCTTACTACTTAAGCTACAGCTCAGATTGCATATTCACAGCAGTTGTTGAAATTAAGAATGGGGCCTTTCCCTCCCTAGAACCATCATGTCATCAGCTACTGCTGAGGAAGAACACAGTCTTGGATCTCATTCTTTTCCCTCTCCACGCTCTGCAGGTTGCAATTTTTGTGCTTATGCATATACACAAGCAATGCTAGGACCTCTCTGTGTGCACACATAAGTGGACACACATGTTCATGCAACCATTTAAAATTATTAGTCTTTTAAAGTTTGTCTTTGCAGGGCCAAATCCTCATCTGGAATGCCTCAAAAGAGCTACACAGATTTGCATCTATGAGGTTTAACTATGTGATTCTTCCCACCAACTTAGATCTGCTAAAAGGGCAAGAAAGAAGAAAGTGATGTAGAACTTGTCCACAAACATTGGGAATCATTCAAGCAGAGGACAGGGTATTGGCACTCCTGGGTTCATTCTTTGCTTTCATAAATCTCTGCTTTCTGGTCTCTAACTAGTGAATGATATTTACTACACAGGATTAATCATGGAGTAACAAGTCTTAATCAAGGTTATTGCAACCTTAAGATAGTTGCATACCTTGGATAAAAAAAAAAACAACACACATTCTAAGTACAAAGAATTTCTGTTAACTAAGGATGGGGAAGGATCCAGTGGCTCAAAATCTTTTATATTTAAATGGGCTTTCTCCTTTCTAGATAACAACAATAAGAATTGCTTGTACCTAATTCCCACCTCGTGATATTTTATAAACTAGGATCATGACAGAAGTCGATGCTAGCAATTCATGGTTACCTTTGGAGTAAGTCTTCATGATGAATACTGGGTCCTGGTGTCTGCAAAAAAGCAGGCAATAAGAATACCACTAAGCATAGGGTAAATTAGTTCTACACACACTGTTCCCCTACTGTACACCTCTTTTCTAAGTAGTAGTTTTCTACATATTCTTCTTCATTATGCTGCAGTTTGCAACAGATTTAAATTATTTTCCAGAGCTGTCATTTGCAGCACTTCCTTATTACAGTGTGTTCTCATAGTCTGGTAATTTTTTTCTTGGGTACTGCTTTCATTAATGAAATTATTACATATGGCTTAAAATAAAATTTGAGTGGCTGAACTCAAATTCAGTCAAATGAAATGTTGTTCTAAACCATATTGAATTTCTCTAATCTATTTCTTTTCAACAAGGGACGTGACCTGAAGTCATTTAGATAATTTACATGGATGGCACTCTGCCAGTGTGGTGTCTGTTGAAAAAAAACAACACCTTAACAGAGGAACTCCACTAATTTCAAATAGTCTAGGAGTAGACAATGGCATGTTTGCTCTAAGAAAGCAGATATTCATTAGAAGATCATTTATACATTTTTCTATGGCACCACTCACAGGCAATAAAGACATCAGCACAAAAAAGACCTGGCCTGAAGGACCACGCCTCCAGTCTGAGAGTGAAGCAACTTTCGATTTAAGACAAAACTTTTTCTTCCGAAGACAGAAGTACTTGCAGGGAGTCCAGGAATGCTGGTTTTTTGTTTGTATGTTTGTTTTGAAAGCCCTTAAACCAAGGAAAAGTATGATATCTGAAGGAATACCATTTCAAACTTGAAGGTTGTTTTGTGACAAAGTAGAATCTCCCCTATTTCTTGGGATTTGTAGCCCCCACAATGGCTCCTAGTTTTTGCCCACTATATACATTTCTATACTTCCTCAAAGCTTGAGAACTGTGGTTAAACACTTTTAATTGGGCCTCAAATCTATTTCAGATATTTACTTCCAACTGTTAAGTAAAAATTATCCAAATCTAACTGTATCAGAACAGGTAGATCTTCACTCAGTGATTTATACATCAGAAGTATACTTTATGATTCATCTAGAGCTTCTGACAGGAATCCAGTCTCTACAGGATGGAAACACTTAAATGGGATGGAAAATCTACTACATTTGTTGATGATTTGTCCTAATGGTGATCAACAATACTGTATTTTTTTCCAGTTAGAGTTTTCCCAAATGCTTCTTCCAGTTATTCGATCTGTTCCGCTCATTGTTAGGAAAATCCAAGCATGGTAATCAAGTACCGTGGCTCTCTGCAAGAGCACTGTGATCAAATTTCCTCCTGCATGAAGTCAGATGGCTATTTTTGTACTCACAGTATACTGCAGCACTGAACAGCAGGTATTTCCAGTCATCTTTTTTTTTTTTAATGACAGAAACCTTTGATGCTCGTGGAAAGTTTCATGCCCTAACTGGGACCCCAAATTACAGCATCAGCTCAATTCATCGTCACCTCATCACAGAGTCAGAAAGGAGGAAATGGGTCAGGTTCAGCACACTTAATGCATGTACTTACTCTTTGCAAATTTCCTATTGCAGTGACTGCTGTAATGTCAGCTGGCCTCAGAGCATGAACTGCAGAAAAGTCAAAGACCAGGTTAGAAAAGAACAGTAATTTTGAAAGAAAGTTACATTCACCAGCATATTAAAATATGGCAAAACTTATTAAAATGATGCTGTAAGAAGCCTACGTTAATCTTTTTGACTGGCAGTTCTAAGACAGCCAGAAAGAGAAACCTTACTCAGGTACTCAGTAAATACTTCAGATGCACTGAAATGTTCAGCCATCAAGCAAGAAGAAACCACAAAACACAGTGCTGAATGATTAAGTAATACCAGCATCCTCAATTAGCATCTGAAGAAACTTAAGTACTGTTATGAACACACACACAAAAAAAAACAAAAAAAAACAACAACTAAGGATTTCACACAGCTCACCACTACTTCAGTCACATCCCACACACATAAAGCCCTTCAAAACAGCTGAATTCCTTCCCCCCACAGCCACTCTAAAATAATTGGCGGGAGGGAAAGCCTCTACAAGGATAATATTAGACACAAACCTGAAGATGAAGGAGTCTCAGGTGGCATCACATGCTCACATGAAAGCTGGAAGTTTCTTAGAGCCTTTGACACAAAGAAATAAAATATGGTTGATTACTTATTTCCAACAAGGAAACTGGTAAAAGGAGGGGATATAGAAGCTCCATTCTCACACAGTACCAAGCTCTTACTGATGTAACTGTGATTTAAAAGAACAGTTGCACCCCTGCTAGAAATACATGAAAATATAGACTTGGACTTTTCAAATCCACTCTTCCAAAACTCTACGCTTTTTGCTCAGCTTTCTTACCAATTCCCACATAGCAAGCAATGAAATATGCTGAACATAATCTGTTACGTTCATTGTTGTGAACCATGAGTGCTTAATCTGGAAGAGATCACAAAAACAGCTTGCATGCATCTCCACGCACCACAAGGTACACAACGTACACAACAAAAAGCCACAGCTCTGGTATGCAACAGGAAAGGTGAAATGAACCAAGAGCATCGCCCATATTCTGGGTCTCTGGCAACTGGCACAATTCCCATGTGATCACAGAAAGTACTAAAGAGGGAAATAATGAAATAAAAAAAGACTTGTATTTAGGGCAAGGATGTGAGTGACGTGAATAAACTCAGCATGAGAGAGAGCTGACTATCACTAGGAACAATAATTTAACGCCCTCCTGCATCCTGACAGTAGTTATGATCCACCTCTAGTACCTCAAAAAAAGATGAAAGACAACGATCTTCCGTTTCTAAAAGAGCAACAGAGCATCTAGGAACAAGCACTAACCACAGCCAACCTACGTACAGGATGTGCAACCTAATAACAAACGTTGCTCAGAGAAACTTTTATTTCCTGATTAGGTACTGTAGTCTTGAAAGTGCAGTACCACATTGCTGAGTCATTCGCTATGCACTTATTCTTTACAAAATTAAACAGTTTAGTGCACTGAGCTCTTCTGACGGCCTCAGAGGCAGCATCAGCCAGAGAGGTGACAGATACTGAAAAAAGGGAAGAAAAAAAAAAATAAAGCTGTTCTCATACTTTACCTTTAGTTTCCCTTGTTCTTCCAGGAGATGAGCTGTCTGTCCTTTAAAATGGTAAAAATAAAAAATTAAAAGAATAATGAATTGCACAAATTTTTAATCTTAGAAAAAGCCTTCAGAAAACATAATAAACCTAAAAACACACAATCCTGAGAGCTGTAACCTTTCTCCTCTGCCCTACTTTCCAAAGGTGAGGCGCACCCCAACAACCCAGTATATTTTCTTTTTTTGCTGCACTAGAATAAGCTTTTAGTTGTTACAATCAGATGACATTTGTTGAAATTAGTGGGAAATTAGTGATGAAATACCATGAAGTCATATACACAGTTGATGGACCTCATCCTCCAGAGGCACTAAAAACCCTTCAGCGTTCCTGTTTTCTAACCACTCTCCTCTTCAGCTCAGTTCATACGCTGCTGTTCTCCTGCATTATAATGGAACTTAATTTTGTTTCTCAAAGAAAGCAACCTATCTTCATTTTTTTTTGTAAAGTACAACATAGCTAGGATAGCTAATGAACATTTAATTCCCATCAAGAAAAAGGAGATTTTGCAAACAGCTACCAATGCACATGAGCCAACCCCCAATTTTTATGCATTGAAAGTGCAGCCTAGTCTTGCTCTGTACAAACTTAGGGTCATTTGAGCACGTGTAAGCTGAAACTCCTTTAAAAAGGAACAATTCACATTAATCAACATCTTCCACATCCAGAGAGCAACATAGCACTGTTGTGAGTTTGCCATAGTGATACAGAAACAGCGGCAATTTCTTTTCTTCCTAGAGAGTGTTGACAGATGAAATAGTCTGTGGAGCCAAAAGTCAGACCTGTAGGTATTTCAGTAAACATTATCCTCTTTTCTTTAGTATACACTTGGATTTGTATGCACAGATTTTGGTTTACCCTAAAATTCTTCACAAAGGTAGCCATGGGTCTGGATCCTCAGCTGAACTTCGCAGCATGCTCACAGCTGTCCCTGCATGCCACACCAAAGCCATTGGGGTCCAGCCAAGACCTGCTGTTCCTAGAATAATTCTCCTTTAGCATTCAGAAGCCAACCTGGGAACATTTAGTCCTGCTGCATGCTTTCTTTCCACATCAAAAAGTAAATGGAGAGTCAGCTCAGGCCAGCAGGTGAGACACACCTGGGTTAGGACAGCTGGCAGCACAAGCACTGCAGGGAGGAAATGTGCCTGGCATGGGCAGGGGGCTCTGGGGTACCCTAACCCTCCCAAGATTGGTACTGGCACTCGCAATGGTCAGCAGGGTAGCAGAAAGCCACCGCTGCTCTCCATGACCGCCTCAGCCCATCCCTCAAGCCACACTGCCCATTTTCAGTAAACGTCACCAACGTCCATGCATTATTTTTCCACTTGAGTTTCAGCCATGAGCTATTCATAAACTCCAGTTGGTTTTACGGTGTTTGGTAGAAAGTTGAAACAATTGCTGCCTGACTGCTGAGTAACATTTTATTTAAAATGTGTTTGCTTAATCCATGCTTTTAGATGACATTTTACTCAGGACGATAACCAGGACCCCAGCTCGTTTGAGATACTACAGGCACATGCAATGAGGGGACTCATCTTCATCATGCAAACCCGTTGTAGAAATTCAGTATTCTTGAGATTTTCTAAAACACTAATTTCAACCGTATTTGAGAACAGATCCACAGGTTACATTTGGGAAGAAAGAGGGTCCAATCCCAGATTCCAGGATTATGGGGGGGGGGGGGGGGGTGAGGGGGGAAGTCTCAATATTTGAAAAACTTCAGAATAACCATTCTGGGATGCTGCCTCTGACAACAGCCAAACTCAGGTGCTTAGGGAAAACAGCACAGAAAAAACAGTCCGGGGTGATATACCATGGAAATATAACCACCTGTGCTTCTGGGTCTCCTTGAGCAAGCAATTACTTAATGCTGAAGAACTCCTGAGAGACCTTTCTTCCATGAATTTGCTATTTGTTTTTTGACTCATTCATATTTATGGCTTCCCCACAAGTCCCATGGCAAAGGTGCTTCATATTTAATTATTCTGAAAAAAATACCTTCTCACTGGCTAATAATTTGATCAGGCTTCTTGATGTTGTTCTTCCATGCTTCCACAAAATTCACCATTTTGCACACGCATGTATGTCGTTATTATCATATGCCTATCCATCTTTATTCCAGACTAAAGAGTCAGCCTATTTATCTCCTCTCATGTGGAAGTTGTTTCATAAGTCTGAATACTCTTCACCTTTATTCTCCTCCTATGTTTTTTCATATGATTTTTAACGTGAAAAGGCTAGACAGTCCTCACAAGGTGAGTGAACTGGACTTACACACAGCATTAGAAATGTGTTTTTTGTTCTGCTCTCTCCCTAATTCCTAAAATTGTCTCCTTAACTGTTACTAAAACTGAGTTGATGTCTTCAGACAGCTACATACTGTGAAGCAGTATCTAATTTAGAGTTCACCACTGTGCATAGCTAGAAAAAGTTCTGCCCACCATATGTATTCCCTTTAAGTTTTCAGTTTGAGCATCCTGAGCAGTTTTGCATCAGCAAGCTAACACATCTTATCTAATACCCAAATATGCTGAAAGCACGTCCCAGCACAGGTGACGCTGGGACTCTGCAGGTTGTCTCCCCCCTTTTCCCAGTTTGAAAATTCACAGTCCGATTCTTTATTCCACAGCTTTTAACACGGGTATCTGAAGTTCTTGGTCAAAAGATTTTTGGAAATCCAACAACCCCTCAGATGACCGATCCATGGGCACATACCCATTGTCATGGACTTTCTGTACCAATTCCACAGGGAAGCTTCCCCGTTATATCACATTTATCCCGAGTTAGTTCATTCTGTCCCTCTACTCTGGTGTCACCTGTTTGCCTAGTACAGGAGCCAGCCTCACTGCTTTTGTACCACTACCACTGCAGGTTCTCAAATCCTCCTAAAACAGAGCTCATTTTAAAAGCTGGTTTCACATTTGCCATTTTCCATTCCTGACACCAATGCCAACTGAAGAATTAGTTTGCACAACAGTTAAACACACGGACACAGTTAACACATTTGTTTGGTTCACTCTCTTGGGCGAATATCATCTAATCCTGGCAGGTTTTTTGCTATTCATTATCAATTTGTTCACAGATTTGACAGTTTCCCTAGCTTATCCCCTCCACAGAAAGGTTCTTAGTGCAAGGCCTTTTTAAACTCTTGTGTAGATGACACCAAAGGGAAAAAAAATAGCCTCTCTCTTGGGCTTCAGCTTTTATTTATTTATTTATTTTTGTATCTATCAGCACTACAGACCCCGTTTCAGATGTATTTAAAAGAAAATTTATTATTTTGTTATTGCTTTAGCAGTGATTCCTCATTTTCCCATAGATTCATTTTTGGCTTGTCTGATCATATTTTAACTTACCAGAGCACACATTCTTCAGTTTTCTTTGTTTGCTTTGGATCTATGCTTTCCATAGGATTTTTTTTTTTTACCCCTGCTGCTTCCAATATTATAGTTACTCCCTTACTCTACCATTTAAATTCTAGTTTGTATTTCCAATTTTCTCCATCTCTCCACTCCACCCCCCAAAAAAGTATGTTTCTGACAATTTTTCCAAAACCTGGATAAAAGTTCCATTCTTTCTTCCCTTGCTCTTATAGTTAATCTGTTTCAGATAATTATTCTTACAGGCTGCTATCAATCAACATTTTTCCTGAATTGTTTTCACAGGAAATCCAGTCTCCATGCATCTTTTTCACTAAGTTAAAAAGCCAAAGCGCGATCATCTCTTCGGTTTGTGTTAAGAACGAAAGCCTCCTAACAGTTAATTATTTATCAGAGCACCTTACAGTCCTATTCATCATTACCTTCTTACAGGCAGAGAGATGAAGCAAAGAGCTAATAAGGCCAAGACATGCGCAGCATTTTTAGTCCTAGAGCACCTACAAAATTCAGTGTCTGGTACTACGTGTGGAATTCACAGACCCACTACAGAAAACAAAGCTCATCCACCCCCCACAGCATCACGACCCCTCACTTTTTTTCCCCCCTATATCAATTTGCTCAGACCATACAGAAAGTCTGTGGAAAAGCAGAAATCTGAATAACGATGCCCTAAGTGTCAGGACATTGCCTAACCCATTCAAACAATCTTCTACCACTGAAAAGAAAATTATCATAGATATGAATTTGGAGAAAACTTTTGTCTCTTTCTTGAATTTCTGCACCATTTTGGGGCAGAGCTCACCATTAACTAATTATTTGATTATGTTTTTCTCATGAGAAGACTTTAGTACCTGCCTAACATGCAATTGTTTCCCAGAACAGTGGAAACCAAGGCATGTATCTTTATCTAAAATGATCAGACATACCACAAATTACATGCAAGATCACAGTTTTACTTTCATACATTCTTCACCCTGATTGAAGACTTGTGCTATACACCCACCTTGCAACAACTAAAAATATAAGTTCCTAAATACCGCGTAACTAGAATTTTCAAAGAACCTTTCAATTCTTACCTTCTAAGGAAAGCAACCAAAGGAAAAACAGGCCTAACAGTAGTTTCATGATAAGTGCCTCTATGAACAGGTAACTTGGAGCGCTGTTGGTTAGCGTTTACGGCTGCTAGGAAAGAAATTCCCTTCTTTTTCCTCTTTTATATTCTACCAGGTTGATAACTCAGCAGCCATAAAATTTATTAGCCTCCTTTACCTTTGGAAAGCAAAACAACGATAACATTCGAATTTCTTATTTCAAGGAGCTGTGCAACCTTAGTTTATAAATATCCCCATCCATGGGTCAAAGGAGTAAAGTGGCACAGCTTCTCCCACTTCTCCACTAGGCACTCCAGCCCAGCATTTTGCTCATCCTTTCTGTCTACGAGACATCAGCTACATGATTTAGCAGAGAAGACTGCAGCTGGGAGCAGCAGTAGCTTTCAGGTTGCTGCCAGTGATAAACCACGTGACTAGCAGGTGTATTTTATTGCCAGTGCAATGAATGAGCACTTAAAGACTTGCATAGTTTGCATATAGCAGACACGTTGCCCTCATTCTACTTTAAAACACTTTA
The DNA here is from genome assembly GCF_013377495.2 of Cygnus atratus. NCBI lineage: Eukaryota > Metazoa > Chordata > Aves > Anseriformes > Anatidae > Cygnus > Cygnus atratus. The sequence goes on along the minus strand of NC_066364.1, from coordinate 91,437,276 downwards.
ACAGCTTGTTAGTGTCACACAGTGCAAACCATGCGAACTCTCTCATGGGATATAACGAGACCTAGTGTCCTATTAAGACTTCTGCCTGTGTTCAGAGAGAACCAGTCTCTTTGCAGGGGAGCTCTCAGCAAATATCAGCACTAAGGTCACACAGGTCAACTTCCAGCAGAGTCAAGGCTCTTTCCTGCAGTGCACAACACAGTAACTTATTAGTCTGTCTCTACTGAACGTGGAAGGAGGCTCAGTTTCTTAGGCTACAGGGTAGTTGAGGCCTACATAGCAGAACACATCCACCCAAAGTTGCGTTCTTCCTCTTCTCTCCTTTTGATCTTTCCTTGCCTTCAAACAGCCTCATGCTGCGCCTCTCTTCCACTAGATCCAGAACCACCATGTCCTTCTGAAAGCTGATTTATCTCACTGAAACTCCAAAAACCTAAGTTTGAGTCCCAGAGCAGCGTGAAGAACAGAGACGCCACAGAAGAGCATGGGATTGTCACGATCTGAGCAAGGAGAGCAAGTCCTGCAACCAGCACAGCTCTACCTTGCGCTGTGAAACCCTGCCCTGAAGTGAGATAATGTAAATATATCCCTCAAGAAGTGGCTGAGCCCAAACACTTCATCAGGGATGTATCACCTCTCCTGGCACCTGAACCCATAGAGTTCCTGACAGTGGGAGAATAAGAAGAAAGGTACGGAGGGAAGTAATGCAAAGCCAGTACGGTGCCATCAGTGCTGGCAGCAGGCACGTTAGTGAAGACTTCTGCCTATATCCCATGGGATGAAGCAGTAGTTCTCCTTCTGGCAAGTTTTCCTTCATTGTGGCATTACTCATAGGTATCTGCCAAGACAAAGCACTGGTGACAAGCAGTATAGCTCACTCTGCCCTCATTATGTCAGAGAATGTTCAACAAACAGAATTTCACACTGAGCTGACCACAAACTAGTAAGGTCCTAAGGCCCAGGCTGATCAGACTCATACACTAGTTTTCCCGATTTGAACAAGCACCATGACCTAACAGCTAAAGTGCCAGTTCAGGGCATACCATGCCTACAGCGCACCACAGGCACTCCAGCAGTGCAGAGGAATTTTGTATATACACAAGTCAGTACCAAACAAGACAGCAGGACCACATCAATGTTTAGATTTGGGCAGTCAACCCAGGCATCAAGTATTTGAGCATGCATGCAGTATGCCCAAGTCTGCAAAACCCTGGCTACAACACCATCACAGCAGCCTGGTCACTTCTGCAGATTCAAAGAACACGCACAAGTGACTGCTAGACTGCAACATTACACTCCCAAGCAAGACTCTGCTATTCCTTCAATTGCAGCATTCAGAGCTAACCTCTGAAGAGCAGCCTGTTGTCCTAACACAAAGCACTGGGGTGTCCTCTGGTCTCTTCTGAGCTTCCTGACACCCAGCTGAACCTCCTGCAGAGATAATAGGAGAATGTTTAAGAAGGGCAACTGCTTCAGTAAACAGCTTAAAATGCTTAAACAAACCACTGACACCCCTGATATCTCAGGCAAGATAGCTCATCCTTCAAATGGCTTTTTATGGCTTTATGACTGAAATTTGATATTAATGGAGGAAATGCATTGGACATAGACCTTGCACCCACTTCACTTTGCAAAAAATGGGAAAGTAAAATTTATTTTGAACATTAACAGCTATTATGGAGAATAACATATAAGTAGGAATCTGCACAGATAGGAGAAAATTTCCTCCACCCCCCAGTCTCTAACCTCATCCCAGCACAAACATACCATAGGCTTCACCAGTACAAACAGCTGCTCACCTCCAAAATAACAGCATACTCAATTCTGAGAAAGAGGAGCTTGTTCCACTTCAGGGTCTCACAACAAGAAACATAGTTTGACGCCCTAGCTCCTTTGACCAAGAGTAAGGTAACGAAAAACTAGAAGCTTACACACTGTCAGAATAACACAGGGGCCAGCAGCTCCCCAAGCTAGATTGAAATGGAGCTCCTGGGGCCATTGGCAGGGTTGGTGAGGCCCCAGGTGAGGCTGGTCAAGGCCATCACAGCCTGTGAGTCAGTATGGCACTGTGCAGATGGGAGTTATCTCTAGTGGTCTTTGTCATTAAGTACAAGGATTTGTGGCTGTTTCATTCCTCAGCAGAAACTTCTCATTAAGTCTGAGAAACAGCCTCCTTAATGAACTGGAAGTGTTTAAAATTTTAGAGAGAAAGCCTCTTCTTCACTGTACACCAAGCAAAAGAAGTAAGGTAGCATTAATTCATACATTTGCCATAAACCACAGCTCCAAGAATAAGAATTAAGTCTTTAGACTCTGTGACATGCTCCAGAAGGGAAATATCACTAACTGCAAGGCTTGTAAGTCTTCTGTAAACACTTCTTCCTACCACCCAAGCATCAAAATAGCTCCTAGATTGAATAGCAAATAGCAGGTGGCAGCAAAGATCAAAGAAGCTGGGAAAAGAGAGAAGAGAGAATTTTCTCGCAGACAGAGAAGGTGTCAGAGATGAGCTGAAGCTTCTGCATCACTGCAAGGACAAAACTATATCTCACAGAAGGTGTGGAGAGCTGCAGCCCATGAGCCAACCCCCAGCTGACAGCATTTAGGAATACCCCAGGGAACTGCAGCCACATAGCTAATTACTTAATGGTCTACACAGAACGTCTTCTGCCTTGCCTAAAGCACCTCCTGCTGCTGCTTGGGTGGGACAGGCAGCTGGATAGACTTTGTACCTGATCTTGACTGTGTTGTGTCAGTCTTCTTGTCATCAGCCCTGGATGAGAAAGTTGATGACACAACTGCATGGAAGAGCTTTGTATGGAACACGGTAGTTAGGAGCAAATTTGTGCCTCTGTATTTTCTCCAGCAAATGTACCTGTTTCACATATCTAGGCCCAAGAGAGTATAACGCTACAAAACCAAAAGTCAGGCCACTACTACAGCTCTAAAGTGAGCAACACCCAAACGTATATTCAAATACGTGCTCTCAAACATGTTAGTCAGAATTCCTGGCCCCTTGTTATGTTTTTAGGTAGGTTATAATACCTAAGAGCTTCACCCCTCATACCTAGTATGGGAGCTATAGGTGGGAAAGTCAATGGATTTCTCTACCTTGCCTTTAAGTTTTGCTTTATCTGCTCACTCAAATGGAGCTTTCTCCTGCATTCCTTTTCCTCATGCGGAATATTGAAAACCAGAAACCTTGACATTCTATTTATGTCCTCACCTATAGGACCAGTGTTTTAAAATACAGAATCTGTGGCTGCACCTTTAAAGAAAAACCAACAATATAGCACTCAACCACTCATAATTAAAGCCCAAATGATTGCCATCGCACACACAACCTTTTACTGTATGTTAGGGAAATAGTTCTTAGCTGCTAATAGGCAGAGGCCATATATCAGAGGATAATGTAATCACACACACAGAACTATGATATTACACCAGCACAGCAGAGGACCTGTTATTGAAATATACAGCAAACTGATTCTCCATTTTATTTGAAGATTCAGCCTGTCTGTGACTTGTGAATGCTTCAGCTAATCCTACTGCCTAGCCAAGGCTTTAGATCTTGAATTTTTTATTCAGGAAGCATATCCTTGCATTGTTCCATCCATCACACCCCGATCTGCAATGGGTAGACCATTAGAGCAGTGTGGAACAGCTATGAATAAATTATATACCACAGTCAGACACATTACGTTTCCTCATGATGTGCCCTTGCCTTGTCTTGCTGCACTCCACGTTGCTGGTAAATTCAGTGCATGCCGCGGACCTAAACAGGAGATCTGCCACTACAGGAGAAGCCAGGAGTGCAGCAGAGGATCAGGGCATGAAGGGAGGCCAAGGGCAGGCAGAGACATCAGCCCCAGGGCAGGAACCCCGCAGCAGCAGGCCGGAGCGCTGCCCAGTTTAAAGGAGGCTGCTACCACCTGCTGGAGAGAGTGCAAATAGCGGAGAAGAAGAAACCAAAAGTTTATTTGGTCATTCCGGGCAGGAGCTGGAATACACCTCTCCGCATGTGGTGAGGCTACAGAAAGTGGACAAAATGCCTTCTCATATTTGGCTCTCCCCTTAAAACACAAGTTTCTGGAGCTGCTGGCAAGGAGGCTCTTAGGTGTTTCTATCATGGCTTTCAGAGAGGGATACCTGTAAAAACAAGTGCAAACACAAAGCCTCAAATACGCTTCTGAATGTGAATTTGTCCAAGCTGAGCACATGACTGGAGCACTGGACTCTTCACTTGGATATTTGGGATTGGCAGAGCTGCTATAGAGACTTGAACTGTGGCAATAAATAAGTATCAGTGAGATCACTGCTGAAGTTATGTCCATGTTTTGGATAAGCTATGAAGCAGCAGCCGCCTGCAAACACCCAGCAGTAGGTCAAGGCAGCAGCATTACAATGAAACCTCAGGCCCAAAAAGTGAATGAAACTCAAAATTTAACCCTTATGCCTGCAGGGGGGCACGACCTCCCGCAGTGAGTGTGACTGGCAAGGGCGCAAGCCCTTTAGCTGCTGGCATGGAAGGAAAGCCCAAAGCACATCTCCATCAGCTGTGCCTGGCTCTGCCATGAGGCTGGTCCCACCCCAGCCTCCCTCTGCAGATTGCAGAGCTGGCACAGGTCCCCTGTGCCCCCATCACCGGTCACAAAAAAACTGGTGTACCCTTCTGCCAAAAGCTGGAGCTGGAGCTGCTCTTCACTGCCTTTTCTAGCAGCTTCTGGGCCTTTAATTTTATTATTAAAAATTAATAATATGACTGGAAACTAAAATTCAGATCTGGGAAGAGTGACACAGCAGCCAGTTTCAGGTGTGCCTGGCACTTGAAAGAAGAACATGTATGAAGTGCTACTCTCTTCCCATCTTAGCTGTGAGTCTGCAAAGGCTGTCACAGTGTCAATGGGGAAAGAAAGGGCCAGGGGCTGCACCCAGCAGGGTGAAGTGAGCTCTGCTCCCCTCTTCTGCATGGGGAGCTGCCAGTGATCCCCACCCAGCTCAGGGAGAGCTTCTGGAGCCTGTCCACACCTACACTGACACAGCAGAGCTCCCATCCTTGGACATGCACACCGTGTTGGGTCTGCTTCTTTGGCTGTGCACATAAGAATATACCCTGAGGGGGCTTTCAGGGTGAGTGGGCTGCAGATCATGCCACCGGTGAAATCCCCCCAGCTCCACAGAAGCGAGGAACCCCAGTGCTGGGTACAGGGGTGTCACTCAGCTCGTCACTGGCTTTCTGCTGGTCAGCTGAGGCCTAGCTATGGCCGAGGGTGCCAAACAGCACAACTCAAGATCTTGAGATCCTCTGCAAAAGACTCTTTGCTCACATTACTGCAGCACGAGGATTAGTTTAAGTCTCTGGGCTGCAAGAAGACCAGATACTTCCCATGGCCTCATCTTCAGCTGGCCCCTCTGTTATCAGATCAGGAGATAATGCTGGTTTCTGAAGAGCCCTGTTTACAGCCCCAGCCCTGGAGAGTCAGCCGGTGCTAGCACAGCCGTGAGACAGCAGCGCTGGCAGGAAGGCAGATAGCAAAGGAAGCAGTCTGTCCGCCTCCGATAGGCGCAGTGATGGCGTTTTACAGCAGGGACAAGAAAATGTAGATTCTCTTCCTGTGAGTCTTGGGGCGAGACTATTAAGTCTCAGATCCAAAGTACCCAATTCTCAAAAACTTGCATGGAAATCACACACCTAAATAAATACCTCTGTGAATTTAAGCCCAGGTCTCAAAATGCTGTGATTCTCTTTGAAATAGAAACACTAGCGTTCCCTTTTTCCCATTCTTTTCCATTAGGTTATAAAATTCCTCAAGCAGTTCCAGCATTATACTGTTTGTATTCACACCACAAAAGGGCTCTTTTTTTTTTTTTTTTTTTTTTCCAGCCAGAGCTGTGACTGCAGCAACAGTGTGGGAAGCTCCTGACTCTCCTGTGCTCTCTTAAGCTCTTTCCACAAGAAGGTACCATGCACAGGCTCTGCAGGGTCAGCCTGTATAGGTCCCACCGCATCACAGGCTGGCTAAGTCCACCTACCCACACTCTAAAAATCCTCTGTTAACCTCACTCACCTGTAGAAATCTGTTTCTCAGCTTGCCTCTACAGGTCAGAAAACATATCCCTTTGACCTCCATGAGGCAGTCCCAGCTGTGCTATATTCCTTTTGCATTATTAATGCCTGTGTTGCCCTTGAAATAGAGAAGACTACCAAGTGGTAACATAGATGGTGAGTTGGGGAAGGGGGGTAAGGCTGCTTTTCCTCACAAGCAATGAGGCCTTTTAACCCTTCTTACTGCAGTTGCTCCAAACACAGACCATTGAACTTCAAGTTCCTGGCAAGTGATCATTTTTTGTCCGGGTCCAGCAGAGGCACCTGGAGCTAGGAGCATAAGGCTCAGCATGCTCCCTTGACGTACTTTAAACACCACAAGTTGTGGCAAACGCGTCCTCCCACTGTAGTATTCACCATCTACACAGTGCTCTGAGATGCTCTCACCTGTTTTGTGGCTAAAAAAAGAGTCTAGCATGGCCTGTCCAGGTGCTCTGTGCCTTCTCGCTCGCCAGTTTTTTCACCTGGTGAGTGGAACCACATTTGGGCAAGCCTGGGCAGTAACAGATTCAGTGCCTGCAAAGAAGTGGATTAAAAGGCCTTTGAAACTAGGAGCAGCTACTTTCCTTAAGGACCATGCAAAGGCAAGCAGCAAAGGCCTTCGCCAACTGTGCAGAGATCCTTGCAGAAGTTAAATTTCCTTTTGCGAGATGAAGAAATCCCAGGTGAACAACAAGCAACCACCACCAAGTCAGTCTTACATCCAAAGTCACACAGCCCTCAGCGCTCCTGAAAGGGGAGCAGCTTCCCAGGCACAAAATAAATAGGAGGGGTGAGCATATAGAAACAAGAGATGCCAGGCAGGCACAGGAATATTTACAGTGCAGGTGGAAAGGCATATCAGTGCTCCGCCTGGGGAACGAGTCCCAGGGACGGCCCACTGGCGCCCATGGCCATCTGCATGGCGAGGGCAAGGCTTGCTTTTGCCTGCTGTAACTCTCACAGCTGCCACCAGAGGACACCAAATTCCTACAACATTTAGCTCCTGAGACCAACACGTTCCCGGCCCCTTTGGCTGGGAACGGGGAAAAACACTCCTATGGTTGTGGAGCAGCGGTTCCAGTCCTCAGGAGGAAAGCCCAGGCCAGGGGACCCTTGATGCGAGCTGGTGGTGTCCGCATGTGCAGCCACTGCTGTAGCTCTGCTCCTGCCCTTACAGCCAGAAACTGCCTTCAAGCTCGCGTATTTCCAGGGACTGCATGCTCTGAAGACCTGTAATAACAGAAAATATCACTGATTCAAACCACCGCTAGATGATCAGAGACCAACAGCCACTGCCAGCTGAACAGATGCTCTTATTCCATATTTTCATTGAAAGAACCTTCCAAAATTCACAGCTTTGCCAGGCTTCATCCTGACATTTCAGCTGCATATTGCAAGAATGCCATCAAGTGCTGGAGGCCTTTGTTTTTAAGACGGAAAGGCTGGGCTCTGGAACCAGCTATGGGTGCAGGCATGGGCCTGTGCATAGGATTTTCTGAACAATTAATCTGCACGTTATTATTTCAAGTGATCTCAATAAATTGCAAAAGCCACTCAGAATCAGCTGGATAAAATTCAATAAAAACACAGCAAAGTACTATGATCGGGAGGGAGAAATTAAATTCGCAAATGAATGACTTGGAATAATTGGCTAAGCAACAGTATTACGGCAAAGAATCTGGAGGAATTAGAGTGGATCATGTAATAAATATGAGTCAATGGTATTCTGCTATTGAAAAAAAAAATCCTACAAAACATTTGTTTGGGGATATGCTAATGGAGTGTCATAAGCATGTCATGGAAGGTCATTATTATGCTTTATCCCGAAGAATGCTCACCCGTGCTAAATGTTGTGCCAAATCTGGGGCACTGCACTTTCAGAAAGACAGAGTAGACCAGCCAGCCCAACAGGAAGCTTAACCCAGGAGGAAAGCTGGATTGACTGGGGGAGCATTTCCAAGAGGGGCGATGAGAAGAAGGACAGCCTCCCCAAACACAGGGGGCTGTTCTGGCATGCGGCAAATAATGCAGATCTCTTTTCCCTGGCAGCCCAGAAGACACACAGAGGGGTACTAGACCAGTGTGGGACAAAGACAAGACACCAAGCCCGGTGCTGGCTGGGGTTTCATCTCATCAGGCAACTCCATTTTTCTTACTTAAGAGGGAAGGCATGCAGGTGGGGGATGGGAGGGATCACGAGTTTTGATGTGACAACTGGTGACAACCTGGAAACTTGCTTTTAGGGGAGGAATGGTCCTTTTAACACAACAAAGCGGCACACCCAAGAGTGCATACACAGACCACACCTACTGGAGCCAGCTTCCACGGGGTTGTTTGTACAGCAAGCAAAGGAGAAAATAAAGATTGGAGATGCAACTTCCTTTTTGCCCATTTCTCCCCCAGGTCATCCTGACCTTATGAATAGTGTGGCAAGGCTGTACATGTATCACTGCTTTCTGCAGTTCCTGAGGACCTTCCCGGTCCTGCTAGTCTCACAGACTCCCTCCACTTAGACCTGGTTTCCGCCAAGCACCTCAACGAATTTGGGCACGTCCCCATTCAGTAAAGGTCTTAAGCGCATGCTTAAATTTAAGCATGAGCTTCAAACAAAGCATGTGTTTAGCAACCTCTGCAAACAAGGCCTTAACCTTAAAATACACACATAGATAAAACGATTTTTCACTCCAGCTAGATTCAAATGCTTTCCTCAGGCTCCTTGAAGTCGAGTGTACCACCTCTCTGACACTGAAATAGATGCCTTGCATAAGAAGACTCTTGCTTCCTCTCTGCTGTAACTCATCAGCTCTTCCCTGCTCCAGGGCACGTACCTCTAGGGACAGATGAGATCTATTCCTGTTAGTTACTATGCAGAGCTAGATCTCAGCAGCAGCGATAAAGGCCCTTGCACATCCTAGCTTGCTTGCTGATACTTCCCTTTTCTCTGGAATTCATACTCCTCGCCCGCCCTCGCTCCCTTCCCCCTTCCCCAGTTGCTCATACTTCTGGAAAGATGACTGAAGGCTAACTAATGAGTAAGACGCTGCTGCACGTCATCGCCTGTCTGCTGCAAGAAGGGGTGAACAAGTTCGTTTGTCCACAGGTTAAAGTGAGGTTGCCATCCAAACACAGAGCATGTAATTGGGAGACCAAGCAGTGGGAAACCTGCCCTCTCTTCTTTCTTGTCTGGAGCATTTAATTTCTCTTGTTTTCTTCATTGCGTACACCACTTTATGCCTGCACAGCATCTTTCAAGCAAGGATCTTAAAGGACTTCATAGACCTTAATTAAACCTCATAAATCCCTAATTGATAGATGAAAATTCTGAGTCACAAAAAGGTGAAGGGATGTGCTCAGGTGCAGCACTGAGTCAGTTGCAGAGCGTGGAGCAGGGCTGTGGTGCTCCCAACCCCGTACTCCGCATCCTCCCTGCTCGACAGACATTATGGATGACGAGGATCTGCTTGGAGGGCACATTCAGCAGCTGCCTGACACTGATCCCAAGGGCCAGTGATGAGGGACATGCATCAATTGCATTTGGCACTGCAGTGCCCCAAAACAGGCCAAGAGTGGAGGCAGGTGCAGACAACCCCAAGGGCCCAGCACCAGCAAAGGGGCGAGACACCAGTGGCAGCCTATGGTGTGGCCACCACTGAGGGTTCCTGATGAAAAATTTTCCCTGCCCTTGGCTGCTGCCCCATCTGCAGCCATGGAGCCCCAGTCAGCCCGCATCCTGCTGACCTCACCCCAAGGCCTATCTGTGGTCCAGGGCCTGGATGATGGCCATTTCCAAAGCCTGGAGCAGTAGGCCCAGTCCACCATGGACCTGCATCACCATGGTCACTTGGGGCACCCAGCCCACATGTCCCAGACAGCTTCTGGTCCTTTTTTGCCCTCGCTTCCCTGCCCAGCCTTTGTTTTTGAGTAGGTAGCGTGTAAACTGTGCAGGGCAGGGACCATCCCAGCTGGGCGTTTGCCTGGCACGGCCCTGGCCGGCCTCCTGCCACCTGCACTGGGCAAACAGCGTCAGGACGGCGCGGCCCAGCCCGCCTCGGTGCCGGTCCCTCTCGGTGGACGTTGTCACATACTGCTTTCCAATTATAGCCTTTCAGGCTGCGACGGCGGCATTTAATTGTCTGAGTTTTATAAACACTGCACGGCCTTGGCTGACGCCCGAGTTAATGATCCCCTGCAGAAGCGACTTTGGCCGGCCGGCTCCCAGCTGGGCCATCGCCACGCCTGCCAGAGAGGGCGAATTAAAAAAAGGAGAGGGTAAAAAAGCAGAAAGGTGACTTAAAAGATGATGCTGCATCTGAGGAAATGACACATGCCTCCCTCTTTTCTTCCAGCGATATGCAATGCTGCTGCTGACACCAAGGAGAGAGGGCTCAGCTCCACAAAGCCTGCAGCAGCAGCCCTCCTACCTGCCCAGTGAATGGTGCTTGTAGCAGGACAAGCAGCTCCACTCACCCTTCAAACTCATGTTTCTTTCCTTTACCTTTTTTCTCCTCCTAATATCAACAAAGGAAAAAAAAAAAAAAGAGACACAACAAAACCAACCCTCAAAAATGCAAACAGAATGAAGAACCCCACAAGAGTAAATAGACAAGGCTTTTATGTTAATACAAGAGTCACTGAGAGCATCAAAACAAAGGAAAAAAAAATCTCTGGGTGAAATTTACAAACTGATGTAAATCAGCCTGTTGAATTTCGGTGAAGAGCACTGATTTTCCCTGGCTGCACACACAGAGTGTATGTATGTCTGTGTGCTCCCTCCCCGGACTCCTTCACTAGAGCCTCCTGGCTTAGTGACACAAACTGCATTGGAAGGGGACCAGACGACACTTTGCTGTAATTTGTACATATGCACCACTAAAGCTCAGCATTTATATTTAAAAAAAATAATAATAATCGGGCGAACGCACAGCTGCAAGGCGGGCTGGGTAATTGTGCAATGCTGGGAACTCTTAGGTAGTTAATAATTATACTCAACCTTCGGTCTAGTTCCTAACAACACCCCTAGGCGTGTCGCTCTTACAGAATAAGGGCACACGCCCTGCTGTGTCTCCTTGCTTAACAGGAACACAAAGTACAGTAGTAGGAGGTGTTTCCTTGAACTCTGAACAATTGGACATTTAAGGATTAATTACTGTTAAGGAGCTTTGGACTGGCAAACACACTAACTCAGCTCTTGGCTGCGTCTCCCAGCCAAGTTCTCTCAGTCATCCTAATTAGACATTCTGATACCATCTTTAATTATATGATCTCACATACTATTTTTTTTTTCCCTTCTTCTATTATTTTTTGCACCAAACCCCTGTCCTGTGCAGCACGCTGGGCAGGGGAAAGCACCCTCCTGGCAGCACAGCAGCAGCCAGACCGTGCTCCATTTGGACCCAAGGCTCTGCTGAGAGCCACCCAGGGGCTTTCACAACAGGAGGAAAGCACCCAAGCTGCTGCGGGCAAGACGGGACCTATGCAGTATTTGTCAGTATTGACTGCAGCCCGCCTGGAAAAACGTCTGTGCTGCGCAGCACCCTGCGCCAGCCGCCGTGAGTGCGTGTGCATGCACATGTATATACACAGAGGCTCTCCCGTACACACCTTGATCTTGTTGAAACAACAGGAGGAGCAGAGTGCATGTTGTTAATGTTTTTCACCTCGGTAAACACCGCATCACTGGGGCGATGCTCCCGCGTCCCGACTTGCAGCGCCTGGTGGTGCTGGGGGCCAGGCGCCTGCCAAAAGCCGCTGGAGCTGCTCCACACGCAGGCTGGTCCTGCTGCTCTGCAGAGTCCTTCCTAGGAAGGAGCCTGGCCATGGCCAAGAGTCGCTGACTCGATGCTGCCTCGGCTTCTGCTGGCAGTCGTTTGCTGCCCACCCCTCGCGGCCCCCCTCCAGGGATGCAGAGGGAAGTTTTGGGTGGCGTGCTTTCAACTGAAACGCTGCTGCTGCTCGGCTGCGCTGGAAACTCAGCGCCCTGAGGTCAGCCGAGGTTCACTCAGCCGAGGAACTCCTTAAATGGCATAGTCTTGCTCAAAAGCCTGCTCTCTTTGTGGCGGTGAGCAGTGTGGGGACGGATGGGCCAGCACTCACTGAGACCCTTTTGTGAAGGCCGTACCCCCAGCCTCACATGGAGGTGGGGAAGGAGAGCAATGGCGCCGCCTCCCCTCGCCGCCCTGGCCTCCCTGCTTTCCCCAGGGCCAGCCCGCTCACTGGAAATGGCTCCAAGACCCACCCCTGCCTCTACCTGCCAGCAGAGCTGACTGGTCTCAGCAGCAAGGCACCCATGTATGCTTCTGGGGCTGGGGAGCCTGGCACATGCCCTAACAGGGGCTCAACCCGTCCTCCTGGAGGGTCTGGGCTAGCCCAAGTGCAGCCAAATGCTTCACCACCTCTTCCAAAACTGGGGGAGGAAAGGAAGACCTGCCTGTCCTGGGCCAGCAGCACTGCCCCACACAGGGAGGAGCCGTCTCCTCCCAGCTCCTTGGCGCTTCTCACTGATTCAGAGTCAACATAGTGGGGCCGAGATGGCGCCATTGATCCTGCTGGGCAGGCGGAACCGCTGCACGGGAGGGATTACTAATGGCTTCTTCCCCAATGGCACCAGGTCACAGGATTTGGCCCCTCGTATGGCCCTGTGGTGGAAATGGTTCTCCTCCCTCCCCACCACCAGGAACATGTCCATGGAGCAATGGTAGAAGCAGCACTGGGAAATTAAGAGTTGGTGTCAAGTGAAAAAAAAAAAAAAGAAAGAAAAACAAAACAAGGACAGTCACCACAGGTAGTTGACAGACCTACCCAGCCACAGCAGCCAACCATACTCTCAAAAGCCATTCCCTGGGAGGGTCCTGCCTCCAGCCCTCTAGGACAAGCAGGTCCATGTTGCCACAGACCTCCTACAGTCATGGTGTGTCTTGGGGTCTGTGGGTTGCCAAAACCCTTACTGCACAGCTCCTTCTGCTCTGTGCCCCCACTGCACAACCTCGATCCCTGCAGCAACCAGGGGAAAGCTTGGACAGGAGTGATGGCTGCTGCAGCAAACCTCTTACATCAGGGTGACAGGAGCAGAAAGGAGGAAGAGCACCGCTGCAGGGTGAGCGCTCATCCCAGCTGCAGGTGCCAACCGAAGAACACGCGCAGAGCCAAGGGAAGCACCTGAAGCCGATGTTTTGAAGGCGTCACTCTCCTTTCCTATTTCTTCCCTTTCACCACAGACAGTGTCACAGACAGATCTTCATTTCCTCAGCCGCCAGAAGTGCAGAAGGTAATTAGATACCAGTATGGCCTCAGAACATTGCTCAGAGTAGAGATTTAATCACAGTCCTCATGGCTCATAAACATTGAATTGGAGGCTAGAAAAGACAGCTAACATCTCCCATCACTCCCATGACCTGTAGCAGGCAGGGAGGAGCAGAGGATTGCAGCTAAGTTCTCATCAGCCCAGGACGAAGGCTACGGAGGCTGGCTCCTGCTGTGTGAGGCTCTGGCATTGCCCATGGCTGGTGCTCATGCCTCGCCCTAAGCCCTGGCTTTGAGAGGTCAGAGTAGGGCTGTGCTTTATGAACTTGGTAAATGTACCTTTCTGCCCATGTTAGAGCATCCAGCGCTTGAATAACCTGAGCTCCTCAAAGTGAAAACACTGACCTATTTCTTCCTTCTGCCCAAAACAAACATTGTCTCCTGCCGTGGATGCTCACATCAACAACCACCAGCAGCAGTGTGTGTGTCATCACTGGGAGACGCTGATGAATGCTGCTGAGTCTGGGAGCCCAGTTAGGGTTACAGAAAAAGGGGCGAGGGGACCAGAGGGAGTGTGCACGCTCAGCTGATGGAGTCTGCCTGATCCACGCACTCACCTAAGCTCACCGGCTGTAGACCCAAATTTACCTTTCCTGGAAACTTGAAAAACTTATTCCTGAGAGAGGAAAAAAAGTATGAGAGCCCACAAAAGGCAAATAGGCAATGGGTACTGGCACTGCCTATGAGCTTGCAGAGTTGTACAGTCATTTGTGGGATGCAGGCTGTAGATTACAGCCATGTAAGGCCTGTCTCCCTCTCTTCCCCCACACTAGTCTGTGGAACAGAGCATGCAAAATAAAAAGAGAAATCTGAGACTCACACTGTGGCATGCCGAACAGTTTACATTCTTGTCTGCCATGATATCCTCCTCCCAGCCTAGTTCTTATCTGTTTGACCTCACATAGCCAGCATCAGAAAAGCTGATATTTAGTACAGAGGAATTCTGTAGTTCAAATATGATAGCAGTGCAGAGGGGAACAGAAATATGCTTTCAATATAGTACTTCTGGACTACATAGAGTCAAAAGCAGAAACACAGAATGGTTGAGGATGGCAGACACCTCTGGAGATTGTCTAGTCCAGCCCTCTGCTGGAGCAGGGCCACCTACAGCAGGTTGCTCAGAGCCACGTCCACCTACGTTTTGAGTATCTCTGAGGACAGCGACTCCATGACCTTCCTGGGAGCCTTGACATTTCTTCTTTGAGGAAAGTCTTCCTGAGGTGTCTTGGATCTCACTGCACTAGAACACACATTAAAAACCTTCTTTTAAACCTCAGCCTTATGAGAGCATGCCAGCAGCTTCCACACAGGTTGATGATCTATCTCCTGATTTTGCTCCTGATGCTAACAGTGGCCAAACACTGCTGGATGGGGGCCTCTCGTGCCACAGGAGGCAGAGCAGAAAACACTGCACCGTTGCAATGGAACTCAAGAACTTGTTATGACGAAATGAAACTTCAGGAGGATCAGGTCACAGTCATCAGTAGGAGTAGGACCATAAGGTATTTTTTTTCCTTTTTCTTTTCTTTAAAAAGGAGTATCATTTGTTCCACTTCAGTGTATCTGATGCAATAACCATGTCACAGTTTTCCTCTGTCACATCCTTCCCACATGACAGTGGAAACATCACTTCAAACCAGCATTCTGGATGCTCTCCTTTCCCCCACACTCCCACTCCAGCTCCACTTGCCATTAAGCTTTCTTAGAGTTTAGCACAGACTTATTCTTTCCATTGGCTGCAGAATTTCTGCAGTGTTCCTGTAGCTGCTCATGCAGATTCTAAACCAAATGAAAGAGGATGGAAAAAGAATAAATAAAACCACCACGAAAAAACCTTCATGTGACACCTTGCTGTCTCTGGTATAATACATTCAGGTCTTCTGGGATTGTTTTTGCCACAAAAGATCTACCCCAGGTAGGGTCTCCCCTCCATCAAAGAGCAGCAGAAAGCACAAGGTTAACTACACTAGAGCTGTGGAAAGAAACTTTTGAATGTGCAAGAAGACCAGGCTGCCCTCACATGCTGCCCAGGGAGATGAACCACTTCTTGGAACTTCACTAAGAAATGTGACCATGAGAAAAAATCAGGGATGAGTCTAGTATGATGGGGAATGGACAGGTAAAAGAGAACCGGGAGCCTCTCTTAATTCACGTACTCCGTAAAAATGCCATCCGGCTATCAACTGATCACAACCCAGCTGTTGGCACAGATGGTTTTTGCATCCTTTCCTTGCCAAAGGAACAGGCAACCTCCCCTCCAGCACAACTCCGCTGGGGAGCAAACACTCTCCCCATGATAACAACCAGATCCCTCACTTGCACAACAAGATCTGAGCATGGCAGGGTGGGGGGAGGCGAGCCTGTTTAAGAAGGAGGGGGAATTCCCTGCATGAACTGGAGATCTAAACCAAGATGGGGATGTCGGGAAAAACACAATTTCCATGTCAATGTGGTAGAATTCAGCCTCCCACAGCTAGAAGACTGGTGGGAAGCAGTTTGCTCAGCTGTGTAATTTCATCTTTCAAAACCAAATGATGGTAACCGGTGCGGACATTCCAGCACCTGTGAGCTAATGGTGACAAAAGACAGTCACGACCAGCCGGTGCTGGAAGGAAATCAGGTGGGAGGCCCAGCCTTGCAACTAGCATTTGCAGTCAAACATCGTTAACCCCTTTCAAAGGGCGCTGCCAGCTTTCAGGAGTGCAGGGATCACTTTGGGGTGGCAGCAGGCAAGCAAGGACGTATCCTTCTGTTAGCCATTTTTTGGGAGGGGGCGGGAAAGGGGAGATGCTGCCAGAGGAGCTGGTTTTACAGACTTGGGGCTGGACGCCTCTGTGCACCAGTGTAATGGGAAAGCCCTTAGTGAGGCAGGAAACCCTTGAGACACTCCCCTTCAGGAAAGCTTGCGTGTAGTAGGAGATAAAATGGAGACTCCCCCATGCCCAAGGCTCTGTGGAGATAGACATTAAAAGATGGATCCTTCAGCATATTTCCTTATAATTGCCACCCCCCCCCCCCCCCCAAGAATAACTATTTTCCTTCAGCCCCACCAGGACAAGTGCATTTGGAAAAAGCCTCCCAAAGGCTCTCCCTCAGTGTGTCATCGTCAGCCCCATGGGGCACCCCAAAGCTGGCTCCAACTCTACAGCCTGCACCGACCCATGCCAGCTTCATGTCAGCTTTCCTACAACATGGATTCCTGACCACTGAGCTCACTTCACACAGGCGTGTGCACGTATTCCCCATTCTGGTGACTGATACCTTCAGCATTCCCCATGACTTCACAAGTATTTTCAAGCACGAGACACATAAGTCGCACCGACATCTCTCATCACCTTCCCCTATGGCACTGTGAGAACACAGGGGTTAAAAAAAAAAAGAGAGGGAGAGGACAGGGACAGGGACCAGCAGGAAACCAAAGTAGACATTACTGCTAAGGAAATCCATGAGTAACAAGCAGCTTGGCCTGAGGCCAGCTTGGCTAACCATGACTCACCTACCATCTCCTCCCCACCACTGTATTTTTACATCGTCCACTCCTAACCTGGCATGTCTGGGTTCCTTCCACTCCAGAGACTGCAGCTTTTCCCAGGAGAGCCAGGCAATTGCACATTAACTTCCTGCTCACTGCCAGTGAAGCAACCATGGTGTCCACCCCACCCCAAGCTTTCAGAGCTTTGAGTCCTTCTGGCTGAAGCAGTGGATAAAAAAAGTATAAATTAAAATAATAAGGTCACCTCAGCATGCATTTTCTAGTTCTATCCCTTTCTTTTTGAAGCAAAGATGAAAGGATTAATGCATTATTTGCCTTTTAGCCCAGGTGGTCTGTTCTGCTAGCCTCTGCCCCATTTACCATTGTTGCCACTAACAGCTGTCTGGATTGCAGCTGCTCTAATGAAAGAAGCCCTGAAATGTGCTACAGTCGGGCACCTGGCAATGCTGTACCCATTTGTTCATATTGAAGGAACATGCAAGCTTTTAATTGTTCATGGCAAAGGGAGCTTTTTAATGACTTCAATTAACAGAGAGAGAAGAACTCCAGTTAGCTCTTGCTATACAAAAGAGTGTCCACAATGTCATTAAAACAAGATTTACAAGTGTCATAACTCTCAGCAGCATAGTCAACAATACAGCCAATCATTACAACTGAGCACCAAAGGAGAGGGGGGGTGGGGGGGGGAACCATCACACCACCTAGGGACGGGAAAGAAAGAAAGGAGTATGGGGGAGGGAGTGCAGAGGAAAAAAGAAAAGTCATTTTTCTTTTCAATCTAAATTGATTTTATTCTACAAAATGCTACTCAGTTAAAATTGTAAAAGCAAAACCATTTTAATATGTTCTTTCTTTCATAGCAGCAAGCTTTCTCTAACAAGCTTTTTGTTTTAGTGCAAATACTGTAGGCCTGTATTACAGTAAAATAACAAGAACAGAGAAGAGACAACACCAGAGAGAACACCTCAGAGCTGAGATTCTCCAGGACTGCAAGAACGATACCAAGATCACAACGAGCAAAGAAGGGTCCCAATTCAGCAGTCACCTTTAAGAACCTCCTTGGCAGAAACTATTTCACTGCAGACAAAAAAAGAAAAACCATGAGCTAAAACTTTTGAGGAAAAAAAGATAATGGTGCCCCCAAACCTTCAATTATCCTCATGGTCAGATACTAATCGCTGAGGCTTGATTCCACCTCTAACACTCGCTTTGCAGCAGCGAAATGCTACTGATGTTTTCAATTTCCACAGGAAAGTGGAATCAGAATCAGGCCCTTTCTATATCTGAGGATCTTAAAGTAGACTTTAGTGACACTAGTAACTTATCGCTCTAATAAAGATGCACTATCCCGTATTGATGTTACTTTGAACTACACAGTATATCAAGATATATACAACATTTTATCCTCTCACTGAGCAAAAACAATTGGATACCTATTTTCTACACATTTTAATATGGTTTTAATATCAAGTAACCACAAACAAGAAAGTGGAATAACCCTTTAATCATACAGGATAAGAGGGGAACAATTAAGTAAAACAGGATGGGATTTTATTATTATCTTGTATTCTGAGATTTGTCCTCAACTCCACCTACTGTTCACAGAGGAATGATAATGCATCTTTAGAAACATATCTCTTTTTACATTTTATACAGACAACAAAACCCAGAATCTTTTATTTAAAGAATCGGAAAAAAAATATTATCCTAAAAAAAGAAGAAGATGGGAGTACTTTTAATGCTTTCTTTATTATATCCAAGTCTTGAACAGAAAAAAAAAAAAGATGTAAACATGATAAATAAATAAGAAACAAAAGTAGATTGTTCCCCCCACCTCTTAAAATGTTTGACTTGGCCTTCCTAATGAAAATGAACTTGTAAGTGTCAAAATAATAAGGTTTCTTACATTTCAGAAGTCTGTTTTAGAATGAGAAAAAAAAAATCAACAACAAAAAGCAAAAAAGCAACAACCGAACACCAGGAATGTGAGTTGGGAGGATGTTAAATTAATGGCGGGCAGATCTGCTGGAGCAGGCACAAAATGGCTGCCTGCCAATAAATAATAAGATACCAGGGAGGGGGGGGGGTGTCTTAGGTTTGTTTTTGTTTTTGTTTTTCATTTAGGATGAAGGCCAGGTGGATCCTACATACAGTAAGCAGCAAAATTAAAGGTTCAGAACTAAATAGATCATTTAAATAATAATTATAAAAACACAACAGAGAGCTACTGTCCCCAGCAGGTTGGTCCCAAATCCCGTCACACCACAAGCAGTTTGAGACTTACCCAGTCTCCACACCTACAAGAAAGGAATAGATGAAAGCAATGCCACAACCAGGGAGAGGGAAGGAACAACAAGGGCAAAACTGGAATGGCAAACATCACCTAGAAGCTGAATGTTTCCTTCAATGCGGCTGCTACTGCTCCTCCCAGTTGGGCATTGATTAACTTCAGGTGTTATTAGATGCTTCACTGGGCCAGTCACTAGGGGGTCAGCCTAACACCAGCTGAAATTCCCTGGGCCTTTTGCTATTGACTTCAACAACTTTTGGTTAGATGCTGGTTATAACAGCTCCCGCATCCCCAGAGCATGCAGAAGAATGTAGAGGCACATTTAGGAATTCCTGTACATTTAGGAATCGTCAGGTAAGGTACTCAAGGAAAATACTATTTCAGGGGTGGGGAAGATTCCCAAAAGCACACCAGCAAACCTGAAAAGAAGTATGCAGAGCCAGACCAAAACAGCAGGAGACTTCAAGCTGTACCTGTCTGCCAACAGCTAAACAAAGTTAAGGCTGATCCACAAAATACAGAAGGCAGGAGACCAGCGGTCCTAACACAGACATCCTCGAAGAGGCTTGAGGGAGAAAACGGGCAGGCACGAGGTGTTCAGGGCTCTTTCAGATAGCAAAGTGATTCCCCTTTCTCGGCTGTTTGAAATTGCTCCCATCAATCTCACAGGACAGGAAAGGGGATGCTCCTGTCCTACCTCTGAGAAGGTCAATGACAAGTCAACAGGCAGTGGGCAAGGGCCAGCAGCAGCTCCTTTTGGCAACAATTCAGTGAGCAGAAGTAAAGGTAGGAATCACAGCCTTCCTTGGGATGCATGCCTCTCCCAAAGGGATTAGGAGAGGGTATGGGTGAGTGGCAAGGCCCTTTATTTAAAACCTTCCTGTTTAGGATGAGAACTTTCTATCTGGGGAAAAAAAAAAAAAAAAGCTAAAGTAACTTGTAGAGACCAATCTGGGGCTATCACAGAGGACTGAACCAAACGTGAAAACAAACATCTCTGCTGGGATGGTGTTTGGAGGCTGGCAGATACGGGGCTTGCGTGCAGGGAAGGCCACGCCTAAGGATTTTTTCAGAAATGCAACTGGATTATGCCACCTGCCTACTTGTCAGAGCTAGATAAACCTTTTCCTTTCCAAGAAACTTGCCATCACACCTCTAAAAGTGCGCGTGTGCCCAGCAGACAGATACGCAGCCGACAAGATGGTCAACATACCTGAACTGCAAGCAGAAAGGGGACAAGCAATATATTAAAAGATATTTGTTACGAAGGATCAACAGTATTTTAGAAGATGTTTTCACTGTCCCCCTAGGAGTTAGGCTTACCTAGGTCTGAGGAGGCAGCTGACTTCCTAAAGCCCCTAGCAGGAACGCTCCTGACCTGCCAGCTGGCCTCAAAAGCATCTGTATCACTTTAGGATTCACCATTTGTCAGTGCTGCATTCTGCCCACAATGGGTGGAAATGACATGTAGAGACATTTTATTGAGCAGTCTTAGATTCTCAATGCAGACTGGCCCAAACAAGCACCTGGCAGAACGGAGACAATTAGAGAAACAGTGGTTTCACCTAAAGTGACATCATCTACATAAAACCCCATGAGAACTGGATCCTCTGTGCTAACTACTGAAATTTGAATGTCTACTTTATTTAAAAAAAAAAAAAAGAAAAAAAAAAGCTTTGATTATCATTTAAGGACAAACAGACTCCTGTATCAATTTTACTTATTAAGCTCAATTTGAAACCTCTAGCACTGGTATAGAGATGGAAATGTTTAAGCAACAAAGGAAAAGCCTGAATTACTGAATCAGTTTTACAAAGGAAAAAGATCGCTCATATCTTTCTATTTCTGGCAGCTCTGGCAAATACCTGGGTTTAAAATTAATAATAATTGGGAAAAAAAAAGAAAAAAAAGAAAAGAAAGTCTACCTTTACAGCCAAAGTAGTGTCACTTTGAAATGACTCAAGGAATAGGCATTGGCCAGGGTTTGAGGGAATCCAGCCCTGCTGAGCAAAGGTCTGGCTCCACAAGACTGAGCCCTATTAATTCCCAGCGGAGTTGGCAGGGACTGCAGCAGTTTAGCATCTCACAGCACTGGCCCTGTCATTGCATATTGCATTTCTCCAGGTCCAGCCTGACCAAGAAATACCCATGTTTCAGCCAATTAAAAAAAAAAAAAAAAAAAAAAAAAAAAAGAAAACAAGAAAAGCTCACATCAGAATAAATAGCTGCCACCACAGCTTCAACAGACTGGACTAAAGAGCTATCCTGTAAGCAGCTTAGCTGGCAAGCTGAGCAGTCCTCGTATGCACAAGGTCATGATTCATCAGTGCCTTGACATCGCCAGGGCCTGAGCTTGGCTCCAAGCAGGAATAGGTTATGCACGGGACTGCTCTCAGTAGCAAACATTAGCGCTAAGCCCAGAGGTGGCTGGAGAAGACAAGGACCCAAAGCTGAAGGAAGAGCCCCCTGATTGGCTTTGGATCTTCAGGCCAGTCAACCCCAACAAAACCAGATCAATTACATTTTAAAAACATAAAAAGAGGCCAATGACCGAGATGCAAATAATGGTAATTGATTTTCTTCCAGTGTCAATTTGTCAGTTGCACCAGATGTTACCAGAAGCTCTGGTTTCATTTGAGCAGGCCATCAGATCAGCTATGCCACTGCTGCCTGGTCAGGAGCTCCTTGAGGCCCGTGCTGGAGGCTGGACCCCTGCCTTCACCCCAGCTTCGGAAACTGAGGAGCTCTGAGCAAACACCACCTGCTGGTACCAATTGTGTGGATCCGTGCTGCCTTGTTTCCCAACAAGGAAAAGCTCAGCGAGGGCACAACCAGGTGGTTTCACCTCGTTATCCGCTGCCAGTCTCCTGGATTTATAGCACACGGTGCCACTTTTTTGGTAGCATGGTCTGCAAATATGGCCAAGGGGAGGAGAGGATTTTACTAACAGAAAGAGATCAGCATCTGAGTCAGGAGCCCTGACGGGGAGAAAGATGCAATGCTCTCTAGAGAGCAGGCAGCCCAGGAAAAGTAAACAATGAGTCCAGCAGCAGATTTGGTATCTACCAAGTTGGGGTTAAAACCCTGCCAAAGACACCGGTAAGTGCCAACCCAGCAGCTTTTCTGATGCTACTTTGGCCCTGAGATGCTAACTTGGTTTTTGAGGAGCCCAAGGGGACAGATATATCTACTTTTTAAGAAAAAAAGGCTTCCATGCGAGCCTCCTGCTCTCTCTGTTCACTGTGTCTCTGCCACAGGCCACAGTTATGAGCTCTGCCCTTGCCGCTGAGCCCTTGGGCTCCTCTTGGTCCCCCCACCAGCTCCTGGCCATGCCCCCTCCCGCCCGGGCAAAGTTTCCCACAGCCTGTCCCAAGAGGAAAGATCCTAACAAGCCTTTAGACTTCAAAGCAACTGGATGAAATGTCATGGGATCGACAACATTGGAAATGATAAGCAGAGAGAGAGAGAGAGGGAAAGAAGAACTTGTAAGGTCAACTAACCAGAATGATCTAAGCACAGAGCATAACCGATCAGATCAATTCACAAAGGAAAGGGACGACTAGCAACTGTCTGCAGCTCGCCTTCTGTCCTGGCCAGGAGTGTTCCCCAAGTCCATTACGGTTGAGAAGAGGTTTCCATAGGCAGTCCCTACAGAGGGGACGTCGCCCTCTCCAAACAGTCCTGGTGCGTCAGTCCTCCCCTTGCCGTTTCCTGCCTCCAGGGAGCTGACGTTGGTCCTCACTCTCCTTCCTGAAGCTGCAGCATTTCCCCATCCTTGTTCTTGCTGCCCTTGTGCTTGAACGATCCTGTGCCTGTCTCTAATCCCATGGAGAGGGGCTCCCCCCATGGAGCTGGGCGGGGGGTGTAACACACTGGCAATGGGGGGCCACGGGGGGATTACAATGCCAGCAAGGTGGGAGAGTTCAAGGAATCCGAGGACTGGTCACCGCTGCTGCTGCTCCTCCGGTGAGCTTTGGAGCAGGACTCGGACGGGGAGAGAGGAGACTCCTGATCCAAGACGTTGGGGTAGGTGAACACCAAGTTGGAGGAGCCAGGAGTGATGGCTGGTGTCGAGGTCACCACGATGGGAGTGTTGAGTGCCTCCTCCCCATAAAAACCTCCAGCAATGCTGATGGGCTTAATGACAGACCTCTGGGCTTTGTCAAGGACCAAAGAGGAAGATGGGATCTCTTCCTCCACGGGCTCCTGCTTCACCACCACCGCTCCGCTCGCTCCAGTCCGAACGCTCTGGAGGCTGCTGGATGGTGGGCTCCGGCGCTCCTCAGGGCTGATTTTGCACACAGGGCTGTGAGCCACCAGCATGAACTCCAGTTTCTCCTTCTCCTTCTGGAGCTCAGCGATCTCTTTTTGCAGCACTGACTTCTCCTCCTCCAGCACCTCAGTTTCCTGCAGACAAAAGGGGAAATAAGTAAGTATCAGAGACTCTGGCACCGTTCCTCACCTAGAACATGGCCACCAAGTCCAGTTCCCAGCTGGCATGGGCAGATACGCCCCAGCCTCGTCATGAACCAAGCAAGCACCGGGTCATTGCTGGCTGAGTATTTTGAATTTCCTTTGTCTGCCAGGAGGCTACTCCCAAACTTCATCAATCTAAAGGTTATAAATGGTCTTCTCAAGAGCCCACCCTAGTTTTCTCACAGCCAGCCTCTACAGCTGTCTTGTTCTGTGGCTTAAGTAACGCTTTACACTTGCTGTCTGCCTGCCAGACACTTTAGCAGAGAGGACTCAAGATCACCTCTCACCATATTTTGTTAGGGTTAGGTCATGTTCTCATTTCCTAGACAGAGGTAGTACACAGTAATCTCTAAACTGTTTCCATTTTTCTTTCTGTAGCTCATATTCCAGATGAGATCTTGCCTGTGACTTGTACAAAGGACTAACATTTTCATTTCCACTGCATCATCATCCCTCGATGCATCCTAGGATTATTCCATTTACCTTTCCCACGGTCACATCACACTGGTGGCTCATAGTCAAGCTGTGAGCAATTAGTATCTTCCTGTGTGAGGAGCTCACAGAAGTACTCACCCTCGGCCCTTCAGGATATGACCTCCCAGTTTGTACTCCTCTCACTTGTATTAGTTTAGTCATGAGAATCCTTAAATTCTTACTATATGCTGTCCTGCCTCCTCTACACAGAGAACACCTCCCAAATTTGAGTCAGCAGCACAGTTCAGTGGTGTGCTTTCACTCCTGTGATTCTTAATACCATCATCAAACACAACCAACCCCAGGCTGCTTCTTAGAGGAGTACTGGAGTCTTCCCTACAGACTCTTTCAACACAACCCATCCTTGCCTCCTCTTCAGTCAGTCCGTTACCCATGCCACAGTTCTTGCACTCATCCCCACCGTCTCTAGCATAATAAGTTATTCCCCGCTATGGCACCAAGCCATACGTCTCTGCAGAGCTTCCTTTGGGCAGAAGATCAGTTACCCCCGCCAGAGACAGGTTAGCCTAAATTACATGGCTTTGAGAGGTACACATAACGTTGCCTCATTTTATCCTGCTTTCAGATGATCCTGAAGTCTTGTGTGCTTTTGTCCTCAAGGCTTTCATCTGAGGCACGCAGCATCTTTATTTTCACATACAGAGACCAGAGCTAGGAAGATGCGTGCTAGATGGCAGGCTAGACAGGAAGAGAGCCCCTGATATGCTTTGTGCAGCCAGCAGTAGGAGTTTAGGCTGCTGAGCCCTCACCACCACTGATGGAGGAGCAACGTCACTGGGCAGCCTTGGAAGGGGAAGGCAGCGTGTGTTTTGCAGCGTCTTCCCCAGACAGGCTAGAAGAGGGAGAGCAATGCCCTGCGAGCTGGTCCGAAGGGTGAGCGACAAGGGGGAAGAAATGCATGCAGAGCACGTACCGCCTGGAGTTTCTCTGTTAGCTCTCGACGCCTGTTACGACACTTAGCAGCTGCCAGCTTGTTCCTCTCTCTCCGGATCCTTCGCTTCTCTTCTTCCTCGGGCGACAGCTGCGGGCAAGTGCCAAGAAAACCCACAATCAGATCTGAGCAAGGCATTCCTTGAAGTTTGTGAGGATTTAACCGCAACGCACAGAAAAAAGGCCTGATCCAGCAGGATGCTCAGCACTCCCCCTCTTCACTGATGTCAGCAGAAGATGAAAGCGCACGGTATCTCTGTGAGCACCGGGTCTCAGCAGAAGGGTGAGGAGAAGGCAGAGTGGGGAGCAGGGGGAAGATTGTGTAAGAGGACAGTGAATCTGCACCAAGGCCAAACAGATAAAAGATGCTCTGATTGTTTCACAACTTGGGTGGTACATTAAGCAAAACCAGAGCGCGATGTTGTAAGTGCCTCTTTCTTGAAAGAAAATATCTGCTGCTTCCCACACAAAAATAGTTGTTAGCTTGAAGGTCGGGGATGGGGTGGGGGGAGAGAGAAAGAGAGAGAGATCAGCAGAGCTCTCAAGAAGTCTGTGGAGCAACAATTATTTATACCACCCCAAAATCTGACCTCAGATTTTGGAGCACTCAGCGAGATAACAGGCTGCGTTTCTCGCATCAGCAGGCAAGGCTCCAGTGATACCAAGGGCTTCCTGAGGCCAGCTGACATCCTCTCTGATGTAAATCGGGAGCAATTCCATAGAAACCCAGCGAGTTACATTCTTGCGACACCAGAGGAAGTGAGCAGGAGCCCACAAGACCTAGTGAGGTCAGGCCTAGCTTCTGGGGTTAGAGACAAGGTCTGATAAATCCCAGCAGCAGCAAGCAGCGTGCCCCATGCCACGCCGGGCCCTTCAGCCTCCTCAGGCTGGCCGGCAGAGCACTTGTCAACAGAGAAGGGGAAGAAAACACCTCTTTTCGTAGAAGCTTTCAGTTTTAGTATCTTTGGGGATGTCAAAATTACAAGAAGATATTCAACCCATTCTACCGTCTTTTCTTTTCAGTGTTAGTTTTACTCTAACCTCATTCTGGTTTGTTTTGGTTTGCTTCATTTCCCTAATTTCGATCTTTGCAGTTTCAGGGAGTTTACTTCAGCCCCTGGGCATTCCCCTCACTCTGTTCTGCTTTTTTTTCTGGGTCCCTGTGCACGGTGGCAATGATTTCACCGGCAGTACCCTTGCACAGTCCTGCCTGCCCGATTCCCTGTAGGTGTGTGGGGTTAGAGTGTATTTGTGCACCAATATCTGCAGGGAAAAACATTAGGCACACACACAAACTCCAGGCTGACTTGGAGCCTTTGTAGACAGTTTTCAGGAGCGTTTTCATGCTTTAGAAGCACAGATCTCACTGAAATACATTGGGACCAAAATTAGCCCTCCCGGGGCCTTCGGTCATTTCCAAGTTATCTATCTCAGAGGCCATGCTGTTTAAAAATCTCATAGATGGGGCTGAAAATGCTAATTTGGTCATGCTTAACAGCAGAACGGGTCTGAAAAGGAATATTCTGGAAGTGATGCTGGATTTGTTTGAAAGCAGCTTGCTGTGGCACTGCCGGTGCCCCTGCTGCACGCGCTGGCTGTAGTTTGTCCCAGCCCTGTGCGTGCAGCCGCTGGCAGAAGCGTTCATCAAGACAGGCCCTTTTCCTACAAGGTTTTCCAAAAAGGCACTCGGGCTCGGTGCTCACGAGCACCAGCAGTGGAAACCTGAGCCAAAGAGTCACAGCGAACCGCCCGGGTCCCGCCATAGCACGTGTCTAATCAAAAAGACTTGGATGTGAATGACCCGCAATGAACGGCTTGCAAACAAGCCACAGGCCAGGAATTGCTTGGCAGGCATCTTTCCGCAAATAACTCCCAACAACAAATAAACCCGAGAATATGGTGATCTCTTCACGGCCAATTTGTGAGCACAGAGGCAGCGTTTGTCAAACAAATTAGCCGCTGCTAACTATTCCCCCAGTTCTCGTGAGAGCTTCCCTGGCGTTGGACACCGGCCCTGTGGGAAAGCGGGAAGGCCGGCACCTCACCCAGCCCCAGCGGGGCTCAGGCTTGTCCTGCCCGGCACAAGCAGGACTTCAGCGGGACCTCTAGGTGCCCTCCATGCAACAGAATCGGGCTGTGGATCAAAACAGACCTAAAAACCTAAATGTAGGGCCGCCGTCTCATTAGAAACAGGCCTCACGCAGCAGCTTGTTCGTGCAGAGTGTGCGTGGCACGTCCTGTTACGTTCCTCTGTGGTGACCCACATAACTGCTGCTTGGGGATGATTTGGGGAGATCTAAATCACTCAGATTTTCTTTAAAAGGGCACGGGCAGCAGTGGGACCAGCCATCCCACCCAGCTGTGAGAATGCTACCAGGATGGCAGCGCCTGTGGGCTCCCCGCCTCACTGCTGTAAAGAGGTCAGGAGATAGCATGCTTGCAGTGGGAGGGTGGATTTAGATCCTGGACATCCAGAAGGCTTTCTGTGAGACTGGAAGGGCTCTGGGGGAGCTGTTCGATGCTGGTTGGCACTGGTGGTTGGCTCTGGGGGAGCTGCACGATGCTGGTATCACCCAAAGCGGGACTGGAGCAGCGCAGGTGGTCACAGCTCTGACACAAAACACCGCCTGATGTAATTTGGGGATCAGTTTTGTAAGTGACCTAAGTAAAGCTCAGGGGTTTCCTTCTGCCTGGAGCGGCAGAGACACTCAAACTGAAACCCAAGGCTCGACTTGAGAGTTTCACCTGCTTTTGAAACCGAGCCGCAACGCGGCCCCGCGGTGCGAAGCCTTTGATGGAGATTGGTTAAGTCGTGCCGCACGTTGAGGAAACAGCAAGAAAGCCACCCTCCAGCTCACGCCGTGCATCACCCTGAGAAACCCTCGCGCACGTACAGAGCAGGGGACAGACCTCGGCTCTCCCCATGGGGCCGGGAGATGCCGTGAGAAGGCAGCAGGGGACTCCCCTGGCGCAGGGGCGTCTTCACGCCCGCTGCTGACGTACCCTGCGTCATCCTCCCCGCCGTGCTTACCTGCTCGTCCCTTCGTCTCCGTCCCACCGTGGTCCCGATGGTTTTAATCACGCCCGGCCGCTGAAGGGCCGTGTGTCCGGCCACCGAGGACAGCGGGGGCAGCGGGTGGCTGTAGGGGTGCGAGCGGGAGTAGGGGCTGGACATAGAGGTGATGACGGTGGGCTGCACCATCCACTGCAGGTCTTGGCTGGTCGTGATGGCGTTGATCGTGGGGATGAAAGCACTGCCTGATCCTGGCATATCTACTCGAAATTTCTAGGAGGAAAGGCAGGGGAGGGAGAAAAGAAGAAACCGTCAGAGAAAGCGGAACATGGCACGTACTCAGAAACCAGCCAGGCCCTCAGGAGCGGCACCAGTGAGGGTCAGAGCACTGCCTGAAGCAAAGGCACTGCTGCTGGTGCCCATGCAGCACCCTGGGCTGCCCCCAGGCCTTGTCCTCGCCCAGTCCCATCCTGGTCTCCCCCAGCCCTCCCCAAAGCTGCCTCCCGCGCGGGCCCACCGCTCCTTCCGGCGTGGGGCGAAAGGGGAATTAAGGAGTTTCTAGAAAAACACTTCTCTGCCAGTCCAAAGAAAAGGAAGAGAAACTTGGGCTCTGAAATGCTGTTACCGAGCGGAGAGCAAAGCCTTCTACCCAAGGATTCCCCCGAAATTCTGGCTCGGTATGGCCAGAGCGGCAGCTTGCTTCTCACTCGGTGGCTCCGTGCTTGCCGCGCACACGGCGCGAGAAAGCCGGCCCCGGGATGGTTACGTGCAGGGATATGTATTTTAATAGCAGCCTGTAAAATAGGTCTCAGGATTGAGATCGGACAAGTTCCCTGCAGCTCTCTGCACTGTCTAGACAAAACAAGGCAGCAGTAAAACCAAGGCAGTAGGTAATGATCGCCTCCCAAATATGTGTACACCTTGTTTCAGACAGAGGTAAATCCATCTGGATAATATGCTGGCACTGAACCGCCAGGAAAACAATTGCTTGTCCCCGGAGGGGGAAGCAGGGGAGAAGGAATGCTTTTGTCTACGAAGAACTCCCTTCAGGAGACTTTCAATGGTTAGAGTAGGCTTTACAGCCAGGCATGCCTCGCTCACCGTGCGAGGGATGGGGCTCGTAGGACCAGCAGCGTGAAAGCCTTGCCGCGATCCTGTGAGGAAGGCACGCTCTCGGGTCAGCAAACCAGCTTCCCGGGGACGCGAGGGGCCTTGCATCAGCCTGACCTCAGCCCAGGTAAGCGTCCCAGATAAGGGACAGCTCTCCAACACAGATTTCCTTTTCAGGGTGTGCCTAGTCAAGCACCTTGCCCAAGCGCTTTGTTAAACCAAGGCTACTGCAAACAGTATTCCACACGCTGATAGCCACAGCGTTGGGGCCAGTTTTAGCCACAAGTCCAGCTGCCAAGGCCCAGAGAAGAGAAGATCCAGTTTGCACACAGACAAATGCCAGTTCACAGCTTTGGACAGCCCTAGATCTAGAAAGAAAGGACAAGAGAAGGCAGGGATGCATCCAGTGAGGCAGGCGGGTGGCAGTGGCACCAAGACCGTGGCAGAAGCCCCACCAGAACCTGCGAGGTTCACCTGGAGCTGGGCTCTGGCACAGCCTCAGCTCACCCCACGCCTCTGTAAATGCCATCCTCACGGCCTCTCCCAGCTGGCTCTGGAGGCCCGGGGCTGCCAGCTGTAAACACCGCAGAGGAATTTCCTGGTGAAAACCCCCTTCTTTGCTCTGCCCAGTGTAGGCCATGCCCCCATGGCACAGGAGAGGGAGCCTCGGTGCCTCCACAGCCACGACACCCTTACAGAGGGACCTGAACCTCACAGGAGGAAGGAAGCGCGCGGCTAGTTAAACCACAGGTACTCAAGTCGAGAGACGCAAGTTCTGCTTCCAGCTCCACAAGTCACTTTTTCTTTTTTTTTTTAAACCTACCTGCGCCATCACCCCTCCTGTACCCAAAAACCAGAGAAGAAAGAGCCCTGCCTTCTTGGCAGCGACACCCGAAAGCTGTAGCTGGCTGCACAACGCACCCAGATGCCTTGGTGCTTTGCTGGGCACAGACACGGCTCCAGAGGAGACCTTCACGGCGGCGCCACGTTACCGGAGCCTCCAGCACCCTGCTACAAATTCCCAGCAGGGGCCAGGCGAGTCAGCCCCATCACCAAGTCAGGCACACAAGGTACGAACGTCTGACACAAACATCAGGCTCCACACTGTTAATAAAGCGGCTACTCCGCAGGCAACCACTCTTGTGTTTGACCCGGGACTTTTCTATCCCTAGCACAGGTCTCCCGGTCAGCAATAGGGCTGCTCACTCCAGACACATCCCTCTGCAGCTCCGCGGGCTTGCTTTCAGGCCCGGGGCTGACAGCAGGCAGGATGCAGCCCCTGTCTGTGCCATGCCCCATCGCTGCCACCAGCTTCCTTTCTAATCCCTCAAAATATCCTACGGAATTCCCCCAAACACTCCAAAGGCTGTATTTTTCCCAGATAACTACGGGGCACGCTGCTGTGACGGGCTAAGTCTTCAGATGCAGGCACTTTGGGCCACGGCTGGATTTTCCCTGCACCACTTCCTGACCGGCCAGGCCTTCCCCATGCACCTCACCTTCCCCACTAGGGCACCACACCGCCACCAGCTCCGCCACCCCAAAAGGCTGCTGCCCTCAGCTTTTCCTGCTCTGGCCCAAGAGAGGTTGCCAGAGGCACGGCTCCATTCTCCGTGTCGACGGCACCACGGGACAGATGCAGCACGCGGACGGAAGAAGGAATCCTTAAAAAAGCAGCAGCTGGACGAGGACCGAGGAGGAGTCCTGTTGATAAGGGTTCAAGAGCCCGAGCTCAGCCCCAGCTCTGCCCCGGGACGCCAGGCTGGCGAGCAACCGGCCCCGAGGAGGCTCCAGCGAGGCAGGGCAGGGCCAGGCTGCAAGGGCACGTCCCAGCTCGGAAGCGGCCAAGGGAAAAAAAACAACACCCCAAAAACACCAGAAAAATCCACCCAGAGGGACTTTAACAAACACTTGATTATCAAATCTGGAGCATATGGGACGTATCCCGTAACAAATAAAAGGCCCCCGACAGCTCGCCCATGTTGAACGTCTCCTGGAAGGAGAACAGGACACCGCACGGGGGTATTTCAGGGGAAAGTCAGCCAGTCTGAAAAAGTACACGAATTATTCCCATTAAAGTCTATGTTTAGCACATGGCAAGTCGGCGATTAGGAATACAGCGTGACACGCAACTTGAAAGAACAATGTTCCAGTGCTGCGTTGCATGGGAAAAATAATTAAAAAGCATCAAAGTTTTGGCTTCGAGTCACAGTTTCCACTCAAACATGTGACTGATGCATCTCCCCTTGCTTTGGGAAAAAAAAAAAAAGACAAGAAAAAATTTCTACAATGCATATTTTCTGTGGCGATAAAGCCCTGCAGATCCCCCTAGCCCAGGATCAGCAGAGCAGCCCCATTCCTAGGGTAAAGGCAACGCTCGCATTTGATCCTAATCTACAACATCTGTAGGGATCAAGGGAAAGACGGCGCGGGGCCTTGAGAAATTGCCCAGACTCCTAAGGAAAACATCGCTGAGCCGGCGTCCCGCGCAGAGCCCCGGCGCAGGCAGGAACCCTGGAAACCGGGCTCTGGCGCCCGCACGCGAGCTGCCTGGAGAGGACGCGCACCACCAGAAAATAAGAGGGAAAGGAAAAAAATGAGTGAAAAAACCCAACAAACAGCCATCAGCCCCTTCGGCCAGCTCGGGGCTGGGTGCCGCCAGCCTCTCCCAGCCTCCTGGAGCGAGTGCCGGACGCCGGTGCCTGGGCTGAGCGGGCGGAGGGGAGGGCGAGCCAAGGGTTTCCAGCTTTTTCGGCTTCTCCCCGCTCGCCCACCTCGTCCCGGAGCCGGCTGGGAAGCGTTGAGGGCTCCGGCCGCCAGCTGCTCTGCCTGGAAGCCTCCATCCTCGGCGCAGCCCGCAGAGGGCACCCACGAGATGCGCTGGGAGGCGGCTGGGAACCGCGGCGAGTCATTTCTGGTAAAACTTCTTTAATGCGAGGAATGTCACGGGCTGGTACGGTTGGCAAACTTTAGTACCGGACTTTTTTTTTTTTTTTTTTTTAAACGATCCTATGACTTGTGGATGCGGAGATGGAGACGCGCTGGGGCTGGCAGCGCTGCTCGCACACCGCGTAACCCCATCGGGAGAAACGGGGCGGGGGGGGGGGGGGGGAGCGCAACTCCCCGAAAAAAGCCCCGGAGTGGGGATAGGGCGGCTGATGTAAACAAGTTATGAAATGGGCTGCGTTTGTATAACCGGCCCGGTTGTGTAACGCCTGCCACGGAGGTGCCGGCTTGAGGCGCACGAGCCGCTTTTGGGGCGTTTTCGGCGGAAAACCCAAAAAAGCGGGTGGGAAAGGAGAGGGGGGGGAGGCAAAGGAGCGCGGAGCCGCGCCTCGCGGCCCCGCTCCGGCTGGGGCACAACGCAGCTCCCCGGCCGAAATTTGGGGCGGCGAGGGCGAGAGCCGGCCCCGCGCCTCCCGTCGGGGTCCCCCCCCCCCCCGCCCCCAGCCCCAGCCCCGACCCCCAGCCCCGGCCCTACCTGCTGGGCTGCGCCGCCGGAGTAGGTCTCGGGGTGTCCCGGGGAGCCGCTGCTGCCTCTGGAGGAGGTGTCGAAGCTGCCGGGGTAGTCCTGGTACATGGTCCGAGGTCGGGCCGGGGGGAGCCGCGTCCCCGCCTTCCCGCACCGCCAGCCGCCGCTCCCTCCGCCGTCTCCCCGCCCCCTGGCCGCGGCCGCCGAGGGGTTTGGTGTGGCTGGGTGCGTGTGCGTGTGTGTGTGTGTGTGTGTGTGTGTGCGCCCCTTACGGGGAACGGGGCTGGAAAAGGCTTTTTTGGGGCGGGAGAGAAAAAAAGGGGGAAAAAGGGGGGAAGGGGAAAAAAAAAAAAAAAAAAAAGGAAAAAGGGGGAAAAGGGGGAAAAAGGCGGAGAAGAGAGAAGAAGGAAAGGGGGGAAAGAAAAGGAAAAAAAAAAGAGAAAGAAGGAGGAAAATAAAAGAAAAAAGGAAAAGGGAAAAGAGAAAAAAGATAAAAGGGAAAAAAAAGGAAAGAGGAAAAAAAGGAAACAAAAAGGTAAAAAGGAGAGAAAAAATAGGAAAACGAAAGAAGATAAAAAATGAAAAGAAAAAGGGAGAATAAAGGAGGGAAAAAAGGAGAAAAGAGGCAAAACCCCAAAATCAAGCGATCGGCGGAGCGGCTCCCCGGAGCGGCGCCGGGAGGCTGCGGCGGCAGGGGAGCGCCGAGCGGGGCGCGCCGCCGGGCTGGGCCGTGCCGGTGCTGCCGGTGCGGTGCTGTCCGTGCCGAGCCGTGCCCCCTATGTCCCGCTCCCTGCGCGCCGCCCGGCCACTGCCGCCCCTCCGGCGGCGCGGCGCGGCCCCGGGCGGAGCGGGCGGAGCGAGCTGCCCGCCCCCGGCCGCCCCTTTATAACCGCGGCCCGGCCGCGCTGCGCCGCTCTGCGCCGCGCTGCGGGGCGGCGGCACGGCCCCGCTGCCCGCTCCGTCCCCTATTATCCGGCCCCGCCGCGCCGCCGCCGCCGCACCATGTGCACCGCGCACGTCAAACCCGCGGCGCTGCCGCCCCGCCCCGCCCGCGCGGAGCCTCCCACCGCGCCCCGCTGCCGGGGGGGGGGGGGGCCCCCGCCCCGCGCCCCGCCCCGGCCCCGCGCCCCGCTGCGGTGCCCGCACCCGGGCGCCCGCTCCCGCCCCGCTCCCCCCGCGGTGCCGCGGGGTGGTGGCGGCGGCGGCTTGAGGAGGGGTTTCGCGCCCCCCCCCCCCGCGCTGCCCGTGCCGCTTGGTACGCGCCGCTGTCGCACGTTGCCAAAAATGGGCATTTGCGTCGCGCTACGCCAGCGCGGGGTTCCGTGCCGCGGGTGACGCGCTGCGAGAGGGATTCCCTGCTCCGCGCGGCCCGGATTTAAAGGGGCAGCGCCCGCGGGGGGGGCCCGCCGCCGGGAGGGGGGGGGCGGGGGTCGGGGGCGGGCGGGGGTCGTCCCGGGGGGTCCCGGGACCCCAAAACCCGAGTGCTGCTGAAATGTCCCGCCCCACACGGAGCGTGCTGCTCGCACGCCGTGCCTAGGGGGGGCGGGGCACGGCCCCCTGGCACTGCCAGGTCTGGGGGCATTTGGGGGTATTCGGGACATTTGGGGGCACTTGGGGTGTTTGGGACATTTGGGGCATTTGAGGGTATTTGGGACATTTGGGACATTTGCAGGCACTTGGGGTGTTTGGGCCATTTGGGGCCATTTGGCAGCTTTTGGGACATTTGGGAGCGTTGGGGGCCATTTGGGGCCATTTGGGGGCATCTGGGACATTTTGGGACATTTGGGAGTATTTCAGGACATCTGGGACATTTGGAGCCACTTGGGGACATTTGGGACGTTTGGGGGCATTTGGGACATTTGGGGACATTCGTGGGGCATTTGGGAATATTTGGGGCCATTTGGGGGCATTTTGGACTATTGGGGACATTTGGGGGTATTTCAGGACATTTGGGCCCACTTGGGCACGTTTGGGGGCATTTGGGGGACTTTGGGGGACTTTGGGGACATTTAGGGGCATTTGGGACATTTGGAGGCACTTGGGGTGTTTGGGAGATTTGGGGGCATTTGGAGCCATTTGGGACATTTGGGGCCGTTTGGTGGCATTTGAGACATTTGGGGACTTTGGGGCCATTTGGGGGCATTTGGGACATCTGTGGACATTTGGGGCCATTTAGGGACATTTGGGGCCCTTTGGGGCCATTTGAGGGCATTTGGGGGCATTTGGGACATTTGGGGGTATTTGGGACATTTGGAGGCACTTGGGGCATTTCGGACATTTGGGGACATTTAGGGGCATTTGGGGGCATTTGAGGACGAGGGCTGGGAAGGCGAGGCTGAGCCCGAGCCCCAGGCCGGGAGCACAGGACCAAGTGTCCCACAACAAGCAGCCCGCGGAGCCTCCTCTCCCTCGCCTCTCCCCCGTAACGCCTCCCCCGGGCTCCCGGCGCCCCGACACGCGCGTGTCCAACCCCGCGCAGCCCCAGCCGCGTTGCGCAACGCGCGCCCTGCTCCCGGAGCAAGAGCCAACACGCACGCCGGCCCCGTCCGTTCTTGCCCGAGCCGTAGACGAATCGAGACCAGCCCAGGTGCCAGGGCAGGCGAGGATGGTTGCGAGGCAAACGAGGCTTTGGCTCCTTGGATTTCAGCAGCAATTAGGAGGCTGAAACCCGGACCTGGGAACGCTCTCCGCGGTGTTTTTCCAGGAGCAGGGGATAAGGGCGCCCCCGAGCCCGGCGTTAGGGGGTCACCATCGGCCACCCCCCCGCCGCCTGCCCGAGGGGCAGGAGCAGACGTGAGGCTGGAAGGGAAGCTCGCGTCTGCCCCCGGCCTGGCCTTCGTTAAAAGCGCTGTAATTACGTAAGCGGCCGTGATACTTCCCAAGACCTTTCTCCTCCTGAAGGGCCAGCGTACGTGTTTCCAGGGCTCTTCAGCGCTTCCTGACAACTGCGCTTTCATCCGCGCGAGAAGTTTGCTTTCGTGCCGTCTGCCCAAGTGCTAAGAGCAAGTGTTTTGATGTTAACTTCTGGGAACGAGCTCTCCAGCTACCACCTCACACTTAATTACAGTTATTTATTAAGTACTCCAGCGTATCCCAGCGAGAGCGGGGGCTTTCTGCTCCAAAGCGGCTCTGGACGCAGCCGGGCACGCACCTCTCGCCGAGCGGCGATGTCCCAGCCACGCGGCCGGCGGTCCTGCTGTGCCCTGGTGGCCCTTTACGGCCTGGGGTGGCCTGGAAGGACCCCGTCCCCCCGTCCCTCAGGCAGCGTGGGCACTCCTCGAGGTGACCCCGGGCAAAGCCAAGCGCCGCTTCAAAGCAGAAGCAGCCTCAGCCCTCTCGGAGTGCTCCAGAGCAAAGGCCCTCCCAGCCCACAGAGGAGCAGGTGCAAGAAGTGGATTGGGACCGAGGGATTAGTAAGAGCGGCCACGACGCACAGCTCCAGGCGTTTTGCTGGCCTGGGGAAGCAGAAAAAAGCTTCGGGAGACGCCAGCCTAGGGATGAGGGTGCTCCCTCGTAGCCCCAGCGTGTGCAGGATGGGAAGGACGGGAACGGGGATCCCACTGGCCGAGCTCAGGCCACCCCCCTTATCTCAGTAGCCGTGCTTGTCTGCCCAGCTCCAACCTGCCTCAGCAAGGCCAGGCCCTGCCTTGCCCTGCTCCAGTCTCTCGCAGACACCACCCCCGTCCCGCGGGAGCAGTGGAAATGAGCAAACCCCTGCCTCGGGAGCAGTGGAGCCCGGCCCAGCAGCGCTGCTAGGGCTCAAACGGCCAGAGGCACGCAGAGGATCAGCTCCAGCTCGGGCAGCTTGACATTTCTGCGGGTAAGCCTCCCTCCAGCTGACGTGAGCGAGTTTGACACGAGCACTCAGGGGAATGTGTGGCCGAGAAGTGAGACTTACTTTCTCGAGCAAGCAATATCGATTAGCGCATCGCCCAGGCCGTGCCCCGTGGCGGCAGCAGGATTTCGGTGCAGCTCGCTCAGGAAGCGAGCAGAAGAGGCAGCTGAACACAAAGGTGAAAATAATGTGTTGGCTGACCCCGTGAAGTGTCCCTTCTGCCTCTTTCTGCGGAGGCCCTTGCGCTGCTGCCAGCCGTGGAGGGAGGCGAAGTTGTGCAGCGTGTGCAGGAGGGGCCGCGGCGCCGGGAGCTGGCTGTGCCCCAGGTGGATGTCCTGGTGCCATCACCCTGCCAGCTGCCCCCAGACAGCTCACACCACAGAGGGGCTGCCGGGATCCATGAACACAGCTGTTAACCTCACGGGAGCACGTTTTGAACATCTTGCTCCTCGTCTTTTACGCTTACAGAGACCGAGCTGTGCGTGAGGCAGAGCGATGCTCTTTGCCCAAGCCCAGGGGAAGCCCAGAAGTGTCAGAGCAGGAACACGTGAGCCAGCCCCATTTGTTTGGTGCTGCATTTATCCTGATGACACTTAAGTAGCAGTAATACCTGCCACATTCTCTGGGACACGAGGTGGAGACTGTTATTATGTACTATTTCTTAAATGCCCCGGTCTAAACACCTCCCATAATAAACTCCTGGTTTGCTCACCGTGAGTACAGAAGGGCATTTCTGAATGCAGCAGGGTGACCTAGAAGCACAGGTTACACCTAATCTACATGCAAAAGCAGTCAAAGTTCTTTTAAAGCGATGCAGAGTATTACACCAACAGAAACACGGGCAGCAGCAAAACATCCCGAGCGCTTCTCCTGCTGGGCAAGCTTTGAGAGGGCTACGAGGATGCTCTCGCTGGGATGTTATTTCATCTTTGCACCATGGCCTGCACTTCTCTGTCCTCTGCCTTCTCTCCCTTGCTGCTATGTATGGAAACAGGAAGAGAGCAGAGCTTTCTGTCTGTGGTCTGAGGGGATGACCAGGAGGTGGCTGCTCCAGACAAGGGCAGTCCCTGTACAGCGGGTGCGTGCCAGCGTTTGTGGCACCACTGTTTACCCACCTGCCCTCCCTCTGCCTAGGAGCTGTTCCAGAAATAAAACACTCTTGTTGCCTCTTCCTTTTCCACAGCAGGTTTCCCATTTGGCTCCTCCTTGGCCCAGTGGCAACAGAACTGTCTGGAGGCACAGGCTCTGTGGTGCCTGCATCCCTGCCTAAATCCTGCCTAAATCCCACCTGCATCCCTGCCTGCATCCTGCCTGCAGCCCCAGCTGCTTGGCTGCAGCAAACCCACCCCGCAGCTCAGCCAGCCCCCTTCCCACGCGGGTTTAATAACACGCATTAAAATACCAGAGGATTCACAGCAAGGAGACGGTGTTTGTGGATGCAAGTCGGTCTAAAGAGAAATAATGCGTGGTAACCTGTACCGGCAGGCCCCAGGTTTTGGCAGACACCTGCTGCCTTGCCCCAGGGGAGCGCCGGGGGGAGGCCGCCCACCGTCTCACCAGCTCCTCTGCCGTCATTCAGACTGGGGGTCCGAGGGCCCTGTGCTCCTGGGCTGCCCGGGTCCAGACCGGCCCTGTCGGGCACATCCAGTCCTTGGGGCGCTGGGGCTCCGCCAAGCCCCCCAGGAGTGAGGGCTCCTGCTCTCTGCCGTGCCGCCGTCTGCTAGATCGTGCTGTGCTGGCAGTTTGCAAAGCTGTCTATTATCAACACGTTAATAACCTTTCACAATGTTTAATTACTTGGAAAGGTAATCAGTCCTGTGGTAGCTATTTGAAAAGCATGCCCATTTCACTTGCTCTTGGCAAAGACTTGTGTTTTTTGTCTTTCATTCTCGCAATAAATGTGTTACAACTGATCCTGCTTCAAAAGGCTATACCTATTTGTAAAACAAAGAGGAAGATTGCTCAGTGGCCTTCTGGGTATCGGCTCGGCAGCAGAGTGGCGTGCCACAGATCTCTGCTGCTGACATTATTGTGTATGGATTAAGGGAGACTATCCGTTTTTGGTTTATTGGTTTTTTTAATGGCTTCTCACTGAGGGTGCCTGGTTTGAAACACACAGACAGGTATTCAGGGGTAGGCTCTTAAACCTGCAAGAGCAAAGAGGTCCAACCAGGGGAGGTGGCCCCTGCCACTGACTGCATAGAAATAAATAGCCAGGTAGCCCAGCCCCACAGAAGTGCCCCTGCTTGCTCAGTCATCAACACCAACAGTGACACAGGTGGAGGTTGGGACAAGCGACAGCCATGATGCTGGGGACAAGAGGAGGGAGCCGGAGGACCTGGTGGCTGCAGGAAGGAGACAGGCCACCAGACTGAGTGCCACCAGGCTCTCCTGAGGACAGCCATCCACAGCACCCCAAAGAGGTGGCAGGTCACTCTCCTTCCACACAAGGATGCCACCACTCATGACACGAGTGGGCTCATACACATTGTCTGTGGGCTCGTGACCCACGCATATGCCCATGGGGACCTGCTGTGAGCCTCATGCTGGGGCGGGGTGGGCACGGGAGCTATTAAGAACAGATTGACTAAAATTGTCCTTTTCCACTGATGAGCGGTGTCCTATCAGCCAACATGTTCCACTTCAGACAGTGAGGTGCTCACTTTGGGGAGAAAAGCATGAAACAGTTTCAGAACAAAACATTATTCACAATGGCAGCAAAAGCCTCTGGCAATTTTTCCTCCTTTTTCCATAAGTACAAGCATGTCCAAAAAAAAAAAAAAACCAACAACAACAAAAACCCACAACGAAAAGCCCCCAGCAGCTTTCAAAGGACTGAGCTTTCAGCCTGCAGCTTTCCCCACGTGTAGGCATATTCAGAAATCTGGTCCGAGTCCTGCAGCCCATCTATGCTCGTGTTTTTCTCATTTTCTTGGAAGTCTTGACAGGTTTGTTTTCTTCTTCTTCTTTTTTTTTTTTTTTTTAAGAAAAAGGAAAGAAAAAAAAGCAAAAAAAAAAGCAAAAAAAAAAAAAAGCTTTTAACAGCCCTGGGGCAGAAGGCTCTCACTTGCTAAATCACAAGGTTTGCCACATTGAAATGTAGGGACGTGCCCACAAGTGAGAACTGGCTGTCTTAGCTCTTGTTCTTGAATGGTTGCCAGAACCCTTCAAACAACACGAGTAGGTTCAGCCACCTAAGCATCCCCGCGCTCGGGGAGCCTACTGACATGCACGTTAACACACCGGGGGACCATCGGCACGTGTGGGCTGCCCCACCACAAGGGGCTGGGTAGCCGCGGCTCGAGGAGGGGGTGCAGCCAGGCTGGGGGTGCTGGTAGGGAGTGAAGGGCAGGGAACGGGACATGGGTGACCTTTTGAAGCCCCCCGGCACCAGAGCAAAGGCCCTGCCACTCAGGAAGGGTGTTTGTGAACCTGCTGTGGAGCGTGGACTTTGCCTCCAATGGCCAGGACACCAAAACTACATTTATCCTTGCCTTTAGGCCCAGGCAAACAACAGTCCCCACACTGCCCCACCAGGAAGGTGCTGAGAAGAATCAGAGTTGTATCAACAAGATGGGCGACCACTTCTATTTTTTCCCCCCAGCTTGCTTAAAGAACGGTGGTCAGAAGGGGCAGTGAGGGGCCAGCACTCACAGAGCTGAAGAGAGGAGTAGGAAAACACTGCCCCGACAGATCCTAAAAGCAATCTATAGCGCAGCCAACAGTAATAGGTGCTTCCTCAGCGCAGGCCTGCCAGCGAGCATGAGACCCAACCTAGAGCTCTCCACGCCATTCCCGGGCTGTATATCCTTATTTAACTTGGACAGCACACCTCAGTCCTCAACTGCAGATATATTTAGACTTCTATTTCAGTCACAGACTTGGAGAGAGACCAGATGTACACCTCAGACCTTGCCTATAGTCATTCCTTGGCCACCTCGCTCTTCTACTAATGTTTATTTAAACAGATGAGGGGTGGAGCATGACCTGGCAAGGGGTTGAGAAGCTCTCTGAAGGCCTGTCCCTGTCCTGGGCTCTGGTCGGCCACCTCACGGCGATGGTTTGACCCGGGAGGTCTGGAGCAGCACCACATCCATGTCCTGCCTCTCCTCAGGGAGCTCACGGCCTCCATTTCCCTTCTGCTGGCCACGGCCCCTCCTTCCCGTCCCTCCTGAGGGGCCAGGTCTTGCACCTCAGAGGGGTTTGGTGTTTCAACCAGGTGCACTGCTCATCCCCAAGCTCCACCAGGTGTGGACCCTACAGCAAGGCTGCCCCAGCCTTTACCTGCAGCTCCTGGTACCAGTTTTCCCTTTGGCTCAACTCCATGGGTCACTGAGCAACTTTGAACCACAAGCCCATCTCTCTTGTTGGGAACTGCATGTTGTCCTTTCCTTGGGTTTCCAGTCCCATTTAGGTCGCCCTCAGCAAAGTGGCTGTGCTGGAGCTCGGCTCCCACAGCACCTAGACCTTTCCTCTGTTCGCCCTGACCATTTCCTCCCGAATTTCCTCTCTCCCCTGGCAGCTGAGAGCCTTTGTCTGCCTGCTGTGCCCTTCCCCAGGAGGACATCCCTGCTCCTCCGAGGCTCCTCGCTCTGCATCACCTGAGCCTCATCACTGCCCCAAGTCCCACCACCCGGGGAACACCAAGGAAGAAGAACAGGTGGGCTGGGACATCCCAGGAGCTCCTCCGAGGCTCGGCCCACCCCGTGACAACCTCTGAGGTACATCCTGAGTTTCCAGGTCAAAGTCCTGGAGAGGAGCGGGCTCTTCCCTCCCGACGTCATGGTGTTGGGTTACGAAGTTCAGCATGTAAGTAACAGTCCCACCCACGGCTTCTTTCCACATAATTATGGTTCGCTAGATACCAGGAAAAGGAGAGCCCCTGCCTGGGCTGCTGACGTCTTTTTCCTTTCAGGTTCAATGGCTGCTTTATTGTGGTTGAGTTTTCTTCCTTTCTGCTGCCCGGTCTTTCTCTGACTGGAATCGTTCCCCTCTGAAAACCTGGTGACTTTTGCTGAAAAGCAGTTCTGCCACTTCTGTGGAGAGGCAGCTCGTACAAATGACACAGTG
Organism: Cygnus atratus; assembly: GCF_013377495.2. NCBI lineage: Eukaryota > Metazoa > Chordata > Aves > Anseriformes > Anatidae > Cygnus > Cygnus atratus. The sequence goes on along the minus strand of NC_066364.1, from coordinate 91,395,705 downwards.
GTAGTTACGGGATGTGTGGTTTACCTCAAGACGTCACATCTCCTCCCCCAGAGAAATCAGGAGGGTTATTGCTCAAATTCGGCTTCGATTGTATAAAGGAAAAAAGCCCTGTGACTTTCACTACTACTTTTAATGTTCTAAGAAACCCTCACGCTCCTTCCCCAGGCTACTTCAAAGGGCAGCTAGCTGGGGCACGAGATGCTGCCCTTTGGCAAACCTAGGCATACAAAGTGTGGTATAAAATCCCATGAGTCAGATTTCAGTATTTCCTACCCGGGGAAAGGAGCTATTGATTTTGGTGGGGGGAATTTTTCCTGAGCAAAGGCTGGACAGAAAACAAGCAGCCCTCTGAGAACCAGGTTTGCCCTTTTCTGCCTCGCTGTTGGGCAGTTTTGGGGACCAGAAATACCACGACGTGTCTCTCTTGGAGGTGCGGTGCTGCTGGGCTTGGAGAGCGAGTTCTGCGCAGCGAAGGAGGGTGTGAGGGCTGGGGCTGCCAAGCAGATCCCCGTGCTCTGCCACAGCAAAAACAAGCATGGCAAAACCCAGGGATCAGCTCTGTGATGGGATTGCTGCAAAGTGAGGGGTAGGCAGGCTGGCCATGCTGGACACACGCACACAGCACGCAGTCAGAGAGAGAGCTGGGAGAGGAAGCTAGCAAACCAGATCTCCCCGTCCGGCTGAAAAAACACACACTCAGAAGGTAAACAAATATTACAGCCAGTGGAAACATGTTAACTGCCACCTTCCTCACACAGGCAGCGTCCCTGTAGCCAGACAGCCAGGCTGCTGACATGCGGGCATGGGCGCCCGACACAGCGATGTGCCCCGGGACGTTCCTCTCGCCCCTTCTGCTGGCAAGGACAGTGGCTCCTACCTCAGAAGCCACCCCTCAGGTTTTAACAACTTTTCCCCTCTGCAGACCCATGCCGAGATGAACTCGTATGAGCACAGCGCTGTGAAAACCCGAGGTGCAAGGTTTTACTCATAAGTTGGATGGTGCACTCTCTGTGGGCTGTTGTAGCCTCAGCAAGCGTTGCCCTTGGCTGCTGTGATCTGGAGGAGGGTAAAGGGTGAAAAACTGTGCTGTGGCCTTTTGCTCATGCCAGTTTTGAGAGTAAACCCCTAGCATGTGACCAAAATCATGACTGAGTTCCCCTTAGATAAAGCCGTTAGTTCTGATTTCCAGTGCAAGTGTCTGAGGATGGGGTCCCCAAGCAAGGGGCGGACTTCCCTTACGTTGATACAAGGAGGCTGTGTTGTGTACGATGAATGCAGGGTTTGCTCGGCAGTGTCTTCCCCCCACATGAAGTATGAAATATGGTGCTCTGGACCTGCCCAGGAAATGCAGCTGGTTTCCTGTCGGCGAGCCTGGCAGGGCTGTGTTCGCTGAAGACCTCCCTCACCTGCAGGTCGCTCCAGTGCAGTAATATCTAGTGTTCGTACAGGAAACGTCCCATCCACTGACGAAAAGCGCTTCCCAAGGGGACGGCTTCCCAGCCGCAGGCCACACGCTCTCCACTGGCCACAGTGCAGATACTGCAGCTGGGTGTGGTGCAGGCAGGCAGGGGAGGTGGGAAACGCACTGGGGAAAAGGAAACCATTGCGACACAGCCAGACGGAAGAGGCAGGCGTGTGAGCGTGATGCAAGGACATCACCTCGTAACGCTGAGGTGTGAGCGTGGAAGGAGTTCCCCTTTCCGGGGACGGGCTCTGCGGCCCAGCGTGCTCACCCTGGGCGCCCTGTGCTGCTGGGGCTGGCAGGCTCCTCTGGCCAGCTACCTAACCCTTCCCTTGCTGAGGAAGTGCAGGGGACACCAATTTGACAGTCACGGTGGAAATATTTTGTCTGTCAACATTGTCTTTCATCCCAGCATCTCAAAGGCCTCTCCAAGTATTAATTAAGCTCACCTCCCCCCTGCCCCCAAGGTAAGTATGAATAATTATCGTCATTGAGCAGGACGGAAAACTGAGGTCACACTTGCCCAAGAGCATACAGCCGGCCGCAGAAGAAGAGCCATTTCAAGCGGCAGTCACCAGAGAGCAAGCCCTCCTCGGGCACCAGCCTCCGCCTGCAAACCGGCCTGGCCTGGCAGGCTCGGCTCAAGGGCTTCTTCCCCTTGAAGGTCACAGAAAAGCAAAGGTTATTTTCATTCGAGGATGCACTGAGATCGATCTTACTGTATAAAATTTAGGTAAAAATGGCATGAAAATGTGAACCCCTCATATCCATGTGAAAGCTTTCTGCGCGACAGGAAAGGCATATTGTCTCATTTACCCCATGTGCTGTGTTCAGCTCTTCTGCTGTTTTCTGTGAGATCAATAGCTTCTCAAAGTAATGAATAGTAAATCAGGTGTCAAGGAATTAGGGGCAGAACTTCAGGAATATTTTAAACCCAAAGTGATCAAACCTGAGTATATAACTTGTAAACCCGAGGTGATACAACTTTGCTTATGAGTTATTTTACTATTATGAACTTCAGGGCTTGGAGTGCTTTCATTTTCCTATGCCTCCAACCATTCTGTATCAAGGCGTCCCAGGTCAGGATTGCTTAGGTTGCAAGTTGAGGTTTACTTTAAAGTGATAAAAACTCACTGTCATCATCTAGTCTGAACTCTTGTACGGCCCAGCCCAGAGGAACTGACTTAGTTACCCTGCAGATAGCCCAACCACTTCCATCACATTATTTGGTTAATTTCCCTGGATGTATCTGTAACTGCTGAAGGGACTCTGAAGTTTCTCCACCTTCCAAATGCTGCTCCACGCGGCACGGAGAGGCTCCGATATTGGGCTTCTTGTTTGCAAATTCCTTACCTACAGGAATGTTGTGGGAATGAATATACAAATATTGTGAGATTCAAAGATATCAGACTAATGTGGAGGGGAGTCGTAAATATACCTCATGCAGATAATAGCAGCTATAAATTCTGCTGCCTTGATCTGGCTTGGCATCGCTGCTTTGCAGAACTACTTGCTGTGCTAGTTCCTCCGTCCACGGCAAGCTTCACTATTTATTACTGATACATGGCTATATCGTTATGGTCTTCTTGTGGACGGTTCAGGATAAAAGCAGCCTTTACAGTTTGAGTTAGGCCCTTTCCATAGCAATGGCAGCTGGACAGAAGAACACCCGTACGAGGCCTGTTACTGGGTTAAATTCACCATTTATCTTGCGCCAGCCCTGCTTTCCGGTAAGTATCTTTTAGGCAGCTGTGTGGCCTCTGAGTCCAAACCACACTTGACACCTTAGCCACCGTAGATAGGGCCCCGAGGAACAAACGCTAACCAGAGCGAAGAAACCGAGTAACTGACTCTTTGTCGCAGAGGACGAAGTGATGGGGGGGGAGGTTCTGGGACCCCTCTCCCTACCTCTGCCTCCCCTCGCAGAGCTCCCCCAGCCTGGTTGCTGCAGGGTTTCAGCTGCGGGGCCACCAGGTGGGACATGAAAACCCCACCGGCTTCAAGCCTCTTTGTCAAGCCACCGGTCACCCAAGTGCAGCCACAGCTGTGTGAAAAGCCACGTACACCTCACTCGCAATCAGGTGGACATGGCCAAACTCTGTTCTCCTAGCCGGTCCCTCGCACCTGCCTGTTCCCTCCTGGCTCCTCACAAACGCTACGTGCCGCAAAGCTGCCAGCTGGGTAATGGGGAGAAGGAGCCCCAGGGACCTCTTCGCCAGAGCCATCGCCGGCCCAGTTCCATGAAGTGTTTCAGATTGGTGCTGTCTGTTTCCAATTACGTCCAAGAGTGTTTCTGTACTGAAAAGCCAAAGCTTTGATTTACGGGCTTTTGGACAAGGGAATGCAGTGTTTTTTATTATCTTTATCTCTAGATCTGTTCTTGTTGCTTGCAGCGAACTTGCAGAGTCTAACACGAAGGTCTTTCACTAGGTTTTCCTATACACTCGGATGCTGAAATCCCGCATTAAGATTTGGGACAATTGCTTCTGCATCGGATGGAGAAGTCTGCTCGGCGCACCCTTGGGAGGAGGACGCACTCACAGAAGTGTCAGGACGGTGTCCCCTCAGAGGACAGCCAGAGCCAGCCCCTGGTCTGCCACACCCAGCCGTGCCACCGCTCAGCCCAGTCCTCTGCGAGGGCCTTGCTGGCGGCTGTGCCGAAGGTGGGACCGGGAGCCAGCCCTCTCCCGCGCTGCTCTGCACCAGACATTCCTCTGGCTGAAGTTTTTGCTGCATTGGCTTCCCACATATTTATCCTGACATCACATGGGCTGGGGCCCTTCCCGCTTCTGCCCAGTGTGAGCTTACTGTACAAAAATCGCTTTTAGAAAACGATGTCTCCCGTGGAAGGAAAAGGCTCAGATGCCGTGAAGAAGACTTTTATGAGCTTTGCCTCAATACTCATTGTGCAACATCCTTGCAGGATTTCATTATTTATGATTTTATCTAGCTATGTTCTGTGCCTAATAGCTCGGAGGTGCTGTTGATTAATTTTTTCCAGCCCTTTGATGTACCGGCAATAACTTGTCCACGTTGCCCTGTGTCAGTAAAGTGGAAATTGCCACGGCAGAGTCGAGGCATGGTGTCGTGCAGTGGACAGAGCTGGAACCGCTGCTCACTCCCGCTGCGGGATGAGGCTCCCCTGGCCGCGCTCCTGCACTTGCGTTGCTCCAGTGCTTGGCTGATGGCACTGCATGCTGAGTCAACTCATTGAAATGGGAAAAACCAAACTGAAACAAAAAAACGTTGGTATTTCATTTCTTTTTGCTAGGCTAGTGAGTTGAACTCGCTCTCTGTGCAAGCAGGTATGTACCAGAGCTGGTGCCGAGGGAGACGTGAAGGATCAGGCAGTGAGGAGTGGCGGGAGGAAGAAAAGGGAGAAGCAAGAGGAAGAGGAGGGAGCAGGGCAAGCGGGGGCAGGCTGCGAGATCTTCTCTCTGAGCCACACCCTACGTACGGACACTGCCGGTCTAATTCCTACTGTACTGGTTCCGACCTCGATGTTGTAACCCATTTCTGTGAATCTTTTCAATTAGGCAGTGATTTATTGGTTAGTGGGGTGTGTTTGGACAACCTCCAACAACAGACACAAAATGCATTACCATGCTGAGCTCTGTCCTACTGCTTGCAATGCTAAGGCATGAAATTTTTTCTCCAGGAAATGAATCTTTTTCAAAGTGATTATAAGATTATATGACTAGGCTATCAAGTGATATAAACCTGTCCATTTCCAAGAACTTCAGTGCAGTTACACCACTTACAAAAGGATTTACTTCAACATTTTTAGCTACCCCAGCACATTAGTTGCTGATGAACTGGAGGTCTTCCTGAAAAGAGTGCATTTATCAGCATAAATGGACCTCTTTGTTCCCTTATGTAGAGGTTTTCAGCCTGCTCAAGCTAAAGTGTTTGCCAGTTCAAAATTTATTATTTCTTGTCATCACTTCTCTTACAGTCATCACCTCTCTGGTATTGGTCCAATTCTGTGGATTTGTCAATCACCACCACAAAGAAACCCTGAGCCAAAATAAACCTGGCATGACTTGATTTCTGTATTACAAATGTACTGGCACAACTGTTGTCCACAAAATCTCCCATTTCAGCAAAGTGCTTGAAATCCCATTGACTTCAATTAATAAGTTAAGCAAGTGTTTAAACACTGTGTTTGAACTTGGGCCTGATGACCATGCCTTGGCCAACTGCACTCACTGTGTTTTCTTTTTTTCTTTTCTTTTCTTTTCTTTTCTTTTCTTTTCTTTTCTTTTCTTTTCTTTTCTTTTCTTTTCTTTTCTTTTCTTTTTTTTTTCTTTTTTTATAATAGTTACACAGCTTTTAGAGGAATTTCCACATTTCATTTCCGTCAAGACATCAAAAAATTTGGTGAGATCAAGGAGAAATGAAACCAGATACTATATTATCTTCTGATGTTTTTCCTTGAGCAGCTGACTGTAGTAGATTAAGCATTAAGGATCCAAGGACAGTGAATAAAACAGTGAGGTGGCCTTCTAGGACACTTCCCTCTTCTTGAAGTTTTGGGGTCAAATCTTGAACAAAAATTATTACTCAAGCAAAACTACCCAAGGAAGGGAATTTCAGATAAGGAAAAAACCTGCAGATTCTGGACCACTATGAATATACTTCATGGTTGTTGGTGATGTCTGGCACTTTTATATTACATGCTACTCCTGTTTTCCCTGTATGCAATTACATAGGCATATCAGAGTAATGCATGGTTATTACAAAATAACCACAACATGCTGGGAACAGCATTTTATGCCTCTCAGTTGGACAAGGCTCATCTGGCCTTAATCTGATCTTTTTTTTCTTTCTTAAGGAACATCTTCTATTTTAAGGCTTTCTCTGTTTAACCAGTGGAATCTATGTTAATTTGACCCATATTAAATCAAATATTTTTCCATTATTCTCGTGCTGATCAAAGAGCTTTCAGGCAGTTTCCTGAGACACCGGCATACCTTACGGCTCCAGCAGGAAGCCAGCGTACCAGCATGCAAATGCTCCCCCGCCTTCCTCCTGTTGTGAAAGCGGCTGCGAGCCCCGCTGCCTCCCAAGCAAGGCTCAGCTGCTTCCCTCTCCCCTTCCCTCCCGTCTCAGGCACACACGAGGGCATTGCCGGGAAATTTCGCGGTGTGGGAGGAAAAGCCATTTGGTGCCACTCCTTATGGGTGCTGGGCACTAGGATAGGTCCCGCTGCAGCTCCTAACTTTGGGAATACGTTCCTCACAGTACAAGCCATAGGGCTAAGTGAGGTGCTGGTTATGGTGCTTGGGACAGGCTGGTGCCCTGGGAAGGGGTCACAGCAGGCTCCCCACCAAGCAGGGAACCACCATGATGACTCAACAGAGAGTAACGGAGAGGTGTGGCTCACATCTCTTTTTTTTTTTTTTTCTTTTTTCTCTTTTTCCATTAGGCTTGGCCACCTTGCTCACTGTTGATGGGAAACACTTGCTTTCATCCCCCTGACCCACCACAGGGACCCCTCTCCTGAGCTGTGCGCCCAGCCTCCCATCCCGCAGCCCATGGGACGCTCGCCGTCCCTGCTGGCACGGGGCTGGAGGAGACGGCCCCGCGGTGCCCAGCCCTGGCGTAACTGCGCAGCTACTGAACAAAAGGGAGGCGGCACCTCCTCCTCCTCTTTGTTTCCAAGCAGGCTGCCCTACAGGAGCTGGCTCCCGCAGGCAGGAGTGGCTGGCTCTGCCTTATCAGACCTCGCCTCTGAGGAGGCTGGCGGTCCCAGCAGGTGGCGGGTGATGCCGGGCGTGCCCGCGAGCAGCCCTGCAGGCCTCAAGGAAGCTCAGGCACTTCCCCGTGAGCGGCGGAGGCCTCAGGTCTTGAGCTTCGGTGACTGAGGCCCGGGGAGGGGCATGGCCTCCAGCCTGGCCTCACCTGTGCAAGGCCTGGGCCGGACGAGGCCCGGTCCGGCTCGCATGGCCGCAGTCGGGGCTACCTCACAAGGGCGCGGGGAAACCTGATGAGCTAGCGCCTGCAGCGCACTTTGATGTCCTCGGATGAAAAGTGCTACGCCAGCTACAAAGCCTTTTTAATGTTATAAAGCCAGAACTTCTTGCTACCTTGACTTGGCAAAGACGCCGATTAGATGTTATCGGTCTCGCTGTTTACACTTACAGAAACTGCTGCAGTCGGTTTTGGTCGTGTTTTGTTTTTAGAGTACCCGGGTGAAATGACAGAACAGTTAATTTGGGGGTCTGTTCCTTCTAATTTCAGGGAGCGGACAGAAGTGACCTTATATTTACTGTCAGTGAAGTGTGTAATAAAAAAAATAGTCCTTCAACAACAACAACAAAAAACTAAAGAAACAAACCAAAACAACAAGCTAATATATTTGGGCATACCAGTGTGTCCTGACTACACCTGCAGTAACTGCATGGAAAGGCTTTCCTGTCCGGGCCTGAGGAAAAAGCATTGCAGCAGCCTGCGCTTAAATAACTGAGTATGGCTTACATTTCACAGACATCAGCCGACTCCCAAATAAGAGCCTGTTTGGGCCAGGTCTCGTAAACTGCTGTTGTCTAACCCGCCACTAAGCCTTTCCTCACACAGCTTCGCTTAATGAGGCAGCAAAGCCCACCTTGCAGCCGAGCTGAGGAGCATGGTGGTGTCACACCAGTGGGCACGACACTGAGCCCGTGCTCCAGCCTACAGCCATCCGATGACCGATGCTGAAATACAGGACGAAACCGTGCTTCACGGCCACTCACATCGTGGGCGCAGCGATGTGCATGGCGCAGCGATGTGCATGGCGGAGTGAGGCAGGCACAGTTTGGCCCTCTGCCTTCAGATGTTAAATCTCCCCAGCAGGCCTGCCCAGCGCTGTGTCTACAGAGACACTAGTAAGTTAATTACAAAACACAAATTACTCCTGTAATTTAGGAAACTGGAGCCAAAGGAGGTTCCATAACTCTGCTTTTCTCTCCCAGTTAACACCATTTACTCTCTGCGTTTCCTTGCCCCTGCAGCCCCACCTCGCTTCCACCTTCAGTCTCTCAAGTGCAAACACAGCACTCAGAAGGCACGTTGCTCCAGCTGTCTCACACTTGGTTTACGTTGGATTATAAAACTAGAAAAGGCTTCATATAAACATTTGCTCCACATTTACAAGCCGTATTTTGCAGTCAGCCTCCCAGGACGGGAGAGTTTCACCACACTCAGCAGTATCGCTCCGCGGCTGACAGCAGCATAGCCGCCCCCCTTCTCCTTCCAGCTGCCATGGCTTGCTTGCTTTCTCTTCCTTAAAATCTAGATTTGGCCACACACCTGAACATGACCACCTTGATAGCAGAAATAAGCAGATGCACACATAAAGCACTCTGCAAAGTGCTTGTCGGGCTCTTTGCATGCTGTCGTCATTCCTGCAGCTGCCTCCAAGTTTGGGGATGCCCCGAGTTGCCTGCCGGCAACAAGCAATTGCTCATAAGCACATTTTGGGTCTTTCTTACTGACAGCTTCTCCCCGTGCTCACCTGGACGATGTTCAGAGGGCATCAGGAGCCTGTATGTGGCACCAGGCACCCTCAGCCTCTCTGAGCTGAGCAGGAGGGGAGAGAGCTGCAGGCGTGCTCAGGTGCAAGCAGCTGAAGGCAGGACTGTGCACAATGAAAGGAAACTGGGTACAGCGCCTTTGCAAAACCAAATAAACAACACATTTGGAGAAAAAAAAAAAAAAGGCGCTCGAGAAACAGCTCGCAGCAAAATGGACAAAATCCTTTCCTTCCCCCAGCAATAGTGGGTTGTACAGGCTGGAGTGTTTTCACACTGAAAGCATGGCAGCGTTTGGGAGATTTCTCTACAGTCTACAAATAAACAAAACCCAGGGAGTGTTTTGCATTCAATAGTTAATCACAGTTGGCTGAGTGTTTATATTTTTCTTCACTGTAAAGGCATTCTTGGTCCGCCTCCCAAACAGCTTATTTTGTCTGCGAGATTTAATCTTGAGTGGCAGGACCAGGCGCAAAGACAAACCTCAAAACAATCCTTATTTTTCTATAGCAAGATGTCAGAGGTAAAATGCAAACTTCCCTGCAAACAGACCCCTCAGGTGTGCACGTGTACAGACTCCTGCTGGCTTCTAGTCCAGCCTGATCCTGTGGCCCACCAAGCAGCTCACTGCACTCAGTTTTAACTCTTTCCTGCTTGTGAAATGCTCTTTAAATAGAACAAAAGACCCCAAACAATAAGAATTCAATGCAGATTGGACCAGTTTCCAGCCTGAGACCTTTGCTGAAGAAGTGGCTTCTTTGTTTGTACCCAGAGCATTGGCTCCAGATGCCCAGCTTACTTTCAACTCCAAGCGCAGCTTTTTTTCAAGGCAACATCAAGGTACCTTTCATAAAGTTAAAAAAGAAGGGATGATGCAATATGACCATAACACTTAAGTACTCAAGCTACTCTGCTCAGAACCAGCTCAGGCAGTTATTTAGAGCACCGCATTATAGAGACACCAGCTACGTTTTTGCAGTGGTCCCTACTGACACCAGACAAGTGACTGAAAAAGTACTGAATTTGTGTCTGCACTTCTAAGATCTGAAAATAGTTAGAAACAGTGAACTTCTGAAATCTCACTATTTTTTTCTCGTTTCCTTTTCCATTTGCCATTGACTCTGAACTAGCTTTTAAGTTAGATAATATCAGGTTGTGCTTAGATCTGTATCACAGGTTTTAAAAAAGATCACATGAAAGTTGCCTGAGACGCGTGTCTGCAGGTCATGTAGTCCAGCCTTTCGCTTGAAGCAGGACTATCCCAAGCACCAGGACTGCCATGGCTTTGCCTGCCTGTATCTCAAAATTCCCCAAGGAGATTCCCCAGGCTCTTGGTGGAAATGCTCTTTCCCCCCAGGCTGGATATCCTGGAGATTTTTGCCTATGATGATGTTGCTTTTGGAAGAAGGATTTTTGACAAGACTTCCCTGTAAACATAACCTGACAGAGCCTGATATAAGGAGCCATAAAACTCCCTGTGAATTCATTTTAGCTTGCAGCTCCTCATAGCCTGTGCATATAGCACTAGACGTGTGTATACCCCTGTTACTTCTCTCCTGCAAACGCTTTAAAATCGGTAGTTGTTGTTAGCAAAGATCAGGTCTGTACAAATAGTGCTTGAGGTGATGCTGGTGATCTCCAAAGTGTTCTCACATTTTTTTTCTGTGCTGCCTTCACGTGTATGAGCTGCTTCTTGAGTCTCCTTCACAGCACCTCTGGAGCAGAGAGAATAAATAACACTTCGTATAGTAGAGTTAATGCGCGGACCTTTCTGCCAGAGTATGTCACAGGGATGAATACACTGCTTAATATTATAAAGGGCCAAATACGTGATCCATTTCTAAAGCATCACAATAAAAAATCATGCTAAATGCAACAAAATGGCCATTACAAATACAGAAGTGCTCCATGAAACCAGTCTAATAGATTACTGAAGCTGCGTTGCAACCCCCCAGCTCCAGCTAATACCAGAGGCAGGGAACGAGGCTCGCATGAGCCACGTCCCGACAGACAAAGCCCCCTCTTCGAACCAGGCACCTGTGCGTGGTTTGGAGCCTGTCTTTGCACAGCCCCTTCCCCACGAGCAGGCATTTATATTTGCCCAGCTTTGCGGTGAGCAATCCACGTCGGTGCTGAGTCCCCAGCCAGGGGAAGCGAGGCCGGCAGGATCAGGTTGTGGGGGTTTTCACACAACTTGCTCATAATTAGCCTCAAGCAGCGGCTGAGTCACTCACAAGAGACCAGGGCGCTATTAGAAACAGACACGCCATGGCCCAGCGTATAATTATACAGCCACCACCGTGCGGAAACTGCTCCATTAAGCTATCTGACCCCATTAGACAGGAGCTGTTATTTCTTCTTGGCTACGAGTGCCACTGGTGCTCAGAAGAAGATGAGTCCAGCTCTCACAGCACAAACTCGTTCACCCAAGCTCCCCTCTTTCCTGCTGAAACCAGAAAATGCCATCCTGTTCCCTGCTTCACCCCTGGGCCACCTCAGCTCATGTCCACAGCCCTGAGGGAAGCGGAGGTGCTCGGACGCAGCACCTACAGCACACAGGGGACGGAGGGATGTCTGCAGCAAATGCCGTGTACTACGGTATCCTTTTCACTAGAAAGCAATCTTAAAACAGCCATGGAAGCAAACCAAGGGGCTAAGAAATGCCCGAAACAAACTGTTTCTGCAACACAGGTTTTTATTTCAACATTTTGCTTCCCCTTCTCACAATGAGGATAGAAGAGTTCAGCTGGGAAGCTGATTGCGAACAGCTCCAAACCTTTTACGTTCCTCTAGGGCTGGAGATGCAACAAGAAAGTCTTTTGTCGCATTCACTCTCTGGGGGCATTAAGGCAGCAGAAGACAGAGTAGGCTCGGTAGGCCAAAACACACAAGAAATCACCAATAGCTGGCAGGGCTGTTCTTGAGTTGCAGCTGGATTTTGCAGCTGCCTTTTCCTATCAAGGCTCAAGAGGCAATGCCCTGCTTAGGCAGCGGGGCACAATTCCCCTCTGGCACAGCTTCCCTGTTGGGTGCAGAAAGGGCTCCAGCCCCAGCCGAGCAGTAACCCATCACCTCTCCAACAGGGAGCGGGGGTCCCGTCCCTAGCAGCAGCCGCAGCTACGTACAGCAACCAGATGAGCACCGGGCATTTCGCGAGCAGTCTGACGAGCAGGAAAAAAAAGGTTGGGGCTTTTGTCACTCCTGGCTGTCCTCCCGTCAGAAGAAGCTCACGTGAGGTTTGCTGGGAGGGGTGCGCGATGCTTGTGCTGCTGCTGCTGACTGCGCAGTTCAGAGAACGAACTGAAGGCTCCAACCTTGAGCTGCTGCTACGGCACCAGCACTAAATTCCCTTTGAAAGGCACAAAAAACCTCGACGGCTCTGATTTCTAAAGAAATACTAAAAAAAAAATCTTTTGCTGTGAGGGACAGTGGGGTAAAGGAAACAAGATGTCAAATTATAATCAGCTTGAATCATTTTGAATAAACACCGAGGAAATAAAATGTACCCTGCTTGCTGGCAGGCTAGATGGCTTACGAAGTGCTTGCTCCACCCCAATCGAGGGCTTGAAATGGAGTAGCGGTGGAATAGAAACCCCTGATAGCCTAAGATTTGCTTTTCACTGGTACGGTGTTGCCATCCTTGGGGACAGAAAAAGCATCATTAGCGTTTAAATAGAGTTTGATGAAAACATGTAACACCCCAAGGATCAATTTTCACCACAGGCAGCTGTAGCAAGAAGCATTAATCCTTCACCCTCTCTGGTGACAAGAGAAATCCAGGGAGCTGTAGGAACAAATAACATCAGGCATCTAGTGTGAATTTTGCTTTTCATGCCCGCAATTAAATGCTTGCTTTACTTCCTGTTGTTTAATATTGTACTTATTCTTTATCGCTGCAAGAAAAAAAAAAAAGCATTTTTTTTTAATTTGCACTGGGGACACATTTGAAGGCCCATATTGTAGACTCAGCAAGTGGCAGGGCAGCCGCCAAACCTTGCTTCCTTTGTTGATTTCTTGGTGATTTAAGACCTATTTTCAGCAGCTGATCCCAGTCTCCCCCCTGCCTTTTTTTGCTTGGTAACTACCACTTTAACAAAATGGTGTTTGTGCAGTGCCTTGGAACCAAGAACTGTGCTTTTAAATCTAAGACGGGAAACAGAATAGGAAAAGCAGGACTAAAATCACCTACACGCCATGATTCTTTCAAGCCATGTGCTTCGAAATATTCTGCAAGAACTCAATAATCCTACGGTATATTAGACTGCTAGCCTTTTATTTCATACGTAGCTAAAATCGCTTGCACGTTTCTGATATTTGCGTTGTTTACTTTCCCCAGTACAAAGTTTGAAATTATGCTCTGAATCTACAAAAGTCAGTGGAAAAACATTACAAAAGCCCCTGTACTGATGATGTGCATTGTTCAGACTGCTACTGGCTTTGCCCACCAAAGGGACAAAATCTATTGTTCCAAAGTGCAAACAGGAAAAGATACAACCCGATCAACGGTTTACTTAGGTGCAGGCTTCCTTTGGAATACACTTTCCCCCTGCTGACGCTAAGATGTGCAATAAACTAAAATTCAGTGCAAAAAATGTATGCGATGCCATCACTGTGATTATCCACTCCTTTCTGGAAAGCACTGGAGTATTTCCTCACAATGATTCTGTTGTGGAGAATACAATGCTAAGCTTAACAAATAAAAACACTCTCTACAGTAAGGCTAATGTTTTTTACAGCAAATCATTCCACATTCAGTGTAGGCCCAGAAGACACTGGCATACACCAGCTTGCTTTGTTAAAACAAAAAACCTCGCTTGCTAAAAATAGCAGCAACTAGAAAGAAGAAAACAAGACTGTCCCGGAACATCACAGACACCAGGAGATGGAAACTGCAAAGGAGATGACTTAAGGGATTTTCAGTGCCATTTAAGACATTCAGAACAGTGTTACCTTCAGGTTTAATGAGCATTACAATACACCCGCTGCAGAGAGGTAAGTAATTTAAGGGAAGAGCATTCACTGGCCGTCTGTTTTGTCACAGATTTCATTTGCTTCACAGGGCAAGGACAGCAGCCTGTAATTAAGTCGTGGCCAGGAGCTGTGTCCGAAGCTTGGTACCTTCCTGCAGCACGCCTGTCTCACAAAGCTGGAAGGGCAAGAAATTAGATAGAGGGCTCCACGCAGCGCTGCCCTTTCATCTTCCCGTACGGCTGCCACTCAGACTCGGTATTAGAAATGTGTTTCGGACCAGCAGGAGCGGCCCTCGTGTGCTACTGCAGGTTTCTACCGCCTCCCCTCGCTGAGGCTGCTGATGCAGACGGAGCCAGCTAAGCAGCAGTCCCTACTTACTACCTGAGCGGGTTTTTGACCTCTGTTAAAAGCCCGGTCTTGTAGCAGGGGGCACTGCTGGAGGGAGACTGACCAGCCCCCTTCCATCCCTTCCTGCTTGAGAAGTCTCCTCGTGTGAAATCACCTGAAGAAGGACTCACGGCACCGTGCTTCAGTGCAGACTTCAGTCTCCTGACTGATTCACCAAGGATGCTGATTGCCGTAAGTGCCAGACAGGATGAAAGCAAGAAAATACACAGAAAAAACATGCTTAGTAAGGCTTTAACAATGCGTAGGAGATCTCTGCTAATTCTAGCAATGACTTTTTTTTCTGAAAAACGGAGTCAAGTTTACTCCATATATGAATGGGAGGATGTTCCAAGGACGCAGATGGTGCTGAAAATGTTGCTGAATCAGCAAACAAAGCATGCTGATCAACAAAGCAATGACCAGCACGACAGAAAGATCAATGAAGGCCAAACCACACACAATATTGTTAACTTTTATTTATTCTTCCAGCTGCTTGTCCAGTCTTTTCAGCAAATTCACAAAATAAACTAACTTAGAATCCAGGAGTTTTGGTATTACCTCTAGCACAGCGGATGCAATGCATACAGATGAATAAAGGCTCGACTCTTACATCTACACTTTGAAGGACTGTCAGAAAGTTGTACACTGATGGGGAGTAGTAAATACAGGCTTACTGCATTTTATCAATTAAAATCATGACAGAGTAGAACTGAGGCTTTTCAGTATGTTCGTAACATTGCTGTTTTTCTCCTGTTTTGTTGTTCTAAGAAACCACAGGAATCAGCTTAGGTCCAACTGCTCCTTTTAATTGTATGTATCACATTATAGGAGAGAAAGAGCTGAAAGTTTCATCCCCGTTAAAGTGGCCATAATGGCTATTATCAGAAAACAGAATATAACAGAGTTAACTCCACCTTATCAGATTACAGCTCCTGTGGCTAACTTAAATTGCTTCAATCCATACTTGATTTGATATGAAATTATTCAGACTAACTCTCCTTTCTGATTTAGCATTTATACATAATCTTCCTTCTGAAGAGCTCACTCATTTCCATGTCCTTCCTCCTAACGCCCTACCTGTCCTGGTCTAACACCCACAAACCAACCTGAGAACGATCAGGAAGGGCTCCATAAACTACTACTGGGTGCTTCAAAGAGTGCAGGGTGGCTTTGAAATAAAGAAAAAGTTCATTCAGAGCAAGCAAAATACCTTTTTTTTCTAACCTGAAAATAGTTAGGCTTGCAGACTTTATCTCAAACACAAACAGATCAGTTTCTCAACCCTTCTACCTCATTTTTTTGACCAAATAGTACCAGCTGCAAGAGGTAAAATTAAAACTGAAACCACTGGCTCGTTTCCATACATGCTAGTGAGAAGTTGGTATAATACTATTGAATAACACGAGGAATCGTTGATTTAGGCTTTTTATATCTTCAAAGTAAATCATGGCTTTTGGAACACGTAGACCTTAGTACTAAAGCAGTCTGGAATTCTGAGGACGGAGGTGAAGGATGCATTTTTGGTTGAAAATGTGCATTCACTCTGAAGAGTCCCACTCCTTTTGGATCGTTTTGGAATTGCTAGCCTTTGAAAGCATCTTGGCAATTTCTGAAACGATTAAAAAAGTACTGGTGCCACTTGGGCAATCAATTAAGTATGTAGAGCAAACACCGTGTTCATGGGGCAGTCACTGCAACACTGAATCCAAGACAGTGCTATAAAATGTAAGGTCCCAGGGATCTACTGATGCAACTTATGTTTTTTCTTTTTTCCTTTTGAAGGTACTAGAGATTGTTACTATAAGACTGTGAATGCTTCTCCTTAGCTGTCCTCCTTTTCCCTCCCAATTCACAAGAGTTAGCTTATTCTTGAGTATGTGTGTGAGGCACTGATTTTTACCTGAAGAAATGCAGATCTGAGATTGTCCCAATACACTAAACAATGCCTGTTTTCAGTCATTTGAGGTTGTTCAGCTGTCTTTGCTCAACACACAAAGCCATTACCCTCCACATCTGCTGTAAGACTTGGTTTGCATGCAAAAGCCTAATGCGATGCCTCCACGGGGAGAATTCAGCCTCAGACCTTTGGAGCTGTTTACAGCCCTCAGATAATGCAGCAGCAGTCACATGGAGATGGGTCAGAGGACAGACCATGTCCCCTTTCTCAGCAGACTTGCAGAAACAACTCTGATTTTGTTTGCAGCTTGATTTCCAGCCAAGAACTTCAGTATTAAACATAAACTACAATTTTGCCTATAAACTAGCTAAAAATACCTGTAGTTTCTAGAGGCAACTAATCTGCATAATTTTTAATTATTAAGCTTCACTGCTCAAGACCCATCCATAGCCCCTAGGTGGACATTCCACTGGAAAGCACTAATTCTAAAGTAAAATAACAAGTTTTAGAAAGGGCAGAACACTGCCAATCAATTAATTTGATGAGAATTCATTACATGAGCAGATAGCAGTGATATGGTGAATAATTTCAAATTAAATGTTTTCTCAGTGCCACTGTATCATCTGCATACTATTCATTTAGTTCCTTATATTTAGCAGAAGTGGGGCACATTTTCCATGTGCCATTTATAAGCAATGCAGACCGTTGATTTCATTCCTTACTGGAAAGTCCCCTGGTCTATTTACAAATTAATTCGGGAAGTGACACCGTGACTGTTAGCCCTAACTGGTGCGCCTGACACAAGCACGAAAGAAAGGATGAATAGGTGGAATTTTGCATTTGGCATGTCAGAAACAGGGGAGGTAATGTTTCCAGTTATATACACTTAAAGTTATTTCTGAGAAGACATGTTGAACTTAAGCATTAAGCTAAATATCTATAACCCTACATTATTTCATTAGTTATTTTCCAAGACATCATTCACTCATTTGTTGAAAGTTTTCTTCTTAGCAGTATTTATCTTACTTGGAAAAATTATAGGTCTATGAAAGAGCATTATTTTGTTATACCAATTTATATAACTAGCTCTATGAGCATTTGTACTGGAGCACTAAAACTTTTTCATAAAAGCAAAGGGAGTTCATTAGTAAAACACTGAAAGTGTGCAACTGGAAATAAAAACAAAGCATAAAAGCACAGCATTTAATATAAGATGAGCTTTCAACTGAAATAATAACAAAAAAAAAACAGCTCCAAACCCCTGCCACATTAATATCAGACCAACGTGAAAGGCACTGAGAATTGAACTGTGCAACTCATATCCATACCTGTGAGAGTAACAACCACAGTGAGATGCCAACATCCAAGGCAGAATATGGCACTGTACAGTCCATTAGGCATTTCTGGTACATACGGCAGTTTTAGATTTTCTCAGGATAAGCTGGAAATGTTAACTAAATATACAAATTTCACAGAAAAAAAAAAATCCAATTAACACCCTCCGAAGACAAGCAAACAAGGCATGACATATAGGACATTGCTGGCACCAGAAAACGTTATCACATCAAAACACAAGTTTTTAAATTTAATCCAGTAGATACGTGAAGGAATGGCGGTGGCAGAGGCAAAGGGATGGGATGAATATCAAACACTCAGTTTTGAGCGTGCTAGCTGAGGTCATCAATTCATAAATCTGACAAAAACTGAAGCTACCAAATCCATTTCAGAGGCTAGAAAGTATCAAGCCAGTCCAGCCCGTTTCCAGGAATTCTTCTTGTGTGCTGACATGGGTAGACTGAAGAAATCTGTCCAGTATCATCTCAATGCCCGAGGCTACCTAAAGCTTTCCATTAGCGAACGCTGCCTCCTGGAACTGAGGGACAAATGTTTTGAAATATGCCCTAGTGAGAAAAAAAAAAGAAACAAGAAAATTCATGGTTAGGAGGGAGTGTATGGTGTATGTAGGTAGCCAAAGTTTTAACAAAGAGAAGCATGAAGTTGCAGTGTTTAGCCCATTATTAGAACTCATAAATGGGTAGCGCTTTTCTTACAAGTGTTCAGCATAGAGCAGATCCATATACTGCAGCTTTCTAGATCCAGCAGTACTTTGTTCTTTAGTGGCCTCACCACAAACAACACGCCACACCTCTTAGTGTGGTCGATATCAGCGACTTGATGCTGCCAGAACAGCCTGATCCAGCGTCCATATTTTATCCAATGCAAAGTTCCAGAAATAAACTCTGCTATGCACTGGAAAATATACCTTTGAAAGGCTGTAAAAGTGAGAAATTCTTAGAGTAGTCTTAAGTGAGGTTATGCCTGCAGCATTTTATATCAGATTTTTTGATACAGTTGATGTTTACCATGTTTCTAGGATAATAATGTCATTTTCTATGTTAAAGAAAGCTTCACATATGGCAACAAAGGCCCAAAGACAGCCAAGTCAGTGGAGCAGCAAAATCATGAGGTAAAGTCAGAATATGTACAGAAGATAAGCTCTTCATCTGTCTCCGTACAGCAACCTCGACGCAATACAGAGTCATTGCTGATGGCAGTAGTTTATACAAGATGTAGAGAATAAATACTAACACTTTAGAGGAACTGTAACTCCTTTCAGTAGACACTGAAATTCAGAACATTACTCTATAAATTAAGATGTGCTTTGTATGCTTTGGATCTCGGTCTATCTTCTTTACAAATAATTGAGTGACTCATAAGTCCATAAAATGAGCTGATCCGAAGTATCCAAAATTGAGTTTGAATTGTACCTTTGAGTTTATTGCACTGAAGTACTCAGCTGTGTATTGAACCTATTTGTATGCCTCCACGATGCCCTTTACTTGCACGTTGTATTAGAAGCTGCTTCACCTTGCTG
Organism: Cygnus atratus; assembly: GCF_013377495.2. Taxonomy (NCBI): domain Eukaryota; kingdom Metazoa; phylum Chordata; class Aves; order Anseriformes; family Anatidae; genus Cygnus; species Cygnus atratus. The sequence continues at coordinate 91,376,599 of NC_066364.1, read as the reverse complement.
TCTTTGCTTTTAGCCTACTGCTTCTGCACTGAACTTCCACTTTCTCTATCTTTTTCTCATTTGGTTTTCTGTTCATATCACTGATCTTTATAAATTTCTGCACAAGAAGAACCTCCTCCCATTCTCCCCACCAAAAAAGAAAAATCTGAAGTGAGAATAGCTGCAGTCATTCAGCTGCATGTTCATTATGTTACTGATTTTTCTGCTTGCATACCTCCTGAAGCAAACATACGCTGTTCATCTTCACTATCAATCACAATCTGAATTTCATAATCTGGGTAGAAGTTTTGGCAATCACTGAACACCAGTCATACCTCCTCACATCTAAAAATGTTGCAAGATCACAAAAGAGAATGCTTCCCTCTCTTTGTGATGTTGTGCCTCGCAAATTAATTAAAAAAAAAAAGCTACAGTCAGCTTTTGTACAAAAGCTGTAAACACACATGAGATGCCGTCCAAAGGTTAAAAGAGCGATATAAAGTAAGAGCATTTCTGGACTGAGGAGTTGAGACTGGAAATGGAAAAGAAAAGAGGGACAACCAGTACACAAATTTCATAGCATACCCAAATTGTTATGTGTATTTATAGAATACACTTTGATTTATAGAATCAAAGTTCAGAAAGCAGCCCTCGTAAATTATGCCCACAGAAGTGATTGTTCATACAGGCACATGCATACATAAACCAGTTAAGATGGTAATCTGATTTTAACAATTGAATGCAAAATCTGTATTTGTGTTTTTACAGCATACATTTGAAACTGTAGCCTTTGTATGGCCCGGTCAGCTCTACATCATTTTGCCAGTTCAAGGAGTGTCACTTGCACAATGTCAACCACAGGATCTATCATCCTTTTATTTCTCTTTGCATTATCTGTCCTAGCATTTAATTACATTTCCTCTGCTTGCTTATTTTAAGCAGCTTCTTCCTTTCCCTTTGAGAGCTTCTTTGCAGACTCTTCTTCCATGCACATGCTCTTCTCACTGACTTGGTATATGTTACTTAAATCTTTCCTCTTACATTTTCCTAAACTGTAAAAATTCTTAATCATTAAATGGAATATTAGCAGGAGTATTTGCCTACCTTTTATTTCTTTTCTGAAACACATCATTTATAGCATTTTGGTGCTTTGCATTAATATCACATTTACTGTGTTATATTTCAATCACCTTTCTCTTAGATAAATTCCAAAAATGAATACCACATCATACACACTCCCACACCATCATTATCTATACCAGCATCCTCTCTGTTCACTGGTTCCTGCAGTAGAGCTTGTATCCTTTGCTGCAATACTAAATCAAACACCTCCTTACATTCCGATCAAACGTACTATTTCAAGGAGAGTGTTATTTCACTGGTAGTTTGTATGAACCTCTTAGAGATGTTATATATACTGCAAAAATTACTTTAGTACTTCATAATTTGTAAATGTCTACTTTTTTCTTTCCATACATACTCTAAAGTATATGCTTGAGTTTCTCTTATCATTTGCGGTCTCTTCCAGACTGAAATAAATGTAGTAGCAAACGTTTAGTTGGGATATGTTCCTCCACTTCTGCCCCTCTCCCATGCTGCCCAGGTATCTGAGATTAAAGAAATTTGGGGAAAAAAAAAGTTCGGATAATTACAGTTCATCACACACACAAAGGAAAAAGAAAAAGAGCCTGCAAAGAGATCCAAAAGAACAACATACTTGATAGAATTGTATTATCTACGGCATATTTAATCAGCTGAAGTGGAAAGAAGGGGAAGTAAGAGAAGGTAGGTTAAACTGCTCTGGTATTAATGATGGCTGCATATAGGGAGGGAATGGCAAATGTTAGAGAGTGTATAAAAGTAACAACACTTATTTTGAGTATGTATGATGGAGTGGAACAGGCAGCAGGGACATTACTTACTGTTAGAGTTCACTGGGATTTTCTTTAAATCACATGACTTTTTCAATGGAAAATTGCATTTTTGCCCAGTTGAGAGCATTTTTGTGGAAATGCTACTGACATTTCATCAGGAGAAGAAAGAAGAGAATGAGGTGCTTTGGTTTGGGCTGACCTGAGAAGATACATCCTGGTTTGTAGAACTAAGCCTAAACATTGAATCAGTTTGATGTTAACCTGCTTATCTGCAATTCAGCATCTCACAGATGATGCATCTAGTCACACAGACAAGGAAGGCCCTGGTGCAACAGAGGAGACAGAAGTATGAAGATATTAGCAGAAGTAATCTCTTCAAAGGACCCAGTCCATGGCAAGAATGATGGGATAAATCATCAGTATTTCTGTTTCCAGGAGGCAATGTGCTACTGCTAGGAGATGAATTAGTGTCACAACTGCATTTTCTTCACATGTTCCAGGCAAATTTTTTTTTTAGAACTTTTTCCCTTCATCTTAAGTTTGTGGCAGAAACATATACTAAAACATTCTAATTTCCAGTGAAGTGGAAATGCTGACTGCAGAAATTCCTAGTAAGTAGGAGCAGAACAAACACCTCTTACTATCTGACAATGGCCAAGTTTCATTTGCCAATCAACTTGTTCTGAGGTCAAAGCGTACACATTTCCACATAAACATGAACTTATTATTTCACACAGCCACGGACATACTATTTCACAGTTGATTACAAAACATCACTTCAAAAAACTTAACGTTTTCAAAAGGACAATACACTAACAGACTAGATGACAAAGGCCTCTCTCACATGGACTACTGTTCCTTTCATAAAGGTTTAAGCTTTAAAATGGTTAAGAACATTTATACTCTAGCATCCTGTGGATATAGGCGAAGAGAAACTGGGAATGTAAACACAAACTTTGGAAAAAGATTCATTTCTCATATCCTATTCACACAAATTTATACCCTTAATAACTTTCATCTGTGCCACACAGGAATTTAAATGCAAATCTCTCAGTTTTTTTTTTGTTTCAGACACATTGCTACAAGATACTTTCAAGCACTTCTGAAGTGTTTCAAAATTATTATTTTTACATCCACTAGTAAAGTTTGCAATCTCTAGACAAGAGCTATTAAAAATAATTCAGTAATTTGTGTACCTGTTGAATCACACTGAAGATGGAGAAAGCAAGCTTTGCTTCTTGATCTATGGTTCCTGTAGGCTGTCTCATATGCCAGAAATCAGCTTTTGATCAATGCTTTTTCTCCTTTTCAGGAAACACTTAGTTCCTCCTTTCTCCTGCTTTACTCTACCACGTTCTCAGTGGGTCTGCATCACAATGACCTTACACCAAGCTAAGAACAACTGCATAAAATGCTCCTTCAAGTACAGAGAAACTGGTTTGCACTAAGTCCACAGGTATTTTATACACGAGTGTTGAGTACAATGGTTCTGTATCCCTCTCATAATGGTTTAGATCTTAGCTTAAACAGTGTTTAAAGAGTTGTTTTCTTTTCAGCTTAAAGTGGGTGCCAATCTTCATACGCATACGGGCACATGTCTAACTCTTTGTTGAATGTCTTACTGTAAGAACCCATTATTTTTGTCTATTTGTTTCTGTTCCCTCAAATGGTCATTTTCCAAGTTCAAGGTAGTAAGTTATGGGGTTTCTATGGAAATTTTGCTTCGGCACTCCAGAAAACAACACATTTTGCTGTAGTTAACCACTATATACACTTGAATACACACAGTACATTGAATTTCAGGTGCTATGCTCAAGGACATCTGCTGAGAGTAAAGCACTTATCTTTTCTTCATCTTATTATCTAGTAGAAAGAAAGTCTTGCTACTGTAAATGGTAAGTATCTAAAAGAGGGTAGAATTGGATCACTTGTTGTTTACTTGTTTCTAGTGATATAAAACACTGACTGTGGTGCAAGGTCTCCAGAAGCCCATGTGTATGTCTAAATCTAAGGGTAAGGGCTTGCAGTGCTTAAAACATACTTGACTCAGAATTCACATTGCTTTTGTGAAATTTCCTTCTAATTGTAATGTTTTTCCAGTATAACTTAGTGCTGGATTTTTAAAATTTAGTTGGTAGTTTTTTAGTTCATTGACCATTTGATAATAACTTTTGCCTTCAGATTCCTGTGCTGAAAATTCTTCCTCTAAGATTTTAAGTTATGCAGTTGTGATCTACTATCAAACAACACTTCACATCCCTTTATTGTGAAAGCATTGTACCACGGTAATGCACTTCTTTCCTTCTGCTATTGTTTTTGTTTGACTGGTGTTATATAACGATAGAAGAGTTGTCTATATGTTTCTATTTCTCTTAAAACCTTCAGGTGGGAAATTCTGAGTAGATTCAAACACAGATTCAAACTCAGCGAGGGAAAAATAGCACACAAAATGCCATACCAATGAGATTTCTGCTTTTTTTTTTTTTTTTGGTCTAGGAAGGATGTTCATCATGGGGTGATGAATCATCTTCCTAAGTCATTCACAAAATAGACTCCCCTTAAACTCCCCTTTTTAAGTGTGCCAAGTTTTCCAGAAAGCTGGTCTCAAATTCATCCAAGCTAGCACTACTTGCAGTCATATGTCTTATATATTTCGGCTCAGGATGTGGGAGTTTCAAGTGCCTTTTCCACCAAGGGATGATTTGAAGAAAAGGAGGAGGGTGAAGTAATCCTGATGGTCCATATCGAGTACAGACTCAGCTGTATAGCAACATCTACTACCAGCACAGTGTATTCTGTCCTTGCACATTCTTTACTGGCAAGTGAAAACCCTTGAGCCAAAATCTTGATCTTTTCACAGACACATAGGCTGCTATTACTTTCTCTCACCATATCAAGTGTATCCATTGCATTCCTTCCCATCAGAAGACAGCCTCAAGTTGTTATACTTGGGATTTGTCCAATTATTGTTTTTGAGAACAAACTTTATTCTTAAATACTATCCATTATTTCAATATTTTAATTCATTCTTGTACAATGTTTTAGTGTCTCCTGTGACTGGTTTAATTCTGAAAGCATTAGGCTCTGCTTACAGTACTTAAAAATCATAGTAGCTATTACATTTAATAAATACATCATCTTTCTCCTAGTCTAAGCAGGGAATACAGGAAAAAAGTGGGATTCTTCTCCTTAACCTCTTCAAGATTCTATATCTGATTGGGGCAGGTACTCCATAGTCATGCGGATCTCGGAGTAGTTGTACATAACCCTTCCAGGTCTTCTTCAGGTCTGCAGCGAGGACACCCTTCTCCTCAGCAGTCCTCTGCTATCTGAGTTGTTCGGTAAGGTTAACAGCTAATTTATGTTAGAATATTCTGCAAAAGCAATTATTTGCCCTGGGACTGAGGCGAGGACTAAATTGTAACCCTCTCAGCTGTATTAGATACAGTTGAGACTCCCAGGCATTTACCTCAGCTATTGCCCATTTCTTCTAGAGGAGTTGCAACTCTATGACTTGCATCATTTTGCATCTCGTATTTCTTTCCTTCTGCACCGTAAAGGAACTGCTGCAAGACATCTGCAAGTTTCTTCAAAGCCACAGAACCCTGACAGAAGAACAATCCAGTCCAAAGACAACTGATCTCCATAAATTAGTTAGAATAGCATCGTTCTACCCTCTTCCAACTAAATTGGGTGAAAACAGGAACTAAGAAGGGCGTAGGTCAGAGTAAGGGGCAGCCTGAGGCACACTGATGTCTTTGACCTATTCCTCCCAGACTAGTATTATTATGCTGACACTTTGCAACAAAATCTTGTTATATAAATTATTTCTACAGCACAGCCATATTAGAATTATAAAAGAGCTTCTCCAGGCTTTATCAACGTCACCTGATTATTCACTTTTTGAAGTATAAAGTGTTTGCACAGAGTACGCATACATATGTAGCGTGCCTTTGTATTTTTATGTTCCTGTTGCAACTTGTTTTGACATAATGAAAACTTGTTTTGAAAATACTGAACACCTACAAAAATCCCTTCTGGGTGCCAGACAACAGGATTTCTTCTCCCGTGACTACACAGGCACAGCCAGCTGGTTTGTTTCATGGAACCTCTAACAATTAATCTCCCGTGTAGAAGACATTTACTACAACTCACCAAGTACTAGGATTTGCTGTTTGTTTATAATAGAAAAAAGTCAAAGTTGCTAAAGTTTTTTTCTTCTGTTTAGAATGTTCTCTCTTAAAATTCCATTTGTCAGGAGCTACCTAATTCAACACCTTTAGTACTAATTAACAAAAGGAACTTACATTAATAAATTGCTACCTTAATTCCACTAGTGGGTTTGTATTTAGGTCATATTCCATTTGAGTGCTTATTAGATCCTCAACAGGTGGTTATATTCCTCCTCCTGCATCTCTGTGCCTTGTGTTTAACAATGACTGGAAACCAGTGCTGAAATCTTCTGCAAGACCATTCTTTTAAAAGGCCTTGTACCAATATTCAAGGCGTAGTTTTGTCTCCTATAAAACTCAACTGCAAGATGTTTAAGCATCTCTGCTGTTTTTACTTTACATAATGCATTAAAAACACATTTTTATTGGGTGAAGCATGTTATGCTGTCTATTTATTCATGGGTTCTTCCACAGCATTCCTCACAAGGCTAAAGATACATCAGCACAATGCAAGTCTGCTTGCTTTCTTACGACAGTGGGATAACAGATGATTAATTCTACGCTAGACACTTTATGACACAATCATTACAAGAAAATGGTTGTTAAAACAAATGATCTGACTCTGCAGATCTAAGATACTAAAACAATTTAAGCGGCAAATACTTTTCAGCACAATACCTTTTGGTTGCGTAGTTTGAATCACGCTGTAACAGCCAGACCCACACAATGGATACTCTCCACGTGGCGAAGGCTCATGAACTAATCAAAGCCAGGCCTATTGTGGCATGCTGTAGACATCCAAAAGGCAACCAAAATCCTAAATCATCATTTGAGTATGAACATCACAAAAATTTATCCAAGCAGAGCAGCAGAACAATAAAGATACCTTCCAGGATTTCTTTATCACTTCAAATGTACATAATGATACTTGGCCTGGATTCATATTTCTGAACAAAGCTTCTCGATGCTGTGCTCTTTGGGTTGTGGTTTATAATTTCCTTACTAGGCAGCTTTATCTACAGCAAATATTTTGCTTTTATGTGAAACAATGTTTACAGTTCTCCATTTTATACATCTCCAAAATTAGCGATGCCAAGCAAACATCTGAAGTGTTTATACAACAGCAAAACAATAGCTCAAATTACTGCTACTGGGACTGGCTAAACTCACAAACGTACAAAGGATTCAGCACAGCGCCATTACGCTGCTAGCGATTCTTTCCGGGGTGCCAAAAAAATCATCAAATAACCTCTCTTCCTCTTCCAATATTTCCATATTTCTGCCTTTTTTTTCCCCCAGTCTACTTCCTTTTGCTGTGATTTACCTACACAGACTTTAGTAAACGTCTATGGCCACTTCTGCCTGGCAGTCTACACAAAGGCACTGATCGTGCACATAGTTTGAAGGACTGGGCAGTAATCGAGAGCCAACAGAGCTGGAGGTCTGCAGTGGGAAGCTGTCAAAACACTGATTTTTAAAGAAATACTGTTGCCTTCAGCTTGGTTCGTAGTACTATATGACAGAAATTTGTCTGCAAAACTGCAAACAAAACAAAACACGTGCGACCAAAACCATAACAGGAAATTGAAGTAGTAGAACTAGTGAAACTAAATGTGTATCTCAAGTTCAAACATTAAACTTCACTCCAGACAGCTGTTTTTCTGTGTTTTACTAACAATGCCTATCGCCACTAGAATTTCTTGGGGTTACTGCCATTTTAAATTCAAGTAGCACAGAAAGGTGCAGGAAATAGTTACATTTAGACATATTTTTCAATGGTTTGCTGATTACAGAAATAATAGGTGGGTTTACTGCATATGAAGCAAACAGAAATAAAAATTAATTTGGTTGTACATTCCATTTGTGTCTCTGTTCCAAAAAACTATATTGATTTCGTAAATAAAGTCAAGAATTCAACATAGCTCTGCTATAACAATTAAGATGACTCTGCTGCCTAACTTAGCATAAAGCAAAATGAATCTTGACAATCTGTTCGAATAACAAAACCACCATAAATATAACAACCTGACTAAAGGCAAAATATAAAGGAAGGGAGTTCTAGGGAACTGCTGTGGAGCCAGGACTGTAGACCGTTATGTAGGCTGGCAATTAATGTTTAGCTTAAAGAAACAGTGTAAGTAGGGCTGCCACTTAGCAAAAGATAACTTTAGTTCCAAGAATGTACATGTTCCCGAAAGCATGAAACCCTACTGGCAATTACAGATGAAAATTAAGGCTACTGGACATAATCAACTGAATTCATTAATGAAACGGAATTTTCTGAATCATCTGGAAATCAAGATTTTGGTGTTTATTCCCTTACTGGTTTCTGATATATATATTTGGGAATTTACAGAAACATCCCACAGACGGAGTCCTGAGCCACACACAGCAAAACGAACCTCTGCTTTAAAACACTTTTATCAATGCCTTCTGCTTGCCAGTTCAAGAGATAAACATTTCACTTCCTTCACCTTCTCCACAATGTATATAAATAGACTTGCTTCAGTCAGATGAAGGCTTGTGGTCTTAGATCATAGCAACTTTGCTTCTGCTTTCTAAACTTCCATTTTCCCTGTGGGGATTACTCAGTGCTTGGGGTACCAAGTGTCTGCGGAGACGGGAGACGCTGGAATCTTTCTGTCACAGCCCACTCACCCCGTTTCCTTGCCCGTGGATCATGAGAACAATATTCCAAGGACATCATGGAAAAATTCAATCTTCGTAGACTCTTTCTAAACACAGTGCAAATTCACATGAAATTTCCAGTCCTATGAGCTACTATGTGATAAGCCTGCTCTATTTTTCCTACTTGCTGAAGAGGCATAGCCTTATTGTTCCGTTCCAGGTAAAGGTTAACTTCTTAAAGAAAGACTGCTCATTACACCTCCTATTTCCTCCTATATAGGTTACATAAATGCACACGGCGCAACACTGCTGCAGAACGATTATTCAGTAGATTATTTAGTGTTGATGCCAGACCGTGCAACTAAGAACCTCTTCTAAATATACAAGGCAGGGTGAAGAATAAGATGGAATAAGGAAGGTGAAAAGCAGAGAAAGTGTAAGTAGTAGCAGAGAGCAGAAAAGACTGGGCAAACCCACACTCAGGAGTGAGGCTTGCAAGGCAAGACAACAAATGGAGAGATTCAAGAAGCGAGGAGGTCACAGAAGTAATAATAGAACTTGAATGATCCTTAAGAGGATCCCTCACTTTTACTTCAGCAGCAGAAATGAAGGGTTACACCACAGATGTATCTGTAAGGAGTCTGACAACTAGCATCCCTAAAAACAAAGTTTGCTTGCAGGTGAAAGTTGTGATTTCATCATGCTATGCACTTTGCTTTGCCAGATCGCTTATCAAAAGGGGCCGAAGGCAACATACCAAAACGTAAAAGAATCCTCCCTGGATATTCATTAGGACAAACTGGTCAGAAGGAAAGGGAGATGCCGAACAGCTGTGATTATAAAAAATATATTAAAAAAAAAAAAAGCTATTTCTGTTCTTTGCTTATAAGACACACGCTTGACTATTAGAAGTAAGAGAAAACTATCAAAAGGTCAGAGATCTCTCCAAATGGGGAAAACAGACAGGAAAAAAACTCTTAACACTTATATATAAAGTAGAATAATGCCGACCGAAAATGAAGTTGAAGGACAAACTACCTGACAGCCCTCCAAATAAAAAATAGCCAAATACTACAAAAGCCATTCAGGAAAAAAAAAGAATGCTCAGAAGAAATGAAGTCACAAAGAATAAATGAAACTATTTTTTCACCTAAGTTCACCATAGAGGTGCTTAAAGAGTTTGCCACACAAGAACCCTTCTTTACAAGGGACATACTGAAAGATTTGACTCATGCAGAAATGTCAGCCAAAAAGGTAAAGAACAAATCAACAAAACACACACACGCAAATCAGCAGGCCCAGATGACATTCACACCCAAGAGTTCTAAAGAAATTCAAGCGTGAGAAAGTTAAACTCTCAAATAGCTTAAAACCTCCTGCTTAAAACAGCTTGGTACCAGAGAAGTGTGATGTCAATTAAAAAAAAGGTCTGAGATAAGGGAAACTGTGGACCAGTAAATGTCATGTCTGTGCCTTATGAATTGGTAGAAATTATTTCAAGAAACTATAAAATTATAAAAAGTCAAGAATTAGTGGACTTAAATAAATATGATACATTGGGTAGGAGTCAAATTCATGCTTCACAAATCTCTGATCTTCTTAAGGTATGAAAAACATGTGGACAAGTGATATACACTGCTTGGCTTTCCAACAGGCACATGGGAAGGTTTTTCAATGGTTTTTAAAAAACTGAATTACCACAGCAGGAGAAAAGATCCATGAGTGGATAAACAGCAGGCTGAGATAAGGAAAAAAAGATAGGAATGAATGATGAGTTCTCTCAGGGTAAAGTCACCTGAGAACTGCACCAGAAAGGGGTGTTTTCACCTGTGTTGTTCGACATATTCCTAGCATGACCTGCAAAAGTGAGCAAAAGAAGATGGCAAAATTTGCTAATGATAACAATTCCATCAGGGAAGGAAAAATGAGAGCTAATTATGAGGAGCTGCAGATGGTTCACACAATAATGGGAGACTGGGCAATAAAATACCACGCAAAAAGTGAATACTGACAAACATTAAAGGCAGATATGTGAGGAAAAAACCTTAATTTTACATACACAAAAAACAGAGTCTCTCAAATACAGATAATAAGGAGATCTTGGTGTTAAAATGTCAGCATAATGCTCTGTGCACAGAAAAGCAAGTCAAACATTATTAGAACTGGGATAAATAGTAAACCAGCCAATACCACTACATCACCATATAAATGTATGGTGAACATACCATGAGTAACATGCAGTCCTCTATCTCAGAAAGAATACAACAAATAGTAAAGTTATAAGGAAGTAGGGCAAGGGTAATCAGAAACATGGATAGGCTTCCGTAGAAGGGAAAAGTGAGCAGAGTAGGAGAAATGGTGACAGAAAAGATGTGAAAAGGCTCATAAAACATAAACAGTATGAAGGGGATCAGTGGGGATTAATTTTTTGCTGCCTCTTTTGATACAAGAGCTAGGGGTTAACAACTGGGCCTACTAGGGGGCAGGAATGCAAGAAGTTGACAAAGCTAGTTCTTCACACAATACCTTGCTTGCCTGTGCAATCCCTTGCCAACAGAGTTTTGTGATGATAAAAATTCACTTGGGCTCAAAAAGCTGTTAGACAAACAGAAGAAAAGCTAGGCAGGGCTGTTAAAAAACAAAAAAACAAACTGGATGTAGAAATCCTTGAATATGGTAGAATATGCAATAAAAATATCACTACACGCTTTTCCACACACTTCCACGGGCATCTTCCACTGACTATTGATAGAAACATCGTACTAGGTTAAATAAATATTGAGTTTGAATCAATATGACTGTTCTTTGTGTTTAACAGAGCAATTACAAATATTACTCAAAAGACAAGACAATAAGGCTCACCTGCTATTTTTACTTAGTTGTTTACTTTGTAATTGATCAAATAACAGTATTTATCTGGGCTATAAAACCTCTGCTCCCTTTCAAAACCACATATTTCTTTCTACCCATTTCTCTAAAGCAAGGGAGGACTTTTTTTTTTTTTTTTTTCTTTAAATCAGGTCATAATTATAATTCCAGGATCTAATATAGATTTAGCAGCTTTGGTAGATGTATAAAGGAGCTCTCTAAAGAAGCCAAAGCAGTTAGTTGATCATAGTTGTAGAACAACTCCCAACCCTGGTTATCTAAGAACCACCTACATTAAATTCTGGCCTTTAATTCCTATAGAGCAGTTGTCTTCCAACAAGATGCTGTGATTTTCTACTTCTGTCAAGCAAACTCCTCCAATCTATTCTGTGCACTTCTCTTGTCAATATAGGAGAGATTTATTTTTTTCATACTTACTTTGTATCAAAACACACGTACGTACAGTTCACAGGCACATATACATAATGTCTATACAAAAACAGAAAAATGACTTGCCTAACAGATTTAATTTCTATGCATTCCCTATAGCACCTATACTTTTCAACTTCAAATAGTTATTTTTCTTCTCCCACAGCCAAGACTTTAATGAGAAGTGACCAGAAACAAATACTCAGGCCCTTCTGTCTTGGCGGAAATCCACATAATGCATGACAGCACTGAAGATCCCTGGCAGGCACCTGTCAGAAACTAACATACCATATCTAAAGAGTCAGACTTAATTATCCAAGGAGACATTTAAAGAAAAGTACATGAAAAATATGACTCAATAAGTGTGACTATCTTGTACATGCACTATACAGTGTAGTGTATGCAGAAGAACAATGTAAAAATAAAACAATATCCTGGAAACAATCTAATTAAAATCTCTACTAATTTTGCCTTTATATCTTGTAATCAAAATCATGTTATTATTGAGGTTTGCTGGTAAATCAACTGGGAACATGTCACAAGGACAATTGCAACCATTAAATATTTTAACACAACATAGTTTTCTGCATTTGCCTTTATGCTTTTCATTTATAATTCTGATGAGCTGACACTGCCACAGAAAATAAGAGTTTTGATTTAATGGTCTATAAAATCAAATTAACTTCTTCATAAACTTCACATGGGTGGGTCACCACATCTCTTCTCGCTATGGCTGTCACAGCATATCGGCCCTTTTACATTCTGAGAAAGAGTCCACCTGAGGCAACAAAACGTCTGCCCTATTGGATTTCAGGCAAGGAAATCACTTTTGTACTGTTTCCGATGCAAGACTCTATCGAAAACTAAAAAGTTAAACAAGTGACCCAGCTCAGCACCTGCTCCTTTCATCTGTACCCCACTGCTCTTCTCTGTAAAGAATGTTCTGAACCTTTCAAACATTCAGAGACGAATACACGCACACACAGAGTAAAGGATAGGTCCCTATGTTTTGTGCTTCTTTCCCCTGCTTTTTTTTTTTTTTTTCCCTAACTTGAAGATAAAGCAGAACAGAGCCAAAGACAGCCAAGGAAAAAGCTTTCTGAGGAGCGTATACATGAATGCAAACAAGTTAAATTTTAGAAATCTACTCTTTCAAGATCCCTACTGTATGAAACACCTACTACTACACATACACCTACTGGTGCATGAAACAATCATGTAATATATGCAAATAAAATGTGTTACTTTTACAAATAATGAGGGAATATACTGAAATTCAAAACAAATAACAAGAAATGATTTATTACCTTAATTACGCCTATCAAGCAGAGATTACAAAAATGCTGCAGTGTTTACATGTAAACTTTAGAGTGAGATCCAAGGCATCATAGGTGGAAAACAAAAATTTCAAGGAAAGAGAGAAACCTGTTACTTTAACAGAATGCAAAATGTATCAAAAGATATTCTACCTAAAATGTGCAAGAATTCTCAGTTAATAGAAAATGGATGAATTGAAAACTGGGTTAATATCAATACAAAAAAAATCATTAGGGCACTCAAAATATAATGAATGCAACAGCAAGCCCTTGAAATATTACAATTTGAGATTGTCTAAACAGCTATATGACGATGGGTCCCGAGGCCCCCAAACTGTCCCCTTTTTTCAAACATCCTTTTATTTGACCAAAAGATATATTTCCGTCTCCATACAAGGCAAGTTTAATGCTTAAAGCAACCATTCCAGCCCAACAGCTACTAGCACCTTCATGTGATGAACATCTTCTCACTTCATGATATTCAAGGAAAGCATATTGGTGAGGCTGAAAATGCTACGGCCCAGCACACCAGCCTGACACGTTCAGATCATAGCACGGTTGTGCTGAGCACAAACTGTAGCTCCAGCAGTGCTGGGGATGCATACGAAGCTCGCACAAGATGCGCCTGCATATAATCTTAAGCTGCACTTGACCTTATGGCACAGCAAAAGCCAATATACAGTTGAGAGCACTTGAGCCCTTTTAAGCTTTTACCCTGCCAGAGCACTGAGTAAGATGTAAAATTAACACCACAATCAGCAAACATCAGTGAATGGCCAGTGACAACAGTCATTTAGAAAGTAGTTTTAACAGCCAAGCTGGAAAAAAGAATACGAACCCTCAGGATGACTTTTTATTGTGATACCAGCTTTCCGCCTCCTGCTGTTTTTAATGACGAGTAGGTAGATTTATGTAGGATAAAACAGTAAACTGAGTCCTAACTTGCTCTCCCTGAAGTGTAACCTAAGTCTCCAGAGCAGCACTGGATCGGGCAGGAATTGGGCCAGAGTGCATCTAAGAACTGAACTTAATTTGTATAAACAAACAAGCTTTATTTACAGTATTCCTTCATAAAATCCCAGGCTCAGAGTCTGCACGCTCTTTAAAGACTCCATTTATGTACGCTTGAATGCCTATTTAAGCAAAAAACAAGAGAGCTTTCCCATGGAAACCGCACAGAGATGGTTTACTTCACACGTACACCACAAACAAGGCTGCTAACTTTCTATAATTTACTGTATTTTCTTAGGCTTGCCATTGTACTTCTGGACAAAATCTTTTGGAGAAACTGCTTCCACAGGAGGCCACAGCCGGATAAATAAATGACCTACGAGAGGCAGAGCCTGAGACGGGAACTGAGAGGAAACAGTCTCTTGTCAGCTTGTAGGAGAATTTTAATATTTTTGGTTTTGCTGTTTCTAGCTGGAGGAACAGGTTAAATTTTCGTGTTTAGTTGAGAAATGAGAAATCTGGAGGCATCTGGAACCACATTATTTAAACAGTTCTTGATTCGTCCCTTAGGATTAAATCAAGCCAGAGGGCAATCCTTTGGCTAAGACAATAGCAAAATTCAGTCACCAGATGCTATCTCTCAGTGAGGAATCCAAGTCAGTGGGCATCAAAGGAGACAGGTGATGTTAAAAACTGCTTACTAGGAGACAGAGAAAGAGAAACCTGAATACATGAAGTTTATCAGACAAGCATAAATTGGTCCAATTATTTCAGAAATGAAAACAAGCACTTTTTCCCTGTGAATGAAAAAGATTCTGCTAAACTGATACTCTGAGCATTTGCCTTTCAGATTTAGGTGATGCGTGTCTAAGTGTGAATGCATACAATCTACATCTATATGTATATATTTTAGGGGAGTAATTTTGCTCCTACTTGTAATTACTACTGATTGTCTCAAGGCTACAACAAAGGGTTAAGTCCTAACTTCAAAAGAGATGCCTACATCTGCTCAAGGGCCAGAGAGATAAGCAAGGATACCAAGAATTTCAAGTTTGGCCCTCGAGTTGAAGGAATTGAATGGGCTCACCTGTTTGAAAAAAAACTGTGAGAAGGCTGGGCACAGAATCGAAGTCCCTTTGGCATGAACTTATGACAGCTCTGCCCATGAATAAGCAGGCTGCATGCAGTTGCTGAGAAGAGGCAGGGGTTGCCAACTGAGGATGAGGAAATCTCTGAGAGATTGGTGGTGCTCCTGCATCCTGCAAAGCGATGTGGTATATATGCTTCAGTACATGACTGGACAGCTAATGAACTCGGGACAAGAACAACTAAAACTAATCCTTGATGGTGTCTTAGGCTGTGGTGAAGAATACAAACTGACCCCTCAAGCGTCTGAGAATAAGGGTGGAGAATTTGGTCAGATACCAGAACATCAAGTGGTATATATCCTGTGGACCTAGAACAGTAGGGCCAGAAAAATAAACAGAGATTTTTTTTTGGTCTTAAATGATGCCAAGCACTTGGGAAACCATTTGGCTAGGAGGGAAAAAGACTACATATATGCAGAACGTAATGGACAGCGTTTATAAACACAAGAAAGACGTCCCTGATTTATCCAGGGCTAAATTTACTTCAGTTGAGCAGAGTTACATTGGTTCTAGAGGCTGCGTCACATATCCTTCTTTTCTTTTTTACTGGGAATGAATTGAGTTGGTGTTGGAACTAATATGTTTAATTAGAACACTTTCCTATATACGCCTACATATATTCCCATATACTTGGTCTGTAATGTGGCTACGGTAAAAATAAAATAGAATGAAAAATTATTTGGTTGTGTTGAAACATGCTAGCCTATTCTAAGAAGCCATAGAAAATATTTTCAACAATATTTACATAAGTACTCAATTGTGTTAAAAATGCTCCTTAAAATATGCTAACATGCATCATAACATCATAATTTTCTTGCTGTAGATTTATTTCTGGTACCTGCTGAGGAATCACTAGCTGTTCCTGCAAGCAAAGCGCTTTTAACTAGAGCAGCCTCTCTGTCTCTTTGCAGCTCAATGATAGTTATTTCAGACATTGCAGCATGCTTTCTTCCCCCGCTTCTCATCATCTTTCTCGTATTACGTATCCAGTGTAAAACTTAGATGCAAAGGCTCAAACATAAGAGTGAATAACCTCAAAAACGTACATGTGATAGTAAGTGTACACATTTAGTGCTTTTAAAAGTACTGTTATAATACTTCTAAATTTCAAGTGCAGGGCACAGAAGTCCATTTGTATACACCTACTCATAAATGAATGCACTTAGCAGACAGAACATAGGTACTCGTAAGCTTCCAGCTGCAAAATAAGTGCATTTTTTTGACTACACAAACATTTTTTTGCAATACAGTCATAAAAAAAAAAGTGATGCTTCCAGTTATTGTTTCATTTGAAAACAACAAAAAAAAGCCATGAACAACAACAACGAACCAAAATACATATAATGCTCTGCTAGAAAAAAAGAAACAAATCCACGAAACCAAATCATACTTGATCAGGAAATATCTCCCCTGAACACTACAGTATTAAAACCAAACGCTAGCAAAAAAAAAAAAAAAGCTACTACAATGCATCAAAATCCAAAATCAAATGTCACTTGATGTTCTCCATACTATTTATTATAAAATCTGCAAATGCTTCAATCATTCACTGTCTGCTTCCATCACTTCCAAATTAGAATCAGTCTCTGACCTTGCCATTCATTTGATTTACTCAGCTTCAACTATTTCCATTTGACTCTTATTTATGCATCTTTGCTAATTTGATTTAATGTTCCAATTGTCATTCAAAATGTTAATTCCAATATGCCTTATTATTTATGCACTTTGAGGCCTTATGTGATGAACGACTGATAATCAGTGTGCTTAGATTTGTTGCTGTTCTTACATTTTTATATTTTGCAAAAGCTAAATACAGAAGCAACGCCACTACCCATATTGCTCCATCCAGGTGAAATCTGTTCTGCTTCATTAGAAGACAGGGATAGCACACAGTATACAAAAGGAACACCACTGCCCATGCTAGCTTACCCTTGCAACACAATCACTCTGGGAAGGCTGTCCTGTCATCTTAAATTAAAGGGGATACTAGGACTGAAGTGGTATTTACCTATGCTGAAATCCAGGCTTGCAGAAAGACTGAAGAGGAAACAGAGATTCTCTGTTTCTAGCCAACATAGAGAGCAGTTAAAAAGAAAAAAAAAAAAAAGAGGGAGCTCTTCAGACTTTCAGATAACTTTCTCAAGCTCTGGTAGGACTACCTACTATGCTGGATTAGGGGTTTGCTCTACCTCCTCCTGTACTTTTGTGCCTTTTTATTACAGCGTTATTCCATATCTTTCAGGTTTTTCTTCCTAGTTTTCTCCATCTCACATGTTTCCCTTCAGGGTCCCCCATACACCCACACAAAACCAAGAAATTACTTTGACTGACTGCTATTATGCAGATTACTCCTGCTGTGGGCTATCTCGTCTATTTGGTTTGGAAGCTCCTTGCAGCAGAGACTCTCACTACTCTGTATCATGCCTTGCAGAAATGCTCTTGTTTTGATCGCTCCTCTGGCACTAGTGTTACAGGCATGATTAATAAGGTATCTGTCTATACGCATACAGGGGAATGCTAAGACTCTCTTAGAACACAAACAGTTTTAGCTTGCAGAACACTGGAAAGGTACAGTTACATCTGTGAAATTTCTAGCACCGGAATACTGTGTAACAAATAGCAGCCAGACTTACTTCGCTCTCTTGGCCATTTCATTGCCATCCCAGCGTGGGCTGTAAGGGTAATTCTTCTGAGCCTGGGAGTACAGCTGTCCACTGTTAGTGAAATGGTAGACTGACTGAAACGTTAGGGTTGGCTGGTCTCGAGGAAAGTACAGGGGAAGGTCAACTGAAATTAAAAAAAAAAAAAGTAGTAAAATATACCATTGTGGGTTTTTTTTCCTTTTTTTTTTTCAGGTAATATATCATTCTTTTCTACTGATTCAAAGGCGATAGGAAAGGAGCAATTGATGATTACTTCTAACACACTTCTGTATTTCTTAACAATAATGAGTCCATCGTATTGCTTAATCAATACAATTGTGTAAAATATTGTAAAAAAAATTGCTTAGCTAGTGTATTTCTACGTTAATCATAACACTTACACCATGATATTGTTCCAGAAAAAAAAGCAGTACTTTCCTTTATAGTGAAATTTTCCCTTTCAAAAATACAGAAAATAAATTCTGATTATGCTTTCCATTCAATAAACAAATTTCTCTTTATCAGCTCAGCTGTAGCCAATTCATTTTAGTGCCCTCATGGACACCAAAAGCATCATAATTCTCATTTTTAAAATGGTTAAGTGATTTGATAAATGATATAGGAAGGTTCAGTCACGAGTTAGAATAAATCTCAATTTGCAGTCATCTGTTAGACAAAAAACCCCCACAAAACCAAAAACACACTGCAAAGTCATTAATACCAAAAATACCTCACTAAAAATAAAAATCAGAACCTCTTACTTCCCTTTGCTTCACTGTCTCATGATCAGCTAGCTCTGGCAGAACAATAAAATAGTCTGTAATAGTTAATAATATGGTCAGAAATGTTTCTTTAGCTTAACTTCTGCATTGCTAGATATGTACTTAAGATTTTCTTGGTCTACTTTTAATTTCAGGAGGTTTCAGAAACCTGTAATTAAAGTGAGTTATCAAGAGACTGAAATAATTTATATTAGAGGTCTAATTTAACACCAAAATTAAGAGAAGAATGTGCATTTTTAAAGGTATATAGACTTGCTTTGCAAAGCACCTCTGATTGTACTCTTATCCTCCCCACTGCAATCCTTGAAGTCAACAGGATGAAAGAATATTCCAATGGAACAGTAATTCCCTGTAAATCTACAGTTGTTTTTCCTATTTGGCATAGCGATGAGTTAAATAAATTAATAATGTTATAATTCATGCAAATAAGCCTGGTTACTCAGTTTTCTCTATTTGTCACTTCACAGTCCTGCTTAAAGAGAAGGGAAGAACCCTGAGTTAATAAGTAGGTTGCAACAACCCAAGTAGGAACAAAAAAAGGTGTCAAAAATCACTGTAAACAACAGATTTTAAGAAAGAGAAAGGAACATTACAGGACTGAACTCATCCACATCCACAACAAGATCTCCTCTCCAGTGCATTTGGTAATTCATTACATTTTCTCCTCCTAAATATATCATGGAACAGAGATCCCAGCACTTCTTTTGAAATTGCTGCTCATGGATTGAGATATCAGTGTAAGAAAGATTTCTTTTCCTTTTTTTTTTTTTTTTTTTAAATTCCATGCTATCATCTTACTAGTTTCTTCATTTTTCTAATCATGTCTGAATATTTGGATGTGCATCAGCAAAACCAGAACTCCCGTTCCCCTAGATTTCCGTCCAAGCTTGACAAGTAAATACGTTCGTAGTAATGAAGTACACGAAAGTGAATGTGATCTCCCAGCTGTAGTCTCAAAATAAAACAAATCACTTAAGATCACAGTGTTTGCTCAGTTCGTGACCTGGTGTCTGAGCTACACGTGATAACTCCCCAAGTGATTCAGCTCACACAGCAGCTTCCAGCAGACACTTAAATGGTAATGACATGGGCAGAGCTCTGCTAATTTGAGGGCAGATCGCTGATGTAACAAAGGTTAGGCTCCACGATTGCTTTGTCAAATTCCTCTTTATAACATGATTATTAAGTAGTATCACTGAAAAACATTGGCATATCGAGGCCATCTACCAGAAGGCAAGCTGTCTCCTCCCCTCACAGATGGGATGTGCATGCCTCAGAGTCTCAAGGACTTCACTGCGGAAAGAAATATGAAGCAAGGCTCTCTGTTTCCACATGATAAATATACTTCTTTAGCTCGGAGTGCTTAAACTCTGTACCTCCAGTGCATCTTCTCTTTCTTAAGCACCAGCTCCTTAAAGGAAAACTACTCTGTATATTGGTGTGTTTTATTCCTGTGTAAAAGGAATAACAATATTTAGTAACACACTCGAGTAATAATTTAAGCCTTATAGTTAATCTTTTTTTTTTTTTACTTGAAAATTTCTGAATTCATTGTCTTTCCCCTGAGAGCCTCTGTCTACATGAAGGGGGACAAGTAGCAGCATTTTTGTCCCTGTTAATTAAAATATAAGGTTTGCACTTAAGAGAAAGCATCTAACATTAGAAACACTGTTTAAATGGATAATCAAGACATCGATGCTATTAGTTTCTTTGCTTCCATTTGTTATGACAAGCCTTTCATTTTTACAAATATTTTTTCAACAACGGTATCACCAAAATACAGAAAAAAACATTTTATTCTTTTATCAACCAAAAGCTGTATAGGAATTTTCAGGACTCAACTACATCATAAGCTGTTAAATCATATAATCAAATTAGAATTAAAACTGTGCATCCCACATTTGGCCAACAGCAGTATTATTCTGAACTGCAAGGAGAGTTTTGAATAATTTGATCTGCCTTTGATTTCTAAAACTGCTGTTCACCTAAAATTGCCAAACTCCCATTTTTCTAACCCAAGTGTTTCTTTAATACAAGGTGTGTGCTGAGTTCAGACCAAGCAAAAAAACCTGTCACCAATTTTGGAACACAACCACACCTAAAAGACGAGTAAACAGGAAATAGCCTTGAGCTGTAAAGCATTATACATATCTCAAGGTAGCCAGCTGTTATTTCAGAAGTAGGAAATAAAGGCAAGAACTTACTTCTAGCACAGTGGATGCAAGTGCATTGACATTGCAAGTGTACAAAATGCTTGGATTTGGTGTTGGTTTACTTATACATGAAAAATAAGCAAATACCATTAATAATCAACGCTAGCAAGGTGCATTGAAGATGAAAGGTCAAATTCTACACATAGTCACAATTACATTTTTATGAGGTGGCACAGACTGATAAAGTTTCTTTTTATCTGGCTGCATATGCAATCTGACTCCACATCTGTGCATTAACAAAAGCTAAGATCTGTCTCTATGTGATACGTACGGTGGCACAGGTAAGCGTTACCATAATCACATCCCAGGCAACGTTCAGACTTTATCATGAAAAACGCATCACAGTTGAAAACAACACACCACTTTTGTAAATCCACACCTGAGCCACGAAAACTATAAAAGCATGCTTTGGTTTGGCATGGTAGTTACTTAAGACCTTAAGAACTACAAAAACGTATTCATCATGAATACAAGTACTATTTCCAAATAACAGCTGACTCACAAAGTACCCTGGTGATACGTCTGCAGAAAATAAGCAGATGACTCATGTCTGTAAATTCCTGAAAGTACCAATAGACCCTTTGCTTAGTCATCTTTTGCTTGGATGCTGGGTTCATGAGCTTTGTAAACTATAATGAGGGATCTAGCTCTTAGTAGGACTCTCTTTTTTTCCTCTCTTCTAAACAGTGCAAATTATCTCTCTAAAAATAACTTCATCTACGTAAGTGAGTCACTTCAACTAGCAAGCTTACACAAGTCATGCAGTTAGGCAGTAATATTTGGTTATGAAGGTAAAAATCTTGCTGTCAAACTCAGTTTTAAAATGAAAATTATGTCAGAGGAAGTCCCATTTACCCCTTCTCTCACAGAAATAGAAACATTTCCTTTGGAAAATGTAAACAATTATCTCATTCAGGAAAGTAAAGCTTTCTAATTCAGTTTCATGCTCAAAGTAATTTAATCATCATGATTTCTTACTTTGGCTTTCCTAAGCATCACGTTATTAATATAAGAGGAGCTCAAAGAAGCAGGCTGGGGAAAGAAGCCAATACTATAGCAAAACACTTACTTTCTCCTTTGTTACAATTTATGGACCATTTTTTAAGAGTCAAGTTTTAGAGATCCATAGTGCCAGGAAAATCACATCTTTATGAAAGCTCTACATGAGGGCTGTTTTGGGTAATTAAGCATTGAGTAAATTCTTCAGTGATTGAACCCTGATTTTCCCACACAGTTCATAAGAAAGCAAAAGAACAAGGATTTGCTTGTTGAGAATGAGTCATGTTGTAAAGAAACTTAATTACAGTTTATAAATAGTTGAAGTTGCTCTCTTTTTGAAACAGAAGAAACTATCGAGAGAACGAAGACAAATTTGCTCGTCTTAGAATTCAGTGCATACGTATATTCAAAACAGAGTTATCTTAAAGTCAAAATCCTGATTCATTAATAGCTGAAAACCTGTGCAAGGAATCAGTAAGGTTTAACTGTTCATTTTCTTAAAGACCAATCATACGGAGATCTGGAACAGGTTACCTAGTTTGTTAAGCTTTTGTCAACAATGACAGGGTTGATTGAGATGGATTTATTAACTCTAAAGTAATGTTTTTAGCATCATATTTTATGGCTTTTTAAACAGCACAGGAAATGTGGAAGGGATGTCTTGGCTAAAGAATACTCCAGTGCTGCTATAGGGTTTCTGAAGGAAAAATGCTCAGAAAAAAAAAGGCAGCTTTATCAGCGTTCCCCTCCCTCCCTTTAAGTACTGGAGAGAATAGAAGGAAAAACAAATTCATGCTTGAAATGCATGCTGACCATACAAATATTTCAAAGTATTCAGATGGCAACATTCACAGGCAATTTCCCATATACAGTTCCCCTGTTCTACAGAAGCTGTTTGCCCACCCTTTGTGAGACAATGGGTAAAATCCAGACATTTGTTTTCACAGAAGTCAACATTTACTCTGGATGTTACGTACTATTTTAATGCCTGGATGATCTTGCAGTGGTTATCTTACTAACCTTCTGGCTGCTTGAATCTGCTGCAGTTTATTGCACCTGTAATTTGTTTTACACCCATAAACAATGGCTGATCTGGATATTTTACTGCCAAGCTTTCTAATTCTACAAGCTCTCGTTGCCTGCACAACCTTAATTCAATCTATGCTTGCTTTAGGAGACAGCCTTCAAATACTGGACAACACAGTATTCTTTCCAATTCAGTTCCTAGGCCAGCCAGAATGCACCAAACTCGATTCTGTTTTCCATCCCACTGGACAGGTTTTACCCCCGTACACAATATTGAAGCCTTGCTCTTAATGAATGTGTGTTCATCTCTTCATTAGTTTTTCCATACAATGATTCTAATCCCCATAAGATGACAGCTATGTAAAACAGTTAAAAAAAAAAAAATTGCTTCACAGCATCTTTGTGAGCTGAGAGGCTATTTAACAATTCCAGATGGGGAATGAAGGAACTAAGAAAGGATGGCCAGTGTGCCCACTGACTGCTGAGTGCCAACGTGTGGCACCCAAACTTCTGAGACTTCCTAACAGTTCATACCTCATACAGCCAAACACAGCCCTTTCTGACTGCCATAGCAGGTACATCAGAATAAACCATTAGTGGACACGTGAAAAGTTTTAAATGATTTCACCAGAAAAACAAGAAGGGTACAGGAAAGATGTGCTAAAACCAAATCTCCAGAGAACCCTGAACAGTCACAACCTGATACTCCCCGTTCTCTTCCTGAAATCCCCTGACTCACTCCTTATCATCCAACTTCGGCCAGAAACTGCCTCTGCATTCAAGTATTTCTGATGAAATCAGTCATGAAAACAGGAAATACATATCCCAGGCTCCAGAATTATCTCTGGATAGTACATATTCATCATCGTTTTGCTTGTTCTTTTTTCGGTTCACTGAATTTCAACATCCTCTCTGCTAGCCCAGAACTCTGCTTGCCCAGCTCATGATGCTAGGAAGAAGCACTTGTGGATTTGAAGGAAGGGCCTCAACCTGAGAAGTTCCTTGAACTCACACCTCTCCAGTTTTTATGCGGTGTTAATGTGGATGAGACCCACATAAATTTACAATGCAACTTGTTGGTAACACAGATACCATGCTATACAATAATGCTCTTGACACATCTATCAAGCTCTGTGTTAAAAAGATTTTGGCTGGTGGATTTTCTGACATGGCTTCTCCTATGGGAAAGCTGTTCCGGACAGCCTGTACGCTGGGTGAAAAATCTTCCATCTAACTTCAAGGGAGAACAGCTATCTCCATTTTTTTAACACAGAAATTCCAGTACAGGAAGCCTTATAGGAATCATAGTGGTCACTGTACCTATGGACTAACCTGAATAGGTTCAGCCACAAGCATTCTGGGGACCGTAGTGGCTTAGCACAGATCTCTGCAGCGGCAGATTTCAGGCTACTTTGCCTAGTAAATCTTTCCTCGACTCTTTCAAGCTGAAGGCCTTTAGCCTACATTCTACTGGCAAAAAAAAAATAATTAAAAATTAAAGGGTCAATTTGGCTCAAAATACACACAATTACAAAATACCACAGCTATCCTGCTTTGGTGCATAATGATGTAGCCTTACAAGAATGAGAATAAGGATGACAAATAACATAACAATGCTATTAGGTTAACAGAGCACAGTCATACAAGTTTGATTCTGTTAATAGATGAAAGCAAACATCCTTCCTGGAGAAAAATAGGTTCTTTGCAGGAAAATGCTGTTTTGAAAGCAACATTTCAAAATTTCAAGTGTAAAATGAAAAGCTGTTTGTGGAATTTTAGCTGAGACACTTAGGGCACTTTGGGTGTGTTGATAATCACAGCTGTTTTCAAAATAATTAAGTCTGCCATCGCTATGTGAAACATCCTCACCGTCAGCAAAGTGAACGCTTATAGAGTAAATAAGATGACTTACATACAAAATGCTTCCAAATATGTAAATACTATGAAAAAAAGTGACAACATTTTTTCCTTAGCTGCATCGGTTATATATTAACTGAATGCACTTAAGTAAAAAAAAAAAAAAAAAAAAAAAAAAGGAAGATAAACATTGGAATGTGACAGGTTGTTTGTGGTAATGGAGCAAAGGCAATATCTGGAATTATAACAATTTCGGTGAGTATATGAAATTGACAGCTCCTTCTTTTGTACTGGGAAATGGATCTGGCAACAGAACAGCTCACTAAGGAGCCAGTCCTGCAACAGCATTTGTATAATGATTGATCCTCGTAACTCCACAAAATCTCCTGACCCTGACAAGTCAGCACAATATTCAGGAATGGGAAGGAAGTTAGGACCCCAGTGAGACGTTTAGAAGTTAACATTATTAGCTAGTCATTTGGAAGAATTCAGCTGGGATAAGGAAGGAGGAAAAATGCTGAGGAACCTTTTCCTGAGAACTGTTTTAATGTGTTACCTCCAGAACCCAAGGCTGTTACTGTAAGTGCTGGCAAATACCCAGTTTGCAATTACTTTGGTTATGATCATTGTGACATCAAGGAATGCTTAAAGGAATATAATTTTCTTTTTTTCTATATTTTTTTTCTAGTTGGATGGGAATGACTTTCAGCTATTATCAGTCTGGGTGAGATTCGAAATAAGAATTGGTGCTTTTTTCAAAATTTTTACACCATCAGTATGTCCCATCCCCTAATGTGTCTTATAATAACATAACATCTTTTACAGAAATAGCCATCTTCAGAGTCGAAAACACAGAAGTCATTATTTCTAACTCCACTGCTCTTAGATAGCTCTTCAGTCTTTCTGAATAATGGAGACAATGACTTGTGATGGATTAAACTGTTCTGACACATTACAGAGAGTAGATTTGTTTACTTTGTGAATTTATACAAATCTGAAATAAATGTATCATTTACATTTTTTTTAAATGAAGTACAAAACCCTTTCTTATTTAAAGAGGACTGCCTAACGTTGCTGTATCTATCTTGTGGTTCTCACTGCATTGATAATGGGAACTACAATATAGAACTACAATATAGACAAGGCACCAATGGCAACCAGATTTCTTTTTATGATTACTATTGTTTCTATTTTCTTTTGATATAGACAGATGATATGGTTGTAAGAATATGTCACGTCTTTGTCATAACCAGTATCTGCTTTTTAAAGTGCCCCATCCTTCATTCAAAAATAGTATTTAAAAAAAATGTGACCTTCAGTTGTTTAAATACCTTAAGTTTCAGTGTCCTACAAACAAGGCTATCAAATTCTTTGTTTAGTCTTACAGAGGAACTAAGTAACAGATCAAAGCAAGAGATTCTTCAAACAGTTCTCAGTTACATTTTTAGACCATGAAAAAGTGATGTAACAACCTGAAAACTGCTTTTTAATGTCCTCTCTCTTTGGAGTGTCACCTCTCACCTCAACTGAATACTCTTGGACTTTAACAGCAAGACTGGACTACCTGCTAAAAACATCCCATGGAATATCTCATAATCCTATTCTGAGCCCAAATAAATGGCACAGTGGCCTCACAGGTCTTTTCCTTCTCTAATTCCAGTAACCATGATTACTTTAATTAAGACAAAGGCTTTTTATTTTTACCTCGTTAGCTTCAGCCAGTGACATCTATTTTGCTTTATTTTTACTTAAAATTCTCAAAGATCTTCATTCCCTCCCCTTCCGTTTTTATTTCCTTTTATTGTTTCTGCCGTAACAGTTTCTATAGTAACTTCTCCAAGTGGTGATGAGATTGATGCTACTAAAAGCTGCCTCTCCTCTATGTGAATTGCATGAAGATTATACTTTAAATACAGTTGCAGTTGCTATCAGTGTAAAAAGCAATCTGTGGCCTTCTCTTGGCCCTTTTCTTCCTATTCCAGGCTGGTGGCCATAGCGTGTTACTGTTGGAGAAAAGGCGAAAACGTTTCTTCTTTTTTCACAGTAGAGACATGATGCTAAATGCTGAGAAGTTCTACATTACTTTCCAACAGGGCATGAAGACTTTATGACTATTTTTACCAGAAAAGCAGCTGTGCAAAAACATTGGCTTCCCTCGCTAATACTTTATGAAGCTTACAAGGCTTGCAAATAAGTTCTTTTTCCTGTTTTCAATGCTGCCTGGGATTTGAAAGGAAACTGATTTATTTCATTCTCATTTGTGATCAGCGTGGTGCTATCCTGCAGGCCAAGTGTAACCTTTGCTGACACACTCACTGTCCTCTTCTTTCAAACTTAGCTCCATTCAGTCTTAGACCTTTCAAATCAGATCTGTTTAACCTGCCCAGCTTAAGTGTCTTCCTATTCCAGTCCAGAAACTTCTGTCAACTCGAGCCTGCATAGCCAATCTTCAATTTTATCTTCAGAACTTTAGTTCTGTGGATGACAGCAAATGTATTATACAAGGTCTAGCTCTACAATAAAACATTTGAATACATAATTCCATTGCCAATGTGAAACCCAATTTGGTTTTCTAAAGGCTACAAAATAAGAATTGTGTTTTATTTCTAGAAATTTTACACCTCTAAAAATTCCATGGTGTTCTCTAGCACCTTGTTTTTTTCTCTGACAGCATTGCCTACTACTAAACCCATGGAAGATCCCTGTGAAAACCACGCTGATCCTCTCCTATTTGTTTTCTACTTGCTACTATGAGCAATTTTCAGTTTCCTATATCTCACCCCTTTAATGCAGTTCTCACCTTACAGAAAAATTTCCTCTCTGAATGTGTATATCGGAATGTGGAGAAACAAGACATAGGCATGGAGTAAGAAGAAAAAGTACCAAGATCTGTACTCAAGTCCCAGCTCTGTCAATGACTTTTTGTGACCTAATTACTTTTTTTCCCAAAATTGAGTGTATAAAAGAGGATTATATCACTTCCCTATCTCAGGTATCTCTTGTAAGACTTTATTAGTTGTCTGCCACATACTTAGATATGTAGTAGTACTCTAGATAGATCTACTAGATAAGAATAAGCAATATTTCACTTTTTAGAACAATGCAATTTGAAAGAATTTATTACAAAACCTTTCAGTCCATTTGTTAAAGTACTTGCAGTTCCTGGAAAAACATCAATTAGTGCCTATAGCAATACATTACTGTTTGAAAGGTATGTCAGATATATGTGTTTCTCAGAAATTAAAAAGATACTATCCACAGCAAAGTGACATTTAAAAATACTTTTGCACTCCACCCATGTAACAGGCCACCATAAAATACCTGTACAACCCAATTTAGTTGTTTCCTGTTTGCTTCTGTCATACCAATTTATGAAACATCCTTTTCACCACTTTTCCTTTTTTTTTTTAGCAGATTTTAAAATATGAACCTAAAACTAATTTATAGTGATTACAAAACGAATACAGAAAAACAGGGAAAGAAGAAAAGACCACCTCTGTTTTCAGGTTAACTTGCTTTGATTATGAATACCCAAATACAAAAATGCTCGTTCAGCTCATGCAAAAGTAAATACCCCAGATGGAATCAAAGGAACATGATGTTTAGAGTACTCTTAATAACAAACATTAAATTATCAGCTTTCAATAAAAATTTCAAACTAAAACTAGTTGGCAGTGCCCTGTAGAAAAAAAAAAAAGGAAAAAAATGATCAGCAAAAGGTTAATTAATTTACCAAATGCTGCAACGCAGCTCTGGGATTAGCCCCTGACTATGCCTAGTTAAGTGTAGAACTGTGTGCTCGTGACTCGGGATACTTTTCCATCACACTGCCCAATCCACAGCTCTGCAGGGGATCTGCAACTTTCTTTGAATTCAGTTAAGTGATACACACCTCACTACACAGAGAACGTCACAGAATGCTTTATTTTGTTGGCAAACAATGTACAAAGTTCTGAAGAGACCCTCCCTCAGCTTAGGGAGTATTTTGCTGTAGACAGAATGATGCGCTCAGGAACTTTCAAGACCAGATTCAAAGAAATACTGTTATTCACTAGAAGCACTGGGAGTCACAGGAAAAAATTGTCTCATGAGAGACACGTAGCGAACAGACAAAAAATTACTCTCAAGCATAACATTAGAATGGCTTTTGACTTCTAACCAGCCAGGTTTGCATCACTGGGACTTCGTTAATCTTCAGTTTCTCATTTAAGAAAGAAATGAAATCCCTATGATCTTTGCAGACTTCTGACTTTTTTTTTTTGATCAGTATTGAATTTCTCTTACTGACTCCTGAAACGTTTATTTTGTTATGCTTGACATCTCTGCTGAGCCATCTTGCTTTCCTGAAACTACCAGATGTTACTCCATTTCCCTGTATCTTATTTGTCATGTTCTCTCTTTTTTCCTTCTCCCTAAGTTTTCACAGAGTCATTTTTTCACCTATGGAACAATGAGAAGAATATAATAAAAGCACTATATAGTAAGCACTTCAATTACATAAAAGCTCACAAAGCCATCAAAACATGTAGAAGCTATTTAATGAAATATTCCACTCAACACTTGCTCCTTCCTCAGAAAACAGCTGGGGCAAACAACAGTTTATTTTCCCATACCTTTTCTTGAAGAGGCTTCTCTTTCACAATCAGACTAACTTCCCTGAAGAAGCGGAGCCAATGCAATCTTTATTCCCTCCACGGATTACTTTTCCTGAATTTTAAGTATTAATTGTGATCACTGCCATGCACTGATATTGATGAAGAGGAGCAACTCTTACAGACTATCTTCCTTTCAGCTTCCAAAAGCTATGTGAGCAAGTCTTACATGACAGAAAAAAAGAAAAAAAAATAATTCTCAGGAACTACCAAACCCACTCAAATGATTATTCATACTCTAGCAGCACACAGGAGTCATTGAGCACGTTCCAACTGCATTAAACACTATATCAAAACAACAAACACTAGCTACTTTTACATTTACCATTTGTATTATTGTAGTGATATTTACATTTACCAAGACCTGTAAGTCCTACACAACGAGAGGGCTCTAAGGCCAAAACTACAAGCAGATTTAGAGGAATGTTTACAGAGAACAGTCTTCGGTTCTGGGTTTCAAATTGCTCAGATAAACAAGTATTTCTTAAACATTTTTATTATCTCAGTGACTAGGGAGTTACTGTGTCAGGCATGTGATTTTTCAAATAAGAATCTGCAGAAGCGATTTCAAAAAGAACAGTAAGATCTTAGATGAAAGAAAATACTTTTGCCATGTCACATAAGCTCTCCTAAACCCTCATAGCAAACAGTAAGTGATCAGAAACACGCTCATTTAGGAAACATCTTCCATTTAAGACTTTATCAAACCTCCTTACTAGCCATTTACTACCACAAAATCTAACTTGTTTATTTAAACAGCTGCTGGAGGAATAGATGAAGGGGCTGATGAATGCTCACTAGCCCTGTTCTGTTGACTATCCAGGAGAGGGACCATCTTGTTTAAAGGGCAGTATCATCTTAAACTACACCAGCTGCCTGAAAAATTAACACTTATCTAAATTCTAAGGATTATTGTTGCTCTACTGAGTGATTAAAATGGTATCTGAAGCCTACTGAGTTATTTCTGCTTGGAGAGGGAACTGATAGAATAAATTACTTACTTCTTCAATGCAATTTTGTGTATTTACAGGGAGTGGGCATACATTCCTCTTTCTCTGAACACTACTGGCATAAACTGCACTTTCTTTGCAGTGTACTATAAACCTGTCTTGCAGCTACTAGCACTCTTTCCCAATGTTTTTTTTCCTCTCCCAAGCTCCATTTCACAATGATGGCTACCAAAAATTCTTCCTCTTCACTCTTCAATCTGCCTCCTGTTTACTTTCTTAGGCTGTGAACAGATATGCTAATCCAAATCCAAAGAAAGCTTATGTGAGGAAACCCCAATTATTTAGCTCGGCCCACCATATAAGCTGAGCCCATTTTGTCTCAACTGCACTGGCACAAGCTGCTCTGCTGACACACGTCTGCAGATAGCAATAACCAACCAGGAATGCATCAGAAGCTGGCACTGATGACTTCTCCCAAAACAGCGAATACAGAACAGGGTGTCTGTCCACAGCCTGATACTCACAGTACAACCTTCCATAACCCAATTAATGCTCTAGGCCTTAAGATGGCTTCTCCCTCCCTAGAGAAAATCCTCATTCCAGCTGAGATGCTCCCTATTTCTGTTGTATTCTCTGAGAGAGGTCACTGCAGAAGTGCACAGACAGCTACGAGGGTGTACAAAACACTACTTCAGTTAGCACTCTCATGGCAAGAAAGCTTCTTAATTAGACTTTTACCTTTCATTTGACCAGCTTTGTGAACCTAACAGGTCACTGGTATTACCCAGTACAGAAGCTGCAATCCTTTAAAGTTAGCCAAGATCAGTGGCAGCAAGTGTTCCCACCAACTTCAGCTAGGTCTGAGGTCGCATACGAACTTAAGATACAAACACTGGCAGTTTCCAACATTCTCCATCCCCCAACATATTGCTCAAAGAAACAAAAACTATTTAGTTTAATATCTGTACTTTTCAAGACATCTTAAACAAATAACCACTAAGACAAGAAGTTTCGTTTGCTATTGCAATTGTTTCAACTTCTGTCAATGCTTTTTGTGCCGATAACCTAAAAATCTCATAAGATAAAAATAAATCTTTGAGAAGTCTACATACATATTGGTTTGGCGTCTTACTCTTGTGTCCATACCAATAAGACTCCTTAATTACGCACAGATGTGACTTGCATTTAGATACAGTATAAATACGCAGAATGGATGCAGGAATATGTATGAAGAAATATCTACCTCCAGAAACTAATCATAGCTGACTTATAAATAACTAGAGAAAGAAATCAGCAGTACATTGACATTTACTTACAAAGCTTCATTCTGAGGCTTACTCAAAACAGATATCAATATCAAAAGCATAAAGCCTGATTAATGATTTCCTCTTCCATGTGGAGGCACGAACTTCTCTGAACATTCATTTCTGCTGTCATATATTTGAAAGCACTTAGTTCTTACAAGTAAACCACTAAAACAACAGTTCATTTCACCACTCTTTGATCTAATATACCAACTTTAGCAGCTACATTAATCTAGTGATTAAGTTGGCCATTAGACAGTAGTGTTTTAATGTATAATGGACAGACTTCACTGTTCATTCCATAATCTGCACAAATCTGTATTTTTTTAGCAAGTGAAGCTGTTTTAAGGTTATTGGTCTTTTTGCACTCCAGAATGATTTTCCAGTTTCTCTCCTCCTTTTCTTTAACTAGGTTTACTCAGTAGAACTGCTCTGAATGATTTCATTTCTAGTGTGTTTTACTTCCTAGTTTCCAAGTACGTTTGTAACTTTGAATGACCATATTGGCAAAAATCACCAAACAAAGTTATTTTTGAAAGATCTGGATGCATCTTTTAAAGGAAATACAATTCACTGTAGGGTTTATACATCTTACAACCTCAATTAAACCTAAAACTTTAACAAAAAATAAGATGCCAGTAAAATTTACTATGGTTCCTTTCATTTGATTTGCCACAGTACTTGCTGTATACTGACCTATTTATTTCTCTCTGAACACTTCCGCTACACAGTACAGTAAATATAAAAGGTAGAACAGTTTTCATCTTACGGCTATCTCTCCCAGACATTTTATTAGACACTTGCTAAATATTCAACCATAATATACATAGTTATGTCAGTGGTTAAGAGATGAAAGCCTACATTACTTCACTCAGGAAATGAAGTGCAGGTTTCAGTCCTTTCATTGCAATATCCTTTAGTGCATGGAACATAAATGTTTTTGCAGTGGATTGTTCAGCAAGCAAGTGATGCAATGACTTACACAGCTAAGCCACTGTATGATTTCTAAGGCCACAGGGTTAATGCATAGTGATAAACTATTCAGTTATAATTGTAGCTTTCATGCCAGTTAAATTGAGCACTCTGAATATTACTTCACAGTTAAAACTTACTCTGTTATTTAACAGAAATTTGAATTTTGATTACTCTGAAATCTAACTGATTCAACATTTAGGTTATATTGTCCCAAGGCAAAAATCAGATCCACAGCATACTATGTAGTTGAAGAGTAAGTAAAGATCTTATAAGGACAATTTTTCCAACTACATCAAGTTTTATTTTGTGTTTCCCCCCATGTAAATCATATTAATATAATGGAGTTCTTTTAATTTCATGTTTGCTGTTTCTAGACCACTTACAATCAGAATTCTTTGATGCCTAGAAATTTTATGTGATAAAGAGAAAGGCATAAATGAGACCAATTGTAATGATCTCCAATACAACACAAAGTGAAGGATTTCTCTTAACAATGTCAATTCCTACATCTTGCTTTAAAAGACCTGGATAAACTCAGATGTCTTTCAGACATCATTAGTTTTCCACATGAAAAGCTAGCCCACAATCACAACCAATGTAAACTGAAATACCGCAAAGCTAAAGTGTTAACAAACACCACCGTTGCAGCTGCTCAGACTATATAGTAATTAAAAAAAAAAAGACAAGAAGCATATTAATAAAAAAAAGTATAAGATGACTGAATTTCCCCACAAGAAAAAATCTTTTATACCAATGAACCCCACCTTATAAGGAAAAATAATAATTTCTGGTTACCATGTATAATGCAGTAACAGAGCCATACTCACCGTAAAGCAAAGTAAATTTTTCTCCATAAAGTAATTCCTATATATTTAATTATAAACATCTTTTTGAAAGTGATACAAACTTGATCAAAAGATTTCAAATAATAATCTAGCCACATACTGCATCAAACTACTGGGCATTTAATCTAGAAGAGTTTCATTCTAGGAGTAAGTTTTGGCTCTTAACCACGATATCTTGTTATTTTTCTTTTATAATGTATTTTCCCTACACTGAAGTGTCATTACTATCACCATCATTTCAGTAATTCCTGACAGTTACACAAGATTTTAGGTATTCCCAGCTTATGTACAGTATTGGTCCTCATTACTGACAGGTTATTGACATTTTGGTCAGAAGGAGTTACACCTGTGAGCTCAACCTTAAGTCAAGTTACCAGCACATCTTCCTGGAATGCTTTTGGTGCTCTGTAAGGCCAGCAGTACACCTCATGAATGTGGATCCTCCCTCTTTCTCCAAGTACGATCAGGACTTTGCGTTTTCAAAGTGCCATGGTCACATCAAAAATACATTAAGCGTTGGGTAAAAATAGCTAAAACTTTAAAATTTTTTCCTGTAATTGTACTTTTTCCCTTTTGAACTCGTATCTTCAAGAGGATAGACATTTGTGCCTGAGGCAAAAAGTTACTCACTGTGAACGAGGAAGCAAAAATCTTTCCACATCAGCAACAGAGTAAGCTTTGTGAAGCCTTCTGCATCATATTCCACCACGCCGCTATCAACAAGAAATACAAAACAGAATACAATTTTTATCTAGCATTCATACTAATACTGAATAAGATATATATAAATCTGGGATTACAGGGTTTGGTGTTTTTTCATTTGTTCAGAAGGTTCCAATACTTGTTTTATTTATTAACAATTACAATTTTCTAGCTAAATTTATGCTCTGGTACTGGAGATTCTTACCCAAATAAAGGCCATATTCATAAATATATTTTAGAATAAAATGAGACCTGGTAACGCATCTAAATTGACAATAACTTTACACACACAAAATCCCTGCATGTTATTCAGTTTAAGAGAATTTATTAATACACTATTAATGGACATAGTAAAATTGAAACTGTACAGGCTGAGAAAAGTTTAAATTTGAAAATTAAAGAGAGTACATATAAAGAATCACAGCACGACAGTATAAAATATATATATATATATATATATATATAATGCCTGTCGTGTAGACATTAAAAGTCTCAACCACCAAAAGAAGGCATTTTCTAAGTCTGAAGCAGTATCAGGACTCGTGAACCATGTCACGAGTGAAATAAAATCAGAGGCATACCTGGTCCATTTCTGTACTGTAGTTTGGATCAAATAATTCTCAGAAGAAAAAAAAACAAGCTTTCATATGGATTAAGCCTACATCATCTCTGTCTACTCACATGTCCAAATCAAGTCGCTGTTATCTATCTACAGTTGTATAAAATTTGGGTACATACTAAAAACCACTTGTCTTCCTACCCTCACTTGAGAGACTGGAGATTTGAAAAGCTCCTAAATATTCATGTCATTTGGAATCACCACACAGAAGCAAAAATCCCCTCCTTACAATGAGGCAAAGCACTGCTGATCAGGCACTTGCTGTCACATCAGCTCCTGGACTTCTGTTCAAGCCAGAATTTAGGTGGAAGGACGAAGTGCCTACCTTTCACAGTGCTAAAACACCCCAGATTCATTGATTTATCAATCACTTGTCTCATCACGTCAGTCCACGGACCTCTGAACTGCAGGAATTCAAGACGACTGAAAGCCCTTTCTCTCATGAGACACGCTATAGCTCCATGGTGGGAGCACCTGGTCTCCCAGTCTTGCCTTTATGTCAAGCAGTGGTTTCTGGCTACTGCATGGCTTGGAACCGTACCCCACTTTCCCATCCTCCCACTTATGTCACCGCCTATTACTGTATGACCCCTATATTCAGCAACAAGCACATTTCTTTTGCACAGGGAGAAAATCCCTACTGTCCTTTTCCCGTAATCAGCTGTTTTCTGAGTAAAATCAGATCAGCAACATGCACTGAGCACTGAACTTCATTCCAGTATTTCCCTGGAGGGCAAATCTATATACATCATTCTGCAGAAATGACCAGATTTCATCTGGGTATCAGTTACAAAACCAAAGACCACGTGCAGAGAATAACACTTTCACGATGCTTCATAAAACAACGCATCAACAGAAAACTTACGTTCCAAAGTGACTCAGGAAGGCTGCGATGTACTCTCTTCTCTTATGGTATCCCTGAATAACGTATTGTACCTCAAAAAAAAAAAAAGGAAGAAATCAATAGCTATAAAAACATTAAAAAAAATAATGCTGCTTATTT
Source organism: Cygnus atratus (assembly GCF_013377495.2). NCBI lineage: Eukaryota > Metazoa > Chordata > Aves > Anseriformes > Anatidae > Cygnus > Cygnus atratus. The sequence goes on along the minus strand of NC_066364.1, from coordinate 91,340,665 downwards.
GTAATTTATTCCTTGTTAACGAAGATTTACATGGTTCTGAATCTGAATCCTTACATTTAATTTGCATGATTTTCCTAAAGAAACCTAAAATGCCTTTAAAAGAAGAGTGGATGCTGGCACACAGAAAATCTTGTAAAGAAATTTCTTTACTCACTTCCAAATAAAACTTAGTATTTCACAATATACTGAAGCACTGTTCAAGTACACAAGGTAGAGTGAAGAAAAATGCACGACCTTGCCTTGCTGAAGTTTAAGCATGAAGCTGCGCTAGGCAAAACATAATTACCTGATGTGACAGATGGCTAAGTGTCAAAATCAAATTCAGTTTATAAAAAAATACAAATAATTTCACAATGGATCTTGGGTGTTTTCTGAAGACTGTACCTCCAAGAAAATCTTAACACTAAACTCTTTCAGTGGTTTCATGCTGACTCAGGGAGCCACCTACTCAATTGCAAGTATCAATTTCTGAGGCATTCTAGGTTTTGAAAGGCTTCCATCCTGGCACAGACAAAATCTAACAATGCTAAACTTGGAAAACTATAGGCAAAATTCTCCTTGCATCACGTATGTTTTCTTATTGATTTGAATGGGATTACTTAGCAGAATAGCGTGAACAGTGTTTGACCCATGACAGAAACAACGCTATGTTGCCAGGCTGAAAGAGCACCTAGTTTACAACTGGTTACTTGAAGAAGCTACACTATGGTTCCATACGTGATGCCTTATGCAAATCCCTTTGCCTTCCAGAATGAAAAAGTAATGCTTTAAAAGTCTTTCTTTCCTTACCAAAAAGGCAAAGAATAGAAAGAATATTTTTATTGACCATGGCAATATTAGAATGCCTTGGCTGGCAAATGCTTTCCTAAATTTTTTAAGAGACCCTGATACAATCATTGCTGTGAGCTATCTTGTACCCCTTATATTATTCTGTTTATATTGAGGCTTATTTCATTTTATAAAAAACTATGATTATTTTGAAGGCTTTGTGCGGGATCTGAAATGTTATTTTGGGAAAAGGAAAACCTACAATAAGTTTGCTTAATGGAGTTTATTTAAAAAAAGGATAAAAACAGTCCTGTGTACTTGCAGATTTTAAAAACAGAAGTAATTTTAACAAACAAAAACACAACAAAAACAATTCCAAAGATAGATTGCGGTAAGTTAAGGAAAAACTTTTTGAAGAACTTTTAAAAGATAAAATTATTTTCCTCATTTGGACAAAGGTAAAAATCATGTGGAAATATAGATAGGAAGTCTGTAATGAACAGATTCCTAGATGTTAACCCATAAGCTGTTTATTGAAAATTACACAAAAAATGGAGAAGCTTTCAAAATATTGTACTCAGTCTTTTTTGTTCAAACACTAAGCTAGCCAGAACATAACCTTTTCAGTACATGCAACCTTAAGTAGCTATTAGTGTATGAATATCCAAGTAGACAGCTAATTCTGTTCATTTGGATGAGAAGAAAAATCACTGAATCCTCTCTAAGGCATTCAAAATCTACAGTGATGACTATGGTATGAGAACTTTGATTCTTCTGACTAGAAAAATAATATGCAAACTACACATTCGTATTTAATAGCTAAATTTTATGTTACAATGCAATGTATAATACAACGGCATTTTATCCTGAGCTGTAGCATATCACAAGAAATCCCACCCCAAGATCTGATCCCAAACATGCTGATTTATTTAACAAATTCATTATCTTCAACACGTTGCTTAGGTGCTCAACTCTTATCAAGAAGTTATCCATTGTATAGTTCATGTCAAATATGTTCTGCTTGAACTACCTGGCAGAAGAAAAATGACGTCTACAGAAACACTACAGTGTGTTACTGTAAACAGTACAACACATAAGGGAAAGGGAAGTTGAGTTCTCTTTAGTTATTTACCTTGTTTGTTAGTAGCTGGCATACTTGGGGTACGTAGTCAATAAGACAACCTCCACCAGGAAAGGCTGGGATGTGAAGGGCAGATGATCCTCCAAGTGCACTAGAAAGAGAAGTTAATTTAGAAGTACATCATATGCGCAGTTCCTGGGATTTGAAAGCGATTTTTACACTGGCCTCTTGCCCTAAATTTAAAGACAGAGGACTATAATGAGGAAATGCATTTTATGCTGTGGTGATATAAAAAGCATTAAGCGATACCATCTATAAAACCAGGTTATACCACTATCCATTGTAATTCAACACCTTTAATCAAGAATATCACTAACACAAAGCATTGTATAAGGAAATAGGTTTTTTCATTATAAACAGTTACATTTCTTAACCCTCTTCAATCAGATGTATCACACTGCAGTTAAGATACCTTGCTATAGCTGCATGAGACGATTTTGGGTCTTGAAATACTGAAAAAGCCACCTTCAGTCAGAACAGCTAAGAACAAACGCAATAAGTTGGACTGACGAGTAATAGATGTCCAGACACAACGTCAGTCATGCCATTTATTCCAGTTTTTGGCCCCTCCAATACAAGACAGATGTTAAGCTAATTGAAGGCATACCGATGTCTTCAAGTGTGTAATGGAAAACAAAGAGAAGACAGAGAAAATCTTCTCAGAAGTGCACAGTGATAGGATGAAAGGCAACGCAGACATGTTGAAAACAAAGGAAGGTCTGGTTAACTATTAGGAAATAACCAAAGAGTGGAAGAGGGGCCCCGAGGGCCTCAGGAATCTCCATCTTCAAGGTGCTCAAAGCTTGGCTGAACGACTGCCATGAGCAACCTATCTAAACTGGTCCTGTTCTGAGGAAGGAGTTGGCCCAACTAACCTCTGTAAGTTCTCTCCAACCTAAATTGTTTTATGGTTATATTATATGATTCTATGGTTTTGTTCATCCCCCAAGAGAAGCAATGGGAACAAAGATGTTCTTTATTCATATACAATATACCAACTGGAAATCTGATGACAGAGATCCACAGAAATAAGATTATTTCAAAGATGCATTTACACTGCTCAATTAGTTGCCTTTGTCATAGGATGGAAAACTGAAGCACGCCTGCTATTGCTGAGGATCTAAGCTCCTTCAGCGTGCAAATATCTAGCACTTTTTATTTAAATTGCGTTGCATAAGGCAACAACCAGCTAAAGTCCATGGTACTTTCTTTTAGCAGTACTGACCTAAATCTTTCTTATAGTCTTTTACCAATCAAAAGGGATATGAATTTCCATTATGCACTGTGGCTTACATCATGCACTAAAAATCCAGAACCTTGTTGGGTACAATTAAAAAGCTTCAAACGCTAAATTACTTTGTGGCCTTCTGTTTACATGCTGCTTCCATGAAAGATTAAACTGGCTGGAAACAAGGATCTTCTCTGCAAAACAAGGCTCTTGTTCTCCAGTGGGACCTGCCCTTCTATTTTCCTCAGTACTTGATAACGTATCACTTTGGTAGGTATAAAGGTCTGCAATCATACATCCCTTTGAAGGAACAGAGCCTAAATAAATAAAACTTGTAATGAGGTATATGGAAATCTGCTACTCAGGCAAAACAGTCTGGGTTCAGCAGACTGTTCACCACATGGAACAGTTCTGCAGGTCTGGATTTTGCATATGCAATGATGAAAGAAAAAAGCCTTGAGTACACCACAGCTACACGAAAAAAAAACAAACACTTTTCTAGCAGAAGTCAGACTTGAATGGGATTTTTTTTTTAAATTCAGTTTCCTTGCTGCTATTCCCTTACAAAAAGTACTCACATGGGAATGTAATTTTGCTGCTTGCAGATGTCAAAAACAGCAAAGCATAACTACTAGATTATTAAGAAATTAGAATACATCTGAAAGGGTTGTTTGCTCTTAGGAAACTGAAAGCATAATGGGTCCATCAGTCTTTTATGTTGGAGAACAACAGACTTGTCCCTCCTGATATATTACCTGGGGACTGTGAACCTTACTTTAAGATGCTAGCTTTGAGTTTATTGAGTATGTCCATAGGAGACTCCAATCTCATACACAGAGCAAATGGTACTGTCCATTTTGCATCCTGCCTCGTTTCATTTGCAACCATGTCCAAGCTCCCCCTCTGAGCCGAGATTCCATTGGAGATGCTCAGATGACTACAGAAGAAATTACAGGCTCCTCTCTTGATTACAACAGCAGGCATGAAATTAGAAGAAATTTCTACCAGATTTCACACGCAAATAAAATCCAAAACCCTCTATCACCAGGTTCCAATACATCTTCAAGACTGAATTATTGATTTGTGACTATAGGCCTCCCATTTTACCTGCACCCATATTCTGAAAGTAGTCAGTTTACAAAAACATGTTGACATAAACAGGGATTCAACCCTTAAATGAAAAACAGACTGCTACTAGGTGTGGCTTCTGAGAAAGAGAACCCTACACAGAAAGAAGGCTGGAATTTCTAGTATAATTATCCTCTGAAAACAGAATAAAGCTGTACAAAATGTAATTTGTGTTCTGTAGAAATAATTATGGGTAGGGAAAATTAAGAGTGGACAGGCATCTTTGTTCCCTCTATTGGGTCAGAGAATTTGCTTATTAAATACTTTAATAAAATACTGCATTTGCACAGGACCTTGCCTCTGACAATCGCAAAACTTTCTATAAACACTTAATAATTAAGCTTCAACTGCCTTATGAGGCTGATGTTTATCTTTTATGTTTGAACACGTAAGGAAGCTACTGCTCGGTATTGGATTTGACCATGTCTGTGCCATGTCAAAGGGACACACCTTCAGTACCTCAAGTGTGAGGCACAGCAAGAGGCTATCCTTCTCATGACCTTATAATAAACCTGCATCTGAAGAAAGAAGTGACTTAATGTCAAATAATAAGCAGCTGCAATATGTGCAAGGAAATATGTAAAATAAAGAAAAACAGGCAAGCGTAGCTCAGTATTTAATGTTCCTCAAGCCTAGTCAAAAGAAAGAATATAAGAAAAAAATGTCGTTAGATGCCTTTTAGAGTCAAGGGCATTGTTTGCCAAAAGATTCCACCAGTGCAAACTAAAGATTCCTGCACTTCAGACCTACTTTTCAGATAGCAGAGCCTCTTAGAGGATAAATCTTACATAGTCTGTGATTAAGCTTTCCTTCTTCGTATCACTGTCATACACACTTCCCACAAATAAAACACATTTTTATACCCAAGAATAAAAACAACTTCAGTATCAGGTTTCATAACATTCATTTTATCAAGATGACCGAAAAAACATCAAGAGTTATGAAGAACAAATTACTTTGTTTTTAAACACAAGTAATTAATATTGCTCCTCTACAGCTGCCAGAGTAAGTCTAGTTTCAGAACAACCAAACAGAATTGTTTGATATTTACTTCCACCACCCTCCCCCCCGCCCCCCCCCCCCCCCCCCCAGTAACCTGGTACTTTTTAAAGGCCAGAATTCTGATTCTGACTTCCTATAATTTACTATCATTTTTAAGCAACTGTCTTAGTGGATGCTATTTCATTAGGACTGGTACCGGATGAAGATAAATACATGATAGATCTACCTATCTATGAGATAAGGATGCATGAACATGTTGGAAGGCAGAGACAAAGATCTGTTGGCCTTGTCATTTTATTCACTTGCTGCTATGCTAAACCTACTGAGCTCTGCAAACCAACTTTGTACATCTGATCTGTACATCTTCGTACATCCTCATACATCTGACAGACCAGAGACTCCATTGCAGCAAGTTCCTGCTTTCTCGGGTTTCCAGTGTCAGATGCAATGTGATTCTGATCCACCTTCAGTGAATTAAACAGGATTTTGTGATGGACTCCATACCGAATTCAACAAGAGCAGCAGTCAGCCTACATTAATAGCAGTTTTGTTCTGAGACATACTGAAATGCAAGAACAGATAGCGTAGCTGGAGTATGTTTACATTTCTGCTGTTGACTTGTGCATTCCAAGTGAATTGCTCTGTCTGTCTCTCAATGGATCTATTTATTCAAGCCCGCATTTAAAATGCAAAATTCTTTTCCATTTGTTGATAGCTTATAATTACATTAAACTGTCTTTCTCAAGAAATGATCCTTGAAAAAAGATAAGAAGACATAGCATTATTTCACAGGTTTACAGAAGTGACTGTTCTCGTTCCTGAGTATTTAGCTGTAAAGAACCATTTAGTTCCCCTTCCTTAAAAAGGTCACCTACATGGGAAGACAAAAATTGCTTCTAAGTCCCAAGCTCAGAAAAGTTAGTGGTTAGGCAATGCAGACTTAAAGGCATGATGGAATATGCTCCTACTCCCATCCCTAGCCTACCCCTTCCCTGCAACTCTCCCCCATAATCTCTTGGACCTGTCAAGCTCCCCTAAACTCCTTTCCTTCATCTCTTCCCTGCAATCCATTTTGCTGCCCCTTTTCTTGGAGCAGAAAAATGCATGCAAGTACATCACCAGGACATTTTGAGCTGAGTCTGAAAATAAGGATTATTTCAGACTATTCCTTACATCTTGCAGGGTCCTGCAAGAATACCAGTATCACAGTTTATAAAGTTATGTGCTGACACAGGTTATGGTACTGCAGATAAGCACCCATACACATTTCATACTCTCCATATGTTTTGCTCTAATGGCTTTTATCTGTTACCATTCTCTGTGCCCAAAATTCCATAAGCTTTTCTGTGAAAGACGTATCACAACCAGCAGAACATCTAAGGAAATTTTTCAGGCTCTGAAAAGGAGATATCTGGCACAATGGTATTTATTTTCGCTCCAAGAGGGGAAAGACTAAAAACCATGCATTTGTGAAGGAGGTCTAGAATCATAAGAAGTATATTCCTGCATACAGTGTTAACATATTAAATAGATTTATTTCAGAACAAAGTGGTACATAATACTGATTGCACTCGATGTTTATAATCCAGTGTATTCTTTCTACAAATAAAATAAGAAAATGACAACTGCAATGGATATGAACCATACAGTTGAAGATTTGCCTAGCTTTGAAAATATAAATACACAAAAAACTTGCCTCTGCACGGGAAGACTTTTTATACTGGTTCAAAATAACTAAGAGCTTTTCTCTCAGTGTGGCCAATGTTAAAACATGTCATATCTACTTACTAGTGATGGAAGGTAGACTTTAGACTCTATAGACTATAGCCCTTTCTTTTACAAGGATACACCCTTCTTAACTCTAAGTTTTCACCTGCTTTATTTTGAAACTGAAGCACGTTTCAGACCTACACAAGCATTTAAGGGTTTATTACTCATGATGGGTATAAGCAAGAATAGCCTGAAGCAGGTGGAAAGAAATTCCCTTCTTTTTGCTCTTTTTTCCTGATTTGAGACACTCATATTATGAGCTTTGATCTCCTTCCCTGTTCTCTTTCTCCTTTGTTGCTAAAGTAAATAGTTCACTTTTTTTTTTTCTTTTGCAGTTTCATCATTTTAGTACATTACACCATTTGGCACAGGAGACACAAAGAACCACATCAAATAAAAGCACGTGACCACAAAAGCCTTAAGAACCATGATCCCAGATTCGTTGTCAGTTTACCATTTTTCAGACTTGCTCGACCATCAAATCCTCCCTATCACATTAACAATGTTGTGCTTTGCAGGAGATCTGGAATAGTGCTTCAATCAGCAAAACAGAGATTAACAATAAAATAACAGAACATTACTCTTACTACTGAGAAATCAGTCAGTCTAGACTTGTGACAGTGCTTTCTCCCCTTTCTAGTAATATTCAATTTAAAGCAAATATAATTAACATATTGTTTGTCCAGTCATATCTACTACAAGGTAAAGTGTATCTCCCCAGAAATTCCTACCTTAATTTTACAGGAACGACTTAGAGACCCAACATGCTTCTATTTTTACAGGAATACAGGAGACTTTTTAATTAACTATTAACTATTTCTACTTCAACTTAGGTAAAATGAAAATGTATGTTTCCAGCTAACTGATATAATATGATGTAATGATGTTATTGAGGGTAAAGAAAAAACACAATCACAATTAAGACCTAGAGGAAAAACTACACAAAATCTGTTTATTTGGAGAGAGAATCCTGGTCAAACACTAACTAAAAGTCTGGCCAAGTAAAGCCAAAAGGATAAATAACATCTTTCTTTCCTTGACCTACTAAAGGTTCAGAGTAAATACTTCTGAGTTCCTCCTGACTGGTGACTGGAAAAAAATATGAAACAATCACTGTAAAAAAAGTGGATACTAAAAACAAAATGTATTTCAGCTTCACAGACTGTGCAGAAAACTGCAACTCAGGCTTTTTGAGCTCTGTTTGCACCTCTTCTGCTGACTTTGTATGTTTTAGCACGTCATTGCAAACCACTTTGCTTGCCCACCTACAATAGTCGGACGCTTACACTGAAGTTTCATAATCTTCATCGAATAGTATAAAGCTGTGGGATGAAGTCATCTGTAAGTGCTAATGAATACTGCTTTGTTTGGGTTATTCCAACTTTGGTATTCTGATGTAGGTAAAATTGTCAAAGAACAGTTTTCAGTACTACATTTCCCATTTTAGACAAGGTGGGTATACCAACAAAAGAATTAGATTAACCGTATAGAGTTTGGGTTCTAGTAAACTTTAACAGGTTTACACACAAACCATAGCTCAGGTGATGCAAAACTGAAAAACTTAAGGGGATAGGAACTCTGTCCCCAGGATTTTACTACTCCTGAGAAAAAAAAAGAAACAAAGCATGAGATGAATAGATAGTTAACCATATAATTAAATTAGAATATGTTTCTTCCCTTCCTTTATTCAGATTCAGAGCTGGGAGGGGAAAGAACAGTATAAAGCTTTACAGCATAAAGCTTTCCCTACTGTTGATAGCTTGAAAGCCTAAAACTGCCAGTATTTCCTCTGCATCAGCTAAACCAGGACTGAAGTGATTTCCTTTACTTAATGGGTTTTTATATGCAGAAATCAACCCAAAGGTTCTGCGTAAATAGGATCAAAAGGTTTCCACTGGTCTGTTAAGCAACAGCAAGCCTGGGCTGAAGGCGATGGAGCTCTTCACAGGCCTCAGCCCTCACCTTCTCTGAAGATACAAACCCATGCAAGGATAACGTTTATTGCCCAGCTGATGAGTCCCTCATGTCACACAGCTGTGGTTGTGTACACACACTGTACACAAAGCCTATAACAGTCATAATCCCATTTTCTTCTCTGTGTAACAGGACCCACTTTTACAGATCAATCTCAAGCCTATAGCAGGAGCCCTGGCCAGGCCGAGAGTCCAGCAGATCTGACAGTCCTCTGGGAACTGCACCGTGCCTCGAAACACAAACTTTTGGACAGCTGGACAGGAGAAGTCCAACTGAATGTGACAGAAACGATCAGAAAGGCTCCAATGTGTGCAGTGGTTTAAAATACAGGCTTATTTAACCGCTGTTAACAATATCAATCTATAAAGCAATGCCCAGTACAAAGATTTTGGTCGCCATTCATTCTGACAATATAAATACAAAGGGACAAATAAAAATGCAATATATTTAAGACTGATTAAAAATATTACTAAATCCTTCATGCTTAATATGTGGAATTATTTTCCAGAATATAGAACAAACAGGTGAAAAAAGAGAATATGAAAAGTTTCAGAGGCTATAAAAAGAGTGTGCTTGGCTCTTACAAGGCCCAAAAAATCTGACAAAAGTCACTTTTGTTTTGAAACTTACTACACTTAAGCCCCTCTCAGTTTCTCCACACACACACACACAAAAAAGCAAGGTATATTACAAATTTAGCATGCTTAGTCATTTCACAGCAGCTTGCTTTTGGAAAGGTTACAAATAAGGAGATATTCATAACAAATAATGTCAGGACTGAATTTAAAGGCATTTCTTACGGTCTCAAGCAGAGGTTTTTTGTTGTTTTTTTTAATATTAAGTCTTCATCAGCACAGCATTATTCAAGGTAAATCTTTATAAGAGCACCTGAGCAAGTTGCTAGGTGCCTCACAGTTTAACCAGGAAGGCCTGGTTCCTGTCCCAGGGAACTTGCACAGCCCGACATTTTGCACCACGCAACGCAATAAGGAACTAAGCAGCAGGGACTGAACGGTGGGGAAAGAACAGCATGGGCTGCAATACGGAGACTTAAATATTTACAATGAAGAAAGATGTATTTCCAAAGCGTTTTGCTTATTTCTTAAAGGAATCTTGGCAGAAAATTAAGAGAAGTTTCAGTGAGAAGTGAAGGAAAATTAAGAGTTTCACCACAGAGAATTAAATGCAAAGAGGAAATAACAGAAAAAAAAAAAGTTGTAGAGTTGTAGGAAAAGGGCAGACAAATGAAGCAGCAGCAAAAATAACTGACCGAACAAAAAGATACAGATATGATAAAAAACATGGGCAGATAAGAAAAGAAAGAGAACACTATGCAATCCTATGAAAAAAAAATTGAGAGCAGAAAGTTAAGATTAGAGAAATGATTCATGACACCAGGAGAAAGACCCTCCAGCCTAATCTCCTGCGATCATATTTGGTACGGATCTCAGGAAGAAGAGCAAGTGTGAAAGAGGCCGGAGACTTGTCACACTAGGGCAGCACAAGAGTTTGACTGAAAGACAAGGTGGATGTTAGCCCAGTTACAAGACTTGTTCATCCTGCATCAATTTGAAATGCCAACACAACAACTGAAGTGGTTTAAAATGCCACACTATCCCCATTTCTCCTTTACATGAAGAAGAGGGTAATGTCTCCTCTGTGATCTGAAAATTTACTTTTGAATTCCCTGCTCTCCAGAAGTATACTTTTAAAGGTATTACCTGTTTTGCAGACATATAGACACCACCTTAACTGTGAATATATTGAGGGTCTTCTAAGTAGCAGGAAAAAAACAACAACTGGGCATTGACTCTTTGCCTTAAGGGAAAAATGTTTCTAAATCCTAACTCAAAAGAACTAAAAATGGCTTACATGTAGCATGAAGATAGGAGCTGGAATTGTAAACTTTTGCATAAACAAGTAAAAAAACACCAGATCACTAGTATACTGTGAGCAGTATTCTCCTCTGGAACAGTAGAACTTAATAAATTAATGAAAGGATTGAGGATTTATTTATGGTGAGGATCACTGGAAATTCCTCTGCACTGAAACATGGGTGGTATGTTACACAATGCTTGTCATTGTTTAAGATACTGATCTGCTGTTTTATAATCCACTCTGCTTTAGCGATGGAGATCTCCCAAACAATCCCATTGAACAGAATATTTATCACGAATGTGCTATCTATCCATAAAACGGATGATAGAAATGAATAACTGATCTAAGATGGGTATCAGTTATTTTTATTTATTTTTTATTTTACAAACGTGTGCCCTATATACCTACTGTTTATCAATCTTTGGCCCTGCACTCAATATCACTGAGTGCATGTACTATGTATTATGATTGTTCATATGGCAGGTGTTTTTCTAGTACTTTTACTAAGCTCATCTAACCAGCAGTGTCTCCATCATGAAGCAGAAAAATAAGTCTCAAAGCAGTGTACTACTCCATTGCCTTTCTTACCAGCTTCACTCACCTTTTTCTGAAGCACAACATTCATTTCCTATAATTTGCAGCCTTTTTATGTTTTATGACTGCACTTGCTTATATTGTTCCTTATTTTATGTTCCCTAATCTATTAGTCAAATTACAGTAATTATCTCTTACTGTTAATCTTTTCCAGATATTGCTTAATGCCTAACGCTTTCAGGGACACAGTCATTCTGTAAGCATGCTATTTTTCTGCCTCTCTACTGAAATAGTACTGTCTGTAAACTTAAACATATTAACAAAGCTTGTGGATCTCTTCTGGAGATACATTTAGTGTAAGCAACATAACATCCCCTGCATCATCAGCATCAGATTTGATTAGCTTTGATGAAGAACAAGAAATGCAAAGCACTGAAAGGATAGGAAATCTTGCAGAAAATTCTCAGAAATGAAATGAGAGCAACATGCTGGAAAACTTCTGGATATGAAGTTGAGCATTTGGGTCATCTATAAGAATGTCTGAGGGAGGCAGAAAGTTAGAGGGGGAAAAATGTTTTTCTTTCATACATCTGGCTTCTGATGCTGATTTCCATGTGTATGCAGCATGATTAAGGGGCATTCTTGCTCAGATCTTGAAATTGGCTTTATCTTATGTTCACAAATGATGTGGAATGCTACAAGTCTGGTCTGGTGCTCCAGCTACATTCTCCAAGAGGCCTAGTGAACTCAGGTTTTATGTAAGCCAAATATGTTCACATGTGGACGCAAGGCAAGAGAGCATAAGTTTTTCATGTAAACACAGCCACTGTGGTTTGACAATCTAATAAGAACCATGTTAAACCCTTATTCATTTAACAAGATGATATGAATCTGCTTGGATGGTTTTTACAACCCCTTTCAGAATTTTTACCACAGGCATTTGTGTAAGTGTGTTTTGTTCCTATGAACATAAATAATTCAATATTCACCTTAACATACCCTCTTTCCAAACAGAGGGAAGCAGGACTATGCATCGCATAACACAAAGGCAGCCTTTGGTAAATGGGAAGAGTGGGAATAGTGCTCAGATGAAAATATTTGCAGTTTTAAACCCTGCTTTACATCAGATGTAACAAGGGCTCCTTCTGCAACAAGACAGACATGGATCTACTTTAAAAACAAGAGAAGAAAAGGCAGAAAATAAAAACCTAGATGTTCATTGTGTTAAAATGAAGACAGGGTCCCCACTTACACACAAGAAACGGAAACTATCTTCGTAGCTTAGAGCTGCACTTCGCTCGTCAAAAGGGGAATATCAAGGTTTTTGTTTTCATTGATGCCTCTTCTGTTCACGAAGCAGCTTCATTAATGTACATATTGCAAGACAAAGACTGGAATGAAAATCCTTTTCACAAATATTCCCTTGTTACTAGAATACATTATGAATGCATATAGTGCATAAATCAGGCCTGAGGCAAATATAAACACTTGCATCCCGTAAACTTCCTTCAATGCATACTCTCTTTCCTTAGAAACTGGAAATACTTATATAGTCACTGAAAGACACAAATTCCAACTTTACATTAGTATACCTTAACATCTTTTAAGGGCTTGATTAATGTTACTTAAATGTTTCAGGGCTCGAGTGTCTTTCCAAGTTAAGTACTGAGATAATGGGAGTGGCCTAACCTGTGTCTTGAAGTAGATATATTTACCAATAAATACAGAATTTGAAAAAATTAGCCTTTTTAGTTGAAGAATGACATTTTCAGAAAGCTTCTCAGCTTTTAAATCATTACCATTCTGTCTTTCAATAAGAACAAAGATCTAGCTATTCTACATCTAGAATAGCTTCCTAATATAAAGCTATTCCAGAACAGGTTTTTTTTTTTTTTGGGAAAATATATAAAGGCTTTGGAGTCCTATAGATACTGAAAATAATAGTTCAAATCAAACATATTGTTATGTTTCCTCAACCACCAGTCAGAGAAGTTTTCAATAAGAATAACAAGGAATAGATTAAAATATGAAACAGCACAAACTTTGATCTCCTTGTCCTTCATCCTGGAACACATTTTCTCTGTTTTCTTTCTTTACTAGTACTTCCTCCCTCCTTTTCTTTCAAAAATCAAAAGCACGAAGTACTATTCATACCTGTACTAGATGCATCAATGATGACATTGTAAAACCAAATCTGCTGCAAATACTCTCTAAAATAAATGAAGAATGTAAACTAAGCAACTGAATGAGGCACATTATATGAACTAAAATAAAAACTCACAATAGACGAGAACTACTTCAAAGAATCCATTCTGTCAATGGTGGCTTATTTCCAAGTCAAAGATCTACCACTTGCTACTAAAGATTTATTTATCAAAATAAATTATATAACATATTCCATTATCCTCACATTTTATTTACACCAACATTTTGACACCTAACAATGTAATGTTAATGTTATTATACTGAGACTTCTAGATTATAGCCTGATAAAAACTCACTCAATCTGATGGGGACTATGATGTCTTGCCAGTATTTGTATGTGCTGTCTTTTTTCTATAAACAAATTATTTTACAAAGGAATACATATACATTTTTAAAAACTTTATTGTATGCAATGATCTCCTAAACATTAGCTTTTAATTGACTAGAGTTAAGTGACAGAATTCTTAACAGAATTCTTCCTTCATTCAAATGACTTCAACAATTTAGCGACTTTTTCCCCATTACTAAACATGTTATTTATTCAGTCATAAGCGGAGTGGCTGTGAACACTGTTCTGTAAGTGCCCAAGATTAGGAAGCTGTTATAATTACATTACATGGCTAAACAACAGAATGTTTACCTTAATACTTAATCTAATTTTACCTATCAGCATCTTACAAAAGAGAACTTATGCCCAAAATGAAAATATTCTAAGTTTTGGCTGAGAGTGCTTATATTCTTAACTGCATTTGGTTGTTTCTACGAGTAATAAATAGTAGTACAGTGTTGGAGTCTTCTGTGTTATAAATGTGTTTCTAGATCCTGTATTTTTATTTCTCCAAAGTTTTTTAAAGTTTTATTTCTTTAAAGTCTTTAATGTAAGAAAGAAGATATGCCACCAAACAGTTCAATTTTGCTCACCATCTCCATACCTGTCACTGAATGGCATAACTGGCAACCTCAGCTTTCAGGAAGAACTCTTTCAAAGTTGCGTTAATGCCATTTGATAAATCACCATAACTACAAAAATAATTATGATAATATATTTATCGTAATTTATCATGTACTAATTAAAATTAGTACCTCTTCTATTCTACATCTCTTCTTCACATGTGCATGCTTGAAGTTTATGGTCTTCCACTTTAGTATCAAGTCACTAAATAAACTGCGATGGAAACCACAAATTCTGTGTTTTATTCCAATTCTGTCAATGGTTTCTGGAGTAAATGAGGAGAAACAGCCTCAACCATTGTTTATCAGTCTTTGCAGACTAAGATATATACATAGAGGTCTTGGACTTGCAGAGGCCATGCTAGAAAAACATCATCCTTGACCTCTGCAAGGCACTTACAAAACAAAACAAAAAATACCTTACAACTGCCAGCACCTTGTAATTTTAGTTTAACTCTGAAGGCTACATCTCTTTATGATATAACTCATAATTCAATGTTTGCTGTGTCCTCGTGATGATTTAGTATGAATCTGATGTTCTTCTTCAAGCCAGGAAAGAGATAGCTAAGGGTGACAGAAAAACATGGAGGATCAGAAGACTGGTTAAAAATACAAGCATCGGAGTAGTACTACATGTCGCTCTAAAATACCTTTCATCCCACAGGCTGTGAGGTGTTTTAACAATGTATAATAGAATTCATGTATAGCGCAAAGACTGCTGCAAATCCATTCCTATACAATCCACAATACAATTTATGTCAGGGAATGAATACTTTACGTTAATAAAAGTAGAACTCACACCTACTTTAGAAGTTGAGTATGACCAGAATATCACAAGCAGGTCCTCAGCATCTTTGAAGGTAAGCTTTACTAGTGAGTCATTTTAGCTCACCCAGAATTTTTCCTCCTAACACATTGTCAACAAAATCCCTCAGATTCAAGTTGCCATGGTAGGTTACCTGTTTTCTCACTTTAAAAAATGTAAAGAAGCCACTGCACACTGTGTACACCATTTATCTGTAATTATAGAGGCTTGTGATTTTGAACATAGACAATTTTGCAAGGATTTTTTTTTTTACTATGAAGATTTGTCACTCAAGTTATTTTTGAATTGACTAAAGAATGTCAAAAATGAAACCTTCAGTACTATTTAAACCTATAAATAGTATTTTAGAATTCTAGTTTGTCTTCTAGGT
Source organism: Cygnus atratus (assembly GCF_013377495.2). NCBI lineage: Eukaryota > Metazoa > Chordata > Aves > Anseriformes > Anatidae > Cygnus > Cygnus atratus. The sequence goes on along the minus strand of NC_066364.1, from coordinate 91,324,890 downwards.
CTGGGGCAGGAATAGCTGATTTGGGGCTTCTACATGCTGAGGTTACTATTTTGCTGTGAAGACTGAAGTTCTCAGAAACCATAGGCTCTTTGCTTTTTCTCCTGCTTCCTGTCTTCAACATACAGGCCATCATTGGATGTTTTTAAGTGAATTATAATGAATGCGTTAGCTCATGAAGATTTTAGGTCTGCTGCAAAGCTGGAGTAAAAAGGAGCATAAACTGACCCTACAAGAACAACAAAATACAGTTCCAAAATTAAATCTAAACCTTCCTGTATATAGCCTCTGTTCATTTGGCTTCTTCTTCCAAATGCCTGTAGGCCTTGCCTTTCATGACTGCTACTATAGTTAGTGTTTCTTTGGCTGCTGGTGGGTTTTCAATTTCCTTAAAAACTGCAAAGGTTACATTCATACCGGAGAATGATTTTAACGATCTCCCACTTTCACATTTCCCATCTCTCACTGAGCTCACATTGAAGATACAGTCCCCGGCAATTATACGTGACCAATTTCACTTCAGATTAAGAATCAGCCATAGGATTAAACAAACAAACAAAAAAAGATCAGTTGTTTGATCTTCTTCTACTCAGGCAGATTCTTATCCACCTAGACTTAAAATAAAAATTTGCTTAGAACAGCAAGATTGGGAACCACTGTATGTAATATATTATTTCCTTGCAGGGAAAAAAAAATCTGTCCTTAGGAAGGACAGTAAATCCAAGAATTGCTCTTGTTTTGTTCTTTTTCGTTAAATATGGCAAACTTGGCCACTTGGCATGTGTGTATTTGATAGCTCGCACTACATAGATTTCCAGGTATTATAACCTTGAATGCAAAAGTGCTTATTTGAATGTCTGTTTGAATTCAATGAAAGCAAGGGATATCACCTTCATCAATATAATCATCTGCATCCATATGAACCTCATACACACATTCATATACGAAGTACGTAAGAGTAAATCAAATATGTTGTTTCCAAAAAGTCAGAAAAATTAGGAAATTCAAAGCTTTATCTCCCACATCAGTATTAAATTCATCCTCTTCTGCACATGTGGTATAACAGTGTTATGAATATTAATGTCATAACAACATATGGAAATAACTTATGAAAGGTTGATGAATTATTGTCTTAAAATGCATGAGTTTTATGTGTCTAAATAATAGCTATAATATTCCACGGATGTAGTCCCTATATTTCATTTATTCCTGAATACCTACTTGTCAATGTTTACCTAAATAATAACATAAATAACATAAGCAGCATAAGTAACAAAATTGTTCATGGACAACACAACTAACAAAGTTTGGTTTCCAATGGACTTCTGTACTGCATAGGATTGATTTTTTTAACTGAGCTGTGTTAACACACAGTATGAGTTCACTCTTTATTAAACATCAGAAAAACCACACAGGAAAGATGTTCTAAATGTCTTTGCCAAAGGAAAAGCTTCAAATGGTGTTCATGCCTTGTAAGACATCAGAGAACACATTCAGGACACAAATCTTGACTGAAGAGAGGTTTTTTCTGATGTTTAACAAGGCATGAATTCTGACTGAAGCACTTCCTGGGATTAGAATATTCATGATTTATTTCAACTGTGTTGATTCTCTATTCATAAAATAGTTGTACAGGAGCTTCAGCCTTTCCTTTAGGTGGCAGTAACAGAATCTGCCTCTTCTAACTAGTTATACTTAAGAAATTATAGGAACTTTGTATTTTCAAGCCTTCTATCCTCCTACTACATTCTTCTGAAATTAGCCAACAGGCTCAAGAGAAGATTGTGGGGCAGAAATAACAGAAACCTACCTGCGTGCACAGACAACACGGATCATACTAATTTTACAGGAAAGAGAACTAATTTTCCTAGGAAATCAGATTGAAAAACTACCACGGCTTCCCACCACATCAAGTATCTAGGGAGGAATTACAATTCCATAGAAGTCCTTGGCATTCCTTGCCAACTGGACTGGAGCCAAGTTCTCACCCTCAGTCCGGGCAGAAAACTACACCGACTCCCCCGAAAACCTCAACACTAAGTAACCTGAAAACTTAAAAAACAAACAAACAAAACCCAACAACTGGTTAAACTCACATTGCACAAGCAATTCAGATAGACAAACAGTTTTTCATCAGATGCTTCCTGAATAATAAAAAAAGACGAAACATAAATAACTTCATCCCATTAGGTAAATCATTTGTCAAAGCCACTGTTGTGAGAGCTTCAACAAATGCCTTCTTAACCACAGCCTCAGGACTACTAATATAATACTAATAATCTACTTTCTTTACCATGAGAGTACACAGGTGCATACTCAAAGAAACATTTCAAAACATGTTCATTAAACCTGAGATGCCAGAGGAGAGTATAACTCTACACAGGCACAGAAAAAACACATTGATACCTCTGATGAAGGGAAATTTCCACCAGTGAGACAAATATGTCGAAACCAGTACTCATTTTAAGCAGTTATCACATATGGAAAACCTCAGAAAAATTTCTAAATGAAAGAAACAAAAGAAAAATATTTATAATGGAAAAGATGAGGCAATTTCCAACTGCAGCAAATTTCAAAGGTTCTGAGTTTTCCCAGCTTCCAGCTTTACTGGAAAGCAGGAGTTGCTTAATAGCGCTGAAAATATCTGACAAACTCTTTTTAGTCTAAGTTTAGAGATATGACCTTTTTTTTCCAAAGATTCAAAGCAGGAATCTATTAGTCTTTTAGTACAGTTTGGGACACATTGTGTATTTATTCATCACTTCTTGGGCAGGACTTCCACTGTAAAATTTAAAAGTGTCCATCAGCCACCTCTGCCCTTTATTTTTTTATTTTTATTTTTTTTTCTTTATTTTTAGCTGGGAGCTTGCAATAGAGAAAAAGCTTCAGGAATTTTGGGTAGTTTCACAGTAAGTTTATTAATCTTGCTCAGTGGGTGGGAAAAGAAAGCAAATGATTCAACACAGGGACAAGAATGGTCAAAATACCAGAAGGTGGTGTGGAACTTGCCCATGTCCGTTGTGTACAGTAGAAAATACGGAAGTTTTAACACCGTTTCTTAAATTAGAACAGGTTTTTGTACTTTGCCCATCTCATCCAGTTTGAACCTAGAAAAACAAATACAAAATGTATGTCTCGCAGAAGGGTCCTGTTTTGCCAAATAACCAGCTCTCCTTATGTATTATGCAAACCCAATGCAATATAAAAAACATCATACCAGGAAATAAAGATTGGCACATGTTCTTGCTCTTCCGAAAACTCTGAGCAGATTTTTCTGTACTTATACACTGAAGAGGGGAGGAAAAAAAAAAAAAGAAAAAGGGATCTGGTCTTGGAAATTTCTGTCTAGCAAGATTTTCTAGTAAAAGCTACTCATTATTCAATTTGCTACCTATCTACTGTAAAACAATTGCCTGTTACGCAAGGATAGTTATCTGTTACAGGACAAAAAACTCTCCAACACAAAGCACAAATGCTGTTGTTCACACTTACTTGGGTTTAAACTGCTTCCACCTTGATGAGCGTACTGAATACTCCTGAGAGTAGTTCTACAACTCAGTTTTTTTTGCTTGGTTTGTTGTTTTTTTGCCTTAAAAAAATAATCTTATTTGAATTTTTCACAGGGAGGCTCAAAAGCTTGGTCACTCCAGTGCTGGTCATCTCCAGCACTGTGTTCCCTGTTGCAATGATGATGGGTACCACAAGGAAAAATTCACTGGAAATTTTACATTAACAAACAGTATCCTGAGAGCCACCTGTGTGGGGATTTCCACTACAGTTTTCAAACACAGCAGAGGTAAGGTCTTCCACTCAGAGAAACCATGTTAAAGGAGTTGGCCACAAAAATGCCAAATATATGATGAAAGAGGAGGCCAAAACATGCCAATACAAGCCAATGCATGAAGAAAACAGAGGCTGGCAAATAGCTCCTTAGTAAGGACAGAAATCACAAGACTCTGGTAAGATCTCAGTGGTCACACAGCCTGACCCATAAACCACAGCCCTGACAACTGGAAAAACAGGAACAGTTCTCTAACATTCACTTCCATCAAAATATCTCCTTTTGGACCCAGATATTGGTACTAACTTAACCTACTGGTGATACTGGAGTGCCAGGGTGGGAAGGCTTACACAACACAGGACAGGGATTGGAACTGTGTTCTTCTGGAGTCTGAGAAGGTGGTTATCAAGGACTGGCTACATGACCTGCCACCACACGCACTGCATCCTCCCAGCAAAGTTCTCAGGAGTGCTTTACTCCTGCGAAGGCCTCCCTAAGTTTTGGGCAAATGAGTAATATCCTCATTTCAACCCCCCCCACCCAGTATATAGGAACACATACAGCACGTAAAAGCTCTATTAATTTTCTCACTAAGGGGTAACCTGTCTCAGAAATATACTGCAGCTCTTTGAAAGAGTCACTCTGAAGTCTGAGAGAATATTATGCTCGTATGGTGGCGTTAAGCCAGCTGGAGAACTCAGCAGTGACTTCTGTTCGAAACATTCATAAATGACCTGGTAAACAGGTGAGCCATCAGGTGATACGTTATTTAGGGTACTGAAAACAAGTTCCAACCGTGAAGAGTAATAAAAAGACTTTGAAGCAGAATGACCAGATGATAGCAAGAAATATGAGATTTAACACAGAAGAACATGAAGTGATGCACAGAACAAGCCTAACTGGAAACATAAAATGATGGACTCCAAGCTGAACATTCAGCTGAACTTGGGATTGTGACTGACAATTCAATTAAAATGTCACCTCAGCACTGCATAAAAAGACAAAAGAAAAAAAGAAGTTGGGAATTATGAGGAAAGAGAAAACAAAATGAAGAGCCGGATTATGCCCTTCATTAAGCCATGTTCTGTCTACACCTACACGGTGCTATGAGTTTCAGTCTCCCCTCTACAAAAAATACATAAAACCACCCAAAAAGTTTCAGAGAAGAAAAGAATTAACAAAGATATGGAATGGCTTTCAGGTAAGGAACAGCTTAGAGTAGTACTTCTCAGTCTGGAAAACAGAAAACAAACACAGGAGCAGGATGAGAACTGTAAGGTTATGAGCGATGGGTAGAATGTAAGCATTGACTAGTTGCATCTCTTGCAACACAAGTGGAAGGGCTCAGCATTAAATCATGCTAATAGGAGCTAGGTTCAAAACCAAAAGGACTGTGTTCAATTTTCAGCCCCTCACTACAAGAAGGACATCGAGGTGCTGCAGCATGTCCAAAGAAGAGCAACAAAGCTGGTGAAGGGTCTAGAGAACAAGTCTTACGAGGAGTGGCTGAGGGAGCTGGAGTTGCTTAGCCTAGAGAAAAGGAGGCTCAGGAGAGACCTTATCGCTCTCTAAAAACACCTCAAAGGAGGTTGTAGCAGGGTACGGGTTGGTCTCTTTTCCCAAGCAACAAACAAGGACAAGAGGACATGGTCTTAAGATGCGCCAGGAAAGGTTTAGGTGGGATATTAGGAAAAAATTATTCACTGAAAGGGTTGTGAAGCACTGCAACAGACTGCCCAGGGAAGTGGTTGATACAGATGTGGTGCTTAGGTACATGGTTTAGTGGTAGATTTGGCAGTGCTAGGTTAATGGTTGGGCTTGATCTTAAAGGTCTTTTCCAGATTAATGACTCTATGATTCTAAGATCTTCATGCAAGAGGTAGTGGGGCTGTGGAATTCCCTGTTGCAGTATGTTCAAAGGGTGGAGTGGACGAGACTATGGAAGAAAAATTCATTCAGGATTACTGAATACATATCAAAGCCCTGGAGCCACAAATGGCTGAGGGCTGGAAAATGATTATGACAAAATATTGTATATAATAGCCTTGTTTTTATAAAGTTTGCTATTATCTTCACTTGCAACTCACTGGGTTGAGAATTCAGCACGTGCATGTGTTCTTCTATTTGGGCACCATATTAAATTTTAGATGCTATGGCAAGGTAATTTACACTGGTAGATTTTAATCATAAACATGTATCTATATAAACAAAAAAATAAAAAGATTGTCACAGTATGATTATTATATGATTAAGATAGATACTAATAATTTAACTGAGGGTTCCTTAAAAATGCAATGGAAGCATACCCTGAATTAATTGGACAAAAAAGGCAAAACTTTAGAACAGTCTTCTTTTCTGTTCCCCTAGAGAAAGCTGTAAATTAACTAATTTTGTGATCAGTGAATTGAAAGGTATTATATCTTCAAAGATGTTATTGCCTTAGATTTGGTAAAAAGAATGAAATACTGAAATAAATAAAGCTCCTCCCTTGAATACCTCAACAGCTGTGAAACAATGACCTGACTTGTCTGACATGAACTCAGGCTGGGTGGAACACCTGAAAAAGCACCCGATCTGAAGGTGTAGGACCCTGCCCTCTTCTGCAAGTACAAGTGATATGCCAGGGATCATGATGATGTTTTAAAAAATGCACAGCTCTGCAAAATGTACTGTGCTAGCTTCCCCACCCCAGCTTAAAATACAATCCCTCTAACAATATCAACAGTTGCCTAACATTACATTTCACATACCATCATGATTTGGGTGGCATGCACATGTTTGAAAGAGAATTTGAAACACTAACAGTTACCGTGATGAGGGAGAGAGATGTTTAAGGAGAGTGAAGGAAGTAAACTGAGAATCAAGGTTACAAAATGGCTCTATTCATTCCTTTGTAGGGATGAAACAGTACAAACAAAACAACCAAACCCAAAACACTATTTACTTTGGGAAACAGTACGTCAAAGCTTCTCAAAGTAGGTGGAGTCAAATAAGGACGCACTTGGCCCAACGACTCCAACAGCCAGATCCCGTGCAACCCTACAGGTTGTTTGAAGCTACTCCCCCATCTGGCAAGGCCACTTGCTCACTGCATAACGGTATCGCTCTGCACAGGTACAGCTGGCTCTCAGAGCAGGGGAGGGGTGGGCAAGCTGATTATACCCCCGAAAGACAGTGGTTATTTAGGGATACACTCGTACCGTAACGAATGCCAACCTACAGGCAATGCCAGAGTTGTGATGAGAAGACCAGTTACAAACATTGCTGCTGAAGCCTCTTACATGAATACGTTTTGTAATTAGCCAGTGCTGCTGCTTGATTCTAGTTACACAGTTTGCTTTCAAACCACCGCAGAGCTGTGGGTGATTGGAGATACAGCTAGCTCTGCTTAACATTTTTGGGAGGTGTGGGGAGAGGGAGGGAGACAAATACAAACCTTTCACTTGAGGCAACACTCTTCTCTTTTGTTTGTTCTTTGGGAGAGTTACAATGCAAACCTATTAATAAAAATGCCTTGAGCACTAACTCAGGACCTTGAAGTAAAAATATTAGAGAGTACAACTACAAAGACTTATTTATTTGAAGTTTAAGTTAGTACCCTTCAATATTGAAACCCACAGTCTATGGGACACTTTTTGATAAGGCAAGCAGTACTAATAAAATGTCCACTATGAGCCATCCAAACTCAGGATAAAAACTCAAAGGAATCCTCTCCAAGCATGGGAGGTAAATTCAGTAGCTACAGTCAAAGTCACTCCTTGGCTATTTCACTGGATGTTCAAACAAGACTTGTCACAATTACAGCATAGAGGAGACTCCAGACAGAAGAACTGGACACTAGAAATTGAAGACTATGAACTCACTTCCCATTTGCCATTCAGATTATTTGCTACATTAAAATTGGATAACAAACAATCATCTGTCAGTTTCCCAGCCTCCCCTATCTTACTAACTTGCTACTAACTTGAACACTGTAAAAGGTTAGGGAACTGATATTGTCTTCTAAGAGACAGCAAAAGCTCCAACAGCAAGTCACCAGAAACTTCCTACCATGGAAGAATATAGGCTGCATATTTAAGTACAAACAACCTCATACAAAATACCAATGTAAATAAAAAAAGGCATTATAAGTTTACAATAAAGACAACACCTGAAGGTTGATGATATTCTAGAGTTGCTTAAGTCAGAAGCAAGAGGATTCACCACCCATGACACCTTACATTTGCAATTACCATGAAATCCAATGCTGAAAGGTTCAAGGAACACAAGCAGAAAGTAGTAAAGAAGAATAGGACTATTTCATTCTTTTCTGAGAAGCAGGCTTCCTAAAAAATTGTTTAGCCTGTTTGAGGCACCTGAGATACACAAGCAAAGACACACTTCTCTAACATAAAGGAAGTGATGAATGATTTGCATCGCCATTCTGACTGACCTGACAGAGTAGCTTTTTGTTAGTGATCAATGATTGCAACGGTTATTACTGAAGAGACTGAAGGTCATGGTTATGCACATCAAACTTTTCAAGTACTGCATACTAATATCTAGATTATTCCTTGTAACTAACTCATAACATCATATTAAAGTCTGCCAAACCAGTGACATGAAACTGGTAACAACTGATTTAGAGTATCCATAAGATTCAAGAACGATACCTTATATATTTTCAGAACATTAAAGGTAAAATTGTTTGCGGGAACATCTAATTTTCATCTTTCAACTTGATAATACATAAAAAAAAGTGAAATGCACAGATTTAGTACCTACTTAGTGACTTAAAATTCAACGTATTAATTGTGGGGGAAAAAAAAAGGTCACCCAGGTCTTTACATGTCAAACTTGTTCTCCTTTGGTTTATGCAACACCTCTTCCAAATTTCCTTTTGGAGAGCTACTTTGGAAGGAGACCTATCTAAAGCAGTGGTCAATACTTGGAAAAGCTATCTTCCCTTCAAGGAACCATGTACTTATTCAGTGTCTAATTAGTGTCAACCTGAAGAACATTTATGCAGACGAACTTGGTCAGGACTAAAAATAACTAATTGTAGCTCATCTAGCCAAATGCTGGGCAAGGTTAGAATTTATGTCCAATACACGGTATGATTTTTCTAACTTTGCAAGAAGAAATAAAATGCAGAAAATGTGAAAGCAAGCCAAGTTTGGAGAATGGCTGACAGCAAACTATTATTTATCAAGAACAAAAGTCAGGGTAGATGTTTCAAGATCCCAAAGTTAAAAAATAAAGTATTTTGTTTAAAATTCCATACTTTGCCTTCAAAATCTAGTACTGCGTCATCTGTCTATCAGGGAATCCTCAGAATTGATCAATTTTATTGACCGATCTTCAGTATCAGGAATTTTCATCTTTCCTTCCATGTAAATCTCTGTTAAAGAGGGTGATGAAAGACAGACAACTCCAACAGAAGGAGGAGAGGGGGAATAAAAGAGCAAAGGTTCTAGCTGGAAAAAAAAGAGCTCTGTATTAAAAAAAGTCTATTAATTAAAAGAATTAGGAAGAGACTTCTGGACAAGGTCTGGCAAAAGGAGAGAAGTATGCTGCTTGAACAAAGTGACAGAGAAGACATTCACAAAAGCATCTTCAGAATTACAACTATGAGAATTTGGAGTGTGAAAGGGTGGAAAACAGAGGAGGGGCAAGGAGGGAAAGAAAAGGTTGCTGGAGACACTGGAGAAATTATGAGAGGACCTGCTCATAAAATATAAATTATGATATTTTTCTTCATTTTTAACTCCCCTTTGAATTTTGTAAACAGACAAAATAACTTTGTATTGCTCTTTTTTTTTCTTTCATAAGTTACCAAGATCTACTTAATGCAACAGATGTTTCTCCTCCAACAGGTAATTCAAGTAAGTACTATTCTTTAACAACTCTTTTGGATACCTTTATACCTTCAACATAAACCAGCATTTGAAACAGCTACAAGTTGTGACATTTCAAGAATCAGTCTGGGGGACTGGTATCCTAATAGAGGTCAAAGTCTCTTTAGCAGGTACAATATCAAGCTTTCCACACACTGGAGTAATTCCAAAGGATCAAATTCATTTACAAAAGATGTTTGTTGTTTTTCTTTCCTGAGAATTTAGGTCTCAAGTTGCATAAGAAAATTTATCAGTTGAACCTACAAAGGTCTACTTCAGCACTCAGAAGAGAACTGAAAACAAATTCATGCCATTTTTGTAGATACAAAAAGTGCAAATAAACAAAATCTTTGAACATCATCATCTTAATTTTTTTCCTTTTTTTGCCTTTCCCAAATGTTCAGTATTTGCTCCCTATGAGCTCCTGGAATGTAACTTTGCCCTCTCAAATGGCAAATGGCTATTACTGTCATTTCAACACAACTACAAAGGCAGAGAAAAGTAAATTTAGGTTACAGATTTTCCCATGTGTTCAGTTTAATAGTACAACCCAAAATACAGATGCTACTACCATGAAGATGCTACTTAAGCTTTTTGCAAAGTTAGGACAAAGGGACAATTTGAGGTCATTTCCCCTAGCAACACACAACAAACTTGTAACTTTCTGTATGAACATCAATTTTAAGATTAAAGAAATGTATCAAAAAACCTTTATCAACTTCTCAGTTCTATTTTCTCACAGGTGTGAGCACAGTAATTGGAAAATGTATGCTTCCTCAAACTAATTAATTCTTACTTAAAAAAAAAAAAAAAAAAAAGACAGTTAGGGAGACTGGAAATGCCACACAAGCAAAAATGATACTGTTTAAAAAGAACTCCCCCAAACTCAGCATAGTGGAAGCCACCTCTGAATCATTACTGCCTATCAGGTTTCCAGATCCCTGTTCTCACCTCCTTTAGCAGATTTCCTTTCTGCTAAGCCTGAAAATGGGAAACAGATTCTCCTTTTGTCCTTTAGGATTCAAAAGTTATTCACCCATCTATCTGCTGGTCTAATAAAATCAAAATCTGTGTTGAGAAACTTACCACAAGACCAACTTTAAAATATTCCTTCGGAGGCTAGCAACAGTTTCTATGTTATTAATCCAATCAGACAGGTTTATGCCTGTCATCTTTGCCCAGATTTGAACTCCTGTTGCCCAAGAGAACAGAAATTGGTGATGCAGGAAGAAATGCTTAACTGTACAGTATTATTTACTTGTGGCTCAGCAATCAGTTAACCACATGTGAAGCTTTGCCAAGATGTCCTCCTACAACAAAGGAACTTTAAAAAATCTACAAAAAACAAACATAATCACCAGTAATTGACATGGTTTGGATGGAACACTATTTACCTACGATTGGTTCTTAAAATAGAATCAAGTATTTTTACAGGTTTTTAATGATTGAATTAAATTAAAAGACTCTTCTGCTTGCCTTAACGTACAATTATAATCAGTTTGCCAATTGCAATATCTATTTATCTTTATGTTACTGAGATATTCTGGCAGGGGTCAAGGCCTCGAAATATACCCAACTATTATGAATATATTTTTCATGGTGGAAAGAAATGTACTTCTGCATGTACTGAATATTTTATTTCATTCTCTCTAGAGCACACTGCTTGAATGACAACAGTGGAGATGCTAGAGGAACCTGTATCACATGTCACTGCACATAAATGAGCATAGCCTACATAGCTAATGCAGGGCACTGATTAAGGAGGATCAATAAGCAGGAAGACATCTTAGGTATAAAATTTGATCAAGAAAGAAAGAGTCCACATTTCTAAGCCTAGCTACATTTATCTGTCACAGACTAAGATTATCAAAGGGAGTCTCTATTTGGTTCTAGTTTCCCAGTAATGCAGTCTTTCTGAAATACATGAATATATTCACACATGAATACATTCTTATGAATACATTCACATGACAGTATTTGGTAATAAGCGGTCTCAGAGAGGTACCAAAACAAAAAACATTAAAATTTGTGAAAAAAATTATATTGATATTCAGATCAAAAGACAATAAAAGACTGCAAACCATTTTTATCAGTGGAACAGCACTAAGAAAATGGTGTATATTGTATTACTTGAATCATTTCAAGTCGAGCTTGGACAAAACATGTAAAGATCTAACAAAAAATCCCTGGCGGTACAGTTATAACTGAGACATTTGAGGGATGTCTTGTCAAAAATAAGAAAAAATATTTACAGTTTAAACACTCACTAGCCACAGCTGCTGATTTGACCACTTTAAACATGCAAGTTCTCCTTTACTCCCGAAAGAACAGCAACAGGTTACTGTTGTAGGAGACTTTCCCACAAGTCTTCTCAAGTTCATTCTGTTGATCAAGAAAATCATTTCATGGCACCCACTATTAAATGACCATGCACACTCAGTACAAACATAACTTGTCCAAGGTAGCTGAAGAAGAATATAAGAAAATACATACGTATCAAAATGAAAAAAACCCACAAACCAACCAACCCCCAAAGCATCTCCTTTAATGGGCCACTTGCATAAAACACACTGTTCCTACAAGTTCTTAGCACAGTGTGCCTATAAATTCTGAACACCCCTACATTCTTGACTTTAAAGGGAGTCAGCTGGAGGACCTTGTTAGATATTAATTAACAAAAAACAGGGCGTTGCCTTGGTGAAAAGTAAACAACATTCCAGTTGCACACAGTCTGATGTAACATGGGTGGTTGCATCTAGACGCTACCATTAAACTATTAAATAAAATATGCTGAACAGGTTGGGAGATGAACAAAAATAGAACGATAGACTTTCAAAGCATTAGTATAATGAACAAACCAAAGGTAATTCTACCTTTTTTTCTACCATTTTAAGTCTGCTCTGTTGCACATAGAAAATATTCAGCAATGTGAGTTACACTGCCACAATCATTCACTGCTCCTGACTAGTGGTCGTATTTTTTTAATTTTTATTTTTACTATAGTATATGAAATTTTAGAAAGGAAAATACAAACTAGTAGTTGTGTACTGAGATTATAAGCTTTTAGTATACAGTGTTAAAAATAAGACGAAGTAAAACAAGATTTCCCTGTATTGCATGCCTCGCTGTGGCAAGGCATAACAATACCCACAATATTGACCCAACTTATTTGATTTTTGGCCCCATAGTGCCCTACATCGCTCTAAATTACATCAAACAGCAACTGGTCTCAGAGGACCATGCATTGGTGACACCTGCCAGAATGCAGCAAAATCCTCATGCCACCACTTTTCATTGTGTCAGCAGTGAGATGGGAACTTAATTTAACTTTATACCAGCTCATCACGACCTCCAGCCAGAGTAAATCCTGGTCAGCAAGATAACCTTAAACACGACCCTTCCATGTGGCTGGAGAAGCAAGATGAGACTAACTTGAGAAGCTAAAATTTATGGGAAAAGCAAGTGATGTTAAAAGAGCTTCAGCTACTGATCTGGAGTAAGAATGGATGAACGGTAGCTCACGGGTGAAGGGAAGAAAGGTCGTCGCATGACAACATCGCGGTAAATGGCAGTGTTATGACATCATATGGCACTGTGATGACAGACCCAGACAGCTTCAGTCCAGAGGGACCTGTACAGTGCTAAGGACTGGGCCTGCTGAAGCCTTGGGATGCTGACACCGGGTTTCCAGAGGAACATCTCCCCTGCTGAGGGCAGGTACAGCAGAGAAGGCTCCTCAGTGAGGCTGTGGGATCTCCTCTGTGGGAAGTGCTCAGGCCTTGGCTAGACAAAGGCCTGGCTATTCAAAACCTGACCTAGTGCTGGCAACAGTCCCATGCCAAGCAGGAAGCTGGGCTCGATGATTCAGAGTCCATTTTAAAGAGAAATAACGTTCAAAAAAAAAAGTAAAATAAACATTTTAAAGCGTTGTAAAATAAAGTTACTGCTTTCAAACAAACAGAGAACAAAGGCATTGCAGTCTGAGACAACGCAATGTTACTGTTGTGACCATGCTCTGATTCTGCGTATCAGGCCATTAAAAGGGCTGTTCGGTTCTCATTGATCAAAGAGTGCCTAAACTTTAGATAAGGCTTCCTTTGTCTTGAAGTACCTTCATCACTCAACTCTCCTTGCAGTTTCTCTGTCAACAGCAGGAAAAACTGCTACCTGACGTGCAAAACTACAGAGGCTTACCTCTTAAAAATAATTAAAAAAAACATTTTCAGAGATCTGAGTAGAGTTAAAAACAAACAGCCAGAACAGAAAACAGAATAGGGAGACAGAACTTGAAGAAGAAAAAAAACAGCAGCAAGAGAAACTTCAATAGTAGGTATGTGAACGAAAACAGAGCATGAACTGAAAACAAAAGGATTGGAGGTGGTAGGAATCAAGTTAAAATCTTCATTACAACTCCAAGAGGAGTACAGACAATCTTTGAGCAGTGGAACAAATTAACAGGATCGCTATGTAATTACATGTACATGCCATCTAACCACTACGGAGGACAAGAAAAAAAAAATATCTGGGAAGCCAACCAAAAACACAGCCTAAAGGAATTACCTCCACAAAATATCACAGCGAGCGCTACTTTCTCTAGAAAGGATGAAGAGCAGTGGGTTGCTACCGAGGTTAGCAACCTTCCAAGACAGACAAATGTTGCGCAGCTGTTTGGGTTATTATCAAATGCAAAAACAAAGCAAGGAAAGGAAAGAGAACAGCAGCCCCACTAAAAAGCCGAATTGCTTTGCACGCAGTACTTAACATATGGAATAAACAGTACTGAGACAACACAAGGGAACAATTAGTATAAACGGTTTTGTAAATATCTTGGACAAATCCCAGAAGAGAATAATACCGAGGAAGACACTGACTAATTCAGAGAAGGGAAGGGGCCTAGATAGCTTTTCTGGCCTCCTTATGTCCTTATGTGCCCTGTATTTATATTTGTATGCTTGCATTACCCAGCATATAGGCTATTTAAGGTCAGAAAAGCATTGCAGTAGCACAGCTGCCTCCAGCAAGCAGAGCTTGACATCACTAAACCACACAGAAGAGCACAGCCCTCTTATTGGCTTCAACAGCAAATATCTGCAAGCAGAATTGTTTTGCCCTATTTGTACAGGTTTTTCCACAGTAGTACGGTGTATCCAACTTCGGTACTAACAGAGTCTTGTTCACTTAAATTGTTAAATGGTTTAAGTTTCCCCCTCATGTACTATCAGTGGCCCCTGACCAGAAACCAGCTCCAAGAACTTAGCTTTAATATCCAACAAAAAAGAGAAACTACATTTTCATATACTCAAGTTTCAATTCCTGCCAAAATTTAATTTGGCTTTCTCTGTAGGAAGTTTGACACATACTGCATACACATATCAAATACCACACATGAGATCTGCGACACAAATCCTATGATATTCTTTGTTGACACACACGTATGTTCTCCAAGCTATACATAAAATATTCCAGACTTTTTCCATTAACACACTGGCTACACAAATTGCCGAAGTAATGAAAGGCTGGAGTGGTTTAATAACCCACTGAAATGGAAGGGTTTCAAAACACTGTTACTGCACAACATGGTTGATGATTGCCTTTAAAGAAGCGTTTACAGGTATTTTCCAGAATTAGGCAGACATTTCAATGACTGCACCAACCTCCCAACAACACCACCACCACATACACAAACAAACAAACATTCAAGGAAGGTGTGCCTTGCAGCCTACACCGGAGGTTTGACTCTCACCATCCAGATCAAAGGCCTGGTGGAGTACCCAAGTTCCTCCCCCTCCAAAGGCTTGGAGCTTCTTGCAGAGGAAATCAGGGTGGGATGTGGCATGTCGAACATCCAGGTCTTGCCCTGACACCAGCTTTTATTTGACCAGGGTGCAGAGGTGGGCCCCACAGTTTAGCTATAGCATGTGACAACTCAGAGAGAGCCAGAGAAGTCACTGATATACAACGAAACCCAGCAGGGAGCAGCTATACTCTTTTTTTGGTACAGAAGAGGACTACGTGTACAAGAACATAGTATTTTTCTCCTCAATTGACAAAGAACACTTCTCTACATGTACAAGGAGTATACAACTCCTCAGATGTAAGGTGGCCCACAGGCCACCTCTAACTACCTCTCTGTGTTTCTTCCAAGTTGCAGATGAATTAGGTCCAGCTGGTCCCCAAGAAGTGCTGGCTGTAGAGAAAGGAAAGATAAAATGTACAGAACTCATCGCATGAAGCCCTGCTCTGCGCCAGTTATGCTTTTAGCTGTCTCTGCCTTCTACAAAAATCAGTTTACATGTTTTTTAGAAAGTGAACCTACTAAATACAGAAACTCCACTCCATTTAAAGGATTACTATTCTGAGTTGCCTGAAATCTGAACTCTTATTTAAAGAAAGCTGAAGTTTAGGATGCCTGTGTTGGGTTTCTCACTCAACAAATTCTTGTTATTTGATAGGGGGATTCCCCAAAGGAAAGCTCTTAGGAAAAATGTTCTCAATATTTCTGAAGGGGGATCTGTTATATATAGGAAAAGATTATTCAACACAAAGTTTCACAGGTGGGAACATGCTTTTTATACATACTTTCCATGCAGTTCCAATGTACAAGTGCAGAAAGCAATCAGAGGGCTTCCGTTAATACTCACGCGAGCAGAGTAGCTCCTGTAGTAACAGGAGGAGCAGTAGGATATACTGCGGCTACCTAACATGCCTTAAATGTAATCAGCAATAGAATGAATCATATTCTTGACAACAACCTGGGAAAAGGAAACCCCCAGAAACCCAGTAGTCATGTTGTAAAAATCAACCACAATTTATTTTGCGGAAACGGCATCTTCCTATGACAGACAATTAAAAAGATATTAAAACTCATTTAAAGCAGACCTTAAGCTCAAAATGCCATGGATTATTGGCAGAAGATAGGGACGTGGAAAGCAATGAAAACAGAGGTGGTACTTAGTCCTGCTGTGGGGTGGAGAAGTTTACAGAAAAAAAGCTGGATGGGGATGGTTGGATTCTGGCGTCAGGCTGGAGCAGGACCTAAGAGAATGAGCAGGGAAAGGAGGAAGCATGACATGTGAGATGCTAGTTGCATGGAAAAATGGTGCCTGAGGGAGGAGAAAAGAACAGGGAAGATGAAGATTGTGAAAATGGCTTCTCAGAGGTTCATAAACGCTCTCCTTCCTAGCCATATGTGCTGGAATATGCATTTTCAACCAAGCCAAGCTTATCGGATAGGATTAGATAGACCAAACAGGGTCCAGTGCAGGAAGCTGTGGACTATGAAACAAGAGACTTGGATTCTGCTACTGCCTCCCTCCTCTATTGATTTTCTGGGTGACAGCAATTTACATTACCTATCTCACTTTTGCTCTTAAAAGTACAACGGTAATGACCTCTGTTGTAGCGTATGAGATGCATTACTAATTAGACACTCTAGCTAACTAAGACATGTTAGCTAGTATCCCCAGGTAACTCTCACATCGTACTCCCATACTGCCAACAGCCACAGCCCAAAACCACTCCAAAGACCACTCGGCACTGAAACGAGGCCTTGTGGTAATCTTGAAGGATATATTTCCTACTTTTTTTTTTTTTTTTATCACAGGACAAGGAGGACCTGAGGCTGAGATCCCTTCACCACTGGTGTCCCTCCTTTCCCAGTTTCCTCCCTCTCTGTGCTCCTTGATCCACACTTCCCATGCCACCAAGTTACCGACTGAAATGGCAGCAGCTGGAATGTGATCTCCAGTGGCTCCTGCCAGCTCTCTGCAGTTTGGGGAATGAAAAAGACACAGCAACAATCAAAACTGATGTGCTTTACATATCTTAACTCTACGCTTCACATGTTTCAGAAGTTTATGTCTGAAAACCCTTAACTCTTCGGTTCCAAGTGTTCATAAGTTTGTCCTTACTGAACATTAGCATCTGGAAGGAAGCACTAAAAGTAGCTAACTTTTTGTTAACTGTTTCGAATAATAGAATAGGAAGAGTCTGAAGATAGAACACTATAAATGTGCAGATTGCAATTATAGTGAAGTTCTCTGAAAACAAATGACTTAGTCACCATATTCAGAAAGCGAGCCACATATCCCAAATATGCAAAAATCCGCTTCAGTAAAGAGTATTCTGTTACGAGATAATGTCACATTCTGTAGCAGTGGGTTTTGATTTACATCAAGAACTGGGAAAAATACACACATGGCAACAGTAGCAGGTTCAAAAAATACTTGAGGAAACTTGAGTCCAGGAAACTGTAGAGTAAATGTACCTTTCTGTACTCAATAGCATTTGCTGCCAAGAAAAATTGTAATTAACTCATTGTAGCCCCTGTTTCTCAGGTTTGGTAATTAATATGCAGCTCGAACTGATACAGTTGAAAAGCAAAAGCTCAACTTTGATCTTCAAGAAAAATCCTCCATGACCTGCTCATGTGACGACATTTAAGGATAAATTGGCAAGAGTCTCTGACGTGTCAGATAATTTTAAAATCTGATGCAGTCAGTAGCTTCATCTTCTAAAAGGAGAGTTATTTCATTCCAAAGAGACGGTTTGTGGAATTAAGCACACTTAACAGAGAAACTTCACTGCTTCATTGTTATTTCCCTGCAACTCCTTATTTCATTTTTTTTTCATTTTTTAAGGAAGTATTTTACAGTCATACACTATAACTTAGTCCTAAAGAAACTCAAAGTTAAGTTCCCATACATACAAATTTCACAATTCTGGTAGGAGCTGTTTTTTTCATCACTTTATAAAGAAACACCTAGTAAAGTACTTTTTAGTGTAACATTTAACCCCAGTTAACAGATCCTCCTGTTTGCTCTGTTACTGCCATATTCACAAGCCATAGGGTAAAAAGAAATGGCACTTCTTTCAAATTTCTCTGGTCAGCCTAACTAATTTTATAAAAATAATTTCAGGGAATTCACACTGTCCCCAGAATTGGCCTGCACAGTTCTTTAGAACAAAAGGCCGTACATAAAATAACAAACAAAATGTTCCTATTAATTTGTAGGTAGGAAAAAAAAATCTTGCCACCTGTTTCAGACATTTTAGTACTACCATGGATACATTCTGCTCAGCAGGCTTCTTTTCTCCTATAAAAACATTTCAGGAAACAATGAAATCTGCTATGCATGTTCTAATAGGCTGGGGAAATATCTGAGAAAGACACTTAAGGAAAGACACCAAGGATGTGAGAATGGCAATGAAATGCCCCCCCAAATCAGAAGATCAACTTAGACAATAGAAAAGCCAAAAGCATTTGCTTTCTCAAGAGAAAAATAAGTGCCTTCGTAAAACTAAAATGAATTTCAGTATCAAAGTGAAGGCCACACAATCTAAACAACATGTAGAAAATAATTTACAATAATATTCCAATTGGAAATACAGGGTAAGATTTCAAACCTCCAAAATACTGGCCTAGCTAGTAACTGAGACAACAGTAATTTTCAATGTCATCACTGAAATTAGTTTTGACTAATAAAAGTGCTTCTGACAATCTCACTGTACAAAGATACAAGTCTAAAGATACGGGCAACACTAAAGAACCAGGAACACCTTTATGAATAATACTGTGTGATGCCCAAAAGAAAAATTACTTTGTTCTTTTTCCTCCCCTTCATTATCACTCTTTGTGGGAGATAAAAACACCTAGAAGCAGCGATCCCACAGTAAAAATGCTGAGGAGGATATTTTAGAAGAATACAGTTTTATAACAGTACTTAGAAATGCCTGTCTTAACAGGGATTATTACAATGAAATATGTTATAACGTATGACAATATAACATGAAACAGAACTGTAGGTTTAATTAGAGTATCCTGAAAGAAACTATATGTATACTGGTGAAAAAAAGTGCAACACCTTAGTGGAAAGATTTTGTATCCAAAGAAAACAAGTGTGTTCACTGAAATTTCTGTAGAACATTCCACCCTAGTCAGAAGAACGTAGAAAAAGGGAGATGGGAGGGTTGTCTTAAAAACATGGTTCTGTTTTCTTTTAAAATTTCTTAATTTTTTATACATATTTTTCTGCTTTACAATTGATTTCTTTAAGAGGTAATTAATATATCATGGAAAAACACACACATACCCACCTCTCCGGTTACAGAGCCTTATGCATAAAGGTTGACATTCCAAGAGAAACCTAACCAAACCCCTAGAATGACACAAACCAGTTAAAGTTGCAAAATCTGAGCCTCATCAGGGGACCTGCAATTCTGCAGTTATCATACAAACTAAATGAGATGGAATTAAAATACAGGAGGCTCTTGGCACTGTGTTTTGGAAGATGTACTTCGCAAGGACTTCCAGCACACGCAGCTCAATGCTCTACCATATACCTTTAAACACTGAGTTCAAACTACAATAGTGACAGTGATCAGCAACAACTATCACACATCAGTGTATAATGTGGCCTGTCAGAAAACTGTAATTGAAAAAAAGCTGTCTCAAACTGCTGAAAAAAATAATAAAAAAAGCCAACCTTCAAACACATCAATGAAATATTTCTTTGAATCTTCTTCACAGCACAAAACTAAATCCTCTTCCTAACATTCATCTCCAAAGTCTTGCTCTGAGAATACTGAGCACTGGGTTGTTGTACAGCATATAACAGACCCCAAACCGCCCAGTATCTCTTATTCAAAGAAACTGGGTACTTCATTACCTAGCAACAAAATCAATCCACAGAACTGCCTCAAGTATTTCATACCTCAATGATTAGGTCTAATTGCTCACTCTCTAACTGAAAGAAAACCATCTTAAAAATCTCACTATCTGAAACATTTAAGAACAGCATTAACATATCCAGTATTAAAGTGCCATTTAGATGATGGAAACAAAATCTTAATTCTTCTACAGTTATTTTCACTAATTGTTCTTTGTCAGCTTCGAGCTTCGTGGGAAAAAAAAAAAGGAACAGCTGGTACAGCTGAACACCTGGGACAGAAGTACAACTCAACCTGTTTTGACTGTCAGTCCCAGTCTACCCTGATCTCTTCTCAAATGTCAACAGGCCATCATCAAGGGGAAGCTGCAGCAAAACAGAAGGATTTTTAGGCAACAGGAAGAGTTGCAAAGCAGAGCTAGGCTGGAAATCAAGTTGCTGTACTGGCTACAGTTAAAGAAGATTTGGATGATGGCCAAGTAGCCGGCCGGAGATCTTACTGTCTCGCTGGTCAGCCCGTTATGTGGAGAGGCACGACAAAGCTAGGCTTAATGGAAGATGAAGCCCTGCAAAGCCAACAGTCATTCTGGCCTCCTCTGTCTGCAAAGATGCTCTGGGATTTGAAGACGTCATGGACTGACTGCCTTGGCTGTCTGCTACCAATTCTACAGAAATCATGAATTTGGATGAGCAAACATTTTAACATGCCAAACAGAAGATCTCGCTTCTGTCTTCTACAGACAGATAAAAATGACGTGACCGATCATTTAGAGACTGTGAGTTCCTACATGTTTTAAAACAGTAGGCTTCAACCAGCGACGTGCACTCACCCACCAGTAAGGCACACCGGCGTTAGAGGAGAAGCCCTTCACAGTAGCCCTGCATCTCTAACGCAGCGAGGCAGCCCTGGGCAGCACCGTAAGCGGAGCACACCGCATGCCCTTCCTCCTCCAACCCCCAGCATCCACAGCAGAAAGGATAGCTAAGAGCTGGGAAACACTTTAAAGCAAATGCACATGGCTTAATTTTCTCTTTTTTTTTTTTTTTCATCAGGGAAAAACAGGCAGAAACGTTCGACGTCGAAGAGTTCAGACTAGGTTCTTGTTATTTTTCCCTGTCCATATGAGAAGGTTAAGCACAGTCACCGAACTTTGAATTCCAGCCTCAGTCACGAAGAAGCCTCTGGCACGGTTCCCAGACTAGTAAAAAATGACCATTTCAGCCCCTAAAGCATGGAGCCTGATCCATTAAAGCAAAACAAGTTCTCCTGACAGCTGGTTTTCTTAGCATATTCACGTCCGTGTATTTATCAGAGAAAAGCCCTCCAGGACAACAGTGTTTATTACAGGATTATTTCTGTGAATCCAGGGAACACAGAATTCACTGAGCAACACTGCTTCTACCCTGATTTCTTTTTTCTTAAAATGTGAACCAAGACGAACCCATTTTTATTTTAGTTTTTTAAACACGGACTAATCATGAAGAAAAAAAGACATCACACATAAGGAAAAATGACAAAAAAAATCAATAAATTTGATTTTTATCAAATAAAAACCCCTGCAACCCCCTTTAATGTGTAGCACACTGACAAACATTTTAAGCATTAATATAGAAATTAGCTGTTTGATCTCTCAATGATTCCTTTGATTTAGAGTCTGGTGACTTTTAGCAAATGGAAAACAAAGATATGACAGATTTTTTTTTAAATCATAAATTTCCTTCCCATATGAGTCTCTAGTATGCTTTCACAGAGAAAGATGATTTTGAACAAGCCAGATGCCTTCTACTGAGAGGTTTAGAGACTTTATGACAAACGTATAGAAGTATGGCAGAGACGTAACGTGCAAATACCCCAGCAGTTCCTCATGGTGCAGAGGAAGCCTCGGCATACTCCTGTGCCTACCTAGCAGGAGGAAGAGGTCAAGAGGAGGCATGTGAGGGGCCTCTGGTATTGACACCGCTCAGCTCCGACCCCTCTTCCCAAAGCACAGCAGCTGAGAGCTGGGGATGAACAGCATCCTGTGAGCACTTCTGCTCCCTGAGGAGGGAGGAGGTGGAGGACTGGCTGGGGACACACACTCGGGGATGCTGACAAGCACCGTCCTCTCAAGTTGGGTGGCCCATCTGTGGGGTTTCCCAGCTCACCATTTCCTCCATAAGTGTGCAGAAACTTGTTTTTATGATAGTACAGTTGTGCTGGGAGGTTTTAACAAAACGTATCATAAATACCGCGTTTCATTTTAACTTAATCTGATTTATGAAATTAAAATCAACTGTTACTGGCACTGTATCTGTTTGCTGATGCAGTGCAATAAAGAGTAAGAAGAATTCTCAAAGAAAATTATAAAATGAAAGATTCTGTAAATGATTCCAAATTAAGGGAACATTAACAAGAAATTGCTGTTAATGCGTTTTAAACAATTGGTAATTAAAAGATTGGTTTTGAATTTAAAGGTTTTAATGAAAGAATTAAACTGTGCATAGTTATGATCAGCTGTTGTTGAGATTTTTATAAACCAACATGCTTCCCATCCCTGAGAGCTGGTTTTGAGGTGGTTCTTTTGTTTGTATTTAACTGTAAGATCTGGACTTTATTCTCTTACAGACACACACTGCATCACGGAATTCAACTGAACACTGATATTGACCCAAAAATGCAACAATACTTTTTCACTGCATTGCTACCTCCTACTAATAGATGACCTTTTCCAAGCCTAGCATCTTAGCTCCAAACCATAAAAAATGGGCATTTCCCTGATTTAGCAAATCTCTTTGAGAGTCTATGACAAAGAACAGTCAGTCTTACCAGTATTTTATTTATCATCCACCTAAAAATAGATCAAATGTACTTCACAATAGCACTTCAAAGCAAAAATACTATATTCACATTGCTAGGACTCAAATTCGCTGACAAGATCTGTGGGTAAGTATCATTTTTAGAAAATGCTATGTGGGAACACATGTTTATATGGCAGAACACAAAAGCAATGAAAGCTCTTGGGAAAGCTGGAGATAACTCACATTACACAAACAGACCCTTTACTCTTATTTCTCTCCAAAGCCGAAGCATTTCTATCTGAAAATGCCTTTTTCATACATCAGGACAAAGCCATTCCTGATTGCTTGTTCTTCATCAGGTGAAGAGAGTCATTATTAACAAAATAATTGTGGGAATTTTATTTTTTCCTGCCTTATTGAATACTTGGGAATGCTATGTAGACAACTGTCAACTACTACTTACTCCACCTCAAAATCTGCTGCATAAAAAAATACACTAGTAATTTGCTTACATGGTGCTTGTAGATGCAATTATTGTTAGCAGCAGGAAAGAACTTTTATAAGCAGAACACAATTCAAATGTAACATGTCATGGCCTCAAGTCATTAAAACTAATCCTCAGGGCTTGTTGAGGCTTTTTGTACTTTTGGCAAAAAGTATAAAGAAGTACGCATTGTTGCTTCAGTTCCCAAACACTGGAAAGTTAAATATCTAGACTGTCAGCCTCTGCTAAACAGAACAGAGATTAGTTTTGGGAAAGAACAAAAGACAAATACATCTTTGTTATTATAGCTCAATCAAGCAAACACTGAAAACATACCTATACATTTTCTCATGGCACAAAATGTAGCCAGAAGAGTAAAGGAAGGTGCAGCAGCTCACAATCAAGCAAACCAACTTGCATTGAAAACAAGAGACATTATGCCATCAAACAACAAAAACTTACATTAACTCTGCGTTAGGTTACTCCAAAAAGTAACGCAGTGAACCTGAACCATAACCAATCTCTCTCCCTCTCAACTCTTGGGTACTATGGGTATCTAGATACCATGATGAATACTTTATAAATACACAAGGACAGACTGAGGTAGAGCTACGCTTTCTAAGTGAAGTATCTCAAGGTTGATAGAGATAACATGAAGAGGTATGTCATGGAACTTAGGTTTTACTGGTATGATTTTAAAATGACTACATAAGCTATAAAAGACAAAGCAATAACTATGTCATCAGACATGTCAGGTATGTACTAACACCATCCAAATACCCTTATGTTTTATTGCTGTACATCACGTTTAAAATCAAGTATTTTTTACGGCACTGAAAGAAAATGCAATATTTTTAGGAAAGCAAAGTGTGCCTTCTATATTGCTACTCTGCTTTGCTACTCAAGAGGTTAACATCTTTCTAAATACACCTGAAAAATGGGAAAATCAGCAGTGCATTCATTAGCACATGGGTCATCTACATATACCTGGGTGGCCTGCAATACACTTAAGAGTCAACATGTTACTAGAGCTAAAAATACAATGGAAACTAATGACAGCCCATTTGCTTTTAACAGTAGCTGAGCAGAAGAATTCTTGGGAACAGGGACGGATAATTACAGGTTTGACCAGAATTATGCCCTCGACTAATGCTGATAAAAGTGAACTGATAAACTATGAAAACTAAAAGCTGCTAAATACATTATTCATATGTGTGTACGTTTGCATGTGTGTGTGCAACCTGCATTTTCTTATATAAAAAAACAGGGAAGTCTTCTGTTTTTATCTTAATCAAATCTTGATCTTTGTTTTTTAAACTGTATCCACCAGCTTATCCAGACCAATACCCTGTTGAGTAAAATGTCAAGATACCATGTCCCTTCACACACACCAAGTTTATCACTAAGTTGTACTAAACTGTGGCAGTCAGCATTTCCCATCTGTTCCCTACCCAGAAGTGTTATGACCAGTTCAAAGCAAAGTCATTGCGGTACGGACCAGAAAAACAAAGCATCACTGAAACAATGTTAGATTAGCTTGGCTACTGAACAGTTGAAAAGCCTAATATTGTTACTTTTTTTGAAGCAGACACTATGAGACTAAAATACTAAAGAGAAAGAAGGAGCATTAAGACATTCTTACTTTCAGAAACGAGAGAAAAGCAGTTTAATGAAAACAGACTGATTTCTGATCCTTGCCCTTCCATTTCAGGAGTTCCTCAGCATCGTGTTTGCCAACTGCATTGTCCAACAAGCTTAAAATTAAGTATTTAGATATTTTCCTGGAAAAATTAAGTTAGTAAAGCTGCAAATTCCTAAAACACAGTTAATAAAGGCCTTCAGCTTCTACAACTCTATATTTAGAAGTGCTATATATATACAGAGAACTTACCTATACATATATGTATACACCATCGCCAAAAGAAAAAATAAGTAAATATTGCCCCACAATAAAAAGGTATCAGTGTGCCGTAACGTAGGACACACTCAAAAATATACTGCTGCAGGAAAACACAGCATACTTTTCATGGATTAATATGGTACTACATGTGGCCAATGATGACGTTTCTTCATCCATATGTGATCCAGCCACAGATACAGAACTAACAGAAAGAAGATCTGTCATTCTTCCACCACACACACGCTTGCAGTAATCATTATGACTTTAAGCAATTTAAAGCAATATGACCTTATCACCTAGCCAACATTTTTTACATAAATCAAAAAAAACATGAAGAGTTCAAAGATGAAGTTGAAAGAACACTCCAGAACAAACTGTCTCACTTACTGTTCAATACGCGGGGAGAGATACAGCTTAGGAAAAACCTGAGTAGCTTCTGCATCCTCAAAACTAACAGAGAGAAGCGCAACATCTTCTCCAGGATCTTCATTCACATCCTATATGTTAAAAATAATAAAGCGACAAATAAAAAACTAAGTACTTATAAACTTGCAGACAAAAACTAATACAGTCAAATACCAATTTAAGAGATGCTTAAGTGAGGAATCTAAACAGTGACCACCAAAAAATAGGCTGAAAATTAATATTCTTCATGTATTAGTACTTTAAAGACATTCTGTAGTGCTTAATTTCAAGCATCAAAATACAATTACTGTTAGCAAGTGTATACTAATGTAGCTCCTCTTTGGCTGAAATACATATTTCAGTAAAGATGCAGACTTCATTTTTAACAATTCTCAGTTAAACGCTAACATCAGACATAAATGCCAAGGATTTTTTTTTTAATGTTACAGTAGCATTGAATTACAACCACAGATTTTGTATTTGTTATTTTTCAAAGTATATGGTACAAAATTTCTGCTGCACTCAACTCCTATTTCTGTTGTAGACAAAGAAGTTTTTTGAAATTTATATCTAAAAGTCATCACCCCTGAGTTTCCCACACATTAGATCCCTGCATTACTTTCAGAAGGCTACACACACTGTAAAAGCTACTGTAAGAAGTAGTCTTGTTAAGACCTGACACTTCTCTGAGTCACAGACAGTACAAACAAGTGAATTTCTGCTCAACACAACTGCATTTGAGCTCCTGACCTCTGGTTAGGGCCATGAGTTGGCATCGCCTTCACTTACAACGGGTAATAAATACTGTGCCACTTGCTGCTCAGAAACAAAAGTCCTTTAACATGTTTGTGCATATGTACACAGCGACTTGCCAAAATGCATTTGTTTTTATCCGTTCTGGAAAACTATGAGAGGAAACAGATAAACCAGCAGATCTGCACTCAGAGCAGGATCACAGTGGTTCAGTGTGCCCTGGTATGGTCTGTCACACACACAGCTGGGAGGAAGGAACATGCAAACCACTTAAACATTGTTCGGAGATCCTGCCCTATCTGGGGGAAAAAAGCGACTGTTGAGTGGTTTCAGGAAGACGATCTCGTGCCATTTGAAGCTTTGGCAGGACTGAAACTGTTAATGTCCAGAGAGACTAGCTGCGTATTAGCTGTTACGTGCAGAACACAACATGCCAAGAAACTTAGTGATAAGCTGCAGGGAAGAATGGGTCTTAAAAAAGCCTAATTGTCTTGCATGAAAAATGAGAGAGAGCTGACAGTGTTTTCTTAAATTCTGCCTTGGTGTGCTGCTCACTTCTGACAGCTGAAGGAAGAGTGTACTCCTATAAAACGGTCACAGGCACACTTAGGCTGGGAAGGAAAACATGCTTTTAAACTGGAGTTGCAGGGTAACGCTTCATGTAAGTAGTGAGAGCGAGAATTAACTGCATTCCTCTCGGGGTATGATCAGGTTATGGATGGGATTACGTGACACGATGCCTGCACCAGCGACGGACAGGACCTCATGGCCTACAGCGCTCCTTTCAGTGTTGTGCTTCCAGCAGCCTACAACAGAAGAACCCTCACAGATGAGAAAGCTTTTTTCAGAAAGTGAAACAACCACCACCCAAACAGTGCAACTCCTCCCTAGTGTTTCGTGCATTTTCATCGTTAAGGAATTTTTTTCAATAAGGAACAGCTTTCACTCCTGAAGCTGGCTACGGCATTAACTGGCCTTTTTCTGATTAATTTGCTAATTGTCAATGAAATGGAAAGAACTATTAAGACACATTAAACGGTAATGCTAACAATTAAAAATCTTTTACCATAAGGGGCATTCTTCAAGAGATGACAAATATGCATACTACATTCACCTGCGTATGTATACAGCTCTGTCAAGACCACATTCTTTTGTTTCTATTTTTTTTCAAATACCTTGTTTTTATGTTTTTACAGAAGAGAACCTACATGCTTTTCACAAGCTGTATGGACAAACCCAGAAGTACTTAATCTTGCATTTAGTGTTAACGCTTAAGTTGATATGCACACCCAGTTTACCATCATGCATATGACCAGTTTCTAGAATACCACTCAGGTGCCTACTGATCGAAGAGAATCAAAATGAGGAAACAAAAAAAATCAGGTGAACACCACTACAGCACCCATTACCCTATACGCTATTATTACACTGTATTCCTGCACTCACTAATGGCTACTTTAATATGGAGACTCATTCCAGAAAAATAAAAGATACATAAATAAACATGACATTTTTGCGCGTTAAGCTGCAACAAGCTGATATGTGCATTAAGAGCAATAAATTGAGATGTAGTATTTTTCATTTACAAAAGTAATACACAAAATAAAACTACTGTTGCCAGCACAGCACTGCACTACATTCATATAGCTACTGTCTCATCCAAGTAAAGAAATTAGCATTCTTCTCTAAGTGCCACTTTTCAAGTCGATGTATATTTTTGGCCCACAAACCTGAAAAGTTAAAATTGTAGCTTTAAAAAAAAAAGGCAACACAAAACCAATAAGCATTCCTATAGGTTTTAAAAAGATGCAATGCGGTAACACCGTGAAGTTGCTCAACCTGGTTGCTGAGATGGCCACAGATTTACAATGAAGTCCCTTTGTATTTGCTGCAATAGAGATTATTACTTTAAGACTTTGTTCCTTTTATTTATGCAAGGATCTGCTTGGTAGAACTGCATTCAACCTTAGTACGTCTGTTACAACTGCCATTTACAAAACTAAACTGAAAACACATGTCCCACAGATAAACTATGGAAAGCCTTTTAAATTAATAGGCCTTTTTGATGTTGTCTGTGCCAGTCACAGCTTAACTCCTTCAGCGATATCTCTTCTGGTCATCTCTACAAACCTGCTAATGCTAGGTGAGATGATGCATCTTTGTATCAGTGGGCAATGACATTGCTCCAGAACAGGGGCTGATATCCTTCCCTCACACCAGAGTCCAAAGGCAAAGGCTGTTTTCACACATCATCAAATTCCAACCAGGCAGTGTCTTCCCCTTTCCCATCTCTGCATGCTGATTTCTCTCAAGGAACAGGCAACATTTCAATAAAGCAGCAAAGCAAGATTGCCCCTCTGTTTTATTTTTCAGTTAGCTTCAAAAGAAATAGTGACATTCAATTGCTTCTTCAAGACTAATCCCTTTTAAGGAAAAAAGAGGCTGTTGAACTCAAATCACAGTACATTTTTAATATTAAAGTAGCTATTTTATTTTCATAAGTTGCATTTAACCCACAACAGTTACTGTTAAAGGATTTTTATCAAAACAACTAATTTTACATTTTTCAAGAAAAAATGATTTTGTAAAAATGAAGAACGGCAATGTCTTAAAAATTAGCATTCAACGTAAGAACTGCCATGTTAAGGTACCAGTTCCTACTCACACAACGTTTTCCACACAAGACTTTACAGAACGTATTATTAAATCGAACTTTCACAGAATGCAGCATACATCCTGGGCCACAGGAATTCTGAGGTTTAAAAATTGAATGTTGCTAAAAAATATATCGGAGATCATTAGCTAAGCATGTGATAATTGCACACCTATTAGATTTTCCACAACAGTCTCATGATTACCAGTAAAAAAAAATCTAGCCCACTACAATATAAAAGATCCAACATTGATTTTCATGGTGTCTTTCTGCCATCTTGCTATCCTGTTTTACTAGGTATTCCAAAATAATCTTTTCCTCATTTCAGAAGAAACCTATTCAAATCAAAGAGGAAAAAAACCTGACGCACCATTTAACATCAAAAATAAACACTTTTCTATCTCAAGAACTGCGAGTGTTTTCCTATGTTTACACAATATTTGCACGGTGTGGGTTGATCTTTTTGACTAAAAGTTCCTGCAAAACGAACTGCAAAATATATGGAGTAAAGCACTGTGGGTAAGGAATAAGATAATAATAACAATAAAAAAAGACTTTCAACTCATGTTTTGTTCCTTTTTTTTTTTTTTTGGCTATTGCAGAGAACTGTTAGCAACAACTTACAACAATAAATAGTACTTTTAACAAAGACAAATGTAAAGAGAAAAGTCATGGTATTTCGTTCTAATTTACCCTTTCTCTACTCAGCCAGTGAAGATGAAATGTTCATTAAACATGTATGTTGGCACTGCAGGACAAAAGGCCACGTGAAAATACAGATACAGAACAAATGAAAACAGAAGTTATAAGAACTTTAGATTTTTTTCTTCCAGAAACCTGAGGCAAAGACTTCAGGTATCACAAGGCTTGAAAACAAAACTTTTAAATCCTATTTCTAATCGTGTCAGCACTGTCTAAAGAACCATTTGTTAGTTTTCATTCATATCAAAATGAGTTTACATTCAAAAGCAGGCTTCTTTGTTTACAGCTGCTCCCTTTGCAAAATCCTTCATCTTTTCATAAAGTTCGTATGAGTCGTGTATGAAAATTATTATCAAAAACACCAAGTACAACATCTAAATGGCATTGTTTTCTCATATCCTACCTACTGTAATTGAAAACTGGGAATTTACTGGAACTGACAATTTATTATGAGTCAGATGGTTGATAGCCAGTCCAACCAAAACATCTGCTCCGCACAGTCACAACTGCTATAACCCATTTCCTCTTGTGCCTGGAGTCTAACCAACTTGTACATTAGAGCTCCTTTTCCTTAAAGATGCAGATTCTGGAAAATCAGTTATTACCTTTTTTTAGTTATCAGCAGAAAAAATCACCTTGCAACCTTTTATTAGAGCATTCTTTCAATAAGAGGTATTTTTATTTGTGGCACGGAAGTGTGCTTGCCTGCACCAAACTGCAACGCGAAGCAGTTGGAGGCTGCATCTGCAGCAGCTCTCTCAGGGGAAGGACAGCTTGCTCTTGATAGGCAAGGAAAACTCACAGCCTTGGGACTTGCTTTTCAATGCACGTGGAAGACTTGAGAGCTATGGGGCATGAGACTGGGGGACAAGAGCATGCAGTGGGCTGGTGTATAAACCTAGGATTAGGAGCCTGGTGTAACCAGATCTACTGTAAAGTACGAATGAGGAAAAAAAAGAGAATTTGGTAGAAAGAATGGGAAAGGATGTGCAGGAAGAGAGTATTGATTGGCTTTGGGAAGGACAAGCCATTTCTGGCCTGAGGGCTGTTGAGAAATGAGGAAAGAGAGCAGGGCTTCTGGTATGGCTACTAAATTTGTACCTTGAGCACAAACAGCAATTGGTCTGAGGATAAAAGCAAGGTAAGGAAAAGTACACAATGTGCCCAGCCCACCGCATGTTCCCTGAGGTAAAGAGGGGCCACACAGATGGCTGATGTTGCAGAAGCCTCCAGGAACAGATAAGCTAGCTAAAATCCAAACTGTATGGGTCAGGCCAAATCTGCTTCAGGAGGTTCCCAGCCCCAGCTCACGATTGCAACCTCTTCCTGGAGGTTTCTGACCTCTCAGCTCTGACAAACGCTGAATAATCATCTTTGTGGTATGATTCTAACCGAGGGGACGGAAACCTCCAGCCGATGGGGAGAGGATGGGATCGCTTAAAATAATATAAGCGAGGAATGCACTCAATTTACAGCTTGTGTGATGTGATGGAGCAGGAGGAAGGTGGAACAGAAAGGCTGAATGTGGATGAGAACGTGGAGGAGTGTGGAGCGGTTGATCCTAACATCTGCAGCCAGCTTATGACAAGGTGAAGTCTCAGCTTACTTTGTGGTACCTCTCAACCCTACCATTTCAGTCAGCTTCACAGAGTGTGCAATTTATATACCAGGATCCCTTCTGGAGAAAAAGGTCTCAAGAGGAGAAATACATGAGAATAGCAAGATATCACAAAGGTAATTTATCTTAGGGTGAAACTTAACCCGTGTGATTTTGCATGACACATGCCTATACTGGAACAATACTTACTAACAACTGAGAAGTGAACAACAGAATTTGTTTTTGAAATCAAAATACGAATTGCATCAGAGAAGAACACATAATGCTATTTGCTTTATTAGTACTTGCATCACACTGCTTTGCAAAGTTTGGCCTTTTCCCTCCAAATGACAGCATGTGATAAGATAAAAAACAACTATCAAATAAACCACAAGCAACTTGTATCCTTAATGCGTGGTAACTTCATTAGCCAGCTTTGATACAAGTAGTTACATGTTCTCCAAACCCTTTTCTGTATTTATTGTTTTTTAAAAAAATAACAAAACATGCTAGGGGAAAGTAGGCAAAGGAATGTGAAGTGGCAAATGAGACTTAAGAAATCTGCTTCACTCTAGGGAGAATATGTAATTATTCCAGGAAATTCTTTCTCCTGTCTTCCAGGAAATCCACCAGGTCTGATCAAGGAGTGCTGATTCTTTAAATAGGATCTTTAATGAAAACAAAGGCAGTCACCTTGCATGCACTGTCCACTGTATTGAAATGTTCCAAAAACAGTCCCTCTCCCAAGGTAATACAACAAAACATTTGCCTAACTCAGACAAAGAACATGTTTAAGCTCAGACTAATTCCTTTTTTAAAAGTTACATGAAAATCATAGTCCATGAACAACACTGCAGAATCTGAAGAGATATTTCTAGGACATTGTTTTCCTTTTACTGGATTTTTTTCATTAAAATGAAATCAAATAAGTATCTTTTGAACATTGAGCAATACCTCTAAGTATACCACTGTGCATCAATAACATGTAAATAAAAAGATTTTTCTTAAAGAGTGAGTAACATCCCAAATATTTTGTTTTGTTGTTTGTTTGTTTTTGCTGGTGGTTTCTTGTTTGCATTCAGACTTTTGTATATAAATATATTGTGCTTCTCTAAGACAAGAATTTGAGGTGTGTTTTGCCTATACCATTTTCTTTTATTATGGTCATGGCAATTTACCACTACTCACCATATGAATAACTGCCAGAGTTTGGTAAAGAATGCTGTTAGGAAAAGCTTAAGAAAAAACAAAAAGTTAAATAGAATAACATTCTTGTCCATGAAAATTCACAACTTTCAAGATTCATGCTATTTAAGTGAATAAAAGTTAAGTTGTTTTGACAGCACAAAAAGTTGTGGTGATACTTTCACCGCAGTAATAACTGTTCGCTTAGGTCTGAAAAACACAATCTCAAAAAATAACACGGATGCCTTTAAAGGTCAAAAATATGCTTTGGTAAGGACTAAACTCAAACTTAGAATAAATAAATAAAAAAAGTGTGGCACAGTCTAAAAACGATACTGGGGTGTCCTTTCTGATGTGTAAATACCACTGATTTCAAGAGAGGTAAAAAGTTGCTAAATATTCATTTTATAAACAAGAAACGCGAACTACATGGGAGAATCATTTCATATTGACTGAATTATATTTATTAGCTATGTTTTAATGACACTAGAGTAGTGGACACTTTTTCATTTTAGGAGAGACACAAGATGCTAGTGATCTTAAATTTCAGTTCATTCACTGAAATGTAACTACAAACACATTAGCTCTATCAGCTCTAACATCAGATATCACATTCATATTAAGATTAAAACCAACAACACTTACACAGCTAGGAATGTCCATGTGATTAGAATGAATCAGAATAAAAATAACAAAATGGGGAGAAACAATATTAGAAATCTAGATTACTGGGACCTGACTTTTCATACATTCAGGAATCACTGCTTTTGTTTGCTAGGACTTCAATTTATCCATCATTATAGAAGGGCGCTTAACCTCCTAATTTTTGTTTTGTTTACTTCTAACCTAATTTATAAACATACTAGCTGAGTTTTAATAAAACAATAGGGTATTATCATTAAAAAAGAACGTTATCCCAAAAGATTCCCCTATGACTGATGAAGTTTTATAGGCAGGATACAGGTTCAAACAGCACCATATCTTTTCTAAGACCTAAAGCAAAGCAATGATGCGTCTCTGCCATCGCCAGCTAAAAATGGGCTGCGCAAAGCGCTCAGAGATTCCAAAGCTCACTTTTTACAGAGGTCACCCTGCCTCCTCTTAATCGGTGAGCAGTAGCGGCAGCCACTCAGACCAAGCTCATGTTGCCACATCTTGACAAAAAACTTTTCCTTTTAAAACCAAGAGCAGCACAAAAATGGTTCTCCAAAATGAAGATGTTATTTCTTCTACCAGTAAACATACCAATTAGCTGCTTTGCTGGCATCAGTGGTGCTACTGGCAGAATAAAGAACAGCACAACCTGAGCCACAGTGTGAGAATCTGGCTGAAGGCACAAGACTGAAAATGTAAATGTGTCCTTATAAGTACATATCCTAGAAAAATAACTGTTTAAAACTTGTTGTAAATAGTTATTGACTTTTTTTTTTTTACAAAAGGTTTTATGTCTGGTAAACATGCTCTTGAGTGCCTTAAAAAGCCATGTTTAGTTAGAAAGCCCTGGGTAAGCAGCAAACAAAGGACAAGTAGTATTAAAATTAATACTTGCACTAATAACATCTGTATCCTAAATCAGGAATCATTTGAGGATAGCAAAGCAGTGAGAGAGGAAAAGAAGACAGCAAGAAAGAGGAAAAGAAGCTCTACTTTGTTCCTTTGGGCACTGCATGTTAGTGACAGACATGCTGATTTTGTGCAAGTGCTAAGTTCAGTCATAGGTATTACATATGCCATACACATTTGTGTATGTGTTTGCATTGTATGGAGGACTCATTTTCATTACTGTTTAGATGTTATCTATTAAATTGTTCACTTGAAACGATCAACACTGAAGGTTCAAGATTTATGTAGTGATACAACTAATTCCAGGACTGTCAGGGTTCAGGGATTCTCTGTACTACCTTGCCACATGCCGAGGCATTTCCTTGCTAAAATCAGACACTACAAGACATTTCTTTCACGCCTATCTCAGCATTACTATCTCCTTTTCACACTTTGAATACTGGGAAGAACCATATTAGGAACCAAAAATGCAGATCTACACACACCTTTAAACTACCCTCACATTCAAAGACAAAGAAACAATATGTATTACACATACATAGATTTAGGCTGAATTACTTGGAACAACATTATTTAAAAATAAAGTACAATATTTCTAAATGTGAAAAATACACTTTCAATGCTCTTAAGAAGCAAGCAAATAGCAAAAAAAGAAAACACAAAACACTGACCATTTAGATGACTTATAGCAGGTCACCGCCATGTGGTTTGTTTCTTTATAAATCTCCCAAAGCTATCTGGCCATTTCCTCAACATGTAGTGAGGACCCATTTTTTACCGTAAGCCCTGTGTTTTTAAGTTTGCTTTCAGAGATAAATATTTGGGGACATGTACAACTTGGAATTCAAATCCTTCACTAGGATTCAAATCTCTCCAGCTCAGTTCTTGAGACGACTGGACTACAATTTATTCAGCAAGCAACATTCACATTCCTGTCCCCCATACTACTGATTTCCCACCTCTTTAAAAATAGTCATGTCCTTGCAGAGGCCAAAGAGCAGTCATCTCATGTCCCAGTGGAAAACAAGATCTGCTAATAAATGCCCATGTACTTAACTAGCGTGCAAACAGATCATTAATATACTTTGAAATAATCTTCCTGTCAAGCCAACTTCCAGATCTTCCAGTATAGCCTTTCTATACATAAATGCTCATATTTTCTACATGTAAATTAACAAACATTAATGGCTCTGTACAGGGCCCATGATTGAAAGAAGATACAGAATTTCTAATCATATGGGGGGAAGAATGGCATTTCTGAAACCATGTTGTGGTTCAAGGTCAGAATAAGACTTTTTTGTTTTTTAATCAATTCTTTTTAATAAAAGCTTTTCTCCTATCTCCACATATTCTTATATGTTCTCGGTCCAGTGAATATCGCTCTGTAGAATCAGAAATACTATAGATTACATGGGTCACAACAAAAATGCCAGTGTAAAGCCATATTCTGAGACATGCCTTCAGTGAACCAGGAAGTACCAAGAAGATTTCACAGATGAAAAAGTGAATAATGAAAGCGCAAGGTAAAAGCAAGCAAAGTTACACTTGCTCAATACTCTTTCACTGTTGCAGCCTAGTAATGCTGACCTGATTTAAAAATAGGAAATACTTTCTTTTAAGAGAAGGTGCAAATATTAAAAATATTAACTGTTAGGAGTTGTTTGGACTATTGTTGTTTCCTGAGAATAATAGGAATGTTTCATATTAAAGTCCATAGCACTTTTAATTCACAAGCTATTTATTACGCATTCCTATTTCAAGTGTACAATATTATATTTCTTTTCAAGAGAAATCTATTATCCCTTTGTCCCCATATTACTCACACACCTACAGGACCTGAAAAGAGTGAGGTAGGGCTGGGGGGCATATTCTGCTTTGTACAAAAAAAAGTGCAAGTTGGAGCATCCTGTCCCCTTGAGCCCCATTTGCATTCATCATTCCAGCAAACAATGTGCACGGTGTAATCATGCACACAAGGGTGTAAGTGTACAGATGTCACAAACAGCATCTTGTAAGAACTAGTTGCTGTAAAAAAAAAAAAAAAGTTTATCCAGTAAAGAAGAGAAACACAGCTTTTTTCCTTGCATTTGTGTGAAGGTAGATACTGTTACAGGTGATAAGCAGGGTGCTTGAATGAGTGATAAAAGCTGTCTTAGTAAAAAAAAAAATGATTACAACATTGGTTTGTATATTGTAAAATAACGTGAGGAAAAAAATCACAGTATTATTCTGTTTATATATAAAGTCACATTCTGTTCTATATTCATAGCTTTTATACATCACTACCTTTGTAAGCAGGTAGTACAGGATCACACCAATGTCATGCAGCGTGAGCCTTAACAGTCAGTGGGACACGGGTACCAGTCAGCTGGTAACATGTAACAGCAGGTACACTGTAGTATTCTGAGATATCCCGTACATTTGAAATGGTCTGACCTTTCTCAACAGCTTACTACAGTCAGAAGAAACCATGGTGCTGAGGATTTGGGGTAGGAAGTGGAAATACTTTGAATAGCACAGAATCTGTAGACATAAAAAAGGCTCTGAAAACATCCAGCACATGTTGATTTTTTTCTCTTGATGCCTAACATGGAGCCAGGAAGAAAACAGGTTTAAATAATGGGTGTAGACAGAACTTTTATATTATGGGGATGAACCTGGAATTATATTTTGGTATCACCTTTCCCTGCAAAAGGTCATGTAAGGTAGATTACCCATTAAGTGCTAGGTATATTCTTACCTTTCCAGCTGAAGTTCTAACAGATCAGAAAAAAAAAGTTCAGATTAAGATGAAGCAAAAAAAAATTTTTGTAAATCTAATCCAATGCTCTCGCAAAGCCTGAAATTATTTGCACGCATGCAACAACACAGCATCGCAAGATGCAGAAATCAACAGAGCAGAACACCCTCTGTTCTTGGTCAGGTATTCAGCTTTCCGACCATAAATCTGAGCTTCATGTTCTTCAGTAAGGAGGATGACATGGCCATACAAAAGGAAGAGCTGGATCATGACAATGGTTTGAACTGGAAGTTTTTTTTTTACCCTGTCCTATAGGAGAGAGTATTCAATAGTTTTCTTTTCCGTTTGTAGTTTTGAACAGAGAATTTAAGAAATTAAAGCCTAAACACCTCACAGAAGTCTCCAGAATTCATGTATGTTTGATGTTCAATTTTAAAAAACTGATAAGATTTGTTGGGTAATTATTCACTGGTTCCCACCCCACTGTTACAAACACAGTGGAGTAACAAATGACTGCAACTGTTCTACTCACTTCTTCACAAACCTCAGTTCCCCTCCTGGCATCAGTTTCAAAAGAATGTAGTCCTTAGTTTGTGTGGTGGATGTATACCTATAGTGGGATACATTATGATATTTCCTTGGGGAAAAAATGTAAAGAGTTTAAAAAATAGCTTAATAAAAGTGCAGATTTGGAAGTCACTTTAAAAATAAAACTGAATAAGAAAAATTCTTTGCTAGCAGAAGGACATTCCAGGAAAGGAAAAAAAAAAGGAGCCAATAATTAAGATGTCATGGTAAAAAAAACACTAAAACCACATGTTAAATAGCAATATTTAAATTTCTATGTACATTAGCAAGCTGCAAGTCTGAAACCATTGAGCCTTTCCTACTCAGCAGCTACTGACAAAACAGTTGTTTTTATCAGTGACAAAACTGTAGCCAACAGCATTTTAAGGATCAAGGGAAAGGGAAGATTTAAGTCATATGCATTCTGGGATTTCTCTACAGCTGCCAAATTCAGGTCAATTCTTCTAATTAATCTTTTTACCATCAGCAACTTGCTTTTTTAGAATTGCTTCTACTGTTTTGGTATCTCAAGTATACAGTTGCCTCTTTTTTTTTTTTTTTAAACTTTATAATGTTTATCTAGAAATAAAATATTTATCATCTTTTATTTCTGGGGTGCAAATATGTTAGAAGCCCATGCTATCTTGCTATTCTCTGCACATTAAGAACAGCTGAAATGTTGACCCGCTCTTTTAATTCTGCATGTTGCAACTCTAGGGCAGTTGCAAAAGGAAAACCATGTGGTGCACACACACACTTCCCAAACCTGCGCTGCCTTCCAATACATAAATTTCTGCTTCTTTGTAAATCGAGAAAAATACTAGGGAATGAGCAAGGTTGATGGTATTTTATGTTAGACAACACATCTAGTTTCAAATGAAAAGGTTGTGAAAAAATGCTTTAGCCATAAAACATAGTTCACGTTTTAGCCATGAGATAAAGCTGTATAAAAGCCCATGCTAATTAAAAATGAATATATTAAACAATATGACTAATAGCAGCAATATGTTTTTACTGTTTAAAATCTAACAGGAGGATTTGATTCTTTGTAAAGTCATAGATGAAAAGGTATACAATGAAACAACATCACATATAGAATCCCAGGAACAGTCCTAATGCAAGGTCCATTTTTGCAAAACATTACTGAATATGAAAACTTGCTAAGTAAAACTGTAAATAGTAACAGAAATAGGTTGTGTACAACACCAAAAATTTTAGGAGCTGTCCATGGAGTATGTGAATATTGTTCATGTCATCCCAATAAAAGGAACCGCTAGGCATTGATATTGAAAACCAACACCATTTAGTACTTTACTTTTCCTTCACAGCTGTGCAGACAACTGACCTTCCTTTGTATTAGCTTCATGGTGCTGCAGACTATATAGCCATGGGATTAAACTACAGCAGTTCTGCTAGCAAAGCAATAGCCATATAATTCTGTTATGTGCAGTTCATTAGCAATGTAATAACTCATGTTTGAATGACAATTATAATAAATCTGATTTCTTCAAAAATATATCTATCTGCATTTTCACTGGTATCTGTAAAAGCAAGGACAAATGGTCATTTTCACAATGTACTTCAAAATCTGTTATAAATTTATGGTTACTCAATACTTACCTAGGCTTCTAGATTAGATAAATTTCATTGTAATCCTAGCACCACTGAAAACGATAAATCATCCCACACTTGTCTGTAAATTGAAGGGACGTGGATTTGACAGGTGGACTACTTCAGTGGATAAGGAATGGCTGGATGGTCGCACACAAACACTAGGCCTGTGCAAACCTCATGGTTCAACAAGGCCAAGTGCAAGGTCCTGAACCTGGGTCAGGGCAATCCCTAGCACAAATACAGGCTGGGAAGAGAATGGATTGGGAACAGCTCCAAGGAGAAGGATCTGGGGGTGTTGATAGATAAGAAGCTCGACATGAGCCAGAGATGTGAGCCTGCAGCCCAGAAAGCCAACCGTGTCCTGGGCTGCATCAGAAGCAGCGTGGCCAGCAGGGTGAGGGAGGGGATTCTCCCCCTCTGCTCTGCTCTCGTGAGACCCCACCTGGAGCCCTGTGCTCAGTGCTGGTGTCCCCAGCAAAAGACAGACATGAATCTATTAGAACAAGACCAGAGGAGAGCCACCAGGATGACCAGAGGGCAGGAGCACCTCTCCTGTGAAGACAGGCTGAGGGAGCTGGGGTTGTTCAGCCTGGAGAAGAGAAGGCTCCGGGGAGACCTTACAGTGGCCTTCCTGTACCTAAGGGAGGCCTGCAGGGGAGGGACTCTGTCAGGGAGCGGAGTGATAGAACAAAGGGGAATGGCTTTAGAGTAAAAGAGGGTAGATTTAGATTAGATATAAGGAAGAAATTCTTTACTCTGAGGGTGTTGAGGCACTGGAACAGGTGGTGAATGAGAGGATGGGGCTTTGACCTGGTCTAACCCAACCTGGTCTGGTTAGAGGTGTTCCTGCCCACGGCAGGGGGTTGGAATGAGATGGTCTTTAAAGTCCTTTCCAATTCAAACCATTCTATGTTTCTATGATAAATCCAGGAAAACAAACTCAGACTGGTTTAATTTTATAATCTAAATACAGCTCCATAGAGTTGAATACACTGGAAATGGACCCTCTACTTTAGTTCCCCTAGGTACTCCCTTCAAAGGTATAGCTGCTTGCAACAATAAAATCTACAGTAGTGTCTAGACTAGTTTCAAATAATTCAAGAAATATCACTAACTGCAAGCCATGGTAAGGTGACCTATGACTGAATGTGTTAGAAGATTATATTTCATGATATGCCAATTTAGTAACCTTCATCTTCCTTTCCACAAATTTATCATAAGCTCTTTAGACATACCCATGAAATATGCAGGTGAACATGTATGTTCAGGCTCTTTTAACAGCTTTAGTAGTTACCAGCTAGTCACTGCAGTAATTAACTTAAATGACACAGAAGATCTGTCTATCTTCTCCTTTTTTTTTTTTTTTTGCTGCTTCCTTTAGGACCCAAAATACAATCTCACCAACTCTGGCCTTGCAGCCCAGACAATTGTGTCATGAACAAGAACTTCCTATTAACTACAAAACTTGAGACCCATAACAAAACTTCCTCTCCACAGAGCAGAGCGTTTAATTGACTGGCAGAAACTACTCTTCGCTCTACTTAGACTTGGCGGAAAGCTCTTTCTAGATCAAACCTCCAGTTCTCTTGATAGGTCCCCAGGCTCTTTGAGAGCACATGCTTTTTAGCCCCTATGTTGTCTCCTTAAGACAACCAATATCAAAACTTCTAGACTCTTCCAGTTTTCCAACAGTTGTACTTCTGAAATGGCTTTTCAGCTGGGCATTAACGTTCTCCCGATTTTATCAGTGACACAGACATGAAAAGAAGGTTTGAATATTTTCTTTCTCCTCTCTGAAGAAATTATATCATTTCCTTCTCTCCTCCTCCACACTCAATTCATCACTATTCCAAGCTAACTGAAACAATTTGTAATGTGTTTTATTTCTTTATTAGTTTTCATGGCATATCTGATCTTTCTGGCATCAGATGTTTCCACTGCTTGAGTCTCTTCCAGGCTGAAATATAAGCTGATGTTTTAAACACATCTGTCTTGGTTTCTCACTCAGAAGAACTGCACTTACTTGACACCAGCTTGTCTTAAGACTACCCTGTATCCAAATGTATATGTTTATGGTAAATGGTTGTCTGTCTGTTTTTAATAAATATAAAACATATCCTTTTCTACTAGGACTATTCAACATCTACAGACTTGTATCTATTTTCCTACCCCCAATACTTTTATTTCATTCATTCTGAGAGAAGATCAAACCCCACTCCATTAATCAAGGATAGAGTGTTCCCAAATCAAGAAATACATTCTGTAGGTATTTTCCTATCTATGAAATTGGCTTCCAAGATGCTTTACATTTAAACTTTAATCTTCACAAGATTACTATAATTATTAGTTGCACTATAATAACTGGTTTTGTGGTGACCACATGTTTGATGGTCTATTGTTCAAAGAGGAGCAGTCCCTTTTAGAAGTCTACTATCTGGAAGGCAGATGTACAAAGATACCTGGGGACAGCCAAGAGACAAAACTAAACATCCTTTTTTTTTTTTCCTTATGTTTGTCTGATTTGGATTGTAATTAACTAATTTCTGTAGGCCTCACAACAAGTTATCCTAGAACAACAAAAGGAGTTACCTGAAGGCCATTCTTTACCATACCCAGTTTCACTCTGGAACACACTAATATATCTGTGGTAATGTACCACCCAAATTCTAACTGTTTTGCACATACTAAGGGTTTCTCTGGGATAACAGATAATATTTACAAAGAACTGCTTTAGGTTATTTAGTAGAGTAGAAGATTTGGTGCTAGGATGACAGTAGTAATGAATTTAAACAGTTCAATGCAGTTATGAATTGTTGTGAATTTTAGATCTTTAAAGATAAACCTACAAGTTAGAGGACTAAAAATGAAAGGAGGATAGATTTGTGAACATTCTGCCAAGAAGGTCTAGAACATGGAAATGAATCAACAAGGAACTGAAAGAAAAATACAAGGGAGATTCTAATTTTTGGCAAAAAGGAAGAATTTAAAAACTATTCCAAATATATGTAAGTAAAGTTGTGAAAATTACTTCAAGAAACCACTTAACCACATACTCAAGTCTTATGGACAGCACCAGGACCAGCAAGCTTCAGTACAAGGTATGGTTTAAAATTAGGATTCAGGGTTTAAAGCCTTGGCTAAATAGTGAATTTTTACTTAAAATGTTAGATACACTGCATCAGTCCACTAGATACCAGAAGGATGTGTACCTTGATTCCCTGAACTCTTAGCCAGGTGACAACATTTCACAAAGCATCTCATTAGTTAGACAAAAGAAACATTTCATTAACTATGTAAGAAATACACATTTCTGTAGTAGCTAATACTTTCTGATATACTCCTAATGAATATATGCAATGTCAGTGCGTACATATTTGATGCACTCGAGCCAAGTCCTCCCTGTTAACACCTACTGTGACAACATGCACCTTGGGTTGTTTCCCTAACATCATACTGGATGGAGCCATATCCATGACCTATTACCACAACTTTGCAGCAGTTAAGATTCAGTTTTAGAAAAAAATAGAAAGTATACTGTTGAATATATTGTGAATTACACATACAGCCACTTTACCTCTAAGATTTTAATCACTATACATAAAAGATCCAGTCTAGATGATTTCTGACCACCACCAACTGATGGAAGATGAACAGACCTGTCCTATTTCTGACCATAACACCTCTCTGTCAAGGTTTACATCTTCTGTGGAAGGCTGGACAATAGCAAAGTGTCACATGAAGAAAAACCCTCCTTAAAAAGCCTTTGCAAAAAGCCCCAGGATGGAGCAATCTTTTGGTGGGTGAACATTACTTCATTAAATTGAACTTCAAATCAGTGTATTTGCTGATGAAATCCAAAGATGAAGATTCTCTCTAGTAAAATAGCTTCAAAGACTATCTTTTTATAAACCACAAACTGCCTAGATTTTTCAGCATCGCTTAATTCCATTATGATGTGTTCAACGTATATACCCAAGGACTTCAGTTTTTTTTGTTCTTTTTCAGACTTGCAGACAATTTGGTCCGCAGCAGCAGAACAAAAAGTCTGTTTTCCTTCTTGTGTGTTCTTTGTTCTCTAACCAAGCTATAAAGTAATCCCACTTCTTTCTAATGCGCTCAATGACACACTTTCATTGCACGAGAGAATTATTGACTTTTACTTTTTCTTGACTGTGCTGAAGATATATGCATGCAACTGGCAAAAGCAGCTATGCAACCAAACTAAGTACATGAAACAACTGGTTTTTGTTTGCAGTTAAGTGGAGGTGCTATTTTTCGTATCTCTCCATAAAAGCTTGATTATTTAACACTATATGTCTTCCAGATTTGGTTAGTCAATGAATTAAAACTTACTGGAGAAAAGGGGAGATCGTAACAGACACTCAATAAAATCACTTATATATCATTTCCTTCGGAAACTGAGCTAAAATTACAGCTAAATGAACACACTAATTTATCTGAAATTCTGAAACACTGAAGGTAAACTTTTGATGTGATAATTTATGAAGAGTTCCTTCGCAGAAATGCGTACAGAGTATCCATTAGTAGTCCTTTACTACTTCTAGAAGCTGCTGCCTCCAATTGAAAAGCCATTCCTGAGAAGGAAAGATGAAAGTCTGTATGTTATTGTACAGGCAGATAGATGGCTGAGATCACTATGAGGGGTACATGCAGCAAGTCCACGGTAAGTTGGTCTTAAGGTTCAGTAAGCTTAGAAAGTGGAGATTTAAGACAGATGGTGAAATGAGTGTTGTTTGTATAGCTCCACAGAAAAAGTCATTCGTTCCGTTTCCGAGATACAGTGAAAACAGCTTAAGACAAAATGTTGCCTTGATTTACAGAAAGGTTAAAAACAGAACAGGAGGTAAGTCTGAACTGTAAGGGCTCAAAGTCTGTAAACACTGCAGTCATCATGTGGGGAGGATGGGAGTAAAATTCAGATAATATTGTTCCTTGATTTTTAATTGCCTTTGGAAACACAAAAACAGGAGCAATTAGGGGAAGGAGAAGCAAAAGAAAGATAAGAGTGGGCATAGACATTGTTAATTTTCATGAGGCTATAATATTTGTTCAATTGTTTTCAATTTCTTGAACAAAGCAGGTGAGGTCTTCTCTTACTGCTTGCTGAAGAAAACTAAGATGATGCTATTGAAAACCATCTTCCACGGCTTAGTTATGTTGGTGAACACCTACCCCCTTAGAATGTACACTACCAGGCTGCAGCAAAAGTGTTCCACTTCAAATAATTTTCAGAGAAAAAACTATATATTTTTTGGTTCAAATAAAAAATATTTCAGTGCAGTGTCTGCTAACATGAATAACACAATCCTTTCTTCAATTTTGAGAAACTCTTCAATTTCACAATGTTGCTGTGAAAATACTTTTCTATAAATGCTCATACATCCTCACCTGCTAACTTCATCATGGAAAACACACTGGTGGACTAATTGGTTACAACATACAACTGTGTTTCCTTTGAAGATCACTAATACTGTATCAGATTAGATTTTGAGACAGACCGATAAAAAGCAATATATTCTTGAGACTTCATGCTACAGAAATTTATTTCT
This sequence comes from Cygnus atratus, assembly GCF_013377495.2. Classification (NCBI taxonomy): domain Eukaryota; kingdom Metazoa; phylum Chordata; class Aves; order Anseriformes; family Anatidae; genus Cygnus; species Cygnus atratus. The sequence goes on along the minus strand of NC_066364.1, from coordinate 91,280,058 downwards.
AATATGCATTACCAGGACAATGAATGGGACCACAACTTACATTTGTGACTTGGGAGGTAAGTGACATAATGCACTGACTACTAAGAGAGGCTCTTACAAAGATTTTTGGCACATTCTGCGATGCTCATGATCAATTTTTTCAGATAAAGAAAGGTTTACTCTTTGAGAAATACACACATTCCCAGCCACCTAAACACTGTTCTTTACTCTTACATAGTAATAATTACTGTATTACTATTTACACTGTAAAATAATCCCACACAGTAATAATTTTACATAGTAATAACGCAAAGTCTAATAGGAGATCCTTTTTCTTGGCTGTAATTCTTTAGGGAACTTAAGCAATAGAACGAAAAACCTGGGCTTTATACACATGCTGCCACAAACCTAGCTCCAGTAAGTAGAGCAACTTCATGCAATGTGGGTACCTGGTGTCTGTTCACTAGGCTGGACTCATACATCTTTTTAGAAGCCTATGGCAGTTTCTCATTGTACTTTTACATTAATTCCCACTTAATGGAGTTGGATTTAGCTAAACAAACTTAGGATGAAGAAGTTCAGTAGATACTTGCCAACCTTGACAAAATCCCTTGCTATTGGCTATTGCCAATAATATGCAGCTCTTCAATTTCATGTGTTATCAATGATGCCACTTTGTACATTTTGAAGCACTGAAAAAACTTGTCTGTCTGTCTATATATATGTATATATTTTATATCGAGCCCTAACATTAAACAAATAAACAAACAAAAACCCAGAATGTTAGGTATTGTTCATATTTCAGCACCTGGAAACCTAATGATTATGTGGTCTGAGGTTACCTAGCTGTGGTAGTGAGAAAACTAAGCTACCCTCATTAATCAAGAAAAGACACTTACCAAGGAAGACGACAAACTTCTGACACCACAATCAATAAGGTCAGCGTGAGTAAAACTGATGTATTTCAGGACCTATAGCATTGTTCTGTTTAAAACAGAGCACTTCATTTTAGTTCCCAGTATACAATCAGAAGACAAAACAAGTCTCGTACAATGTAGAGTTTCTATGGGCATACAGAAATTCCCAGGATGTTGTATGTTGTAATTCCCAAAGAATACTGTAGGGGCATGAACCAAATTGCACGAACTCAAGAACTCTCCCCGCCAATACCACCTCTGAAAACCAAGATGCCTCACTCATAGTGGGCCCTTAGCAGGTGTCAGCATAATTCAGAGCAGGTAAAGAACCAGATGAAAACCACTGTCTTAACAAGGGCAAGAAATACTGCGGTGCAAATCAATCAGACCTCCGGTGCTGAGGTTTGAGTTCTGTGCTGAAAAACTTTGGCTAATGCAGAAGAAATCACAACGTTTTGCAGCCTTGCCAGAGCTGATGGTGAAGCTATCAGAAATCTACACGATGGTAACTGGCAAGTCGCACAGACAATACCATTGCTCGTGTACTGGATAGCTGGTATCATAACAACATTTCTTCAAGATTTCTTTTGAGGAGTGCTGGATCATTCATAGGGCAGCTAGAGGAAGACAAAGAACTGGGGCCATTCCTACTTTCAGGTTTGATTTGACCAACCTGACACCACAGCAGCTTATGCTGCCATTTGAATCTCAAGGCCTGAGTGTTTACTTGCCAACAAGGCCAAGAAAAGAAAGACAAATCTGACCACTGAAAGTCTACTTAATTTTAATGTTATGTGAATTTGATGCATGCCATTGCTCATGTGGATAGATGATGGTATAATTTCCCCTATCTTCTGCTTCATTTTGACATATCAGACTGACATTATTTTTTTTTTTAAGTAAAGCAGCATAAAAGCATTTGCAGAGTCCTTATCACGCAAAATGCTTATAAGTTTAAATTCACACATACACAATTTAATGGTAGCAATTCAAACTATGCTTAAAATGGGTTAAAACAATATTTTAAAGGTATCCCTAGGCTAAAAACAAACATAACGCTTAAAACAATTCTTTTGAGTCTTTTTAGTTTGGCTGAAATGATTAAAACTGCTCACTTGCTCCCTCCCTCCAACACTGCAGCATTAAAGAATGTTACTTAAAGATTTAAAAACATCTACTGAATGACAGCTCTTTAAATTGCAGAAAGTTCAACCATGATAAACAAATACTCAAATGGACAAAGACTAGCACACAGAACAGCCTGTACTCACCTATTAATAAGTAATGTACTAAATTTAGGTCGACAGCCACAAGAAAAATTAGCAGATAAAGCAATAATTATATTTGATATTCCATAGGTTCAAGGTCACAACGACCAATACCTACTTCTGTTCTGTCACTAGCAAAATTTCATTAATCAGTATCCCAATTTCAAAAAGTGGATATTAACACATCTCATCAGTGACTGAAGTGCTATAGTGCTTAAGTCAGTATTTTTCAACTGTTAGATCCCAAGTGCAAAGTTCTGCATCGCTGCCAAAAAGCAAGAGCATATTAATACTATTTCCGTTAACTACCAGCAACTGGTTCCCAAAAAAACTCCCACCCCCCCCAACAAATTACAAGTTGCAGAGGCATTCCCAGTATAAGACAGCTTTCGCTGATATTTCAGCCTGATACTTGTATAGGAGTAATATAGCCCTGAAAATAGGATTCATAATATTGATGCAGCAATACTGAGACAAACTGAAAACTATTAATGGTGAAAAAGACACCACTTCAAATGCTTTTACCTGTCTGAACCAGTTTTGCTGCTTTGACACACCCTCAATTTTTGTATATATTTATCCCTCTGAAACACAGAACAAGCATATAACACAAAGAAGCCTTTATATATAATGCCATATAATTACCCTTCGTATTTCAGACGGTTTGAAAATCTATGTTTATGAATATAGTTCTCTGATCATGTTCCTATTGACTTCAATGAGAGCAGAACACAGCTCCCAGAGAATAAAGAACTCAGTCATCTCTCGACTGGCCAAGCCTCCACAAACTGGGCCATTAGAACAGTTTTTCTAGAAAGGCATCTGAAATATTTGGTTTTAAAAAATTGCTTGCAACTGGTTTCATAACAGGAGTCATAATACTTCTCGCCTTGATCACTTTCCAGGACCAGAAACCTCTTCTTTTTTCTACCACAAACACAGGGAAATTAATCTACTAGCTAGTCCTTTCCCACAACATGAAGCATAATGAATATTTCTTTGCAAAACTAGGAAGAAAACCCACCAACCATAATGTAGACACTTGCTCGACACTCCAGGCAAAATATCATTTTAAAGCCAAAAATGAGATAACTTTTGAATCACAGATGAGCAGGGCCTCCCTCCTTGTTTCCAAATGCAAGTGACCTGATTATCATTACTGAAAAAAACTAATGCAAATGTCTGATTACTAGTATTCTCTGAATTTGTGCAAGACAAACTAAAGAGGTATATCCAGTGAAGCCGTATCAACATTCCAAAAAGTTATGTGGCAATATACATTCCTTACTTTGCACTTATTTATAAGCACACTGCTTTGTAGACATTTTATTGCTCAAAATCTACATATTGAATCTCCTATTCAGAGCATACTAACTTTCTACAAAGCACATGGTAGTAAATACAGCTGAAATAAGAAAACTTTACTCTTGTAATGCCAGTCTTTTTTCAGAAAAAAAGACAAGCACTCTTCTGAATTCTTTCACTGCTCTTAAATTACAAGCACATATTACAAACACACTTACTGGAAAGTTGTCTAAATAAGCATGCAAATACCTCCAAATAACTGAAATGATTATACAACCAATAACGTGTTATGGAAAGAAATTTTAAAAATGCAATAAAGAAACAAAACATTATATTAATGTGAAATTGTATGTCACACATTTTGCCATTTTTTCGATTTTCTAAAAGCATATATTTTCATTTTATGCATGAAAATCAGAGATTTTGTTATTTGTCCTGTCTACAGCATCCTGAACCCCTTTCCAATCCCCTGTGGAAATCAAAGCAGAATGTAAATTTTGTGCTTCTCAGTGCTTCACATTGAGCTGCAGTAGCTTCATCCCTTTGAGACATGCGAAGAGAAGACACTGACACTCACTCCACAGTAGAGGCTTTAAAAATACTAAGTCTTTGGGCTTCTGCAGAGGATCTCATAAACATCTAAGTCCTTATGGTTAATGACGTGTGATATATGTATACCATACTAACCAGCCATATCACCCATGGAAACAGAAGGGAGCATACTTTCCTTTGTATGCACAACACTTTTGATCCCTTAAGGATGAGCTTGAGAGTAAGAAGAATTTTGTTAATATTGATAAAATTAGAAAGGAAATGCACTCCTAAAAAGTAAATGAAATTTAAAGACTGTAGAAGTGATTATATTTTTAAAAAAAGTTCAAAAATGTAACTTCATTATTTCTTAAAACAAAAATGTATTATTTCCCCACCCTAAATAATATCAATATCCAGGATTTTTTTTTAAACAACTTAAAATTTACAATTACCTCTGTCCACCACCACCAGTGGAAGCACCCTGAAAAACTCCTCTCTCTATCTGCAGATTCCAGGAAACACACAATACAACGCTAAGTACCTTTACTCTTTCCACTTTACAGATAAGCTTTTAACCACTTGCAATTGGTAGCAACCTCCAGGTATGGGGAAACAAAAAAAAGCATCAGGCCTGGTGGTCACAGAAGGATTAACACAAACAGATAAAAACAAGTAACTGTCTAAAAATTAACTTTTTTTAAAAAAATCATGTTTCTGCAGTTGGCCAAACTTGAACTTTAAATATGTTCTTCACCTATGGCTAACATTTATCAGCAACAACATGTAGTTCACACTACCGCTTCCCCCTGCCAACAACATCTTTTTTCAGACATGCTATTCCTTCATGTACTGTTTGGAGGGAAATAGTTCCCAGTAATAAAAATTCCTTCTGTATTTTTTTCCACTCCCTTCCAACTTATACAAAACAAGAAAGCATAACACACAGCCTTTTATGGTTAAAAAGATCCTGACCAAGGTTCTTAATGTTCTTGGACAAGTGATGCCCACATTACCACAACGTTTTCTTGACTTAACACAGTTTGAAGATGGGGACGAAGCCTTACATGCTCCAGGCTTAAGAGATTTGTTAGGAAGACAAGTCCTGACAGTCACGCTTAAGAGAAAAAGGTCATTGATTAATCAAGGAAGGAGTCCATTAAAATTATGGAATTAATATATTTGCAGATGGTTACTTAACAGGATGCTGCTGAGGTTTTGAAACATTCCTTTCTCAGTCAGCATTGATAAATTATTTGCTGTACATTTACAGAGCTTTCAGCATGTTAGAAGCTGGTTTGCAACTAATGGCCACATCAAAAGTGAACATTCCTGAAAAAAAACTTAGAAATAATAAAATGAACATTTTCAGATAAATTATTCTCCGTGTGATAGTTTTGTAATGATCTGAATGCATACATGCACAGGAGAAATAAGTAAATATGCATAGACAATATTGTGAAAGTTTCAAACTAGTGTTTTTTAAAGTTTACATGCACTAAACTGCCTCAATTTTAACCACAGTAAGAATCTCACTGCATTTTTCAAAGACTTTAAAATTAGAATATGAACAGATAAAATTTGTTACCACTTTCTGTGATTCAGAAAGCACCCTAATGTATTTTGTATAGCTGTAAATATTTTAATTGATAGTACCTTCCAAAATTACGCCTTAAAATGATAACACAGATTACTCATCTTTCTTTACAAATTCAGACCCTCGCTTTTTCTGTCCACCTAGTATCTTTTCCATACCAAAATGAGCTGTTAAGCTCTCTTCATGCTGAAAACATTTTGGATTCTCTTTGCTCATGTGAAGGGAGAGCTACTGCTATCGCAGTAACAGCGATGAACAACTCTGGAGGAAGGAGAGAAGGTACTGCACCTTGACCTACCACAGCTGTTCTTGTTCCGATGGCCTGACTCGAGATGTGTTTTTAAGTGGGCCCTTGCATGGGCATTCTTGAAGTGATTTAAACAAAGCTGATAGAAGAGGAGGTTGCACAAAGGAGTTTACAAACAAATTCAACCCATTTGCTCAGTGCTAATCAAGTAAATATTCTGCTTAGGCAATCATCCCACTCCAGCAACATTTTTTAGATGATGAAAAACTTTCCAATGTCAGCAAGTTTTTTATTCCAATCTACACATATTGGATTTTTGTTTGTTTGTTTTTTGTTTGTTAAAAAAAAACAAACACTTAAATTGGTTTCAGATCCAGTGTATGTGACCACATTTTCAGATGCACCTCCAATCACTTTCTCCACCACCTTTCTCCATCCCGTTTTCAAAGCTAAATAAAGTTCACAGAGGCTATAAGAAGATCAGCAGTCAGCTGGAGGAGACAGACAAGTGCTTACCTGGAAAAATACAGAGACAGATAAGTCCAGCTTGCCGTGAATGTTGGCAACTAGGGGGCCAACCAGCTAAAACACTTATCTCACATGTCAAATGGCTACATGAGGAACATGGGAGAACCAAAGGAGATGAGGGATTAAACCCATATGAAATGGTGCTTCTCTATTTCTACTGCTCACAAACCAGGCCATTTTACTTAAAACATACATCTGTGTTTGTCAGGAAACTGCACGCATCACCCTGCTCTGTAAGTGTAGTCCTCCTAAGCACACACTCACCTTTTGTCTTGCTGAACTATACAACAAAATTACTATTTTTTAAATCCTATTTGTTATAAACCTTCAAACCTACGAGACTATGATTATATAACCCTTCAAACCTACAAGACTGCAATTTTTCAATCTTATATGCATCTTTTTTCTTACTAGGCTTCTAATGATTCTCAGTTCTTTTCTATTAGCTTTGTAGTTTTATTCCTCTTTTTTATTCAGTAACGAAGGATTTTATTAATACATTGTTTATTCATACGCAGTTACTTACCTTACTCAACATTTTTGTGTTGCTCATGTAAGGCTATCTACAGCATTTTTCTAGGTAAGGGCTTTTCAGCTACTTTCAGAAGTTTTATAAATAAAGTAGCCAAGGAAAAATAACTCTGCAGACTGCAATACTGCCTTCCATGAGTCAGATAGATAATATATGCCTCCACATTGCTTTAACAGGTATAGTCTCCCAAATCTGATACTATCATTGCCTGAAGGCCTATAAACTGGGCTGCAGTTTGATCACACATCTTTTCAAGAAGGAACTGGCAACATGTGGTAAATAAGAAAAAGAATGTCTTAGGTTGCTGCCGTATGGTAAAACCAATGCTGCAAGAACACGATCTTGAAATGCCAGCCTTGTTTATTACACGTTCAGTTGCATGGCTTCTCATGGAACATTTGCTATTGCAACCAGAAGATTCCCTCTGGTAATTGTGCTCCAACATTTCTTTGTTTTTGAGAGCCCATAAAGCATGCAGTTTTAGAGTTTCATATTATTAGCGCCACAGCTCTTTCGGCCTACCAAACAAGTTGCAAAAATCCTGGTCGTTCATCTTTCTTCCAAGTACGCTGCCCGCACTAAATAAACTGTCTTCTTTTTATTACCCAGTATCCATCTACTTATTTCCCAGTCTTGAAATAATGTTTCAACGGTGGTTTCATATTTTAAATGCAAAAATAAAAACTTGCAAAAGCAACTTAAGTTACCATTCTAGAAATGATTATTTAATGCAAGATAAACAGATATTCTGTTCATTAGCTCTTGTGAAGTTGAGGTTAATTACACAGAACAAGGTCTAAAAATTACCACCTTTTTAATAGCATTTTATGTACACTGTCAAAATACATGATATGCATAAAAACAAAATGGACATACACAAAACTATATTTTACCTAGAAAGCAAGCTTTCTATTTGTAAGCAAAGATGAAGACTGTAAAGAAGATCAAATTAAAATTTTATCTTAGTTACTTCTGGCTCAGAGAGGACTATCAGACAGCAAGTCAAATTTCACATACTGTCAATACTTGCTCTGTCATTTGTTTCATTTTTTTAATCATTAAAACATTTATTGTGTTTTTCTGCAATGCAGAACACTGCTGTGCTTTCTGAAGTTTGGAAGGAAGGTATTGTGTCAGTTCTAAGCATCATAAGAGACACGGAGCTTGATGAAACTGGGTGCAACCTTAACAAGAGCCTGATAAGATATAATTGTTCATTGTCACTCAGGTCACTGGCACACAGGGAGCGAACATCTCACTCCTTTTAGAAATTGAAACTAAATGCTTTTTATTGCTTAGACCAATAGCTAGAATGTTGAGCCCTAGTTTTTTAATGCCAAGGCTTATTGGTGTTGCTTCAATTATATAGTTTGGTAGAAAGAGAAAAAGCACTGTACAGTTTTGCAATGGAAAAGTTGAATTATATGAGTCAATATCATATCTTTGAAGTTATTGTCCAATGATAATAGGTGTCCATGATAACTAAAATCAACAGGAACTTAAGACACTCAAGCTCCCGAAAGAACAGTAAAGAATTTTAAGGAGAGAGAAATAAAAAAATCTTATCAGTAGTAAAATGGCCTATGAGGAAAAACTTCAGACAACTCTGAAGTCATACAATTCTCCTTGCTGAGAGCATTAGTTTGTTTTCTTCAAGAAAAGTGTGCACAAATGCAAAGGACCTGAATGATTGCTCATTTGAATTGTGATGAATTGCTAAGTTTATGACAAGAGAGGGGAGAAGAAGAACACCATTCCAGTTAAGGCCTTGGACAAGCTCTCTATTCACAGCTCAGGATCCTGTGGTAAATTTGGGTACATCTTGTTCCTCTATGCTTCAAGTCCTGTCTAAAAAATAGAGTGTTTTTTCCCCCCATATGTCACAATTACTGTTACAATACATAAAATAGTCATTTATATGTTAAGTTACTATTTTAATCTAGCCTATGTAGATAAAGAGACAATACTTCTATGTGTGTGGCAAAATGGTAATCTGTGTAATTTGGCCTCCATTTGAAGAGCTAATCTAATCATTTTACAATATTAAGATGAAAATTAAGTAACATATATTACTTTCAAAAAGTAATGAGTCTAAGTGAAATGAGATAGAATTAATGATTTTATCTAGGACACACTACAAATGCTAAACAATGAAAATAATAATTTGGAACAAGTGTGTTTATTCTTTGTTAACCAACACATTGTCCTTGGGGTTCTTGCAAATGAGAAGCTGATTATTTACATACCATCAGTCAGTCATCAGTTTTAGTCAAGACATCAGTCACATTTGTCTAACATTTTTCTAGATCCAAAAAAGATGTTACAGTAAAACATAGAATATCTGGTATCTCCAAATACATAAACAAGTTGAGATACATAAAAAAGGTACGTATTTCGGCAGTGTATTACCAAAGCTAACATGAATAATAATGGAAAAGAAAGGTGACAGCTGAAGGATTATGGTTAGTTTAACTTCATTCGCTATTTTCCTTTAGCAGAAGTACTTCCTAACTATATTACGTGAGTATACTTAAATATTTTATGTGCACTCCATGCAGTGCATTATGTAACTGAAAACCAACATTTAATTCATGTACATCTTTTTGCCTGAATTCTGATGTCATGGTAACTGCTAATACCTATGCAGCGCACCTAATTGCCTACAATAATGCCAAATTAATCCTCCTCCCCACTGCCCCATCTCTCCCATGGACAGGCTGCTTGCAATGATTACAGGTCCCAGCACATAAAAGACATACAAGTTCTAGCATGAAAACTTAAATTATTGAAACAAAGAAATAGAGAGTCAACAGGTCTGAGCTTTATTTATCTTTCTTTCGCTGTCTCACTGAGAAGCTGCTGGACAAGGAAGTCTTTCCTTTAGCTTTCCCCATCAAAAGTCTCCTTCTAAACCAGAAAATACCAAAGTGTATCTTACATAAACAAGCAACAACTTTCTTACAAAGAAGTTACTGCAGAAATGCACAGCTTGATAGTGACATAAAGCACATTATTCATTAGCAATTAGTGGAGAATATGCTGTACATTCTTTTGGTAACATGGAGAACAACACGATGGATTTTCTTTACCTTATGCTTCATGATATTATAATCATTTAAACAGAAATGTATGTGATGGATCATCCAACCTCAGAATGTTTACTGCTGAGAGTAACTGATTCAACAGTCAAGCTTTCATATTTTTGGCTTAAGCCTTTAAGCCTATGAAACCAAATAAAAGCGAGTAGTGTAATACAGTATGCTACAGTTATTTTTCTAATACATTTTAAACAACAACAAAAACGTAGACTGAGAGTCATCACAGTAGTTGGGTGTATTTGTTGGAAAGAAGTTATCAGTGCAAATTACGGAGGCCACAACAAGAATGACTAAGCATCATATGAAATCATCATACATGCATATATTCATGTTAGCACTATTCTTTCTTAAGAAGACAGACATACTTTAGTAACCTGAGCCAGAAAAAAAATCACTATAGCAGTAAATAACTTTTGTATGTAAAATTGACTTTAAAAACTCAAAACATGAGCTTCTGTAGGATGTAAGCTCTGATCTGAAGTTTAAGGAAGACACCTACTAGTAGAAAGAGGCTGTGGGCTCAACACTGAAATATCATTAACACCCTACCATCGTGCCTTATGTACTTCTATATTTGCAAATGTGATTTGCCAGTTAATGTCTTCAAAAACCACTGCTGTGCTCATATCCTATGTTCTACAACTTCTTAAATATTTTTCCTTTAAAGAATCAGCAGCAACTGGGAACTGAAGAAAAAATTACGAATTCAAAATCCTCTATCCAGTTTCAGAACAGTGTATATGACTTGTTTTACATAGTATGGGTGGACCATGACAGATGAAACAAGCACCACCATTATGTAATAACCTGCAATTATTTTTATGGCTATTGAATTCCATTCTTCCTATGCAATACATATAATGCTAATGTCAAGCAATAGTATAAATTACAAGCCCTAACAAGGCAGTAAACCTGAACCAAGTCACGCAACATAACATATCTACAAAATTTCCCACCATATGCAAAAAAGGCTTTTCAACTTCAGAAGCTTTTTTTTTGTAAACTCTTTTGTTAAAAAATGAAAAATGAAAAAAACTCTTTCTACTCATCTCAAAATAGCAAATTAATAGTTCTATTACATTAGGAAAAAAAACAAAGAAATTTATATGAACACTGTAAGACTTAATATAACAATAGATATGGTAGCCCTTGCCTTTACTACTGCATTATAAAAATAAAATGTTTAAATATAACTGTCATCAGAAATACAGTTGATTGGAGATTGTGATTCAGATTAAGATCATAACCTATAAAAATCATCAGCTGTGCAGAATGAGCTGTTCCAGTTGACAGATCCTATTAGCAAAATCTGCCAATAAATTACAGAAAAAGATTTTAAAAATTGCTTTTGGCTTTCAGCATATGGAGCTTAAGGTGCTCCTGACTCTAACATGTTTTATGTGGTTTTAGTAACTACTTACTACAAACAAATCACATTGTTGTGAAAAAGTTAGTAGTAATAATATTTAGTGAGAACAAAGGGAATTGATCAGTTTATAAAAATCAAATATAACCTGTTCTGATTATAAAATATACTTTTATAGAGTTTTGCTTCCCTTGATTTGTGTGCAACAGATATTAGAATAAAATCATTAAAGGATGACTAATTAAATTGTAGTTTCTGTAAATATTTTGGAGCTTCACTGAATTATAGCAGTAACATTTTACTTTTAACCTTCCGGTGCTAGAAATAGTCCAGAATCTGTAGACTTCATGGCAAAGCCAAGAGGGCTGAATTACTCAGCAAAACTCTGCAAGGTTAGTAATTAGGCTGCAGTAATAAGAGTAGCAAAGAAGAATAATGCTTCTGTATAGTGGAATAGGTAACATCTTACAGTTTTACCTACAGTGAACACTGAAACTTCCCAATAAGTATAAAAAGAAAAACAAAAACTTTACAACTAACACATTTGATGTTTTTAAGCTACTATAAAAAAACACACTTAAAAATATTTTATTGCCAAAAAGTCACTCTCTTTCTGGCAGTTTAAGATGTTTTTAAGTCAGAAACACTCCAAGACACGGATAACTTTAAAAAACATATATATTTTTGACTTCACATACTATTTAAGCTCCCCTGTTTGGCGTTTGCCTGCTTCTGGCAACAGAACGGTAACTCTGATGCTGGCCAGAATATGCAGGAAAAGCACTTCGTTGACGGTATTCCATTAAGCATGTTCTGATGAAAAAACTGGACAGCAAAACTGGAGATTTTGGGGCACAGGCTACAATGAAGGATTCTTGGAGACAAGGATCAATGATATCTCTTCTTGATAGATGCCTTCCACACACGGGTTACATTTATTTTCATGGCCTCAAGATTGTACGATTTACTGGCTTCAGCTACTACAAACTGTTCTGTTTCAAACGCTGCCAGTACTAACTTGCACAGACCTATTTCTAATCTAAAATCTCAGTGGCTCATTATAATTGCATGCTATAAAGTTTGCCTTTAAACTATTAACAGAAGAAATCCAAACAATCTTTGACATTTCAATATTCTGTTTAAGTAACTTAATGCTGGTACAATAAGTAATTTACTGAATATCATACTGACATCTACTTGTATAATTTAAAGTATTTGCTCAGAATGCTTACATATGTCCTAAGATTAGGAATGTAATTCAGGAAGTTAACTTCATGCCACTGTCACAAAGTCTTTAGTAGTAAAAGATTAATAGCAATCTAGGTATTAGCTTAGAAGATCCCCATGGAAAGCATGGTCAAAGTATTGTGAACTGTAGCTATGTACTACTTCAGAATTACCTATGAGTCTTATCAACTGTCAGTTTCCCTATTTGTAAAAGAGGTAAAATGACAGCTGACACCACAGACACGACAAGCTTCAGAAGACATACAGGTCCATCACTCTACCCAATATAAAAGACATAGTCACAGTATGGGAGGATATGCTAATGGTTATTTACTGCATAATATTCAATGCTATTTTGAGAAGCAGCTGCTCAGCACAGTATAAAAACAGGGTAGTGTAAAAAGGTGAGGTCAGGTTCTGGTCTCTAATTTCTTCTTGCCATTGACTTTGTGACTTTAGGACACTAAACATTAAGTTTTAATAAGCCAACTAGCAACAAAATTAAGTTTAAAAGCAGAGGAAGGTTTTCAGTACAGGCTAATATACTTTTTCAGAATATTTAGTTCAAAAATTTGAGTTAATTAGCAGAGGTATTATTTTTTTAAACAAATGTATTTGTGTTTTAGTATTTGCAGCAATTTAACGCAAACCTTGAAGGATGTCAATTGAATCAAAGTGCTAAATTGCAATAGTAAAGAAACTGGCCTGAAAGAGTCTCCTCTGACCCTTCATGCTATACTTCTGTTTGTCGTCTGCTACAGTTGATTTCTCAAATATACACAAGTAATACGGTCTTTTCACTGTACCTGGAATTTGGTCTACTTCATAAACAGAAGTTGTCCTCAAGTCTTTAACAGACTTCCAAATGATGAAATCACAATAAGGAAAAACACAAATATGTGCTCTTATCTTTCAATTTGAACTTCAGGACAAACCTTTTCCATTGACAGTCTTACAAACAACTGTTTTGCCCCTGGCAATGTGTCTAGACAATGTTTATTATTTGTTTCAGTTCTTAAAGATATGCATCAAATACAATGGTCATCACAAAAATCTCTTCAGAAAAAAGTCTAAGATTAAAAAAAAGCCTTTAAAAAAATTGTCTGCTTTGTGTATTTCCTTTACACTTGAAAAGCACAATTGGTCCAGATATTAACTATTCACCAGGGCACAACAAGCAGGTATGTAAAGATAGGAAATCAATACATTAAAAGTTTCATATAGGAAGGAGGTGGCAATCATGGTACATACTATTTAATCAAAACCTAAAAAAAAGTGAATAAAAAATATCAACATGTCTTGTTTTCAACAGTGTAACTGGGAACGTGCTCTAAAGTCCATTCACTCTGTGCAATTATGCTATAGGCACATAATCCAGCACAATTTGCAAGTTACTCAGAGATGTTTAATGAATTATCATTGATAACTCATGATAACGTAAGTCCCTCTGATTAAAACTGCAAAGAATAAAAATAAAGTTGGATGAGGTATTTTAGATGCTAAGGCTATTACCTTCATTATTACTCCGGCATACGTGGTACCTGTAAAGAGACAGATGTGAAGTACCAACTGACTTTCAGAAACTGTACATACAGTACAGACTTCCATTTATCAATGCTGTCTCAAAATGAAAAATTATGCAGTGAACAGAAAGGAATTTAAGCCAAAATGAATGTGCTGATTGAAAATCCAACTCAAAAAAAACGAAAGGGAAAGTATACTAGTAAACAGATACAGATGCAAATATTTTCCTGAACCAAAGCCAGGTTCTTCTCAAGTAAGAGATCCTTACGGAAAGATTAACTGGTAATGAACCTTGCAGTAGTCAGAGCCACCAACTTGATTCTGCAGTTGTTTAATGCTTAAAAGTTTCACTTATGTCAAACAGATTTGCATAAGAGAAGTAAAAGTTGGAACAAAAGGTCCACATTCAACTCAAAACCTTGTATGAAAGCGTAATTTTGTAAACTGAAAAAGATACAAAAGGGTGTCTTTTCCTAGATGTACATTTTCGCTGTAAACCAACACTTCTTTCTCATCAGTTGTTCAGCATGAAAAATAAAGCATGATACATTTTCTTTCAAATATGAAGGAATGCATCACAGAAACTTAAGAAAAGAGATTGATCTGCTGCAGTCATTACTACAACCAGCATTTTGCTTCCTAACAAATTATATCCAAAGAACACTGAGTAGAATTTAAGAATTCAAAGCAAGAGACTATGCACTCTGCACTGCTCTTTTAATCATTTTTGTACTTTTTCATATACTCAGCTACTTTCCTTAAAACATATGCACACTTGAACTGAATTTTAAATTTAATGCAGCAAATGCCTTTAAATAACCTGGTAAATCAGCCTTTCCAGTATGTAACAGCCCAACTCGTGTTATGCCTTCCGTTTTTATTCATCATAAGGAAAATATTCTCACCAACAACAGTACAAAGTTGACAGAGCAAGATCTAATGAATGAGTGTATTATCAGGTTCAAAGATTCTGTAATACTACTGAACATTCTCCCAGCTTACAACCTCTAACTCAAATATTATAGTATAATTCAAAGCTTTACAGTTATATTTCTAATGTGACTACCTAATGAAATAGATAAAAATTTCAGACGAGTATGACAAACCATTGGGGTGCTAGGAATGATCAATGAGGCAAGAACGATGGTCTTTAAGTATTTCACCAGATTTTAATCCAGGGAATATTAATTAAACATAAAAAAAGATCCCATGACAGGGGAAGCATAAGGCAGGTCTGGACTTTGTAAATCATTACAGAGAAGCTACTGCACATTATGAGACTGGCTACAGACTGGAACATAATTCAGGCACAGCATTCAGTTCTGCACTTCTAACATTAATACACTAACAGCCTTCAGTTACTGACTGCTCTTCCACCTTTCAGGACAATATATTGACAATTACTTCCTCCACATTAATGGATGCTCCATCATGTGCCATAATTCAGCAAGCAGCATTGAAGCCAACATAACTGGCAGATACGATTGCAAATAAATTCCTATTTTATTACAAAAATCAGATCTATTTATGTCAAAAGTATCATCCAAAAAAATACATGCAGATAGCTTAAAAAAAAAAAAATTTTTTTAATACCTCTGTAAATTTGAAATAGTTGGAACCTAATTATCTCAACCACAATCTCTATCTGCATTTATATTGTTGCCACATGAGATGACACTGATACAGCTAATAATGACAGAATACAAGGAGCTAAAGGCAATAGGGGCAAAAGTTCCGTGCCTGCTACAGCATACTGTGTCATAGTCCATGCTGGAGCCTGAGTCAAACCATTCTTTGTTGTCAACAAACACTGCTGGAATAAAACTGTATTTCTTATCCTGTGGCTATTCATCCAGACTAAACATCAGCCTTCTACCACAGACAGTTAACCTATTAGTTTGCATATCAGAAGTCTGTGTAAGAAATCTAAGGATTTCGTTAGTACACTGTCCATCAAAAAGGACCTGCCATTTTAAAAATCCAGGTTATTACATACAAAAAAAACATTAATTTTAAAACTGTAACACTAAGACATTAAGATTTTAGAAATGTTAAAATAAAGGCAGACTGGGAAACTCTGATTCTGCATCCTTCTGTGCATGCCTCCTCACATCAAACAATCTACATACGCATGCAAATAAACATTCTCCTTCAGAGTACTGAATCATTCAGTACTCAGGGTGAATAATGCTCTAGGAAGCAGTGGTGGAGCTTTGCTGATCTATCCACAGGATATCATCGTTGCTTAGAGCAGGTGGAAGATGGTTAGTGAACATGATAGGGGATTATAATAAGGAACAGTGTACTGACACGCATTAAAATGTTACTGTAAGAAACACAAGTAGAAACTGTTTCTATCACAGGATTTCTACATGATGACAGTTACTGAAATAAATCATACACCACCTTTCAATCCTAAGTCTTGTAATTTCCTTAGAGGCTGACAAAAGGTGACAGACAGCCCTTTGACTGAAGCTATGGAATATACTGGCTATGCACGTCCTAAAATTCTTCACCAATTTAAAAACTGTTCCTGGAAAATACAGCACCCTGGACCTCAGGAAGGAACATGATGATAAGGAACAGGCATAGTTCATGATAGCCCTGCATAGCCTCCTTTTTTCCACAGTGTCTATCAGAAACCTATCCCAAAAATTCTGCAGTCCAGGTGAACTGTTGCTGCATCCTCCTCCTAAGTGCCACCATTCCTGAAAAGCCCATGGCCAACCCTCTTACCTCTGACTTTGCCCCATCAAGTGAGTAGAGAAGGCCCTGATGAAAGACAGATGCTGCAACAGACTGAAAATATCTGGAGGCTTTTGAGAAAGGCAGGAACAGGTCATTACTCACACAGTGAGCATTCTATAGAAGTTAGAGAGATCACAGGAGCCTGAGCTCAGATTGCAATCAAAAATTTCAGTTATAGAATAGTTGTGCCTGCCTTTATTTTCATGGTTCTTAGCTTGAGACTCTATTTGGAGAAACACTCAGGATTCACACTTACAGTTGTGACCTAACAATAGTTGAAGACTTGTAACAAAAAGATGAAGAGGACGTCATTGGATCTACACTAACATTTTCATCTCAATACATTAGTTGCTAAACATTAAGTAGCTGCTCTCCTTAACAAATATTTAGAAGTAAAAAGCTGAGTAAGGAGTCAGACGTAGTTTAAAGGAAAGATGGGTGTTGGTAGCATCAGCTGACTCAAATCTTGTCTGCAGTAAGAGTTCTGGCACTTTATTCTGACGTTAATGTTAGACACATCTTTCACTGTGCACTCTGAATATAGTAACATTGGCCTTGTGATGGGCTTCCACAGAAACTGATTGGAAGAGTGACTGCCCACCTGCTGTGAAAACCACTCATTTCAGATTATTCCATGTTGGTAGTTTCTCAGTTTTTTCATTCCCAGCAAAGACAGAAATACTTTTTTCCAACTTATGCCAATACTCTACTCTCCTACATCCCTGCTAAAATTATGTAAAGTGTTTGGTCAACGTAGTGTTTATTTTAAGACCAATGAAGTAAAGTATTCACCAAAACCTTTAGTTTTTGTCATGAGCATTTGCTTTCATTCCCTGTTAAGAATTGGTAGATTTAGTTTGTTTTTCTGCTTATACTGCCAAGACTACTGGTGCAATTTGACTGTTGAAAAAAGCCACAGAGCACAGGTATTGCACGCAATCTTCTACAAGGCTCTTTAGCATGACAAGTGTATGTTTACTATCTGGTAAAGTGGCATTAAAACAACAATATGTCCAATACCACATTTGCAAATCATCATCCAATCAGGTTTAGACATGGTGCACTTGCAAACTCTTGGAGAGGAAGAGGGCAGGAAAGTAAAAATAGTTACTAAGAACATTTCAATAATTCATTATCTCTCAACAGACACTGTCAACCTAGACATTCATTTTACCTTGAGAAGGTACGTAGGAATATTGCTGAAATCTACAGGCAACTTCAAGAGGAAGCGAGCTGAGAATTCACCAGTCTGCGGAAAAAGCATAAGACTAATGAGAGCTGGTGTCTAAAACAGAATCACAAATTGAATGCACTAAGGATGAAATATTAACCAAAAAAATGTGCAAGAGCTCATACCAAACAGAAGGGCTGAGTTAAAAGAACGTTTCTCAGTGGAATTACTGAAGATGAAAAGAAATAATTTACAGATTCCACAGGTATTATATGATAAAACACTTTAAAACCATAAAACATCACTGCCATGAAGCCTACGGCAACAAGTAGCCAGAGTGCAACAATGTGAATAACAAAAATTAGACTATTCTTTGTTAGGCACTAAATACAGTTCTATCTTGTCTGTACTCATTTGTGGACAAAGGATCAGTGAGACCTGCAAATGATCTGAAAGCAAAGTTAAAAACTTGACCAAGTTGTACGAATAGTCAAAATACACACATTTTCCCAAACACTGCAGGTATACGTAACAGAATAAACTTTGAGTTGGGTAAGGTGAAAATGTATCAAAACGTTTGTGTTTTTTTCAGAAGACACACAGAACTGAGCTAGAATGCTCTCTGTGATTTCTTTTCAGAAATATGCAATTCTTAACACTTAGAAAACAGTTTATTGAAAATTTGCCAAGCGTCCCCTACATGCTGCTGAATTTTACGCATAAAGTGTATGCAAAGGAAATGGAAAGGATTTCCTTTCTGTTTCATACACTTCCTTAAAGCCAGACTTTGTCCACCTGGTTATGAAGCAATTAAGTTGGCTCTTTTTGAAAAACAAATGTTTGTCTGATTTCCTCCTGTATTAATTTTTTGTCATCCCTATTTTGTAATTCAATAAAATAGCCATAAAGCAGCTATATTTGTCACACTGAATTGGCAGAACCAAAAGCATTAAACATTACTTTTTTGCAATTGAGTGCAAAATCTTGAGACAAGTTTGCTTTTTCACTTTAATGCTGCCCTATTTTTGCATATACATGTTACTTAGTTACATAGTGATCTGTAGGTGAATTTCATCTTAGTGTTTTAAACGCTTTGCATTGCCAGAGAAATCAATGAGAAAAATCCCATTACAAGAAATGTGCAGTAAACAAATTTAAACATGCGTACATACATAGTATATATCATAATTCTCATTAGAAGTGTGAATGTAAATACTGCAGTAGATTTATACAGGATCTTCTTTATTGTATATGTAGCTATAACCTTGTGGTAGGCAAAAACCTGCAATGTATTTGAAATAATGGAAGTATCCTTTCCAAAAAATGTAGCAGCAACCTGAAGAAGCAATCACTGACTTTTTGTGTACGCAACACAGACTGCTTTGATGACAGCTAGGGCACTTGCTTTTTAATCAGATCAAAACAGGTATTACAGACGGTGCTTCTTGTCCGGGCTTAACTTTCAAAAAAGATGTCACACATCACTGGCCATAAAATCCAGAAAATGATTTCTAGTAAAATAGCAGCTCGAATGGTCTGTTTATGGCCACTGAACATACAAATGGCCTCTGATCAAAACATCAGCTGCTCTGAGATGTGGAAGAAGGTAAGAACTTGCAGGCTAGGTTTTTTATGTGATTCAGTCAAGATTATTTTGCAATGTACTACTGCCGGAGAGGTCCTGGACCCAGAGAGTGCAGTCCCTGCCCACATTGCTCAACTCCCCCAAACCAGCCAGCAGCTGACCTGACATTTCAGGTGAAATCAGATGTAACTTCTGGCCACAGAACTGAGAGATTACATTCAGGTAGTTAATGGGCATCTGTATCAGCTGGTACTCTGCCAACATGGAGCTACTACACTAAATAACAGTTTACCTCTTTGTAATAGTTCTTGGAGATACTCGTATAAAGGTACACAAGCAGATTTGTTCCATTTTGGGACACAGCACTGAACTCAGGCCTTTTCTTCAATGTCTTTTATGTATTAACTCATGTACTTAAGATGATTTGTTTTCATAACACTGTGCAAAGTTCATTCACAAATGATTATTTCACAAGTCTGTTGAGCCACTACCTATTCTTTAGAGACAACAGTAACATGAGTTTCAATGAGTTCCAGAAAGAGGAGGTAACATTCAGTTCCTCTTGATTTGCACAGAAACACTGCTATTACACTGATTGTCAAGACTTAACAAGAGAAGATAGTTGTAAAGGATAGAAAGGAGAACCACAGGTTAATGTCACAGTTTTGTGTTTTAGATATTCATAAACTAGCCTCTGTCATGTAAGTACCGTGTTCACAGAATCTCCAGATTAGACCCTAGAAGGTCATCTTAATAGAGAATATACTTTGAAAACAAAGCAGACTCTACAGAAACCTCACATAGCTCTGCAATGATTAACAGGATTTGCCTCAAAATGTCTTTAGGATTTGATTGAAGTATTTTTTGTTAAGATAACATTTCAAACACCAAAAAAAATCTTTACTCATTCAACAAGGACTGATGAAAAAATCCAAAGGCTTCAGTAGATATGACTTTTCCATAAAAAGGAGAAAAAAAGTAGTTTTCTACAGTCTTGAGTACAATTTTGGCAGCTGCCAAAAGTTAGATAAAATCTGAGTATGGTACAGAAAGCCTTCTGCACGTCAGTAAAGCAGTTTGATGTTTACAGATGTGGCGAGTTATTCTCTATAGCTGGCATCACAAACATTTAAGAACAAATATACCGATTTATAAATACAAAGATGTGAAATTCTCTCAAACAAAATTTTACTTGGCTTAAAATAAAAAGAAGCTTAGATGGCTTATCTGGAGACAAAAGAAAAAAAATATAAATGTAAGTACTGTCAGTTGTAAACATCTTCATGCCACCTGTAACTTAAAGCCAATAAAAGTGACAGAGCTGAATTCTAGGACCTGAAAAAAGGCGTTGAGAATTCAAATTTCAGATGACATCTATTTCAGAAGATACTGTTTCTGAAGACTAGTATACATTGAGACTACACTGTTGCTGCACGTAAGAGGAGTACATGTTCAGCATAAACACAATTATATATTTCCTGATATACCTTACTCCAAAAACTCCATGATAAATACATTACCAGTGGGAAAAACTGATTTTTGCAAAGCTTGCTCCATGCCAGAGAGATCAGTTTAAAAAAAAAATAAAAAATGACACACTAACCAACATGCCTACACTGCCAATAGCCTCAGTTTAGAAGACTGAGATGGTATACATGGAATATTTCTACGTAGCATGGCACATCGCCCAGGCAAAGGATGCAGTTTCAGGATGCAGATAAGCCAGTTTAATGTCTGATTGTCATGTGAAGACATGGCACTACCAAGTCACTGCTCTTGCCTGTATTACCTCCTCCCATCCTCCTGCAGGAAATTAGTATTTTTTTTCCATTTATTTAGGTTCCTGGAACAACGTATCTCAGCTTAGACAAGTCCCAGAGAGATACAGACAACTGCAGATACCTATTAAATCAGCTCAACCTTACCATGGAACCACGCTCTAATACGTCCTACATCTAAGCAGGGCATCCTACCCATGCAGCTACTCTGCCTCTCAAATCTTCATAGAGGTAAACCTTCCATGTAGTATTGTATTGTACCCTGTAAACGCTGCACAGGCTTTTCAAGAATTTATCATTTTGTCTATAAATCAGATGAACTAAGAGATCAGGTTGAAAAACAGTTGCTCACCTGAAAACCTGTTTCAAGCAAGGTAGAGGAATGACAGCAATGGACAAAACAGAGAGCACTGAGAGTAAGCTGGAGCCAAACAAGATTTATTCAAAGGAAACATATAGCAAGGAGATGCACACAAACTTGGTTTTCCAAGGCTGTTATTTATTAAAATAAAAAGATCACTAAAAGCATTTTAGTAGCAATATTCTTACCCAGTTGTTCTTTTTTCCAGCATAGATTTCCATGTTTTCTCCATACTGGGGCTCTTCAAGTAAAGTCTGATATTCAAACATGAGACGCGAGCTCTCACGCAATCGGCTGCACTGAAATTGGTGATACTGCTGCACGAGCTCTTTCACAACAAGCAGGAGGCATTCAGGATTTGAAGGATTCCAAGAAGCTAAATTCTGTTGAATTATAAAATAAAAGAGACTGTATTCATTTCCAGCAATAAAAAGATCAACACTCTCCCTTCCATATTGATACCAGAGGCAAGTATGCATGTGGAAGCTTGGTGACAAAGCTAAAACAGTATTAAATGCAAAGGTTATAACATGCTTTGGAAGGAAGCCAGGTCAAACAGCAAATGCAAGCCTTAATGTGAAATGAGAATCCATATAGGGACCTACCATAGAACAGGTAACTGGGTTAGTACCAGGCATAAATAGGCTCAAATCACTATTCCATTCTTCCCTGAAATTACTGTTGCACCTGAGGACTTGAAAAGTCTGAATTCAAAAAACTAAAACTGATATGAAATATAAATGTATCAGATTAAGTGCAACCCTGTGCAGTATCTGACTCCAAAAATGGTCATCCAATTGAATATGCCAAATTGATGCCAACTATGGAAACTAATTATTCAAATAGTCGATACAGTATTTTGACAGTGACACAGCAAATGAACTCAACATTGTGTTTATTTCACCTTGACTGTGTCTTTACTACCTTGTTTCATTCCCTTAATACAAATGCCGTCCATACAGAAGTCTCTTCCATCTGCCTGGCAGAAGTTTTTATTGCAAGTTGAACAAATATCAAGAAACACAGGTAACAGAAAAAAAAGTGTTAATACAATTGAAAGTAACTTTTTCAGTAGCAATCTCTCGGTGTAACTACTCTAACATCAACTTTGACCGGCCTTCTATGCAAAACAAGCTCTAGTTGGGAATGCTTTCTGTGTTACAAGACATAGCTAACGTAATCAGTGTCACACACCTACTTCTAATTGACCTAGAATGGGTCTCTGTTAATGGCAAATGAGAGCTCATCCTGTACTCCGTACTGATAAGAGATAAGACAGTTCTGATGCAAAAAAACAAAAGACAACTCCAGACTGTAGCAAAGCCTGTGTGCTTTATACTTAGGTTCTCAACAAGTCTTGATGTAAGCTCAGGAGATGGTAACAGTGATGCAGCTTTTGGTCAGCTATGAGCACAAGCAGAATTATTCTGTATTTCAGTAGATCACACACGTGACGACAAACTAGTTGCAACAGGATTTTAAATTGCATGGATTGTACAACTAACATGAAGATGCTTAGAGATAGTAAAGATGTCTATTTTACAACTACGTTAAGATAAAATATAGAATTTTCAAATAACATTATGTATCAGTATCCAAACTCAAAGTAATTACATGGTTACTTTTCCCCTGGAAATTGCAGACATTTCAGATACAATTTATATGCCTAATATACATTCTTCAGCAATGACAAAAAAAAACCAAAAACATTCCTTTTAAAAGTCTTCAGTAGAAATACTGCTTTGGTATGTAGCATTTTCTACAATGAGGACAGAAAATATTTCTGTATTTTGAAGTATTTAATGTAAAGGTGCTTTGTATAAAAACATATACATAATTATGTTTCCTAACCTAGGTTAAGTAAAGGAAAGAAGTTAGATTAAAAAAAACAAAGTGTCCTCTAAAACATAAAAGCTATTCATAATTTGCGTAACATGGGTATCGATAAATACAAATGGCACAGGCTGCCCATAGAGGTTGTTGAGTCTCCATCCTCGGATATACTCAAAACCCAACCAGATGCAGTCCTGGACAACCTGCTTTATCTGATCCTGCCCAAGTTGGCTCCTCCCAACCTCTGCTGTTTTGTGATTCTGTGAAGTGGTTTACAAAAAGATCATCAACTGAAACAGGATCTTATCAAGAGATGACTGCATAGTTCTGACTTGAAAAAGAAGAGTTAGGTACAAATTTTATCTTCTCATACTTTTCACCATGCACCTTCAGGTCTACAATGAAAATACCTGTACCCTAACAGCTACTGATGTGGCTATTCCCTTTCAAAAAGCTTACAGTTTTTCTTATCATGGTTCCTACCGTAACCCTTTGTAATGGTGTTGTACAGACTTCAGTATGTGTGCACGATGAAAATACTTTCTCTTCCTTTATCTTTCCACAACTTAATATTTGTTTTCCTCTGATGTCATATGTTATGCTGTTATCAACATAAGTTTCATTTTCAGCATGCAATTTGTGATGTTCACAAGTCTAATTTGTAAAAGCACACCGTCTTCTTCCTCGTAGATGGTAAGAACACCTATAAAATGGGAATATTACTATTGCCATATATCTGAAAAGGTGTAGTATATTCTATAGTAACTGGTGAATGGGTGAGATAGTAATGAGGTTTCTGTAAGCTTCTCATGTCCATACTAACAAATGACCAGAAGCCCTGTTCTATCAAATCTTCCATCTGCAGCTGATAAAAATTTACTCCTGACTGGTATCTGTTTAAGCTTATCCAATTCTAAAAAACATTAGAGAAAATCTGTCAGGTAGACAGCGTCTTCTAGGAAACACATTTTTGTATCATGCAGTCTGAAACCAGACTGTGTATAACCTTAAATTTCCTGTTCCCAAGCTCCTGCTCAAATAAAGCATTTCCAGCAAGCCAGAGGATGTAATATGCCAGTATGTATTGATATCAGCCAGACAACTGGGAATAACCTTTCCTCCTAATGACACTGCTATAACACAATAGAAATGTTCTGTCAAAGGAAATGACCAACAATGTTTTAATAACTGATCTAAATGCGACTGTACCTCTTGTTTTTTAAATAACATTACACTACAGACCAAAAAAAGAGCAAGAGGAAATCCATTGTCATTTGTCCAGCGTGGAGCTGCAGTATTGCTCTCTTTAAAGAGTTCAAGAACGCTGCATTAAAAAGTGTTTACGCTGTACTGCTTTACAGCTACAGGAATTAAAATGAATGATTTGACTCTAGGATCTTTACTAAATACTTTCCATTCAGCAACTGAAGAGTCCAAGTTTGAACTGGTTATAAATACAGGTTGCCTGGAGAAAAACCAAACTACCCACCTAGTCCATGCAGCAATTCCAGCGCATTCTCACTGATGCAAGAGTAAATACTGTGTCTACACAAGTTTTCTATAACAAGGGTTCTGCTTTAAACATGTTCTTTTTTTAACTTTATAGTTATATTATTGTAGTACTTGCTACCTGGCAATTGGCCACGACATTTCTAGTCAGTTTGCTAACTTTTCAGAAGTACTGTTCCTTTCAGAAGATCTAAATTTATGATTTTTAAACACAAACTCCTCAGAATACGACGACATACTTATATGTGAAATCTTTTTAAATATCTTTAAGTGTTATTTGCCCTAAGCACTGCTCATTCATCTGAAAAGACTTTAACCATTTCACTGTTATCCAATTTCAACAGCATGGCAAAAACACGTTATATTGCTCTTTCACAGCTTCAAAGAGTACCTTCTTTTATCTTTTTATTTTTGAAATCAAAGAAAGTAAGCAACCACCTATAACATACAATATAGAAACATAGCTGAGGCAGAATTTGATGTTTATCAAGCTGATCCCTTGTAAAATATCCTAATCACTACAGCTTCTGCATTAGTATTCGTCTGAGAACATACACAAATTTGTCACTTCACTGAACGAGAGCAGCGTCCCTGCAACGGTAAACTGGCGTCTTTCTTTAGAGATAAAAGGATGTTCTAAATAACATTTTATTTAGCAACACAGTATTGGATAGTAGCATTTGGAAGTTGTTTTAATAAGTAAAATCTTAAACTAAAGGCTTCAGAGAAGACGAAAAAAGAGGCAGCGTGTTTCCTTCATTCTGCCTGATTGTTTGCCTTAAGCCTGCTTTCCAACCATGGCCGACACAGTTTTCATAAGAAACAATATTTTAAAATACTTAAAGCATAAGAAGAACAAAGTGAGCTTCCAGCGTTTCTGTGTTCCATGGCTCCAAGTTTTGCCACAAAGAATTGCATAAGAACTATGCTCTGAATGCAAATTCAGAATTATGAGAGTTTTAGTCATTGCTGCTTCAGAAAAATCCTGGAAATACAGAAACACACATAACCTCATTTTCTACAGCCGGACTGCTAAAGCCTGTCAGGTATGAAAAACCCAATTAAATAAATAACCAGCAAATATGTACACAGCAGAAGACATGTTATTTTCCATGGTTTTTATCTATATCTCCTGTTTCGCTCACCAGGACCTTTAATTTTGTCTCTGACAAAATGTATATGTTCATATCATTTTAACCAAATCTCACATATGCTGGAAAGAGAAACATTTTTTTTAACTGACATTGCTATAAAATTGCAATAAAAATCAATTTTTTTTTTATCAAAAAATTGAGCACACTGACTGGAGTATTGACAGTATTCTAAATTACATATTTCACTCAATAAATCTTTTCTAATTTGAAATGAGATTTCTGCAGACTTTCCAGAGAGTTAATCAAATTTTACAGAACAATCAGTAATGCATTTAAAATAAAGAAATATAGACTTGGATCCAATTCCTTGTTCCGTTTGCCAAGAGATATTTTTTAATGAACCCTGCAGTGAAAACTCTACCTTACTCAAAAGTTAGCCAGTAAAACAATATACAGCCAT
The DNA here is from genome assembly GCF_013377495.2 of Cygnus atratus. Lineage (NCBI taxonomy): Eukaryota > Metazoa > Chordata > Aves > Anseriformes > Anatidae > Cygnus > Cygnus atratus. Next base: position 91,253,400 of record NC_066364.1, on the reverse strand, counting down.
GAATCAACTCATACCATGCATCCACCACTAGTTCCGCATTCATGTCCATGCCCACTCTTAGATACACATCTCAGAGTGGCTGCAACGATTTTTAATATTAGTACTTTTTTTTTTTTAAACCATATCGTGGAAGCATTTGCCTCTCTTCTGAGCCCATGGATGAGGCTTAATTAAACAATTCTCTTCTGTCTAGGCACCACTCACACTTCCATCCATAATTTCCACTACAGCCAGGAGCAATACCACACTTTAAATCTTAACTTAAACCTTCTAATTGGCTTTGAGCTTGCCAGACTACGACTTGTGCAACTTTAATTTTCTAAAAAGGGAAATTGTTACCTCATCTTGAGCAGTTTATTTACTATAGTAGCAGGTTAAAAGCATGAGAAGATGACTACGTATTTTTTGTGGAGCCTGAAACCTGGTGATGTCTTCTGTGATGGCTAATCCCCATTTTTCCAGTTGGTGAATTACTTTAAAATAGTGGGATTACACTGCTCTACAGGAAAAGTAAGGGAGCTTGATCTTCCATATGACAGAGAATGGACTTCAGAAACTTCACTACCAACCCACGTAGCTACGGTCATACAGAAGCTGGCCACTAACTACCTATCCATCAGTAAGCATCTCACCAGAAGGAAGGTGGATATTCTATGGTCACAGAAGCTTCCCCGGCAATTGCTAACTTGATTCATTGGTGGACTAAGTTACAGGAAGAGGTCTTTCAAGAAATTAGTTATTTAAACCTCGGAGTAATTACTAATAGCATGTACATCCACTACGTGTACACTATATCCACTACTCAACCTCACATGTGCTGAATGGCAATATAAATGAAAATACAGCATCCAGTTACTATACGGAGACTAGAAGACCATTAAACTATGTCTAAATTAGCCAAGTCCAAAGTGATTCAGGAGATCTGTTCTGAAGATTGCCAAATATTAAACAAGCTCACTGAAGAGCATAAATTTCACTAAGAAGAAAACCCTACAGATTTTGTTGGGGACCAAAAGTCCATCTTCAAATTCCCTTGCTCTTGATCCTGTCTACTGACAGAAGCTGACTGCATTATAAGCCAGCAGTTTGATAGGGAGAGGTTTTTGGACCATGAGATAAGACCAAAGTGTTGAGAAAAATCAATTCGCTTCAAATGTACATAAAGAGGCAGAGTTAAGATATTATAAGGCCACCCACAGAGAATGCAATCTAAGCCATTTCAACAGCAATTCATTTGAATAAATACCAATGATACCAACTGGATTTCAAAAAGAGACAAAATTTGCAGCCAGACAATATCACTTTTAATGAGATCTTCTTAGAGGTAAGACAAGTGAAACAAACAAACAAACAAACAAAAACGGTAGCTTCTCATCCCTTCTAGGAAAGCCATGCAAAATTTAGCTTTCCAAGGTAGCCACAATGTTAAACTTCTGGCAAAGTAACCGCATTTAAGTTTTGTTTTGGAACATTTTGTGCTTTGCAGTCCTTCCTGTGTCCTTTCAAAAAGCTAATCAAGAACCTATACAAACTACTCAGTGTCAGCGATTACCCTTTCCCCCTTTTCTTCAAACTATGAAGTGCCTACTTTTCAATAAGCAGCTATTTCACAGCCACTGTCACAAGTTATTGCTTATTTCATAACTTCAGGCAATGTCTGCAGCAAACTATAATTCTACACTATCAGAAAGAAAATACGATAATTTCTAATTGATCTGAAGTTGTTTTTCTTTGAAATGTGTTTAAATATCCAGGTTGCCAGAATTTCTTCCAGGAATGTGATTTTAAAGAAGACAGATTGTAACTGTTTTTCCTGGCTATACTACAGGAAACAACAGCAAGATCTTATTTTAAGTTGGTGTACTTTTATATTTCTAAGCAAGAAATTAAGTTTCACAAGAAAATGTCAGTAAACAAAACCTCCCAGGCCTATAACAGTGGTAACGCATTTCTATAGCATCTTCCATCTAGAATTACCATAAAGAATAATGTAAGTACAGATTTGCATTTTGTTTATATCTCTGCACACCACACACGCAACTTGTATCCCATGGTGGCTTAAAAGCAATACCCATGCTAAGTTTTTACCTGAAATGAGAAAGATCATGCTGATATCAATGCTTATGCTCCATATAATTACAAAGGAGATATAGGTCCAGTGGTTGCAGTATTAGTCTACAAACTGGGATATCTGGTTTCAGTTCCTGCTCTGCTACAGTCTTCATGGGCCACCACGGGGAAATTGCTCACAGAAAAAGGCACAGGATAATAATCTGCCATATGCTCACATCTTTCTATCAACAGATATTTTTCACAGTATTCGCAGGGCTGGAGTGTTATAACAACTTTAAAGGCTTCAGTTTCTTAGCAGCCAGCACTTAAACATCCTACAGGCTGCAGTTTCAAATCAATCACTGTAAACCTACATGCCATCTACTTGTCATCCTATTTTCACAGGTTCTTCTTATCCCCCTCCCGCAAAGCACCACTGGTACAACTTTCTGGAGTGATATACTTGAAATGATCATTTTTGGGCATAAGCAAACATCAAAGACTTAACATTGCATGAAAACAGTTCAGCTCAGGAGCACTTCTGTCATGGTAAATATCACTGAAGAAATTACAGACCTGGTGTGCTCGACTTGCTGTTATGTATAACACATAAAAAGTTTGCATAAAGCAACACTGGGGATAGTCTTTTTTTTTTTTTTTGTAGTGAGAGGCTGTAAAAACTGGATGCACAAACTATACTAGCCTGTAAATGCTTTCCCAAAATCTCAAATACCTGAAGGCCTTGAATTATCATGAAAGTATGCTGCAAGTGAACAACACATGAATAGAATATTAACAATTTAATTCTGCTTTTCATAAAGTACCTTACCTTTGGTATACCCAAATGATTTTCCATCGTTTCTTCTACTGGCCAGACAGCGTGATTCTTGATTAATGATTACATACCCAATGCAATTCTAAAATAACACTTGGAAAATTTGACAAACAGAACACTCTTCAGAATTCACTGAGAATAAATGCATTGCTTCCTCTCAAGTACCACTCACCAGAAATAGGAGAGAACACAACTTCCAAAGGTTACTACAAATTACTCCTATGCCTTGCTGTGTAAGGCTGCTCTGGAGACGTAGGAACTGTGACACTGAGCCCAGAAGAGCATTTTGAAGTTGTGTACTCTTCCTGAAAGTCTGCTTCTGCCACAGAGCACTCTTACAATATAATCAGACACTCAGAAGCTACTACTGCCTACCATCGCAAGAGAGAGAGTACAATACTGTCTAATTAATCTTCTGAAGACTTGGCATGCAAGATATTTCTCATCCTATTTTGCTAAGGGACTACAGCAAAATAAGGGATTACAGCAAAATCTGTCCCTTTCCAGATCTCCCGGTGGAGCTCTCCCAGACTGGGCCTTTACCTGCTCTGAGAAGGAATTTCTTAATTCCCTCAACACACAGATCCTGGGATAGGGACTCCAATCCACTCATCATTAGTTAACCCAAGTCACCACACAGCCTTTTTTCCCCTTGGGAGTCTGTTACCAGAGGTGGACGTGTCTAACCAGCACAGTAAGTAAAAGAACAAAGCATTAAGAAAAAAATAATTTCAAAACAAGACACACGCACGCACATCTTTTACCTAAAGATCTACTCATCATGCATGGACGGTAGCATGAACAGGCCCAAGCTGTCAGGCCCCGAGTGCACCAGAGAGCAGACCACTCTCTCAATATTCAAGCTTTACCTCAAAAGGCCCTTTTAAAATAGCAAGTTTTTCACTCTTATCAGTTCTTGAGCTCTTCCTTTCCTGTAAAAAACAGTAATTTTAGCTACAGCTAATATTTTTGGTATGGTCCAGTAATGTCCCTCAAGCTTTTGTTTTTGGGTGGCATATACAGAACTGTTCCTTCTAACCATTCCACTCCCCATCCCCTCCCCAAATCCCATAAATTAAAATCAATGTATTATATTGTGGATCTCACTGGCGAAGCTAACATGAAGCATTTGCATTTTACTCCCATATTTGTACTACAAGAGAGCTTATAGAGCCTTGAAAATACCGTCCCTGAAGAAAACACCATTTTGTAAGTGATAAGACACTGGAAATTATGATTTTTTTTTTCTCTACTATATTGGACAAATTAACGCAAATGAGTGATCCCTTCTTGAAAAGCAGTATAACAAAAAACCCCACTCATTTGGTTCCATCATGCAAGTAAAAGCTGCATCTCTGGAAACACACGTATATATCGCAAAATTCATGTAAAATGATAATAACACTAGTACTGCAAATAAAAGTTAACATGACATTAACTTCATTGGTAATAGATTTCTGTAGTTATCTTTAAACAACAAAAAAAGAGCAGATATGCCTGAGGAACTGAGATGGAAGATAGGGAGGAAACGCAGGCATACAAGCATGTAAAGAATAAGTAAAATCGGGAGGTTTTGAAACAAATACAAGCTGAAACTTAGACCAGCAAAAAGTAAACAAAATATTGTTTGAATCTTCCTCCACGTAGGGAAATAATAGATCCTTTGAAAATAGCCTTGTGTGCAAAGATATTTCTTTGCCTCAGCAGTATCTTGTGAATGAAAGAACCTGCAGAGTCTTAAGCCATTCCCATGTGCAAAAAAAATAAAATACAATTATAAGTTTTAACAGAATTCACAGCCTAGAACTTAGTCAAATCTAAACCAGCATTATCAGAGAATACTTATTTCGCACTGACCTTCTGTAATCAGTTAATTTAAAAGTCTGTTCCGCTTGCATATTCATAAGAAATGACTGACTGTCTCTACAGAAAAATGAAACATGGCTCAACAATTTGAATTCAATAGGCATATCACGTTGAATTTAAATGTACACTCAATTCAGGAAGACTGCCCTAGATTTGATTTTTTTTTTCTTCTTCCTTTGAAAAAAATAAAACCCTGAAGATGTGTTTCTAGAAAACTAACAAGCTGTTGCCTTCAAGCCAAGCCATTTCCTATATTCTGGAGTTCTTATGAGCAAGTGGAGTGTACTGTGCCAGTAACATTACACACCAGGGCCAGAATCCTTTAATTTTTGCCAACTTCTCTAATACTAGCTTTGTTTTCCAAATTTTATTACAACATTGTTCAAGGCAAGTACAATTACATTTCAATTAAGTAAAGCAAAAAAAAAAAGTTTTAACTATATTGATTTTGTCAGTTTGATGGTTGACAGAAGAATTATCAATACCAAAACTATTATTCTACTTGCAAACTTTAAAAAAAAAAAAAAAAAAGATTTTGCTTTCATACAACCAGCTTGGGATATCCAACCTTGTATTTTTGGTTTAAACTCACAATAATCTGAAAATCACTGAGATTAACTAGGATTTATTGTGTTACACTTACCAATAGCAAGGTCTTTATTTTCTACAAAACAGATATATTATATATACACATATAAATACATAACCATATTTAGCCATATCACCCAACAAAGAAATGAGCCTCTCTAAATTAAAATGAATTCAAGATGAGATCCAGAAACTCGAGAGTTCGATGCTCTGGGCTCAAGTCTAAACTAAACAGACAAATTGAAAGAAACATACGCCTCAATATCTGTTTCAGCCTTTAAGATTTAAGCATCTTGTTATTCTGGTCCAAGCTTCTGGCCTATAGAACTGTATGATCAAAGAAAAGAAAGCGAGGTGAATGCACACAATAATTTTGCATGAGTAGAATAGGACAGAGAATTATATAAGGTATCTAAGTCCTTTCAGACTCATAAATATTAACAATTTTGGACAGAAAGAAGGAACAAAAAGAAAAGGCTAGCAAATAAATTCAGAAGACTAAACCAAGGAGAGAAAAAGGAATAATTTACCAACATAAAAAGACCTTGCAGGAAGAGGAGAGGGAAAGGCAGTAGGGAAAACATGTCTTCTGTCGTCTCTCTTGAATTCTTTGTCAACCCCACCTCAGCTTCCCAAGGAATCCACCAGCCTTCCCAGTACGATCCTCCTGGGGGATTTCTCATTTTAAACCACCCAGTACAACTACAGCAAATAAGAGGCAGAAAATCTGTGCCTGGTTTATGATACACCTCTCTAGTCAGGTCAAGGAAACAAATTAAGATTCTCTGCATGGAGCTCAAGCACCAAAACCAGACTGAAATACATCCAAAATAAGGGTCTTCCAGGTCTGGCCCATACACTGTACTGGCATAGTTCCTTCTTACAAATTAAAAAAAAAAAAAAAGGCTAAAATGCATACTATAAAATGCCAACAATAATACCACCACCAGCAAAAAGGTCCGGATGCTGGGAGAGTTCCTGAACAAAAGTACTCTTCTGATGGTATAAAATGTGTATAAAAAGGAAAGGGATAAATATGTTTTAGAATTCCCATTTGCTGTTGGAGAATCAACAGTAAATAGCACTGGATTATAAATAATCAAAACACATCTTGATGTATGAAGTCAAGAGATAAATGAAAAGTAAACACAAAAAAGTGAATAGAAAAGAATTTCAAAATAAGAAGAAAGCTTCAACAAAAATCCAGAACCCAGTCCTGCATTCCATTTCACTTAAACTCCCTGTGATCAATTAAAACCAGGGTAACTTAAGGCTTTTAGCACAAGAGCGGTAGGTTAGTGGTCCAAGAACGGAATCCTCTGCTGACATCCCAAATACAACACGCAGAAGGGATGGCAATGCTAAAGCAGTTCGAACTCACCCACACATTTCCCAGACAAATCAAAGAACTCTCCCAGCCCCAACTTTAAGGTCATATTCTGAAAACAACCATCATGCTCCTTTGCCCTTATGTAGGGGCTTTCATACTAAGGTAACAAGCATCTGCACCTTTGCCAACAACACAACAGCCAGGACTTTTAGAACAAAATAGTTCAAATGTCATTAGCTAATACAAGAGTGTTTTTTTTTTTAACCTCTGAGCATAGGAACAATTGATGCTGTCCAACATCTGTCTCATGCACCTGATGGTGAATGAAGAACTGCTACAGAAGGGGGAGTTATTTAAAGGAATCACTTCACTACCTATTTAAAGCTAACTCAACAAGAAGGCAGTAACAACGATCACGATTTTTAGCACAGCCAGAGAAGCAATATAGCTTTCCTGACAGTCGTCATACGGCCGTATGATAAATACCACAGAGCCTAATAAATCCAAACGCAGGAACTTAAAATAAACGTTGCCCTGTACAAGATACATAGCATGACAGCTAATACACTCAGGTAGCACAATTAGCTGAATCAACTGTACAACGAGTGAAATCTGTACCCACTATTAACAATTAGGCGAGGGGAAACTATTTGCAATGCTAGCTACTGGGCTGAGAGCAGCAGTGGCCCATTTTCTGTAGTGCTGTGATGGCAACGCCCTCCACCCACGTGAATGCAGCATACGTATTCCCACATACACTAGCCCGTAAGGACACATTTGGGCTTCAGGAAACGTTAATGTCCTCTTGCCTCCATCCCCACTAAGGCTAATGAAGCCTTTTCAATAGCAATGGGTGGGCAGAACCTTTCTGGGGTGACTAGCTGTAGACCTGATGTAGGATGCTAAAAAAACAAATCCTTAAACTAACTGCTAGCTTGCATCTACTACCCTGTCTCCTCTTTGCCAAACAGAATATACTTCAAAATCACTGAAAAAATGGGGTTAACATTTTGCATAAGCACTTCAGTTATTAACTGGCTCACATTAACAATCAACTAGGCTAACATAACAAACAATTCTTGTTACTCAAACTGGCGTCATTGTAATGAGCTCCAAATTAATCTCATCCGTACACAATCACTAATCTTGTTTTGTGCCAACTGAATTTTTAATCAGAACAGAGTGAATCATAGGTTGTTTTTAAAATACATTTCTAATACTTGTCATCCAAAATGAATAAACACTAGAGCAGGGAAGAACTTTTCTATTTACATTCTGAGAAGCTGATTTTATTTATGCATACTATACACGGAAGTATCAAGTGCATACTCTAGCTGAGGATATTTTTAATAAAAATGAAAAGTTTATTTTTAATAATGCCTCAAGTGTGCATAGCATCACTAACCTAAATAATTTAGCTCTCACTGTAATTAAAACCATATGACAAACTAAAATAAAAGGAAGTCACCCCTCTAAAGTATAACACCGACCTCTACATCATTCTAGAAGATCAAAATACACAGAAACCATGCCCTCTGACCAGCTGAGTAACTACTTCTGGAAGGCACACAACGAAGCACAGATTTTGCAGTGCTGAACCGAGACTCAGCCTGAGATTCACAGTTATTTTAATATCTGTTGGAGATACAGAAGCAAAGCAGAGTTTCAGCAGGCATTTTGACTTCTGTAATTGTAATACCATTTCAACAGAAGAGTTGATTAGCTCTGCATATAGAGAAAAGAGCGCTCAATGTATTAGCTCATTACTAGAGCAAAAACCCACCTATTTAGGTATTCTTTGAAAAAAACAATGCAAAGTCCTCACGTAGAGCATCTACTTTTCAAAACGCCATACTTCTGGAATCTTGGTTTAGCTGCCTAGCAGCTGCTTAACTGAACACGCACCTCTTATGGCATTTAGATGAAAACGTAACTTGAAGGTCTGCCTACGGGCATGGAAACCACACGAGGGACTGATGTGATCTGCAGTACAGCCATTCACATTTCGGTAGGGAAGTCTCCTGACAGCATCTATGAGAGCTGCACAAGCTTGAAGAATCTAGAGTACCTGGTTCTCATTTCAAGTTGAACATAAGGCCTGACTCAAGCCGTGGAACAACATGTGATGACTTCTGCTTGACAAACAAGACATTCAGGCAGACGAGAGCAGCGCAGGAAGGCCCCATGTCAGAATTCCCACACATCCCGCTGCATGTACTCTTTACTTAGAGTGTCCCTGGACTTGGTCCTCATTTAACACCATCTACGTGCTTTGTGAATTGTAGATTCTGTTTTGATTACCAGGAACTGGTGCATCAAAAGTACTTGTAGATTGCTCAAGATTACGAGCGCAGAATTACAATCAACGTGCTAATCTATTTTTACTTATAGTTAGTAGAAAGGTACGTTAACACATTAAAAAATTCTGCTAATATCTTCAAATTCAATTACAATCATCTTCATTAAACAGCTCTGAGATATGTGGGAAAAGGGAAGTCATTAAAATACCGAGCACAATAAATGGGTTACTGTTAATGTCACATTCTGGAGAAAACAAGTCTGCAAACCACGTTGAACATTAAAAGGCAAATGCAAAAGCTAAAGATACACCATAGCTGCAAAGTGGAGATAACTTGTTCTGGTAACATCAGGACAGACTGGAGCAGAATGACCAAGGACCTTATCAAAAAAGGTTACATTAACATAGTGAATACTATAGCAAGGCATAATGACCAAAGAAATGCTGTTGGGTTGCCAATTTCTTTTGTTTTGTTTTTAATTTCAATATAGGCTAGTAAATATCTTATTATGCATCAATGAGTAAGTGAGTCTTCAAGCTGCTTTCAAACAAAAAGGGTGAGAAGTTTGTTCTGTACTTAAGCAGAAGAAAAGCAATGCTCCCAAAAGACAGACTTCATGAGCAACCTAAGAAAGAAAGAAAACTAAGGATGTTTTTATCCTTACGGGTCTGCCAAAGGATCACTAGTACTAGTGGCTTCTCTTCACATGAGAAATACGGCACCATATCACACTTGGCAAGCTTCTCCATCTGAACAGTATTTCTGCAAGATGCCCCAAATTCTCTCTGAACATTTAGTATCTCTTTTGCTATTTGTTATCCATTAAAAAGTGCTCCTCTTTCCTTAACAACAACTGGAGAAACTGCTGCTACTATGAATACTTCTCAGAAGTTTTAACTTTGTTAAACAATAAAATTGGAAAAGGGAAGAAGAGTAGTACTGGTAAATTCAAGACTGTGAAAACAGTTCTAGAATTGTCATACGAAGTAAAACCTGTCCTAAAAATGAGCCTAATTAGACAGTTATTCAGCAGCACCAGGCTCCTTCCCAAAGGAGTTTGCAAGCGTCACAGGAAATGGATCAGGGGAGCAAAGAAATATGACATTCACCTTTTAAAAATAAGAGTAAAAAAAAAAACACCTTGTGTGTCAAAAACACCTCAAAACAAGCCTTTAGTAACAACTAGTAACTTCTGAGTGGGAGAAGCACTTTAGATGCATAACCAATGCTAGCTTCTTTAAACACGGCTTTACCAGTTTGGACTGGCAGTGCACAGTACATTTGAATAGTGAACAGTACATTTGGCTTCAGGCTGCGGTATATTTTCTTCGATAGTAATATGATTGTGTAAAAATATTTTCTTATTAAGTTAGTTTTTGACCCTCCCACCTTTTTAAAGTGCATTTCTTTGTCTTTTTACCAAACCCATATGAGCGGATAGCTGTCTCTGCCCCAGTGCTTCCAACAACATACATACTGGTTTTACCATTCCTCACAGGAAAACAGAATCGACATTACTGTACTACATTATGCTACTTTTTGTGCAACTAAATGCTTTTAAAAGACACAATTGATGTTCAATCTTCTTTGCTAGAAGATCTTTTAAGATAGTCAGGTACTAAATAGATATATTTTAAAAGAAACAAGTTTTTGTAAATGTAATCATCTTGATTAAAATACTTTAAAATAAAAAACCACATTTATGCATTCAACTTTAAATCACATTAGAAGTCAACTTGTTTATATTCACATAACAATGAGATAAAAGTTTTTTTTTTTATTTTTTTCTTTATTCTGCATTATTAGCAAATTCCTGTTGCTGAAGTTATTCTACATTTCTCTTTGCATGGTAGAAAGTTCTCAAACAGTGAAGTACTTACATGCAAGGCAGAAGGATCTGGCAAAAATTCAGCATCTTCTCCAAAGATAAAATCCGGTGGCAGGTCAGGGTAGTGAGCATTGAAAATTATATCCCCTGAAAAGCAGTAAATGAAAACACTGTTTGCACCTTTATGTATGTGCTTATAAATAAAATATTGTATATCAAATTTTATATAAAATGTGTATCCCATAACGACATTTCAGGTACATATCCCTGCAATTTTTATAAAAAGATTACATGCAAGACAAGTATCAGATGTTTTGGGCGATGAAGTCAAATTCTTGAAGCACTGCTTCTTCCTCCTCCGCAAGCACTGTAACATGAAATACATTATTGCTTCATATCTCAAATGGTAATTCAAAGGACTATTGATCACAGCCTCAAAACACTGAGTTAAAAAACTTTTCTTAAAAGTACCATATTTAGATTTCTTTGTTTTGCATATTGAGTAAAACTCAGATGTAAACTACTGAGATTAGGATTTTCAAAATACTGGAGCTTTTAAATTTTAGTAGCACTAACTCCCTCTTTTTGCCTCCATCCCCAGCTTTGAGGAAGAAAAACAAGCAGTTCAACAGAGGTCATTCCGATTATCCAAATTCTGGCCAAGAAAAATGCAGTATTGCGCATTTAACCCGAGAGGCTAAAATTAACTAAAAATAATAAAAAAAACTTCATCACAGCTTGGCACCGAGTTATCATCTTGCTGGTGTCACAAGATATACAATTAACTATTGATGTGATAGTTCAAAAAAAATCGGTTGAATTATTTCACTAGTAAACATACTTCAGAGTTTAGAAAGGTCAAGAAGAGGTCACTTTCATGTGAGCTTTAAAAAAATACCACCCACGATTCAAGAAAAGCTATATCTAGCATCACTTCTCTACCTCTGAATCACTCTTTCCTCTTTAAGGTATCACAAAGAGCAGGCATTAAAAGGAGGAAGTCAATACCTACTATGTGGTAACTTGTTCAAAATCTATATAGCAAGGTAAAATCACTCGTTGTGGTAAGCCTTATAAATGATTCTGTTCAGAGTTATTACAGCCACTTTTTTTTTTTCTAACAAATATAAATACAGAAGTGGAGAAAAGCATTGAATTAACAAGTCTTACACAGCCACATTGCGTGCTCAGTAATGTCATCATCTTAAGACCCTCAATGTGACAGCTTTAACTGCCAATATTCTGTTAACATACAACTTGGCTCTAGCTGGAAGCGAGGATGCTATAAAGATTAATTTGCAGAGGGTGAAGGCTCATGACCAAGAAGCCAACAGTCAGTCTGGGGTGCATATGCTCCACTGCATCATTCCGAAACCACAAACTCACTGATCATGCGACTCAGTAGGGCATGGCATGGGTTTCTGCTGTCTGCACTCCCACCTGCCTTTCACAAACATCAGGAGCACAGGTGAGTACGGGATGCATGAAAGAGTAGAGGTCTGCCAGTTAAAATACCCTATACAGTCAACATAAAATCACTCGTATTTAAAATAAGAACAAAACAGACACTTAACCCTAGAGCAAACTACATAAACTTGTAACAGGAAATACACCTATATTGAGAGAAAATAATTACTACACTGCCTAAACTGTAAAACAGCAATGAAGAATTCAGAAATGTTACTGGTCACTAGACTGGATTTTCCTACACCACCATAACTCAATCCTTTCATTGCATTTACTACAACTGAAAGAATCATGTAGAGCTCCTTACAACCACCCCATTAGTTTCCATGTACAGAGCAGACAATTCTTGAGGCTGTGTGTTGAAGGAGACAGCACCTTAATACATTCTCCTTAACCCTCACAGACAAATAGTTACAAGTAACCCAGAATACAGCACAAAGAAAAAGCCTGGCCTGTGACTTAGGTAGCCCAATGTCACTCTGAAGGAAAGGATTGTATGTGTGCTTTCAACACGATGTTCTTATGTGATGCTACGTAACTCATTTAACATAAACTTTTGGTGTTCAGTTGCTAGCTGAATGGTTTTCGTTCTCTGGATGTTTCCTTTAAGAGAGTTGAGGGAACCAAGTGCACATAGCTACAACTCAGCTCGCCAGGAGCTGCACTCCAAGTACATGAATATTACAAAAAGCTGCTTAGAATAAGAAAAGGACCAAAATAACTGCCTATTTTTATGTAATACCTCCATATTCGATTAGTGAAAAAGTATTAAAGAACCTTACATCATAAGGTGGCTCCAGGACTCTTCTCAGAGTACTGAGATTAGGCACACACTGCACTCACCTCTGCAAGCTCCAAAGGAACAGGTGAACCGCAAAGAAGCTATGGCAGCAGGCACAATGTGAAGGTTCGAGCAGGTACAAACACTTCTTTCCGCCCTGTGCTCTCAGTTCTCCAGCAAAAAGAAGTGAAGAGAACTCATACAAGCTTCCAGAACACCACCGCATCCAGTGCTCAGGTATGACAGTCACTTAAAGCTGGCGCTAACACTTTGATATGCTTGGTGGTGGATTTACACAATTTGGGGTTCAGGACAGCTGCACACTGCGGGCAGTGACTCCTGCTGTGGGAGTGGGTCCAACAGCTGGGGAGGGCACTCTCTGTGACCCCCTGAGGTGTGATGCATGGCCACACCGAGAACCAGCACCGAGGTCAGGCTCATCACGGTTGTAACTGGCCAAACCTGTCTACTACCTCTCTCATATGCTCATAGCTGCTCTTGGCTACCTTCTTCTGTCACACCCCTCTTCCACTGAGAATTAGCGGCATATCACCCCGTATCAGCTGAGGAGTGACTACCTCTGCAGATATTTTCCTTTAAAAATTTTGGTGACCTATTGACATCAAAGAACTATTCAGTATAAATCCTATATCTGAGTTTTGCTCTTGTTAAATAAATAAATAAAGAATTAACTCTGCATTTATCAGCTTGCCTGGTTAGGCTATCATGCATAAATAAAAAAATGCATTTTTATAGTCAAACAAAAGGTATTTAAGTAATCACAGTGGCCAACTCAACAGTAAATATGATTTTACTTCACATAAACGTTCACACTAGTCTCTACAGTGAGACTCCAAGATGTAACGTGTTTAGTATTTTGAATCACCATCTCCCGGTTTGTCCTGGCCTACTAGAAACATTTCTAAACAACTACTTTATTTAATAGTGACATGATATTACCTGTGGCTTACCATCTTCTAATAAAATTGTGCTGGGGTAAGAACGTAGCATTTTCAACCAATAAAGCCACTTGCAAAATGATTGTCCTCAGAGTTTGAGAATGGCTACCATTTTGATTTTTGAAACTATAAATACCAAAAATCAAAATAGCCCTGCATTCTCTCCCCATCTTGTCTAAACAAAACAAATACCCCTTTCCTTGCATCCCCAGCTCTTGAGAACATACTTCCTCTGAAGTTTCAACTCTATTTGCTGTTATTCCCTTGACAGAAGGCAAATGTGTAGCATTTCAGGACATCAGTGACCACGTCCATTCCAGTTTAAGAACAACGCAGACAAAACCTTCACACTCAGACCAGTTGTCTCAGTTTTATAGATACACTAGCCAATGATTACTTCAATGAAATTATATTTCCAATTAAATAGTACTACAGAATTTAAAATTAATTCAATAAAGTTAAAGCCATGAAGTTAAAGATAAATTAGAAGAAAAAGAGTGTTTTATACATCTTTTTGCTTCTCACTACCCAAAATCCACTTCCCACTATCCCCTATTCTTCATATTCTCTCCTCAGGCAAATAGCATTAAATTTTGAAATATTTTACTTCACAGGATTTCAAAGGAAAAGTTAATGTGCTCCCAACAGACAAAAAGATAGAAATATTAATACTTAAATCTATCATTTTCTTTTAACACACACGGAGTTCTTTTCTCATCTGTTCAGCCAAAATACATGTCTAACAAAGGGGTTAGAAACTCAGAAGTTTCTTAGATGCTTATAGTTGCTTTCCACTGGCCTATCCTATATGTAGTTTTTCCTCTCCTGATAACTTCACCTTTTCTTTTTTTTTTTTTTTTAAACTGTGCTGTAAATTTAGTAGTACAGAAAGATGTCATACTGCTAGTACCACAGCATTTACATCTCTGTTTACCTAAAGAAGGCAAAAATTAGGAAGCAACATACCAGTTACTGACCTAGAAATCCACAGACTTTACTTTTGAAGGGAAATCTACATCCTTCAGAAATTCCTGGGGTCAGAAAAAGCTAAGTCAGCTCTAAATACGTAGAATGAATGCATCTCCACTGCAGCCTGGAATAAGATCAATTTGGATATAATTTGTATGTTGGATATCAATCCTTTTGGTTTTTAAAAAATGAAAAAAATCCAAGTGTAATTCGATCACAAAATGCATTCACAGGGAACAATGCTGAAGCAAGAGACCAATCCTACGTGGAGAATCAGTTTTGGGAAAATAAAGAAACTGTCCTTGTTGAATATTAAGAAGACTGTAAGTAGAATGACATTATTCATGTATTCAGAATGCTAATCTATCTCCTTCAGTGGCCACGCAGATTCTGCATAGAAACACTGATCCATCCCTTCTACAAACAAATTCTTACGTAAAGCAGCCCTTGGCAATTGTCTGTACAGGTAGAAAAGGAATCAGTTACTCACTATGATCTGTGATCAAGACGGTCAGCAGTATGAAAAGATTTGAATGAACCACTGGAGACCTGCTGACTTGTCACTGGATTTTACCCTAAAGGTTTTTGTTCTACAGGCTTTAAGTCAAATATAGTAATACACTACCCATAAAACCTATTATTAATTTTTTGACAGAAAGACAAATAGCTCCTGAAATAACAATTCAACCTTAGTAAACACGGAACTACTACTGGAAGAAGAAATAGGAACAACCCTATTTTTGCTGTGGTGTTGCTGCTGCCAAGCCATTCACTGTCAAGTAGAGTAAGATGATTATACCTCAGAAGCTCCTCTGAAAATGATCTGTTGAATAAGGAGTTCGGCCCACATGGGAGGGCAGCTACCCTCAAATGGCATCTGGGAATACTGTGGGACTCCTGATCATCTGGCCATAAAATACAACCCTACTACAGTAAACAACGCATACCTTAAATTTCTTACCGTTTTTCTTTTTTTAAGCAAAAAGTCAGAACTATTCCAGAAGCTTAGAGACATCTGATAGCAAGGAACTGTAATGCTCTTAAGCTTAATTTCTTACTTTTTATGTGAATCAACATACCAGCTGAAGAAGGGCACAGGAATCAGCATTAAAGTCTCAACAGCATTTCTTAAAAGAAAAACAATTTTTAAAAAGTTTTTGTATATAAAAAACCACCTTTCTTCTCTGTACTGCTATTCCACCACATGCAAAGCTGCCAAGGAGCCTGGGTCAGCTGTCTAACCATGTTGCTTAGGGCCATTTGAGATGCCTTAGGGCATCTGAGACATCTATGGCAGATGTAACGTGTTTTTTTAATGAGATCAGTGCCCTGTGGGTCAGCAGCTGAAAAGGCCAGGCAAGATACTCTCAGGCACCTCAGACAGCATTAGACGCCTCTAGTTAGGCAACTGAATCAAGTCCCACTTCTTCAATCAAGACGTTGTAAGAAAAAAGATACAGGAAGGACTTGGGGGATAGTTATTTGGTTCTTAGGGGGGTGGTGGGTGCCAAAGGGTTGTGGCTATTTTTATTTCTTTAACTTCAACTGACAAATACAGCTATAAGGAGGGGGAAAAAAAGTTCAAGCCAGTGTACAGAGAGAGACATAGTGCTCTGTCATAAAGGGCTGAAGGTGGGCAAATCTGCAAAAATGAAGTAAATGAGCTGGATCCCAGGCTGAACAAGAAAGCAGCTTGTTCTACAAACAATCTGAGCTACTCGCATTTAGGTAGCTGGGCAACTGCCTTCCCAAAAACGTTAGTACTAGAAGTGAAGAGGACAAAAGAGAGCAACAGATAATACAAGAAGAGATAAGACACTGGTAGAAATTAGAGACAGACATCACGGGAGTTGTCGGTAGAAATTAAAGACAGGCAACACTGGAGTTGTTGGTAGAAATTAAAGACAGGCAACATCGGAGCTGTAACAGACACCAGGTAGCTTAAAAAAGGGAAAGTGAAAATGAAGGACAAAACCACCCTGAAGCAAACAGACTGCAGAATCATCAGTAACTGGAGCCCAAACAGGAGTAGAAAAGAGAAGAGAGCAATGGAGAAAGGCACTACAAATATGGTGGCCTAGCCTAAGCCTTAAGCCTCCCTAATTCCACACTTGTAGGTATATAATGTAAGGTCATTTCTTTTGATGAAGAAATATACTATTTAAGACTTTTACCTGCAAAAAAAAAGTTCTGCCCATTACGTGCTAAAGGGAAGTCCAAAACACAAGGAGAAGTGTCAATAAGAGTAATAGTGCTAGACATGAAAGTGATTATTTAAAAGCAGAAAGTATTTTAAGCTTTGTAGTCTAAGAGGAAATAAATATAAAAGAAGACTAGATTATCTCTTGATGTTTCCCATTAGTAACATTCATTTGACATTCATTAGCAGGTTCCCAAAGAAAGAATATTCATTACCCTTACCACAAAAATTAAGACTCAACATTTCTTTAGAAAACACATTGCCAGGGAGAATCTTTGGTACCTTGGATGACCCAACAAAAAGACACTTACCATGCAAATAATGATATCACCTAAGTATAATCTAAGTATTTTGTAAGTATAAAAAAAGTCCTTCCTGTAAGAGCCTCAACTAAACCACAACCTCAGCTAGTGACCTAATGCTGCACAGAAGGCTGACATACACACTGCAGCAACCTGGTTATGCAAATCTTAACTCTTAAGATTACTTGCAAAATCATTTTTCCAATTGTTTGCTGGCACAATAAACAAGTGTTTAGCAAATAAAATTAGCAAAGCAGCTTTTAGAAGGGCAACAAGGTCAGGTACTCCTCTATATTTTTCATTTTCTGTTCTTCTTATTACTTCCTTAAAGCAGAAAGCCACAGGAAGACTAGATAAACTTACTGAGGTACTGCCATCAAAGGAAGAAAACCAACTGAAATTCTACAAAGCGTACTATGGGGAATATTTTAGACCAGCTAGTGAGGCAGCAAGACAGTGACTTCTCATTCTAAGGATTATTACTAACATTCGTAAGAAGCTAAGAAAAAGAAATCAGGAGCAAAAAAGAAGAAACAAGAAAAGAAAAAGAAAAGCTAAGCTTCAAATGAGACAAAAGAAACATTCTTCAGGATGAAGGAAACCTAACAAAGTGGTAGCAGCAGAACCCTGAGCTGCAGTCTACTCACAAGAACAGTGAAAATCAGACAGAAGACGAAAATACTATAGTTCAAGAGGCCACAGAAAACAGTAGCATCACAAGGGCAACACATTGTTTAATCACCGTTAAATTCCAGATGACAGCACTCAAGGACAGAGAGAGAGGAAGGCATCAGTGCCTGAAAAAGAAAATGTAAGGAACACAAGGGGGGGGTGGGAGGGGTGAAAGGGTCAGGTTCTCTTAGCAGCAAGAAGCAGCAAAATCTTGAGTGCAAAATGAAAACCAAAAGCAATTCCAGGGTTCATTGGAACAAAATTGCAGTGACCAAGCAACTAATTCTTAATGATGCATTTTAATTACAAATATTATTCAATAAGACTATGAGAGCTTATAATCCAGCAGAAATTCTCAGGATAAGCAATGACATCTGCCTTGATTTTTCAGCAAGGAAGACCACTATGTCTAAGAAGTACAGAACACTTCACCTCAAAATATGCAAATACTTCTCCAGAAATAATACCAAACTTTACTCAGCAGATATTCAGTTTGCAATAAAGGACATACTGGGATACACCACTTACTCTAAGTTTTGTCCCTGGAACACAGATTCAACCTTACTACACCTTACACTCATTATAGAGTATCATGGACACTTCGTCTTCTTAAAATTTAAACTCTTACTAAGAACTTTAAAAAATAGTCAGATATAAAGAAAAGCAATGAGTTTAATGCAGCAGCACTGAGTCCTGGATGGCTTCATTAAAATACTAACATTGCTGTCTGAAATCTACCAAGAAGCAGCTCAATTTTTCAACCATCCTGGCCATAAAAACACAAAATTTACACTCAATTTTCTTCAGTAAGGTATCTCTGAAAACATAATTTGAAATTTTTTGAAGTATGATGGAAGACTAATTTAATAACCTAATTTATCTCCAACACTGACGTAACATTGTCTCAAGCATAAAACTGTGGATAACCCCAAGCTCTTATTCCTCACTGGACTTAAGTAACTGGTAATAACATTCCAGAAACTCAGAATAAATGCAAAAGTGAAGTGAACATGATATCTGAAAAAAATGACTATTTAGTTAACTGGTGCTCTATCACAGAGTCAGGAGTTCAACTCAATTACCCTCATGAGTCCCTTCCAACTCAGGATATTTTAGGATTCTATGGCTCTCAAGAAATTACATTAATTGCCAGCAAGGCACCCTAAGTCACTGGATATTTGATGTTACTAAAGCTCAAAAAAAAAAATTATTTTGTACTACAGGTAGTCAGCCACTGCATTGCCTGCATGTACACTTTCTCCTTTTTCAAAAAAAACAGTGAACTGCCTGGTCCTTTGGAAAACAGGCCTGTGACTATGCAATTATACTTCCCTAAAGTAGTGTACCAACAGTTTTCAACATGCTGGGATTAATACTTGGGTACTTGTACAGTGGCAGCGGTTATGATTGATGATATGCAAAGATCTGATCTGTTGCAAAGAGGATGCAAGAGAAACCACAAAGGAACTACACATTTCAGCCTGCATTTGGTACCACATAATGAAGGCCATACACTGAAGCTTCTGAACATTTTCAGCCAATCTTTTTATTCTAGCAGATTTCGCAACTTTCCTTTGCAGAAATATTCTGCCCTTAAAAGATAACGTATCTAGCAACAGCCTACAACAAAGTATCTACAAATCTTTGGTTACGTACCATGGCAGTCTTCCCCTACCATCACTAGAGATCTGAACACATAATTCTTAAAGCTTTCTTGAACCTGCTGGCATCACTTTACTCCACACGCTATGAGACTGAACGACACACAGCATTTTCAAACATGTAAGGCTGAAATGAGGAGAATCATTATCCATTGAATTCATTGCTACTATTAGGTATCTGTGAAAGAGAGACACTTGTTTATGCCTCTTTCTACATTCAGCTGGCCATAATGTTGAAATATGTAGCATGATAAAATTGTGCCTTTAATTTTTTTGGGAAGGTGAACATCACTAGCATGTTGTTTTATTTAATTACTTATGTGATGTTCAAAATACAAGAACTGTGAGAAAAGAGGATTTCTAAATACTGAAGTTTAATGTATAGTCCATAATCATATTTCCAAATACTGTAACTGCAATATAGTCATTAGGTGTATTGGTATTGTCTGTATCCTTGCCTGTGTGCATTTTAATCTACTAATTCTCTCTTACGAATTAAGAACAATTCTAGCCACTACTTAAAAGCAAGTAGAGACTTGAAGCTCTCAGAATATAATAACAGGTCCCTGTAAAATGATAAATTAGAGGGTTACTACAGTCTCATAGAAAATGCAGTAGCATTCTCTATAGCAACGTCATGCAATAAAGCTTCTTCACTGCATCTTGATTGTAGCCATGAAACAAGTCTCAAGTAGAATCAACTACACATTGTAGCACACACCAAGATTGAACAGATTCAGTCTGCTATTCAAATTATTTGTAAGTTTAAAATAGGGACAAAAATTCCACTTGCTACAGTAGTAGCTTCAAATAATATGGCCTTTACTTACTGAAATAGGGTCATCCCCCATGTTTCATACCCCCACCCCCCTTTTTTTTTTGGTAATAATTGCTAGCTAGGGCTTAATATGCCATTTTTCTCTTTTGGAAAAGAATTAGATTTCTTGAGCCATAACTTTGTACTTTTAGAATAGAAAAAATATTCATAGTAGACTGATAAAGGAACCTAGCTCATCTATCTCACAAACATATGCACAAATTTCCAGACCAACTTCTGAGAAGAACAACTTTACTTATAGGTGCCAATTGGAAGCTTTAACGTACTTGTAACGATAAGAAGTTTAACTGCATCGATTTCCATTCATAAAGCAGAAGGGTTTCTTGTGCACTATGTAATGAGAAGAAAAACTACTACAGAAGGAATACAACACTCTTAATATTTAAAATGTCTTAGAGAGACATAGCATGTGTATGATGCAGTCTAAATGGATTTTATCAAAGCAGTAGGAGTTTTAAATGTTTAATAATTCTGTTTACATTAAGTACTTACTCCTCCAGATAGCAGCTTTTCACAGAATTGCAGGATACTTGAGGGTGGCAGACACCTCTGGAGGCTATATAGTTCAATCCCCTCTGCTCAGACATAGATCTACTACAGCAGGTTGGTAAGGGTCACATCCAGTTGAGTTGCAGGTACCTCCAAGGACGGAGACATACAACCTACACAAGCTCTCAGCTCCACTTCTGCTGTTGGACCACACCGACAAGTAAGTTTTTCCCTAATATTCGGATGGGACCTTCTGTATTTCAGTTTGTGACCATTTCCTCTGGTCCTTTCAGTGGCCACCACTGAGAAGAGTCTGGTTCTGCTTTCCTTATTTCCTCCTCCCCACCCCACCCCCCCAATCAGGTATTTATACCCTTTGATAATATCTGCCCTAAGCCTTTTCTTCTGGAGACAAAGCAGCTCCAGCTTTCTTGGACTCTCCTGGTACAACAGACACAGCAGTCCCTCTATCATCTTCATGGTCTTTTGCTGGACTCACTCCAATATGCCCATGTCTTTCTGATACTGAAGAGACCAAAACTGGACACAGTACTCCAGATGTGGTTTCACCAGTGCTGTCCTAAATCTAAAGATACCAAGCTTCACATTTTCCTTTATCAGAAATTCTTCATCCTCTCTCATATTTCAGTTGTTAGACACACAGCACAACTTTACCATTTTCCATATGCAGATTATCAACAACTCGGGTGTTTAGAATATAATTTTCTATCTTCTAAAACAACAAAAACCCCAAAACACATAAAGCAAATATTATTCTAATCATTTGAACCAAAACACAGACTAATTGAAGATTGAGCAAATAATCCAGCACAAGCAGGACCTCCAAGAGTAAGGCAGATTTAAACACAACACTAAATCAAAACAGTGAGTGACATCTCTCTAATCTGGTAAAACATAGCTGTTACTATTTAGAGATACCTAATAAAACACCAGACTGTCTTTTGCTGTATCTTACTAGAGAATTCTTCTTATAAGAGAAAGAAAGAAACAATACCAAACATTTACGAGTGAGACTAAAAATGGTCATCATATTGTCTTAGTCATAACATTTATTAGAAAAATTGGGGAGGAGCTTGTGACTTCTGACTTTTGGGATTCATGTTTTCAACTTTGTCACTATATTAAGGAAGGCAGTAAACTTATCTTAAAAAGGTATTCTTACAGTTGATTTTTTTTTAAAGCTTCATCTCTAAGAAAACAAAATGTATTTCAAAACTCATAAAATTAGTTACAGACACGGTAAAACTCGACAGAGAAGACATTGCTGAAAGAACGTCCAAGATGCAATTACAGTAGTTTTAAACTTACATTTGAGTGTTTCTCCAGCATAAGGGATATGCAGCTTAAACCGATCACAGCTAGGTCCAGGAGTCAAGGATGTACAGCTAAAATGAAGATAAGAAAAGAATGTTTTAAGCTGTTACAGATGGCAGCGGATGCTAACGTTACTCTGCAGCAAACAAACGACTGACAAAGTAACAATTTTGTGAAGACTAAAAATACTCATCTTTACAGTTCGGGGAAAAAGAAAAGGTAGGAAGGATGCAGAAGGCCCATTCACTCCTGAACAGCAGTTCTCGCAACATCATGAGAAAATTTAGGATCTGTGCCAACAGTTCTCTTTCCCATTTTAAGACAAAACATACACATAAAAATGCCCTGTTTTGAGGATGTTATTAGAATATCCACTAAGCAAAGCCATCAAAGTTCTCTATGATATATATATATATATATATATGTATACCATTTTGCAGATGACAATTCTTTACATATACCATAATAACATGGTTGCATGCTCCCTATCCTGCCATCCTGACACCTGAGATTAATCTTAACACATCAACAATTCAGTCATTTTTACCTATTTTAACCTTTAGTTTCTCCCTTCTGCAAAGTCTCAGAGGAAGCCTCCAGGTAAGCAAGTTGCAGAATCTGGTTGGCTCTGACAACCAGGCACAGAGGTTTGTGATCTGTGACCAGCTGACAACTCCTGCGCACCTGAATACTGCAATGACAGTTGGGTCCCACGGTGATGTGCGAGCATTCTACCAGCAGAAGAGTGACTGAAACTGTTTAGGGTCTAGGCTAGAGATGACTATTTCATACCTTATAAGTCATATACCAAAACCAAAAATCTCAGCTATACTGAGAAAAACGACGACATGAATTGTTTCACTGGCAGGAACGGCAATGGTCCCTGGAGCTCTCACCACTGGAGGCCACTGGGCACAGGGCTGGTTCCCGTAGCGTAACTGCTGGAAGCCCTTAGCAGCCCATTGCTTTCCATACCCAGGCATCCTGATTATCCAGAAGTCTTCTTGCCAGTCTAATAACATTGAGAATTGTTTGCAGCCCCAGCACAAGAGCTACACTTGTTGCAAGCCACATAAAGCTCACAATGAAAGAGAGGCTGACTAGACAAAATAAACAGTGAAAAGAAGTTAGACAAAGGTAAAATAACTTCCCTAAGCTCAAGTATCAGATCACTGGCAGAGCTGTAATACAAACCACTGACAACACCATGAAACAAACAATGTGTTTACTGGGCCACACACACAGCCAAAGCAAAAAGAAATGAGTATGCCAGAAAGCACAGAAAAAAATCAGATCCTACACTGCAGACACAACACAGTAACTCCTGCAGCTGTACCTGCCTTACTGCAGAAGCAGCAGGAGGACAAACAAGGTATTGCTCATTTGCACTAATACACTCGACGTGCCATTTCCATCAGACACTGCCGGTACAGTCTCTTCTCTCTTTCAGCTTCCAAGCTAAGGAAACTACATACAGTGCCTTCAGATTGTTTGTATTCAGTAAGCTACACTGACAATTTAATCAAATTTGTGCCCTCACATAGCTTCATCAAAGAGGAAGCCATAGAACTACAGATAATTAAATTCACTTACGTTTCCATAAAACTAGACAGAAAATCAGCAATTCACTTGTGTGCACCTAGAATCTATCATAGGTACAATTCACAGCCTGGATTGGTTCAGCAAGAATACACTGTGCTATTTCAGTATCACAGACATGAGATAACTGTCCTTGCAAAGGGAAGCAACAGATGTCCTATCTTCACCCTAGGAAGGTTTTTGCAATGTCTTGTGAGAGCACTGTGCAGAACAATCTACAGAAACATGATTCAGATACAACTACTATCAGATGTGTACAGAGCTTACTGAAAGGCAAGTTTCACGAGAGATTAGTTCTCATCTTGCTTCATGCAAAGCGCACTGAGGGGGGGGGTTCTTCTGGCAGAATACTATTCAGAATGTCATTGAAAAGCTCTGACAATGGAAAAGAGATGTTTTTTAAACCTGCAGATGATGCCAATGTGAAAGGGAACGCAGCACGCTGGATGCAGGACCAGAGCTGAAAAGTATTTTGATTTAATGCGTTACACTAATACTTTTTGAATTACATCTAAACATGGCTTAGCCAGAACAAAAAGTATCATTGCCCTCACTGGGAGTAAAATTAGCTTCTGTTTAAGAACATGCAAGATTGGAGACCCAACACAATAGAAGTAAGGGAACAACATTTCTTCAAAGATGCATTTTATTAGTAGGTGAGAGCAGCAATAAAGGAATGCCCACTGTTCGAGTGTTTTAATGGCTGTGGATGAATTTAACAGCATAAGTATGAGAGTTATTATCTACTTTCAAGTCATTCCTAAGGCTCACATCACATAAGGCCAATTCTAGGAAGCATACAAAAAAAATCATTTACAAGTTCCAAACTGTATCTGCAACATCAGTTAATATTTAATGGCAGCTTTTTTCAAAGTATCACAGGTCACATTTATTTTTTCCAAAGTAACATTATTATATATAACTAGCTTTTCAACAGAAAAAAAATCGGATACCCTACAATCTTTCAGCACAATGGGGCATTTGGAAATACTTAAGGAAAGTACAATATTCTTTAACATTAAAATAAAATAAAGCTTGATTTAATGGTAAATGTCCCTAAAAGGAATACTAAGTATTTTTCCTAGATTTTTCCTAGATTATTATAATCCACTAGAGATGTTTTAAATTTTACAGGTCTAAAAGTGATGAAAAATGACAGTATGCAGGTGTTTGGTTTTTTTTTTTTTATTTATTTGCTGTTAGTGGTGATGTCTTTTTTGTTTTGTTTTGTTTTTTTGACAAATTACACTCTTGGATTAGGCTGCAAAAGAGACTTCAAAAACTGCAATAGTCTGAGCAACCAAGCATAAAATCTTACATGAGTCCATTTGGAAAGAGGCAGCTACTTTTTAGTATAAACAGTAAAAGAACAAAACTCTTCAGGCAAATCACAATTTTGGTACAACTAGCAGCCTGTCTGTGCCATATTTTTACCGAAAGTCAGAAATAATGCCGTGGACATGGGCATCTCCTCTTGCCTTATTTTCCTTAATGCACAGAACCTCACACAATTACCTGACCCAGAAGCTCGGCCTCTATCCTCTCCAAAATGTAATATTTCACTTTTGATGATCATTTTACTTAGTATGGCCCCCACAAAAGTGACACTGAAGAAGAATGATACGATAAGGTCTTTTAAAGATTTTTTTGTTGTCCCATCTTCACAGGAAATTGATAGAACAACAATATCTGGTGTTGAAAATGAATTTCAGAAGCTGACTTCATCTCATGATGAATAGACATGCTACCTATTCATGGAAAACATTACATTGATTTGCATACCTTCATCGAAGTACTTAATGTTTTACACAGGAAAGCCTTGACGCAGAGCAGTAATTAATGTTCTGATGCTCCGAGCAGTAATATGAATGTCTTCTTCCCAGAGTATTTCAAAAGCATCTAGAAAGGCAGTTCTAGCTGAGCTTAACAACAAGGTTCTCTTACACCAATATATCACTAATTGACTATTTATAATGTCTGTTTTGTTAAATATAAAAAAAGGTTATTCCCTGTCTTTCTGGGCTACTTTAATGTTTTACAAGACTGAAGCCACAATAAGGAAGACTCTGGTATCCCCAGATTTCAGTAAGACACTCCTATCAACGAGTCATCTACAATCATCACCTGAAAGCATTCCCAAGTTGAGCAGTTTTATAGTACCTGGGCCCTAGTAAAAGCTTATCCAAAAATAAGTTCTATACCACATCACAACTAAACAAAAGCTCAACTACTTACCACCTTAATCCTTAAAGTCTGGAGATGACTGGTTATTCTATCAAAAAAAAATTAAAAAACACTTCTTTATATCCTTAAATATTATATTCCAGTCCGAAGCTCACTTTTAAAATCAATCCTAAAACTCTGCTGCTTAGAATCATGTAATCCACAGCAAACGTTCAGAATCATCAACAGAAGTACAACAGCGCTATCAAAGAAACATACAAATCTTTTTTTTTAAACTGGTGATAAAAGTGTATGAGTCAATATTCATGCCAGATTTATTTGATGACTATCAAACTTCTTGATTAGAAAGGTATGTGATGTGTTTAGTGATTCAAGTCTTTGTTTTCCAATCATACAGAAGCTTTTATGCCATTACCACCCGAAGATAAATCATCAATGAATTTCACTGTGCAACAGCAAAGAAAATTAGACTAAGAATCTGAGCCACTATGATTTCAGGAACTTGATATTGAGGCTGCCTAACCTGAATAGCCAGAGATGCAAAATCTCCTTTAATCTCACGATGCTTAGGTTGTTACAGCTGCTGTCCCTGAGGATCAGTATTTGTTTAGATAAAGGACAACATTCATTGTTCACTGGGCTATTGATTTAAAAGCCATATTTTAGTGGCAAACACTGCTAAAACACACACAAATAATGAGCAACATGACAAAGGAAGTTGTGACCACTGGCTGTACTCCTAACCATTCCCAGCTCCAACATACCTAACATAAGTTTCAAATAGCTCCTGTATATGCCATAGAAAGACAAAAGACACTGTTAGGGGAAAAGGAGGTCAAGTCCCTTCCATAATGCAAGAGGCTGAAGAAAATGAGCTTTGTGTCAGCAACAAGGAGACACAACTCAGCCAGGGGTTCAGAGGCTGAAGTTTTTTGTCAGTAAGAGTCAAACATAGCTCAGAGGCAAAGACAGGCAAACCCCACTCCTTGTTACTAACAAGACCCTTTCTGGCTGCGGTTATCAAGAAGCAACCACCTTCAGTAGCCAGCCAGTAGCCCGAGCAGACAACCCAGCACCCTGGCACACAAGCTAGCTGCCACGGATAGAAATTTTCTGAGCAATGAAGTGTGAGTATCCCTGACAACAGGTGAACTGCCATGGTTTATAATAGCAGCAAAGGAACTCTGGAGCTCGACCATGTGTGTCCCCCTAGTAAAGGCAGAAAGAAGAAAGTGTTGGTTGTTTTCATATTCCTTTTTTTTTCCATAGGCAGCAAAGTCAGAAGTCCACCAAAAGCTCATATTCCAGCATTTGCCAAGAAAAAATAAATAAATCAATGTTAAGCTTCTGTGGAACAGGCTTCGTAGAAGCCTTTAGATTCTTTCTTCCCATCTCTGTAGATGGGGATCTGCTCCAGTGTTCCTTCCTTGAAGACACAATATTTCATCCCATTTAATTAAGAATTAATTGCAACAGATGGGTAAGTCATCTACAGAACCATTAAGAATAATTACAAGTGGGAAGGAGAGTGAAAGGAAGGCCAGCAGCAGGTGACAGTTTTAGTTTTATTTTTTAAAGGGATCGGAAAACAGAAAATTGGTGGAAATCACAATTTAGAAAGCTGACTTGAATGGTAAAAACCTCTATCGTAGTCCAACTCCCTATCACACACAGGGCACAAACCTTTACAGAGTCCTGCAGATACACAAGAGTAGCACCGAGCAGCTGCTGCTGAAAAAGAACAGATCTAACAAAAATTCTATCAATTGGGCAAAATTTGAAATGGGAGAGAGATTCTAATCAACTAACGCTCATCTTCAGTTCCCCTTTTTTATACAGGCATACATATTATATAACATGTTAGAAAGGGACTTCCATTTAAACGATAAAACTGTACACCACCGCTTCTGAGAAATATAAAGACCCAGCCACATTTAGAGTGATTGCTACTTACATGTATACTTTCTTTAAAATATGGA
The DNA here is from genome assembly GCF_013377495.2 of Cygnus atratus. Taxonomy (NCBI): domain Eukaryota; kingdom Metazoa; phylum Chordata; class Aves; order Anseriformes; family Anatidae; genus Cygnus; species Cygnus atratus. The sequence goes on along the minus strand of NC_066364.1, from coordinate 91,225,166 downwards.
AATCACAAACCTGAATCAACTTTTTAGGAGTTAGAGACACTGTTTTCGTAAGACTCATTTGTACCCTAGCTGGTTTGCTCAAACGTAGTATAAAAATTAAGCTACACAAGAGGTCTACTCTTGGTATTGCAAAAAGGATGATGATATTGATTTTCAGTCCTGTTAGCATGGGTGATACTCTGTAATTGCAATAGTATTTCAATTCATAGTTGGGAAACTCCAGCGTGTCACCAGATACGCCAAACATATTCCCAACAAGACCTTCACCTGCTGTAAGTGCTGATTTTCCTATATATACATATTCATGTTTTCTTGTATGCATTGAATCTTAATTGGGACCTTTAGAAAAGAGTGGGATACCAGGCAGAACACATAGCCTAGGAAAACCACCCCTCACCTTCCCACTGCACCCATGGGCATATTCACACTTTTATAAAGAGTAAAGTTCAAAGAACTATTTAAAATTAATTCAGCTGCCAGCAACCTGTTTTCACTAAAAACACTACACAAAGGCATCTAATGACTACTGTCATTAATAAAACAAATTACAGCAGCTGTATCTTAGCAGTAGATGTAGATTTGCTTAATGTGAATGGGGTCTTTGCCAAAACAGATGTTGCAGGCAGGGAAAGCTTTGGGCCTGTTTCTAGAACTTCAAAACTTTCACATCTGCCACGATCTTGCAGTAGCTGCCCCGCAGTCTCCCAAAGTACGGCTGCCTCTGCCAGAAGCAGCCATTCAGCCTACCCTCTACAGGGAAACTGCAAAGGGGGGAGATGAGCAAGAGCACCTATATACGTTTTGAAATCATCTCAGAGAACTTCTACATTAAATGAAAGCATGCACAAAGCCCAAGACTGTGATTTGGTTAGTACCACAAATTCCTGTTCATTTTGCCTAGGAAGGCTGCTTTTAGAACATTTTTTCCAGTCACAGTACAGGTTGGAAATGGCCACCACAAAAAAGAATAAGGAAGACCAAGTTGCTAACCAGCACCAAATCTAATATACTTGCAAGTCTACTTGCAAGAAAAGCTCTGAAGAGCAAACTATCTCAAAAGTCTGCATACGTAAAATCCCTAAAGTTTAGGGTTGGAGCTCTCTCTTGTTGGGAGCCAATTATGATACAAACTGAGAAAAATAATTAACAAGCGACAAAGGAAAGCCACCAACAAAACATGCTTCAGAAACATCTATTACAATCAAACTCATTATTTTTGTAAGCAGGATCTTTTCTTTTATACTCTGGTAACTGACTGCAACTCCCCTTAAAAACTACACACAGTGCACATACTCCCCAAAAGAACGGTAAAAACCAGAAAATGGAAAATGTAATGAACAAGCAACTGAAAAACTAACAGGAACTAGTCAATTGCAATGGGATAACACTTGTAATACATACTCCTGTGGAGTAATGTTTTGGTTAGTAAACTAGCAAATTCACAGCATCATAAACTACCCTTCTGTTAAAAGTTCAGGCAAAGAAAAGGAACTACTTTATTGTACTTTAATACCAGCTGTATCCCAAATTCTTGGAATTCATAAGCAAAGTTTTAGAGAAGAACATGAAAGAAGATGCATCCTTTGGATTTACTTTATCTTCTTTCCCTCCTGTCAAACTCAAACTCTTGTTTCGTATTTCCACAAGTGCCATTTGATTATGTGTTATTTTTTAATGAATTAGAACTTAATCATCTTTCATGCTCTACTGCTCAGTAATGTGAATTCAGTTTCTGAAGAAAGAAAAAAAAAATCATACAAGGTACGTTTTCACTTTCATATTACTCAAACAAAACAATTCTTTGCCAAGTATGAAATTACAGTCTACCACCTGGAGTTTCATATCTTTTCAGTGTTCACAGAAAGCATAATTCGTACAGCAAGTCTCAAAAGCCAAGCTATTATAAACCTAAGTTTTATTAAGTCAATTAGTATTGCTCCCAATACTGCCTGTAGTAGCCATAAATGACTTAAGAAAAAAGAATCTGGGTCTTTATTTCACATCGCAGAACTGTTTAGTTTACTGGAAAATGTAATGAATAAGCATTAGGAAAAAACACAAGGACTAAGAGCATAGTCCATATATATTTATTTCCTCCTTTAACTAACCAAACATTACTAGGAGGGGTCCAGTGATCCTATATCCTTTCTTTTCACATTGTCTTTCAAAGTTCAAATCCAACTGCATATTGTCACAGCTCCCTGGTCACAGATCTCTAATTATGTCATTTGCTGATTTTATAAACTCTGAGAAGAAAGAAATTAGGTTAATGCAGCAACCAAGAATTCAGTTCTTTGGATATGAAAGTTAGGCTAAGCAAGGATCACCACATTTTGAAATTCATAATTGCGTAGCTTTCAGCTGCATATACATTCAATGGGGCAACTTTAAAGTGCATCTAGAGGACCTAATATTCATATGAAATATTACAGAACTGAAGACACAGCTGAAAGCCTGTTTTCCGTTGAACAAAGAAATGACCATCCACAACAGAGCAACAAGTACTCTGTCACATTTTTGGTTTAAAAAAATAATAAAATATTGCAGGGATGCATAGGAACACACTTCTTTCTTTTTAGGGAAATATACCTTTTTTTTTTTTTTTTTTCCATCTGCTCCATAATAGAATTTTGCAATATCCTTTAGTTAGTTAAATTTCATTGGGATTCTTTTATTTTACAATAATAAGAACACCCAATCCTAGTGGTGTAATTTTCTTTTTTCACTCCTATACCACATATTAGGAAGATGAAAATCTGTGAAGTATACTTCCAAGTGAACTCATATCAATTCCCTTCCCTCAGGAAAGACAAAATAGATATAATTCCTGTTTATCATTTTTTCTTTTCTAGGGATTACTGCAGAAATTGACCTTTATCTCAAGACTGAAATCAGTACCTTCAATAAACATATCAATTTCAAGAGCAAAAGAACCTCTTTTCACTTATATTAGTAACTCTAAGCATTCTTTTCGGATGTTTACTTCCAGTTGGATGATAATCGCTTCAAGGTACGTCTACACTGTGCAATGCAACGTCAAGTAAATGCCCAAGCTGCATATCTCAAGCAGCAGTGTAAAATATCTTAGGCATAACGCTGCATTGGTGTGGTTATTCAATTCCCAGCTGAACTTGCGATATTGTACCAACTTGCAAATCCAGCGCTGGACAGTTACCTGAACTGTCAGAGAAGTTCACTGCTCCATAGGTCAGGAAAAAAAGCACCATGAGTGATGCTTCCAGAGATCCCAAGGCATTCATAAAGCTGCATTTAAAACGGCAACAATAGGGAGATGCCAACCAAACTGCCAGCAAGAAACTCCTATAACAATGAAACTCTCCTTTGAAGAATTTTATTCAGTCTTACATAATGATCAATATATTGTATGAAAAGGCCTATACGGTATTCGATTTCCCACACTGTTAGAGAATGGCTGTGTAGTTAGACAATAGCATACGGATTCTGTTTTCAAAAATTAGTGGTTTGCTTCATTGTTACTGACTCACAGAAATAGCTTACAGGACCATTCCCGTTAATTTCTGCTTGCTGTGATATAAATGTGGCAGAATCAGATCTTAAACGCTGTTGCATACTGGTGCGTTGAGTCTCTGATGATCTCCTATGCTTTTAAAGCACCTAAACTTATCAGAAAACGAGAGCAGCAAACAGACTAAGCCCAAAAAGTCATAACCTTCATTACAAATGTACATTAGACTTTTCATATTATGCCATGTATGTTTATATGCACATGAGAGCGTCAGGCATACATGAAGTGTAACTGGATACATAAGGCTGGAAGAATTTACCAACCAGCTATCCAGGAACATATTCTTCTCTACTCAGCAGAAGAAAAAAAAAATTTAAAGCCAGTTGTTCTTAGCTTCTGATCAAATGTACCATACATGCAAGATCCATGCTACACTAGAGATCTGTCCAGCTTAGATGGAGCATTACTTTTTAATGCATGTGATAGAAGGGTTTGGAAGATAGAGAAGTTGGACCAGGTACTCAACTGTTGTTGTTTTGATACTTAGCAAGTTCTCCTAATAGTTAACTTCACAACAAAGAAAAGTTTTTTCTTCCACTGTGATGCACAAAGCAGAGAATTAAGACAGGTATCTGCTATAACAGCAGGAAGATCTGGACGCATTTACAGCATATTAACAAAACCCCTGGCTTTCAAAAAGTGTTCCATGAGTTACCAAGGTACAGATAGCCATGACGTACATTTAAATAAATTGCTAAGGTACTTCTTTCCAAATATATTTGGCACACACATTAGTATTAGAACACATCAAGCCCTCTTTAAACAAATTATAAAAGAAACAGTTGGCATCCGTACCAAAGAGTTTCTTCTCTTTCTTACCGAAGCACAAAACTGGTAGAAGCTATATGCAGTTTCTGCTAGGTCAGACAAGAGGAAGTCACTCGTTGTCCCAGCCTAATAATACCAGCAAAGACATACCGTGCAGAATTTAAACTGAACAAATCTGAACAAAACTGAAAAAAATGTCTCAATAAGTCCAAGCTGCACAATTAAATAATACTATCTTTACTTTTTAAAATCATGTATTTACTCATAACACAGAAAACTGACAAGCACTTCTTTTATTTCCTCTGAACAACTTCCAAGCACCTTGTTTAAAATTGGTGTTAAAAATGCTAATATTTTTGGAGAGTATTTGCAAAACCATTAGAAAATTTATATGAAACACTGAAAATTTAATTAAGACATTTACTTTTTGTACTTTCAACATTCAGATACAAATGCAGAAGAGAGCGGTCCTGTAAACAGTACATCTTTTTGGCCCAGCACAGAAAAATTCCCAACCCTCTTGCATTGTCCCATCAGAACAATAGAACAGGCTTCAGCCTGCTCAATTTCACTTGAAAAACAAAGCTGATAGTAGTACAAACTACCAGTAATCAGATTCCTTGTAGTGAACAAATACACTCGTTATCAGAAGCTGTGATGAAACAACCTACTCCGTAGAAAAGGTAAGTTTGACCTACCCAATATAACTGTAAAGAACATAGAGACCATACCTTCCCCACAATCACAGAATGGTTTGGGTTGGAAGGGACCTTAAAGGCCATCCAATTCCAACCCCCTGCCATGTGCAGGGACACCTCCCACCAGACCAGGCTGCCCAAAGCCCCATCCAGCCTGGCCTTGAGCACCTCCAGGGATGGGGCACCCACAGCTTCTCTGGGCAGCCTGTGCCAGTGCCTCACCGCCCTCAGAGTAAAGAGTTTCTTCCGAATATCTTATCTACGCGTTCCCTCTGCCACTTGAAAACTGTTACCCCTTTCCTATCACTCCAGAGTCCCTCCCCAGCTTTCCTGCAGGCCCCCTTTAGGCACTGGAAGGCCGCTGTAACATCTCCCTGGATCCTTCCCTTCTCCAGGATGAACAACTCCAACTCCCTCAGCCTGTCTTCATAGGAGAGGTGCTCCAGCTGTTTATCATCCTGGTGGTCCTCCTCTGGACTCACTTCAACAGGTCCATGTCCTTCCTGTGCTGAACGCAGGGCCCCAGAGCTGAACGCAGGGCTCCAGGTGGGGTCTCAGAAGAGCAGAGCAGAGGGGGAGAATCCCCTCCCTCGTCCTGCTGGCCACGCTGCTTCTGATGCAGCCCAGGACACAGTTGGCCTTCTGGGCTGCGAGCACACATTGCTTTTGTTGAGCCGGCAACCAACATCAACCAGACCCCCAGGTCCTTCTCCTCAGTGCTGTTCTCACTCACTCATTGCCCAGCCTGTGTTCATGTTTGGGATTGCCCTGACCCAGGTGCAGGATCTTGCACTTGGCCTTGTTGAACCGCACGTTGTTTGCGTGGGCCCACCACTTGAGCCGGTCAAGTCACCAAATCCCTTCAAGTATACATTTTACTCACAACATAATTATTTAAAAAACTTTTCATGGTAATCACATTCAAAAGAGTCAGACTTGTTAAACTTTGTAAGCAAACAGAATGCACATGAAAAAACCTACCTATACATGGGAATGATGGACTAAGAATGTTCTTGAATTAATGGAAGTAGTATCTTTCAGTTTCAATTAATCAAAGGCAAATGATAAAGTGAAAGCTTTAAATAACTGCTACAGTACTGTAATAGTATTTCACAGCTAAAAAATAACATTAAATATGCATTTTACGTGAGTATTTTATGAAATACTTTGAAAAGGGAAATGCCCAAAAGAAAGGGAAATACCAAAGCATATTGCAGTCTACTTGATAACACAGAAAGGCAAATCATCACTGGGAAGCGGGGCAATAAAGTTAAAAATACCTTATTACAGCTTGATAGTGAATGTGCACGTTAAAATCTATTCCAGGTAGTACAACACTCTTTTTGACCCCTCCTCACGTAGATTTCTTTCAAGAATGTAACTAATTGTAAACATAGCTCAGTATCAGGAAAAGAGGCAGAGATCAATGGAGAATCAGACAGATGTAAGGAACAAAGTACCAAGATGACTTATTACAAACCAGTTACATAAAAATCCCACAACTACCTTCATCACAAATATGGAAGAATTAAGTATAACCAAACAAGTACAAAAATTACAACTTTGTTATGAGTAGATATCTACAAAAACAGAATCTTAACATCTAGAATTTTAAATCATTACATTCATTTTGAAATTCCACCTGGCACAACGCATCAAAGTAATTAAAAAAATAAAGTTTGTTGAGTAAAAATAGGCTTGCAGTGTAATTTAAGGCTCTATCATGGGCTCTCAAACAGCCGTATGGAAAAAAAGTTCTCGGAGGCAACCACCACCACAGATATGTCTTGCACCACTGTAACAAGGCATAGGAAAAGCAGCTGCATCTTAAATAATTGGATTCTACATTATACAATAATTAAACAGCCTTTAGATAGGAAAATGTCTTCTATTTCTGAATTACTTAATAACCGCTTTTCCCTATTCAACCTCTTTCCCATGATTAATGTATGTATGTATAAACGCAAAGAAAAATGCCTTAGCCATAATCCAGCTGGTTATGTGCAGATTTTAATATCTAATTAAGACGGGTTTCAAGGAGACGCCATTGGAGATTAACTGAACGATGCAGTCTACGGCATTGACTCAATTGGCAGCAATATTTTCTTTGGGTCTAGAACAAGGTAATATCCTATGCAAGAGTCAAAAGCTTTGATCCATTCTGACATCTCAAAGAATGTCTTTTATTAACGCAACAGAGATGCCTGCCAGGGTTTTCTTATCATCAGAATCAATGCTGCTAAAGGTGCTGTATTTCACATGTGACCTAACACTAATCTTCTATTTTTGTTCACTGTGGAGCCCTTTTGACAAGAAAAAAGATAATAACCCTGCAGACTTGATAAAATTCTACTTCAGGTAACTACGCACCATCTAACTTTTTATTACTGTTTCCATTGAAAAGTCTCCTTCTTTCCTGGCATGCCATTTTGCTGAGCCCAATTAAGGGGTACTCATTTCTTTACTCACCATGCATCAGCAGTGGCCATGTAATTCATGTGAACAGAACTTGATCCTGAAGGCCCTACTCACAGATGTAAATCTATGTGTCTGATGAGACTAGTACTGTCTAACGAGTTTGTAAAACACACAGACATTACGGAACCGTAACGTGTTATTATAAATTATTTACATGCTCAAAGAACGCAAAACAATAGGATTTCCTTACTATGATCTATTTCTGTCCCACACTCGGAAGCAAAGCAAATTAACATATCATAATTCAAACTTTTAATCTAACATCAGCTCTTTACTACAATTTATAACACACAACAAGTCAGTCTTAGCAATAAGTTAGAACAACCGGAAAGTAAGTTCCTTACTAAAAGCACCTGGCACATAGATTGGCTCTTCAAATAATTAAAGACTTTATATATATTTTTGCCACATGCAAACCAAAAATCAAATCATATGATAGGCTATAAACTTGGAACGCGATCTTGCACCAACGAAAGGGCAATTCCTTCCACTTTTGAGTTGAGAATGAAGAATACAGAGCACTGAATAGGCAAGGGGCTGGAGATGCTACTGTACTCAATATGTTGCCATTATTCCTGTGAACCACAGTGCCAGTTTCTAAAACTTAAGAATTGAGAATGGATGGACCTTCAGACTGTATATTTCGGTACACATTGTGAAGCCCTGGCTGGTCAGGGAAGTGGATTACCACATTAACCCCTATTTTGCTATCAGAGTAACAGTGTGGTACATGGCAGTGAAGCAGCCAAGCGGTTCCTTGCCTCAACCTTCTCATCAGTATCAATGCACCCAGAAGCTTCCAGAAGTCTTTGCTTTCAACGTTAAGAGCTATCAAGATGACTACCTTAGAGATTTTACCACCTTAAGGTTATATCAATTGTCTTATATCAATATATCAATTGTCAATATCAAAAAATCAATTCAATATCAAAATATCAATTGTCTTATTATCAATAATCTTCCACACAACCTAAGAGTTAAATCATAAAATATCTGCACATTCTGTGATAAGTTTAAGCTAGCCTGTGGGGAGATGTTCCTTTCATATGTCAATAAACGTAGTCACCATTCCAAGTAAGTTTCTACACTGACAGTACTTACAAATGGTCACATTCACTTGAAGTCAGGAATTGCTCTTTATTTAATTTCAAACATTTTATCTAGTGCCTCTTCTCACCACCCAGATCCACTTTCTAAGTGCAAAGCCTGATTCAGCACCATTGAAACTGAAGGGAGTTTTGCAGTTATGATTCTGAACCTCACCCCCATTACTCTAACGTAACTGCTCTCCTCATTTCTCTCTGTCCAACCTCTACGTTCTTACACTTCTGTTTCTTCATGCCGTTATCACCCACATTTGTCTCTGCCTCCTGCTTCCCCAAAATTGTCATTTTTCTTTTTCCAAAAAGCTTAAAGTAGAAGTATACAGGAGTCTGAATAATTTCATTAAGTCAGGATAGGAGAATAGAGTAGACTAATGGTTTTCAATCTTTGGACACTCAGAGACCTACAAAGATCTCCTTTAGAAGCAATACCCAGTGGCAAATTTAAATCTATCAACAACTTGGGCGAGTTTGCGGTTTTTCTTGTTAATCAATTGACTTGAGCATCTCAGAAAGTCTGTGGATTCCCAAGGCTCCTATGCCAAAGGTTAAAGACCACTGAAGTAGATATTGAGTTATGCACGGGACTTCTCCAATTCTGTGATGCACCCATGTTACATTCTTTAAGTAATTTTATACTGTTCATCTGCTAAGTGACATCATAAAGGAATAAATCACATGGAACTTCCACAGTCATACATAAATTCAAGACATTCTACTACAAATAAGTCAATAATTTCTTTGCATCAAATAAAAACCTTTCCTAAAACTGCACATGTGAAATTTTACATTTTAAAGAAATGTCAATGAATTGTTTGCTAATGACCCATGCTTCAGAATAGCAGTTTAGATAAACTTAGTTGCACAAAAAAATAACACCTTAAAAATATTCTCAAATAAATGTAAAATCTTGATTATGCTAACTTCAGCTCCTAGCAACCTCAAGCTATACAGAAACCTCAACGTAAAAATGAGGTGTATTTCTGTGTTCCAGAAAAAGAAAAAAAAAAATTCTAGCACTTGCATATAGCAGAGCCTATGCCTTTAAACAAGACGTGGGACAATCTCTCTCAGGGGCTGTATTTCCACTCTACGTTCCATATTCAATACAGTTACTACAGAATTTGAATCCCTGGGTTTGGCTGACAGGCACAGCTGGGGGCAGGTTTTTAGTTTAATAAACCCTTGGAAAACATTCAAGAGTTATCAAAGCAAACTCAAGATCACCTCAGTAAGACCGCTGGCTGAAAACTTTAGACACTTACTAAAAACACCTCTGAAAAGTCAGCTAGAAAACACTGCTTTATTTTTCTCTATTATTTTAAAGGCAACATAAGCAGTCAGTGGGCACTGAACAAAACCCTTATCTACGTCCTGACAAGCTGATGCCTTCATTACCAGACTACAGCCGTGCTTTCTCTCTAGTTTTGTTTTTTTGTATTCCTTTTTCACAGATACAATAGGAGCAATGTAAGATAGCTACCCGCTCAGCCTTCTGAGATCAGTTCAAGAGAAAGCAAGGCCGAGTGTGAAGCAAGAGTTGCAGATACATAACTGCTCAGTCTGCCTTGCATAATTTGCGAGCCTAAATGCCAAACCAGACAACACAAAGTCAGAGCTGCTTAGTCCTCCAAGCAAACCTGCACTCTGTCACAGCACGTTACAGAGGAGGGAATGATTCTTTTCAAACTAACCATAGAACTCAGACCTCCTTCCCGAAAAGTCATTGTAACTACCGGAAAAGCACCTCCCAAACTGCCCATGGAACCCTAACAAAGGGGATTACAGAAGCACATTAAACTGTTTCAGCAGAACTAAACTCTAAACAATAGCGATTTACGGTGGTTCTCAAGATCTATTGGATTAAGCTATCATTCAAAATGATACACAAACAGCTAGCTTGCATCAAATGGTGATTTAGACACCTTAAGCCAAAATAATTTCAGGCTTTGTACTCCAGTCTCAAGGAAGTACCTCAATCAGGGATGTGGTTAGATGCCCAACTCTGGAAGACTAAAGCAATTTCTGATACCTCTCATCTGAACAATTCTTTATCTGCCACCTCAAGAGTCTGCCCTCTCTGCACAACATCCAAAGAAAAAGTCTATGTTTAACATTTCACTTCCCCCATGTATTACTCACAGAGATTACACATCAGAGTCCCTTTCAACATGTGGACCCCAAACTTCATCATCTTCTGAGACCTACCAAGCATCTCTCTAGAATTAAAGCTAAAAATAGTAGCTTGGCCTATTTCAAACACTACAGCCTACAGCCATGTGACGTACTGATCTCAACAAAGGTCAGATAAAGGTGGTTTTTTTGTTGTTGTTTTTTTCTTACTTACCATATTCATGACTGTGGTAGTACGGTCATACAAATTTATCTTTGAGATTTTAATTTACAGGAAAGATTGAGTAAGCAAGTGACAAACAAAAGGAAAAAGTGTTTATAACTATCTTGCTGCTGAAAACCAGCACTATCAAGTGGCAGCAATGAAAGTGTCTCTTAACAAGATTATTATTGCCAACAATATGACAAATTAAATTCCACAAAATACAAAATGGTAATGAGAAAAAAAAAACAACAATCCAGATAGTATGTCACTTCCAGATATATTGGAAATGCTTAAATACCTGTTGACCTAATAAAAATCAGTCCTGAAAAGACATCTGAACTGTTATTAGGGGTTGGATGTTCTTTTTGGATAGGAAACTCAAACACTTACCCAGATTTCAAGTCTGTAATACGTAAACAATTAGTAGCATCCAAGCCTACTTTTCCATTTCTGACCACACTGGAAATGAAGGGTGAAAGAGCAGGAGAAATTCTGTTCAAGGCAACTTCAGGTGACATTTTAGGGCGTTCCTCTTTCCTCTTGAGCTGTATAGGAGTAATAAGGGAGAAAAAAATTACTGATTGCAATGGAACCAAGGGCTTCATTGTGTCTCCATATTCTCATTTGTAACATCTAATACAACTACAATGGGTATAACCATAATCAGTATTACTTTTACAGTACTCTGCTAGGTTGCTACTTACAGCATTTGAGGTTTCCTTCAAAGGCTAGCACTGCTTTTCTTTCAGTGATATCACCACGCTCTGAAAGGCATCCTCAGGCACAAAACTCATCAAGAGCCTCATACATACAAATTTTAAGCACAGCTTTTTCAGAGGTGCTTGCAATTGCATGGCCTTATGCTAAATCAGTCGGGTCACTAACCACACTTTAAGAACCTGCTGCTTTTTAGATGAAATGCAGACACTGAGCATGCTGGTAATTTAACCCAGTCCCATGCAGAAAGGCTAGACACTGTGGACTACAACAGACTGTGGCAGGCGAAGTGGAAAAGGGTAAGAAACCTATCAAAACACAAATTTAATACATTTGATCACGTTCTTGGGCACTCAGTTCCACCTGAAAATTAACTGAACTTTGCAGTTTTACAAAACTGCAACCACAAAAAAAATGAGTGGAATGTCACAATGAGTGAAAAGTTGGGCAGAAGACCCAATACTTAGACTCTGACCATTAGTGGATTTTTTTTTAAACCCATTCAATTGAAAAACAGCCCTCCAGACTGTATTTACTTCCTTACAAAATCAGAGACTTGACCCACTAGTGGGTGGCATCCGTGCCCATAGCAGGGGGTTGGAACTAGATGACCTTTAAGGCCCCTTCCACCCCAGACTATTCTGATTCTATTCTATGACTTGACAATCTCTTAATTACTCATCTACATTCACAAGTAACACTGCATATGGAGTGCTGCATTCACAGTACTTCTCTGTTGTTTCTAACGTTCCGTTTACAAGCATTAGTTGGTAACTAGTGGATATTTTGCAAACTGATCATTCCCTGTAACTGGTAGCAACATTAAACATTTGAGTTACATTTGAGTTAAATTTGAGTTATTAAACATTTGAGTTTTGTTCTTATGAAAGCCATTCACACTGAAGTAGTATGAATGAACGCTCAACAAAGAGGATTTATCCTAGCTATTCTGAATAAAGCAAAGGCCAGGCTCTTTCAGAACAAAAATAACAAGAATTTCCTAAAAATAGCAATTACCTTTAATACACTGTTTTTTACATTTTATGGCAGCTAAAGAAGCTGAAGAGTGAACATCCATATACTAATGTAACACTAGCTCTCTTCACATACACGATTTACCCTGACAATGGGCAACAACTGAAGCTTGCTTGGCAAACACCTATGGCAATTCAAGACGCTACTTCACGTTTGTTACTCCTCTGCCCCAAACGACTGCCTACTCACCTTTATCCTTACCTAGAGAAGCTGAGAACACAAGCCCAGACTTGACCTATCTCAACGCAAAGTCCAACAGCTTAGCTTGAATGGGTAATGAGCTTAAACTAAAACGCCAGATTTTGTGCAAGGCTGGCTAAAACTGGGCACATTTCATTCCACCAGCTCTACTGCAGGGAGAGTAACATCAGGCAGAGGGGACAGCTGGACTGCTGAAGGTTTTGGAAGCCATGAGAAGCATGCTGAAATTTAAGTTATCCTTCTAGTGTTTTATGCACAAAGGTCTCACAGGTGGTTCTGCTTATGTGACACATTTTGAGGGAACTGTGAATGTTATGAGGGTAAGGCCACAACACAAAGAGAAACATGTGGGGACAGAAGATGAATAGACACCTTCCAAAATGAATTACGGGATGAGATTCTTTATCTTCCCATTAATAAAATCTGCGGATATTATCAAAACAAGATGTCAGTGACTCCCAGGCATGGCTCCTGGTTTTATTACACCATTTTTCCAGATCTGTAATATCTCCTATGTAACGAGCCAGTTAACACACGGTACTTACAGGCTCGCTCTGGGTTCAACTCACGCGTTTATTTTGTAAACAGCGGGCTTTACAAACCATAACAAAACAGCGTAACTCCTGCAAAGCTTAGCCCCCACGCACACCATTTTTCCCCTCAGCGCTCCTGGGAAGAGCGCACAAACCAAACGAACCTAGAAAGACACAGGACATTAAAGCTCGCCAGGCTGCTTCCCTCCCGGAACCCGGCACCGGGAACCGCACAGGGGCCAGCCGCAGCCCCGCAGCCCCGCAGCCCCCTCCTCCTCGGGGTGAAGCCCTGCGGCCTGCCCGGCCTCCAGCCACGGCGGGCCCAGGGCGCCCCCGTTCAGCCCGCGGGGAGCCTCCCCTCCGCCCCCTGGGGGCTTTTACCCCCCGGAGGGGCACGACGCGGGCCCGGGGCCGGCTCCCCCCGCTCCCCCCGGGCCGCTGGAGGCGCTGCGGGCCGCCCGTCCCCCCCCGCCCCGGCCCCGCCATTACCTACGGCCCCTTAGCAACGGCCGCGCCCGGCGTGCGCGCCCCCGCGCCCGCCCCGCCGCCCGGCGTGCGCGCCCCCGCCGCCGCCACCACCGCGCCTCCCCACCCCCCCCTCCAACCGGGCCGGAGGGGGCCTCGGCGCCGAGCGGCCGCCGCGCTGCCGGGGTGGGGTTTTCCCGCCGCGAGCAGGCGTTCGCGCGGGGCAGCCCTGCCGGCGGAAGGCCCCCGGCGTGCGGGGCCGGGCGTTGCCATGGTGACGGGGGAAGCGCGGCGCGGCCTGCTGCGGCCTTGGGCGCAGGGGGCAAGGGGCAGGCCCGGCCCCATGGCCGCCGAGGTGGTGGTGGTGGGATCCTGCGTCACAGACCTCGTCAGGTCAGTACCCGCCGCCTGCTCGCCGCTTCGCCGGGGGAGCGGGGGAGGGGGTCCCGGCCTCGTTACTGCGGGGCCGGGGGGCTCCGAGGCAGGCAGGAGGCAGGCAGGAGGCAGGCAGGAGGCAGGCAGGCCGCGTCCCGCAGCGATCTGCCTGGGAGACCTCCGGCTCTGCCGCTCCCCGTCAGCACGCGAGTCTGAAACGGTTTGCGAAGGTAACCGGAGGTGGTCGGCTGGGGCACCTCGGTTCAAAGCACTCGGGTCCGCCAGAAAAGCGAGGAGGGAAGCTTAATGTCGGAAAGAAACTCCAGCCCGTGAAAAAAAAAAAAAAAAAAAAAAAAAAAGTAGGTCAGAAGTTGATTATTTACAGGTTTCAGTTCATGGGACAGCGAGAGAGAGAGAGAGAGAAAGCCTGCCGAGCTGTTCGCAGCCATTCAGATCAAGAAACGGAAATAAGCCCTCAGGAAACCAAGCACCTCTGCTTTTTAAACTGATTTATTTACTTATTTATTTATTTATTTTAAGGAACGTCTTCGTTCCTCTTGATTCATCTTCTGGGCATTTTGCTTTCAGGAGGAGGTACTTGGTCCTCATTGTCATTTTTTGGTGCGTAGGTAGGGTTTAGAAACTTTTTAAAAAATAAAACAAAGTTTTGGTCCAAGCAGCCTGGGTTTTATAATGAATACTAAATATCGGAAGAATTCGAACAAAACTGCGAGAGTTGGCAACGGTGCAAATGCTAACCTAAACGGCCCGACCTTGTCAGCCCCCGTAAACTTGCAAACCAGTCCTTTATTTGCACTATATTAAACACATCTGGTTTTAAACTATGTACGCAGACTTGGTTAACAGAGGATTTAAAAGTGTATGTGTCTGGACTGCATCAGCCTGCTCTGCTGGGAATTCTGCAGTAAAAAAAAAAATGCAATTCCTCAGTGTGAATCAGCAGACAATCAAAGCCTGTGGGTCAAGAAAGTGTAGAAGGCGTGATTAGAAGATTATGCTGGGGAGTAAGTGCAATGTAGTCATAGACGTGCACTGTAAAAACACTTTAAAAATTGTAGAACCTATGTCAGAAAGATTTAATGCTTTATGTAATCTGCAGCACGCACTGGCAGTTTTCCAAGAGGAATAGTTGTGTTGTAAGTCAGAGTAAGATATTGGAGAACCGATCTTGATGTTACGTGTGTGTGAGTGATCAGATGCTTGTGACGTTACGTTGAAACACAAGGCATGGTGCTTTAATCTCAAGAAATTCCTTTTCCTTTCTCTCTGAAATGTGGGAAGAAAAAACAACTTCAAAAATTGCCTGCCACTTTAAGCACTACTGACCACCATGGGCCTGGGTTTTTTCTTGACAGTTAAACAAAACAAAACAAACAACGCCAACAAATAGAAAGCTCCCATGCTTTTTTTTAGCTTCAAGTTTGCTGTGATGGAAATGCAGGCACTTATCTGAAGGCTCATTAGCTGGCCGTACTGTAACTAGAGATTAAACTGTGGGCTGTAGCCATAGATGCTGTAACACTGAGATTAAGTGGTTGAAAAAAAAGCTCTTTCACTCTTCAGTCAGCTGAGAGTTTCTTGAACTGAACAAATGCTATCACAAGAATGTATCTGACTCACCAGTATTAGCCTCTACTTAAGGAGCAGCGAAGGGCTTTTTATTAGTGATAAGCTAATCTGATTCAACTGGAAAAGAACGGCCAGCCTCATTCTCTGTTACGAGCGCAGGATTTCAGGCACTTCATAAACTCGGGAAAAGAATGGGTTTAAATTTAGCTGGCAGGTGTTCAGTCAGACTGAAATCTCCATTTAGTACCTGTGTAGACAGAGCTTGGATGTATCCAGTGTTACAGAAATCTTGGTAAAATGACCTGAAAGCGTTAAGCTGTGGGCAGGGATGCCTCTAAGTGGGGAGCAAAGGAGTGACACAGGGAATGATAAGCAAGCTTTATTAAAAAAACTGCCAGATTAGGACTGATTCCAGGAGAGTTTTTCTTTACTGTTTTTATGCCTGCAGTGTAGGGAGGCTGCATGTTCTAGGTTTAAAGCTAGGGTTCGTTTCAGTGGGGACAGAAGAGCGACGGATTTTCATGAGTTTGTTATTTATGCTGAGGTTTTAGCTAGGAGAAGATGTGGAGAGCGAGGCGAGCGTGCTAACTGCCCGTCTGTCATCTGCTGGAAGAGACTGAGTAAACCTCAGTAGGAGGGAGAGTGGTGTGAAGGAGGTCAGGCACATTTCTGGACACATTGCGTTTGACGGGCTTATTCACCGCTCAGGACTGAAGCCTGTTTTTCCTGGAAGATGAGCGCGTTGCCAGAGGTTAAATGCTATGTTATAACTCGAGCCGGTGGGGTGCGACGCTGGCTCTCCAGAACTTCACCCTCATTCTGGAGAGCTAGAACCTAAGGGTGGCAGACATTGAGTGGTAGATGTTCCCAGGTCTTCAGAGGCAAGGTGCCGACAATCCGAAAGATAAGCCTGAAGCCGCCGTCGGCCATGTGGTAGCCAGACTCACCAAATGCAAGGAGTTACCATCGAATGTTTTTACTCAGCGCAGTAGAGCGATGATTTGAAGAAGCGTAATGTCTGTGTGCAACGGGAATGTGCAATTTGAAATTTGCTACGCCTTACATAATGAATGAGAAGGGAAAGAAAGGGGACCTTCTGTTGAAGACAGCATTCGCATGTCGTTTTGAGAAATAATCAAATTCAGAAGAAAGGGTAGTGTGCCTTAACGTCCTTTCAAAGGGAAGGGGCCCAGCGGTTTGCTTTTAAAATACTGTTCTCATTGGAAATTCTGCTCTCATTGTCCTGTAGCGCTGCAGTGGCAGAATGTGGGTTTTCTAAAGCGAACTTAGTATAATCAAAACAGCCTCACGTACATACATGCAGTAAACCACACTCTTTTGGCTTAATAGGACCAGGAACAAAACATACTTGTGGTCACAATCACAATCAACGCTTCATTGGCAATACCAGGCAATAGTAGTAGAAAACAAAACCAGCATTATTCTATATGATCTAGATATCAAACCAGACGGGTGCCGTCCATAGTATTGTTGAAACAGTTTCTCTTCTGACGCATAGTTTGCAGGCTGGTCGTGGCAGTGGCATTTTAATTCGTATTAAATCAGGACAAGACTAAACATATAAACCAATGAGAGTCAGACACACTAAAACAATTAGAATAAACAGGAGAAACTTTGGCATGGCAATTGAAAACAGCAGAAGCAAAGAACAAAATGTAAGATGGAAAAAAAGGCCTTGGATAGTCACAACAGCAACGGTTTTTCACTTGAATTCAAGAGAACGAGACCACAGCCCAAATACTGGAAAACTACATTTGTTAGGATGTTCAAGATTTGAAATCTTAGTTCTTGGCGGACCTCTTCCCTCCTCTCAGATTGCTTTATTGCCTCTAGGGAATAGAATTAAAAATTTCGGCTTCCAGCCCCCTGTTGCGACCACTGTCGTTAATAACTTCTACAAAAAGCAAACTGATTGACTGAAGGTGCTCAGTGAGAGGAGAGCGAGATGGTGGAGAAAGCACCGAGCTGCAAAGTAGTGTGTTGCCAGACTGGACTGTAGTGACAAATGCGCAGCTGGAATTAACATCCCGGAGCAGCCAACGGCTGTGTCGAGTCATCTTCCCTAAGAGCACGATCTCTGCTTGTGCAAAATGGCAAAGGTACCTCTGCGGGGAGATTCTGCATCCTCCTCTTAAGCCTCTATTGGTGGCTACTGTCAGCGAAGTGCTGAAGTAAAGGACTCCCTGTCTCCTTGGAAATCCCTCATCCTAAGCTCTACATCTACTTTCTTCCTTGAAATGCAATATTTGGGACAATGATTTCAGCCTTTTGCGGGAATGTGAAAAGGAATTTTTGTATGTTTCTTTTGAGGTAGCAGGGAAAGTCTCACGTGTGCCTTCATTTTCTGCTTTGCTTTGTTTCCAGGTCTTTCACACATGTTCTCATTTCCACCATTTCTCAGGCATGCACAGTCACCACATTTTAATGTTTTTATTCTTGCTTTCATGTTGTTTTTTTTTTCTCCTCTTCTGCTTCTCCTAGCAGCAAAGTGTTCTAGAATCCTTCAAATCCATTTCATTTGTGTTTTTGTTTTTATCTGTAATGCTTCCCCTGCAGCAGCCACTCCTCATTCTAGTCAATCTGCCGTTGCCAGCAGCATGGGAAAGCACAACTGTGAAGGAATACAAGCTTAGTCCAGTTGAGGAAATTAATCTTTTGGATCCAGAGAAAGGCATCAAGGCATGAGAGAATGTGTCATCTGTGAATTGTTTGGTTTATGTAATAGTGAAAAATCTGGGCTTGATTTCAGCGCCTTCGTTCCCTGCCTCTTCTCTGACCTAGCAAAGTTTGCCTGTACAGCACATGCAGGGTGCTCAGGCGCTCTGCTTTGGTGCTCTGCCCTGGTTTTAGAGGATCTGAAGTGTGGTGTGGGGCAGCTCCCCTCTGCCTTCTCTTCCCTGGCAGAAAGAAAGCTGTATCTTGGGGTCTGAAAAGAAGAATGCGGTAAAAATCAAGTTGATGAAATCCTTAATAATGGACTTCAGGAAGAAAATTGTTCTATTTATATGCAGGTTTGAATACCAGAAATGGCTCAGACATTGCTCATCTGATGCAGGGCCTGATCGATCCAAAGCTCATTTGTGTCAGAAGAGGCTTGTCAGTAAATTGTAATGTGACATTAATTAAATTGCCCCCTGAAATCTAAGTGATCGGTTTATTCTAGGGTGCAACACAGTTTAATGTTTTACTGTGCTAAAAGTATTGGGTCTCACAGTCCAGGCATGAAAAGCTTCCAGCAAAGTGCTTCTCACAAAACAATAACAAAGTATTAAAGAGGTGAAGCAGGGTGGGGAGGAAAAGGTCCGGGTGGATTTTACTCAAATTAACACAAGATATCTAGGCTAAGGCCACCAAGGGCTGTTTTTAACCCATTAGAAGAGCCGCGTTTGCAGCCAAGGTTACGAAGCACAAGGAAGAGACTGCGCACCACTGAGCAGAGCTGGCACTTTCTGAAAGAAACTGCTGTTTGTGTAGCAGAGGATGCTGTCTGAGGAGGGCCGGTCGTGTTAGAACACCTGCTCGACACTTGTCTTTGGCTCTTATCCAGGAAAACGTGTTTTTTTTTTCCCTTTCTTAAACGGAGACGGGGAAGTTTTAAAAGCCTTGGGAAATAGGGGTGTTAAGCTGATCACGCAGTGTCTTTTAACTTAAGTGGAACTGAAGCGTTGCTTTCTGGATTCCATGTAAGTGCAACCTCCCTGCCTTTTATTTGGCCTCACCGTATCGAGCACTGATCTCCTGCGTGCTGCAGTTAGGTGCTGTCCTCCCCTCCGAAAGCGACCCCATTTCAGCAGTCACTAATGAGACTCTCATGTTTTAGACTTACCTACTTCAGTTTTAACTAGTATGTCTTTGCTGGTGCTTTTGAGCTAAAGAACACCCCTCGTGGTACTGCAGTCAGGCCTGCACGACATAAATGCCGTAGCCGAAGTCATTTCTTCCCATTACTTGTCCTCCTGCTCATTTGGGAAACATGTTGGAGTTTGGGGAGCAAGAGTGGGTGGAGTCGCCTTTGCAGAGAGGTAGGAAGAGGTTTTGAACGGGCAGAAATGCCAGGCAAGGCATGAGGTTTTACTGCAGGAGGCGTGAAGAAGCTGCGGAGCTGGGGCTGAGACACCAGGCAGGGAAGCTACAAGGCTAACAGTGACAGCTCCCCAGCTATCCAGAGGGCCCCTGTTTTTCTGCTTCTCTTTCTGCCAGCCCTGGCTGCCTGCTTGCTTTCTGCAGCTTTCTCACAGGGCTGCTTGGCAAGGTGCAGAGCAAAGCTCTGCTCTAGCCCTGCTATCTTCTCCCAGCAACAGCATTTTGGAAGATCCAGCACCCAGTAAGGCCTCTGTTACCTCCTCCTGCCCATGAATGAGTTCCCAGATGTCTGCTTCTGCTCCTACCAGCTGCAGTGTCTGGTCTGGTTAAGTTTGTAAATTGCTTTGAGATCCTTCAAGATGAAAGGTTCTCCTTAAGTGAGATCATTATCGCCTTCTACATTTCTCCACTCCCTGTTCCCAGCTCAAGCTCTTTTCTCATCCCAGCTCAGGGTCCTGCACGGTACTCAACATTCCCAGCTCACGGCGACACGGAGCTCACCCACAGGTTTCGGCTTCCAATCCATCAGTTGTTTGACGCCTCTCCGGTTACTTCAGAGCTGAAGGTTAAATATATGGATTTTCCTGAGCTGCTGCCAAAGTGCTTAGCACTTGCCACACTGAGAGTGTACTTCTGAATTTGCGTCTGACTTCATGTTATTTTGTGTGCTTCAAGAGGCTGTATGGTTCTCTTCCTCCCACTTCTGAGGCACTTACTCATTCTAGGAAGCATTCCAGCTCCAGTGTTGTTCTGTGATCCTGCCCTGCGTTCTCAGAGCCATGCTTTGTTCATGCTCATGTGGTTACCCTGTAAGCCTGTCAGGGCAGGGATTTCACTCCTGTCTGCAGCGGGTTGATGGAGAGGAACCCTGACATGAGTTCAGAGGGCTCTGTGCTCGAAAATCCAGAGGCAGTGATACGGTGCTTGGACAGGAGAGCTCCCACGCTGCTCTCCTCGCTGTCGTCTTCCTCTTCTGTACTTTACCCAGCTAGTAAGAGAGTGTTTTCACTGCATAGTATCTCTGGGTGTTTATTCCCAATGCCATTCACATTCCTCTGAAATTTCCCTCTTTCCTACTAAAGTGAGGTCATCTTAAACCTGTGTTTATGGTACTGCAGTCATTTCCATGGCAGTAGACTATGATATCATCAGCGGAGGATTATGCCCTTCCTATGTGTGTTAGCAATTAAAAATTATGGTTTGTGAGATAAAGCTAATGTTTACCAAGCTTTTAGGTTTAGTCCATATGAGGCAAGGAAACTATTGCTTAATTCTCTAGAGAGTTCACTTGGGTAATGGAGTAAATGAATCCAGAAACATTTTGATCCTAGCAGGTGATAAGTTTTTGGGGGTGTATTTTCCAAGTGGGAGAAGAAAATCAGCTACTCCATCTTGTGTTCTCTTGCCACGCAAAGAGCACTTGTCTGAAACACACTGGCACTCCTCGTTGGTTTATGTTATTCAGAGCCACTTCTTGGCTTCGCTCACAGCACCGCCAATTCCCAGTCTCATGTGACTGGCATTTTTCCCCCTTGGAGGTCAGTAAACTATTAGACACTACCCACAAAAGCAGAACAATGCGCCTGTCGGTCTTCTCATCTCTTTAATGCGTGCCCTATTTGCCAGCTATCGGTAGCTGAATCTCTTTGGTGAGCCTTCCTCAATATGTGTGTGCTTGCTCGTGGTTTGGTGACAGCAGAGGCTGGTTTCACCACCGTGATGGCAAAATAAAATTCATTCATTTGAAATGAGTCCAGTGCTAGAGCAATTGCTACTGCTGCAAGATGCAAGCGGTGGATTCACAGCACTACTGACTTCGTCCCTTCAAATACTTAGGAATCTTTAAGCCAAGGAGGTAGAATTTCCTAAACAAGTGTGAAGAGAGAGGGAAAAGAGATCAGATAAAAGTTTCCAGAGAACGGAGGTCATCAGTCAGGGTATTGCAACGTGAGGCAAAATTGGTAGCCGTTTCTTTGGTTATGTACTTTAATTACAGAAGTCTACTTCTCCTGTGCGCATTTCGTGCTGCCTGCTTTCCCACATAATAGAAGTGAACTCTCATAAAATACCTGCTTGAATAATCTGGGGCAGAGCGTTACAAGAAAATCTCAAAATGCTGTGCCCTAATTACATACAAGACTTGCTTGTATCCATGTTCTCTGAACATCCAGGATGTGAAAAAGTTCTCCCTGAAATTATTACCGCGTTAGATGCTACCGTACAAAAAAGCTCCTTTTCCCACTGCAGATCATGGAGACAGAACCAGGCGATGCCGGGCTGGAATGGAATAAAGAGAGAAGGAAAGAGAGAGGGAATTATTGTATGCAGTTTTTTTGGAGGCTGAAGTGCCACAGCGGACCTGGCCCATATTTACTGGGCATATAGTGAGGTGATGTTACAGCAGCCCCAGCGTCCAGCTTCCCCATCGTTCTGCATTCGTGCTGAGGCTTCACCTGCCTCTGGAGAACCCAGGGCGATCCCTCTGTATGAAGACAATGAAAGCCAGCAAGTAGTAACCTTATGATCAGGGAAAGAGGTTGTTGGGATAAACGCTTTTTTGCCATTTTTCCGATATCAACACCAGGAGTGAAGGGTCTGTTTTAATTTCTGCTACAGGAATTTTGTCTCAGCACTGTGCAAATAGCACGTGGCCGTTGCTTCCCATTGTGACATCCTCCTTCACAGACAGCACAACTCTGTGGTCTTCCGCTTTTGGTAGAGTCCCTGGATGCTGTGCAGTTGCAAATAATTAAATGCAAACCAGCAATGCACTGGATGTTGGTATTGTCGGTACTTCAGGGTGTTCCTTGGGCTTCTGCTGTACTCTCATGACACAGATTGGATACTAGGTTGTTACTGTATCTATAATTTCTTGCCCTGCTCTTTTGTCATATAACTTCCACAGTTTTTTATTGTTTGGGTGATTTTCCGCACTCTTACTGGAAATTGTCTTTTTGACTATTTAAAATAATGCATCTCTTGCCTTTTCAGTCTGGAGCTGTTTGCCATACAAGAATCACTGCAGTCAAAGGGGAGATTTTCTAAAGAAACTCCTTTGAAAATATTTGCCACAATAAATACAATCGTTATGTATTGCATTTTAACACCCAGCGCTGAGGCTGTTGTATTTTCTCCCGCCTTAATGAGCCACAGAATGATATGATTAATACTTCTGTTCTGTCTTGTTAACGAATTACTTGCTGGCTGTTCTCTTAATGCAAATAGCTGTTTTCCTAGATGCATTTCGAGACATAAATGTCTTTGGGTAAATTTTAGTACTCCTGATGCTGAAGAGCTGCTGGCACAAATCAAAAGCTGCAAGAAGAATCGTACGGAGTCGATGGTAACAAATTTGTGTAAAACCACTCTGGGCAGGCATATATATGCTGTTGCCTCTAGGAGCTGTCTGAGCTGTTCTTTCCGTAGGAGTTTGCTAGTAAGGTTTTGTTTGCTTGTTTTATAAGGCTCCGGTTGTTAGCCCCTATATCAGGCTCCAGTAAGTTATCTGATGCTGCCGTCCCCGGTTCCTTCCCAGCCCAGTAACATACACTTGGAGCCTGGAGAAGACGCAGAAAGATTTTTCACCGGTGTGTTGCCTAAGTAGGTGCAGCTTCAGAGAACACGTTGATCTTTGTGACAACTAATTATAAAATAAGAAGGTGGTAATGTTCCCGAATGTATCAGTTGTGTGTTCCCTTATGGGTTTCATTATTTCTGCTTTCCATTTCTGACTTTAGTCCATTTTTCTCCCTTTTTTACCCATACTAGATCAATAGCATGCCATCCCTGAACCATGTATGATTTCCTCTTATTTGCCTCCACCTCTTGTTCTTATCTTTCTGCATCATGTTCTTACCGTGCCCTTGTTTTTCATACCGCTCTTTTCCTGCCTCTCATCTTTCCAAAAATAACGTTGCTTCCAAAGAATCATAATTCCCTGTTGCTAATTTACTCTATCCATCACTTTCTATACTTCTGTCCTCTCTCAGGTCCCTGTTTATATAAAATGCGTAAAACTTGATAGTATACACAGCAGAAAGAAAACAAAAGATGGAAAGGAAAAGAAGAGAGATGAAGTTCAGTACTTGGGTGGAAAGGCAGGCATTTTCCAAGTTCTTAGCTGTAAGGAGAGTGAATATACCTTCTTCCTTCTAATTGCTTGATCCCGTTAATATTATTCATTGGGAATATCCTGCTAGTATTATTCAATCTTTTTTTTTTCTTTTTTGGCCAGGCAGAAGGAGAAAATGACCTGTTGGGGAAAAGCAGCTGCTGGAGCTCATTAGTGCTCCGTATCGAGGCAGTGAAAAGGAGCAGATATTCCTTCAGTTTTCATTCCCCATTGCTCGTGAAATTCTGGGCATTACTAGAGACATGAGAGTTGTCTGCTGGCAGGTGTAACAAGCCAGGGGTATGCAGATTGACATCTTTCTGATATTTAGAGATCTGTCTTTCACAAGGGAACTTAAATGGTACAAAAGGTGAAGGCAGTTAGGTAGAGGAGGTGCCTGCCTGCCCTGGCTGAGGTAGGCGTTGCCAGCAAAACTCCAGCACCCCCTGCACAGTGCAGATTCTCATATTTGCCCCACAACCTTCATGTTATTGTAATCCAAGGCTGTAGGAGATGCCTTTATAATTAGATAGAATTTCAGGTACAGTTTTTTAGTGGTAAATCAAGGGTAAGCTAGTTTCAAAGTAAAAACTTGTCTAGTGAAAGCATGAGAATTTGGCATATTACTTATATGGATTGCCTTTTTTATCTATGATAAATTGGGTCAGCATACGTAAACTAAGTATTCTTTTGTTTATACTTTTCATATGTGACCCATCTGGATTCTGTGGGAGGCACTGTACTTAGAAAATTGATGAAAAACTTCTGATTTGTCAAAATTATTCTCTTGGGTACAAGCTTTTAGAGCAACTTCTTACTGGTGAAAATGAATAGCATTTGGATTGTGCTGTACTGTGTCTTAATGACTGTGTAGTGAAAACACATCTATGATGTTGCTTTTAATATTGTAGTTCCTAAAGCACAACATGCTTTTGCACAAAATCCCAATACATAATGGGGAGAGCAGCGGGGAGCAGGGAAAGGCAATCCTTTTTATTTTTACCTAGAAAAGACAGAGGACCAAATTTGTAAGGGGGTCAGCAGGCAATCTTTTTTCTGCATGAGTGAAACAGGCTGCTCTCCAGCCTCCCGTCCCCCTGTCTGTACGTATATCCAGGGTATCCATATATCTAAATCCATCCTGGGGCATGTAAAGATCACCCTTTGCTTGGGTTGCAAAGGTTATTTTGATTTGTGTTGTTTTTTTCTGCTTTAAGCCTGGTATTTCATCGTGATACAATGTTCTGTTCAGCATAGGAACCGTAGGCAGCCTTCTTCAGTCCTGGGTGAGTACAGTATGTTTCAGACAGCCTATTCTAACATCACCATCACATTGCCTTGAAAATAATTATGTAACTGCAGTTCCAAAAATAATGTAATCGAGAGACATCAATGAAGAACAACGTGGGAGGGAAATAAAGTTAGCGAGTAGTAATTTTGAAAATTTCCACAATCTTTCCTAAACACAAAACAGATGTTTGGTACGAATGATGGAATGTTTGTTAAACTTAAATATCTGAAGATACATTCCTGTTTGGTTTGGGGTTTTGAATCTCTTCAGAGCTTCAAGTTCAGAATCACACATTCCACAGATTATGGAAGCATCAGTGTGCCCTCCTTTTCCCAAAAAGTTAACTGCTAGAGATGTAAGGAAAAGCTAATTGTTCCATGAGAAAACTTCTTACTTTTGGCTGTTAGTCCAATAAATAATTCCTTTGTGCTGAAGTTTTCATGCTCCTAACATAATTTAGGAATTTTGATCTCTTGGTGATATCGTCATTTCAGTGATGTGCACCACAGTGTGCTACCGCAAATGCTTCAGGATATTCATCTGGGTGCCTTCTTTGTTACATCTTCTAAGATCTAGTGCGGTAAAATTTCCTTCTGTGCAGTGGGTCAGCAGAAATATTCATTGAAGTTCTTGTTGAAGAGCCGTGGACATCCGTTCTCGTTCTGCAGGTTATGTGTTTTGCTCTTTTTAAATTGAGTTTGTGATTGCACAATGATATTTTGGAAGAGTCAAAACTCATATAAGACGATACCACTCTTGAAATCCAGTAGTCTCAGCCATTCATTTCATTTTCTCCCATCCTAGAGATTTTCACCACTTGTGTCAGGTCAGCTGTTGATCCATTCAGTAATGAGATCTATGAAATAGTCTGCCTTTAAAATATATATAAATACGTTTGATAAAATACCTCTTTCTCCTGATTGAAAAGATTCCTGCTGCTCTGCACCAATTCATCATTCACTTGTTTGCACTGCAGTGACAGACTGTAGTTTTGGAAAATCAAAGAAGTTTTTAAAAAACCCTCAGCTGGATGATGGGGTAAAGTTTTTGCAACTCACACTGCCACGGTCCATCAGCACTGTCCTGTGAAGGGATTGTTCTTTAAGCCTCAGTTATTTTTCCAGGTAACAATTTGGGTGGTATTTTTCCACTATTCATTACTGTGCGCTACAGCAGGTACCAGACCATCCAACATACAAGAAATGATAACCAGTAATATGAATTTTCTGAAAAGTTACCTTTTGTTAAGGAAAGACTTGCCACATTCAGGGAAATAGGGGGAAGAATGCATAGAATATTTCCTATTATTTCTAATTGTTTCCTAATGATTTTTTCAATCATTAGAGATGTGAAGTGAGACTAAGAACCTAGAACCTGATAGCCCCGTATTTAAATCAAGCTGTAGTTAAGTTCCTGAGGTGGTCTCTTCACAAATCCTGAAAAATGTCTACCTTCTAATAAGATGTTTTAGTGGATTATTAAAAGGGATGAAAGCACGACCGAGTCAAGACCATCCGATTTTGAAAAGAATTGTGGTCTTTTTGTCTCAGCGTTATGGATACTTTCCCATAGAACATGTTCAAATCTTTAAAAATTATGCGAGACAAAAGAGACCAAGGCTAAACCAAAATTTTAAGCCAGATCCAAAAGAGGTCGGTGGCTTTTTCACCACAATGATGTACTAATATTCCTAGTTAGAGGCAAGAACTGTTCTTTCCTTTGTATTTGTCAGCTCAGAGGATCGTGAAAGCCCAGCAAATTGTATGTACTAGACAGTGGCTAGTTACACCTACTCTAATCTCACAGGGATTTTCCCCATTCTAGGGAATTCCCAGGAGGGGAGAAGGAGCCAGTTTTGTTGAGGGATTCAAAGAGAACAGAATCAAAGCTAAATTCGAGGCCTTTACATTGTGTTCTGTTTTATTAAGACACTTTGACGTGCAGCGTTTCTGCTGCTGTTTTGATACCCTGGATTATCTTCAGCTTTCCTCAAGAGAAAAAAAAAAGTTTGACTTTTTCTTTTGATACTCTGCACATGACAGTCATCTTAGATAACGTGACATCCCATCTAACATACAAATTCTCTTCCCTCTGAATTGCCTGATGAGAGCATTGTTTTCTTTTTCCTATTTTTTCTGAAGAGAAATGTCAATGTAGGTTTTTTTTTTCACTTATTTTCCTTTCTCATGCACACCAAAACCACGTCCTTTCTCAGGAATACACTGATGCTTTCTGCTTTTCTTCCACATACCTGCTGAGCTGAGCATACCGTACTCATAACGCAAACCCTCGTTAGGTAGCATTCAGCGTTTTCAGCATAGAAAGCAGCACGGCTGGTGCAGGCAGCGTCCCCTCACTCACCTCCTCCTCCGTCCCAGCCCACCCTGCCTGCTGTACACCAGCTTCGGTCAGTTTGCTGATCCTAGTTAAAATGACCTGGGGGGAAAACCACAGATTTTGCATTAGTAAGCTCCCTGAGCAGTAAGGGCAATGGAAGATAAACATTGGGAAAATGCTACTGTATCAGCATGGTTTTGCAGCAGCTTAGGCTGGTGGTAAAAATGCATCTTTGTGGTACTCTCATGTGTTGAAAACGCTGAACAGACACCGGTTAGGTGTCAGGAATCAGAAGCAAACCAGGATTAATTTCAGGATTAGTTTATGCAAATGCTGCTTCTGTACATCTTTCCCTTCCCTTCCTCCTTCCCTCAGACTCTTCCTCTGATTACGATCTAGTCACTACTTAGATGGGAACTGTTCAAGAAAACCCAGAATACCATGGAAAGTGGCCTTAATGACTCAGTAAGTTGTACTTTCACCTCTGATTCAGTGCTTCAACAAGGTAGTAAAGGGTTCTGTTCTTTTTCTAGCGCTGCCCTCCTTAAGGGACGTCTATCTAAAAATACATGTGCTAACCAGCTCTAGCCTGTAAGAGCTCTCGTGGCACACACTGGACAAAGGGTTGAAGTTATTGCAGTGGCAGAATTCTTACTTGTGTGCTCTTATTTACCCCAAATCCCTGAAGCATGACTGGATGTAAGATTATTCGTTTCCCATGAAAACCCGTGGGTAGTGTTGCCATGTGCTTCCTACGTTTAGATACCGTTTTGTAAAAATTCTTGAAATTTTGAGTGACTATATTCCTTTATTTGTAATGTCCGAAGTGTTTCAGGATGTTCCAGTGTAAAAGTTCCTCTATAAATATGATTCAGTAGTACTGTGCACAACTTGCAAAACATTATACAGTCATTTTATGTCCCATCTAGTAAGTGTCAGGGGATTTCAAGTTTACTTTCTGGTTACTGCTAAGATACGAGATCAATATTCTTCATACCGTTTATCCTCTCAATGCTGAGCAGAATTTGTCACACGAGCTGAGAGCGGTCTGTTGGCTAGTAACTTAAATTTAGTTTTTCAGGTCAGCATTTTCAAATTATGTCGAAGTTGGAAATAGCTTTACAAAACATTTTATGTAACAATTCTGAAAACCGGCGTGACAGTTTTTCTAATTAACTTATTTAGCCTAGTTTTGGAGTAACATTAGCTGTTTCATCATTTTTAGGCCATTATGAGTATTCTTTGTGGTACCATCAATAAGCCAAGAATTTATAGGGTTCCTTAATCATACAGATTACTCATCATTGCCTGCTCATAACAGAAGCCTGAAATGCTCATTAAAATTGTATGATGTGAATCGAAAGTTAGTGCAGTTGCAGAATTAAATGACAAGAGAACAACATTGTATTGGGCTGGGGGGGGGGAAGAAAGAAACTTGAATACATACCTGTGTCAGTGAAAGTGAAACCTCCAGGCTATATATAGAGATCAGGACTTTGAATTTGTTTAATATTGAAGATACAAACAGGCTTCTGGAGAGGAGAATTGTTCTGAAAGGATCAGCGATCATGCCTGAAATGCAACGAGGTGGTTCTTTTTGTTTACAGTGAGCTACAGGAACTTGCTGTGTGTTCTTGCCTAGTCTCTTAGCCTATTTTTAAAATTGGCTAATTACAAATCACTGTTCCAACTTGATCCTTTGCCCTTTGCCTTGTGCCTTTTCATCAAAACAATAAAAAAGGTGACCTTCCCGTCTTTGGCAAGCTGTTGGATTCCCACAGGCAGTTGTTTTGCTGTCCTACTTGAAACACCGAGGCCCGGATCCTCATCTCACCAAGCCTGTTTTTTCACCAGTGTAATTACGTTGCTTTCGTTGGAGTTGCTTGTCGATGCCAACATAACTGAGAGAAGAATCAAGTCGTGGTCTAGCCACTGTTAAAACAAGAATGTGTATGGCTGAACATGCTTCTTGAAAATGCATATGAACTCAGAGCAGCACTATTAGCAGATGCCTGCTGGGATGTCACAATTGTTAATCTTCGTCTAAAAATATATTGGCTTTTTGTGGAAACAAATTCTATTTAGAATAAGCTATAATCTCCTAAAACACCCTAAGGAAGGAAGATGAATTGAGACTTGATACCATTCTACTTACTGTAGAATTTAAATGAGAAGACCGCGTGTGCTCGTGGATTGAGCTGATCTCTATTTTTGGTTTTGCCACTGGCTTCTTGGCTGACCCGAGGCAAAAAAAAAAAAAGGCAAAATGACTTGCCTAAGTTTCACACCCACAAAACAGGAATAACAATGTTCTGCTTTTTAAAGTGTAGCGAGATCTGTGGATAAAATGAATTATACAAGAGCTGCTAGTACTATTTCTTACCAAGGCTGAGTGAAACGACTCTCCTTTGCTGAATGGCACACGATTCTGGAAGTATACATGCAATAGCCTGGCACTGACTGACAGGAGCTTCTCCCTCCGAGTTTTGTGGCCCTCCTTCCTTCTCTGGTCCCCAGCCACCGCTATTTTGGCTTCCGATGGCACATAAGCTGATGAAAATAGCAATAAATTATAGATGGTGCTATTAGTAAACATTAGTTATCCGCCCTCATTACACCTTGTTCCCTGACACCTAAGTTGCTGACTGTTGTAAACAAGCTGCCAGATGCTGCTGTGGGCAAACTGTTTTAACTTAGCAGCCCTTTCCACGTATACAAGGCACTTCCAAGTCTACTTGTAAAAGGCTGCTACATTTTCCTTTAAAAAAGGCTTAAACGTTTCCTAACAGGGTGTTACCTTGCTCTAAATCTCTGGAAACAAAATGAGTGCCATTAGCTGTACTTGGGAGCCCTTCTGGGCTCCCCGTCATTGGACCAAATGGGTTCAATTCTCTTCGTGTGTGCCGTGAACTTGTTTGTAGCTTAACAGATAGAAGGAATTCTGGTTTTAGACCTTGTCCCTGGAACGTATGGCTTGAAGAGGCAGAAACTTGGGGAATCCGAGTGTTGCAAACAGAGCTTTGAATTACGTATTTTTAATAGAAGGGGCAAAAGTAAGCTTGCCTTTTGCATTCAGAGAACTTCTTCCCCATAGGTTCGTGGTGTCGTGTCTTTTTTTCAACTTCTGCTGGCGATAGCAAAACATCTGGTAGCGTTAACAAAATTACAGTTCTGTTTTGTTTTGTTTTGTTTTGTTTTGTTTTCCAAAATGGAAATGAAACCAGACTGTCTTGAATACACCCCTGATGGGTCTCCACTTGTATTAGTGCATCTGGT
This sequence comes from Cygnus atratus, assembly GCF_013377495.2. Lineage (NCBI taxonomy): Eukaryota > Metazoa > Chordata > Aves > Anseriformes > Anatidae > Cygnus > Cygnus atratus. The sequence goes on along the minus strand of NC_066364.1, from coordinate 91,194,199 downwards.
TCGGGGCACCCGTCCCCAGAAAAATGTAAATGTAATTGGAGTCAGTTCAAAAACCAACAAAATGTTAAAAAGATGCAAAGTTTGATCTAAAAATGAGAAAAGTTGAATATGTACAGCGGCCTGAGTGGCAGCAGAGGGGAGGAAGGTTTTGATAATGATCTACAATTTTCAGGGCTGTAAACACCAGCAAAGTGAAAACTTACTTAGGGTGGTTCGAGAAGGTATAATTAGCTGTAATGAAATTAAATGAACAATATGTAAAGTTGCGCTGAATGTTACAGAAAAACAATGTGAACAGCGAGACCTATAGATTTATTATTTATCTGTATTGTGTTAGCACTGGGGAATCCCAGTCAGGGCTCAAGAGCTTCTATTCCTGTAGAAACATGAAACAAAGACAACAGAAATGCAATCCCTCTCCTGAGTAATAAACGAGAAGAACGAGAAGCTTGACGGGGTGGCATGTAAGGGATAAACTTAAACTGGTGGTTTGTGGAATAGAGACCCTGAAGGGTCTTTCTAGTCTTTTTTCTAGTCTTTTTTAATTTTTGTTTACTGGCTGTCGGACCATTTAGGATTGTAAGAATGTAACTCTTACTTTGAAGACGCTTGCTATTTTCAGTCGTTAATGCATGTAAATATTGCTTTAAATTGGAACAGCCTTACCACGCGATTGCCAAGAGCTGGAGAAACTGTCCTTGGACAGAAGTTTTTCATTGGTTTTGGTGGGAAAGGAGCCAATCAATGTGTCCAGTCTGCTCGACTCGGGGCCAAGACCTCGCTGATCTGCAAGGTAAGCACTGGCTTGCTCTTGGATTACAGCTGAACTAAATGTTCATGCAAACTCCAGTAAACCTTTAGGTGTCTTACAGAAATGGTGGTTTTGTTTGTTACTTTTTTGTTGTTTTTGTTTGTTTGTTTGTTTGTTTTCTTTTTAATCCTTCTCTAATTCCTGTTTCTTCTCCTTATTTCAGCTGTAAATTTAAGCATGAAATGTGACCAGGAGTCTGTTCTGAAAGCACTGCCAGAACCAAAGAGTAGTTGGCTAGAGATCTGGCAGAAATTGCACAGAAAGAAAGACTGAAAAACTTAGATTGATAGATATACCATGGAAAAGAGAGTTGGGGAGAATTTGAGATATTCAAAATTCAAGTGCTAGCCCCTCCTCTTTATGCTTCCCAGCATTACAACTATCAGGGCTTCAGTGATGACGTTCAGGTGCTAGGCACTGTAGTCAACCTGCAGTTTACTTTGTAGGTGATTATGAAAATCAAATACGGATGAGATAGTAACAAATTCAGGAAGAAATATATTGTGCTTCAAGAATTAAATTGTTGTCTAATTACTTGAGATTAGGATGGGATGTTGATATACAAACTGTATCACCTTTGCATGCTATGGGAATTTTTTGCTTACTCCTCTGAAACTTTTGATGTACAACAGTTCTGAAGACTGGCTTACAGACCATCGGGCTGATCCAGCCTGGCAGATGCTATATATTTACAGTGCTTTTCTTTGATTTTTGCCATTAAATGCTATTGGTTTTGAGTGATCATTACTAAGGTTAGGATCAAATTTTATCTCTCTGTAGCCTTATTGTCTATCCAGTACTAACTGCAGATGAAAATTTAGATTGACTCGACACACTTTGTTATTGCTATAGCTGGGGGAAGATGCTAAATTTGTTGGATCATCGTCTGCCAGGGATTTTTTAAGGAGTACTGGAGACATCTCAGGGAAGCCTATCTTATTGGTTTCCAATCCAATATTTAGGCTAAAGAATGGTAGCTATCAATCTAAATTATACCTTCAGGCATTTCTGTGGGTCATTATCACTAGTTGTTGTTCTACAGTGTTGGTCTTTTTTTTTAGTTGTTTGTTTTTTCTTTTTTTTAAAATTTATACTGGGGATGTTTACGCTTCTGTAATATTGAATATAAATTTGATCATCTTTGCATTCAAGAATGATCAGATTCAAATACAAGATGAATTGGCAATGAATTCTCTGCTAACATTTCCTGATAAATGTTAAAGGCTTTTTTTCTACTGAAAGTGTGAATTTTGTTTTATTTTTTTAATGGTCTAAGCTATCTCAGTGAATACATGTTTTTGGAACCATTTGCATTCCTAATAAAATTTAGCAGTTAGTATAATTTCCAGTTACTTTCCAAAATCGTATTTATGCTATTTCAGAAAAACGTAGTTGTCTTTCTTTCTTTCTATTGTGTATTTATGGGAGAAAAGACTTAGTAGAGAAGGACAGATTTCTCATATAAGTTTTAGCCTTTTTTATTTTTTGTTTAAAAGTTGATATTTACTTTTTAAATTAAAAATGTAGTTTATAGCCTGGCAAAACAGTCTCGTCTCAGAGCAGTATAGTCTTTTAGCTGCACAGCTCAATAGGGCACCATATAAAGTCATTTGCTGAATATAACTGAGAAGAGTCAGGTAATAATGTGACATTACAATTCAATTATTTTTACTTTAAGAAGTCATCTTGAGTATGCGGTGGTGCTTAAAGCCAGGTTGCCTTTCACACACACTCTGTGCTCAGTACATGTTTATGTTTTGGTCATAATTCCCAACATGAAGCAATTGCTTCTGCAGTCTAAAGCTGTGGGAATGGAATCAGTATTAGTACCAGAGGGACATTCCACTGGAGTGTGGCATCCTTTTACAAGGACTGTAATTTAGACAGAGGATCTAATCAACAAGAGGAGACATAAACATCTCAGGTCAAGTGACAAGACATTCTTCATACCTGAGAGCTTTAAAGCGTAAAAGAGAGGCAGTGACTATCTGTTGGTGGTTTGAGAAAGGGAATTTTAGGATGACTCGTAGGTATAACTAGAAATGCCACAGAATGCTGTAGATTTTAATTTAAAATCCAAATACTGGGTTTGGCAAGTGGAAATGCAAATGCTGTTCTATTTCCTGCCTGGAAGCCAATGGAGGTGACTGCTGGTGCTCTGGGTTATCAATATCTATCACAGTATTGGTCTTAAACTCCCTTACTCAGTTTGCTTGGTACAGTAAAACACCATATGGATGGAATAGTTGCCACTTCAAAAGACAAGACAGTGGTTCCGAGAAGTGTGCAAGGTTGCAGTCAGGGAACTAACAGACCTAAGAGAACAAGTGGGATGTTCATGTTCAGGCAAGAACCCTGTTGCAGTACTGAAAAATGCACAGAGGTTTTGGGGGGGGTCCAAACTCCCCATTGTAGTGGCAATTACCAGAAAAATCTGCTAAGTATCCTAGATAAAGAGCGTGGAAGAAGGTTGATCTGAAAGACATTGCATGTACTGTAAAATGGCCCAATTTTCTTCTGACAATTGGAGATGATTCTCACTGTTCCTTGGTATCGCTAGCCTGATAAATGCATATACTAAATTCTACTTAATCCCTGGCTGCGTTTGATTCCTACTCAGGAATAGGAAGTGCTGGACTATGATGCTGTGTTGTCTTCTGTCTTTAGACGATCTGTAAGCCAAATTTAAGAAAAAGTGCAGTAAACTCAAATAATTAATTGTAACTAATAATTAATTGTAATTAATTAATTACAAGTAATCTTCACTTAATTGTAAGAAGTTAGATATATCTAAGACACAGCCCAGAGTATAATGGTTATCTCCAATTGTTTTTTCCTTTTGTATTAGTCTTACTTTTGTGTTTAGTACCTGTTTAATTCTCAAAACAAGAGAAAGAGTAAACTCTCAGAAAATGCGCATATAGAATAAATGAAAATTTGTTAAGAGGTACATATTTTTATTGTAATTAATTTTCAGGTGCAGATGAGTTTGATTCTCTTAAGCTGCTAGAATTTTAGCTGTTATGATACCAGTCAGCTTTCCTAGCTGCATATGGAAAACTTGATGGTAAGCAAGGAAAACCCAGGTTGAAAAATACCGATGTAATTCTACTTTTCTAATGCGCAAACCATGTGACCCTCACACTTGTACAAACTGCTAAGAAATCAAGAAAGAAGAAATGCTACTTCAGCACGCGTAATGTTCTGTGGTCAGCAGACTAAGACATTCAGTTTTCTGTTCATCCAATAGTCCATCTATGAGGGTCTGAGCAAAAGCAGAAAATATTTAAAACAACGTTAAATAATTTGACATGGTCAGTAAATATGCCTTTAATCTAAAATGAGCCTGATGCCCAATACTCTGCCTTCCTTGAGGGTAAAGCCTGAATGGAAAGATAAACCCTTCAAAGGCACTAGGATTAACTGGGTCGGGTGCTGATGAACTAACATGGAGAAAAGTTTCCAGAGGAAAAGGACCTCCATGGAGACCCTTCCAAGGGCTTCCCTCCAGCACTGAGATCCCCTGCTGTGAGCAGAAGTGCCGTGGCTGATCTCAGTTGTTACAACAGTTGAACAATAAGGGGTGTCTGTCTGTCAATTATATAGGACCCAGAGCAGAAGGAAGCAGTTTTCAGTTGAGCTTCTGGGAAACGGTTACGAAATACTTCATTTCTGAAATAACTGAGCAAATCCTGAGATTTGTTGTAGAAGCTTTGTAGCAGATAGGGAGGGAGAAGATGATACCATCAGGTGGAATGCATTCCAACAGTACATCTGTTAGGCTGCAAAGGTGAGCACAATTCAGGTTTAAATTGCAGATGGCTGCAGTCAGCCAGACAAAAGCAGTCAGAAGATGCAGCTTCTGACAACCCGCCCTGTCTGGCAAGCTGGGAGTAGTCAGAAATACAGACATATTCTAATATGCAAACGATGAATAGCACAGTGACCAAAGAAAATGTTTATGTTTTGTTTTTTTTTTTTCCCTCCATTTGTTAGAGGAATGTTCCATCTGGATAGACTGTTTTAACCTACATTGCTGTCCTCCTTTGGTAAAAGACCGGGACCATCCCTAATAATGCTTTATAAAAATCCCATATAGAGGTTGTAGGAAATGAAAATATGTTTCAAAACATGGATATGCAATACAGTAAGTGGGGGGGAAGGATCATCCATCTGTGACACTTTCTGTTTTACAATTCTGTAGGGTTTGTGGAATTTTGTAGGGTTTGATTTGTGTGATCACTAGCTAGTACTCAGGTCTTCTCAGAGCTTTCCATAAGACTGAACTCATAAACAGAAAGATTTCTAAGCAGGCTTTAGAGGCAGCTGCTTTGTACTTCCTAACAACTCAAATACAGCGTTAGCTATTAGTGTTGTTTTATGAGAAGACAGGTCATTATTTATCATGCAATTCCTTTGCTGTCTAGACCATGACCAGGATCTTGATCTAGCTTCTTATCTGAAAGATTATTTTTTTTCTCTTGCAAATATACTTCCTATAGCATTGGTCAGTCGTTGATACTGATCAGATGGATGTACAACTTGCGCTTGGAAGTGGGAGCACAAACTGTGAGTGCTGAAGACATAGGCTAAGACTGGTGAACTAAAAACTGTGTTGGCTTTATATACTAAATGCTATTTTGGCGTTAAGTAAGTTAGACTTTTTTTTTTTTCTCTCCATATACCTCACCTTCTTTTTTCAGCTTGTGTAATGAAACAAAACCAAATGTTTATTACCCTGAATAAACAGCAAGCAGAATTCTGTTCAGCTAAAAGGATTAGTGGAACTGAAATTACAAGCTTTTTAACTTGCTGTTAGAAAAACAATAGAGCATAGCTTGACTCTGTAACTCAACTGGGTCTGGTGTTGCTGGATAAAACAAACAAAAACATGTTGAATTCATAAATGGTACATTTAGTACTGAGAAATTATAGAAATCAGCAATGCTGTGTTTATAGTCGCTTTCTAGAGCACAGCCACTGATGTTTTTCCACCAAGAAAACTTTGAGGGAGAAAATTCAAAACATGAACTGCAGTTAAGAGGAACGCTTAGGTTCCTTTCAGTTCAAAATTGACTAATGACCCAGGAGTACAAGATTCCGTACACTTCCAGATTTTACAGTCCCCAGAAAGCTTCAGTTTCAAGGGAACATAGTGGTTGTATGAGAATGAAACTTGAATATAGGGACATGGGTGGAGGCAGTGCGTAATAGAGGTGGAGAGATCTGCAGAACTGTATTCCAAAAAATAAAGTGCTGCAAAATAGAAAGTGTTGTATTCAAATTGCATTAGAGCATTCTGCTGCCTAAAGACGATCTCACCTTTCTGTAGATAAAACCTGTCTGTTTATCTTCTGTGTAGGTTGGGAAGGATTCCTTTGGCAATGATTATATTGCAAATTTGAAGAAGAATGGTGTTTCTACAGGTAAAATTTTACTTTAAATAAGCCTTTTGAATTATTCCTAAGCTTTAAACATTGGTAGTGGAGGATTTCTTATTTTATTGCTTTATTGGATATGTCTGTAGTCAAAATCAAAACTACAAAGAATTGCTTTGACACAAATGGGAGGAATGAATGAGTATGGGTTAGAATGTGGGGACTTCTAAAGTCTGCTGTACCACTAAAAGTAACATTTAATGTTATTACCTCTAAATCTCAGATGATTACACCAGTGCAAGTCACTTGAAGATAACTTGCTGTTATGTGAGTGTTTAGGCTGGCACTGATGATGATAATGCCTGGTGAGAAACTGACAAAATCCAGTCTGATTATCCTTTCTTTATTTCATGTTGAGAGGGAAAGGGTAAAGTGGAAATGCATTTGTCAACTCCGTACATTTCATCTCTGCTCTGTTTTTTAAAATGATGTCCAAACATTCTACAGAATGTAGCTGATGTTTGTTAATACATATATACAAAAAATTCAGCGTTAAAAGGCTTTCAGGAAAAAGAAAAGTTAAGCATTCACAATATTCTATCGTATTTGCACCTTTGTAACCCTAATTCTTTCTCTTGTGAAAATGTATTATTGTGTGCTGCTTAACTACATGATCTTTTGTCTGCAAGCCCCTCGTTTCTGTCAGTGTGGACAGAGTGGACAGATAAAATCACTAAGTGGCAATTCAATGTTCTGTTCAAGTTTTCTGTTTACAGTGCAGCCGCCACTTTCATTTACTGCATTATTCAAATCCTGCTTTAAAGAGAGAATCACTAGTATTTTGTGGGCTTTTTATTATGCTTGTCAGTATAGCATCTAAATATTTCACAAATATATAGAGAGGCTTATTCATTACTTGTCTTCCAACTTAGACAAGCAACCAGGCAAGGATACCATAAAACTAGTGTCTGTTATAAATCTCTCTAAAACGGGCCTACCTCGTGAGTGAAGTCTTTGATCATGTAAGTAAAGTTATTATGATGCATAGCACTTAATGAAAATGTATATTCCACAGACAACCTTAAATCTCATATTTTCTGGTTTAAATGATTGATCTTGCAATCTTAACATAAATTTTTAAATAGTCTTTGTGTCAGGAAAAGGGAAGTGAAGGAAAAATCTTCAGAAATGTCGTTGTATTGCACTTCATTGATACCTACATAGATCAACTGAAGGGTTGGTCTGAAGTAAAGACTTCTGCTGGTTGAGTTAGAAATATCTCAGAATTATGTTAGATTGACATCTCCGTTGGTGATCAGCCCTGGAGGATGAAAGGATGTTCTGCTGGTGAGGCTGGTCTGGGATCCCAGCTTGCATTCCAAGATTTGGAGGCAAGGGTGATTCAGTGTACACAGATGTTTTCACATGGGACTGTCATATGTCTTTCCGTGGCTTTTCATCCCTGTTTAATCCTTGTCTAACCTATCCCTGTTATTTTCCATCAGGATACCGGGTACCGGATGAAAATCCTTGCCATAATGCCACTTTTGTCCACTTCATATCCTGGGTCCTTGTTGTATGGCTTCTTCATTTATGTTGCTCTTCTGTTTCTTAACATACCACCTGATCCCTTTTCTTTCCAATTCCAGGCTGTTTCATAACTTTCCCCTTTCCCAGTCTTCCTGTCTCCAGAACCTATCAGCTACCACCAGTGCTACACAGACCGTTTAGACCTTTACTGATGTTACTCCCTCTCTCTCCAACTCTAGCTCCTCCCCTACATTTGAATTGGGTAGCTTACTGCTCACGCTGCATATTTGCTGCATGAAGAGCATCGACAGCACAGAAGACACAAATTCTCTGCTTTCCATTCCAGTGTGCAAACCTAGGTCACAGTGAAAAGAAGCTATAATTGCAAGAAAAGTTCTGCTCTGATCCTTGTAACTCTGAGCTAGATAAGGGAACCTTCAGGGCAAGTAACTGCAATACTTGTGCAAATCTGCATAAGCATGATGTTGTTTTTTTCATCCTTGTTCGAATCTGAACTGTTTTTTAAATATTCCACAAAGAGCATATCTTGAGAAAGAAGCCAACCCTTGCCCAGCCTCAAGTCCATGCTCTAAAATGCTCTAAACAAAAGGTCACTAGAATTTACCTCAAATAAAACAGTAGATTTTTCTTAGATACAGTACTTGGGAGAAGAAAACTGAACTTCTGACAGTTTTTTACTGCTTTATATCTGAATAAACCCACTGTTGTAGAAAGCTGTGGATCACTGGTTAATATTTGACAAATTATCTGACAGATGAAAACAGGTTCTTATACTAGTAAATATTGAACGATCTTTATAATAGACGGTGCTGCCAGCCTCACTTCTAATTGTCTGAATAATAATCCCAAGAGGAAACATATAGCCTCACCACTGCCTTCATAATACATGTTAATACTTCTCCTGAAATGCAAATCTCCAGAGAATTAAATGCTGTGTTATGTTAATATTTTAGGTTTCTCCAGCCTTGACTCTATTGTTTTATTGGATAAAAGAAATACTTCCATGTAGGAGTAGAGAGTGCCTGAGAAAGCTGTATAAATAACATGCTTTCTCTAAAGCAGAGATGTAGCCAAATTAAAGAATGTTGGACTCGCATTTCTGTTTTGTGGGTGTAAATTAACACTTTTTGTTGTTGTTAGCTTCTCTGGCATTGTTGCACATGAAAGAGTAATTAGCATTTTTAAATTGCTGGAGGTTATGGGTTCATTTCAGATTTAATTCAATTAAACTGAATCACATGCTATTGGTTGAAAGTAATGTATTGAACTAATGCATGCTCTAACTTTTCCCTTTCTAAGCATTTGTAGGTCAGACTACAGAAGCTGCTACTGGAACTGCTTCAATAATTGTCAACAGTGAAGGTACATTATTTCTACTCTGAATTGTCTACTTCGTTTTGCCTCTACAGCCGTAAAAAAAACCAAAACAACAACAACCTTTCCCATGTCACTGTTAACTATAGAAATATTTTTCTACATCTTTTGTCTTTTTCATGATCTTATTCATATTTTGTTGCATTTAGTTTTATTACAGGCAACTTTGTAGAATGAGGTGCCTAAAGGCAGCAGAATCAGACCCTTAGACTAGCAATGTAACAGCCATAATTCAGCCAGCCAGCTGATCTACCCAGTTTCACACTGGCCAGCACACAGGGGATCAGAAGAAGGTTAAAGCTCTCCCTTTCCACCACAACTTACTTAGCACTTTTACTGTGAGGAATGGGTTTGCCTCCTGCGTGAGTCATTATGCCCTGAATCAGGAAATGTAATTGTCCTTAGTATAAGTAGAAATATTTACATTGTTTATGTAATATTACAACAGTGCTTGATCCCAGGTTGCATCTGCAGTGATGAATACACGATGAGATGGCATTATTTGTTTTTTTCTGTGTCATTTTTCCTTAGCCTGTGCATTTACTTCTATGTTGCAGGGTAAGAAGAAAACAAGAGTTAGCTTGTTTCATGTTCTTCTTCAAGACAGCTAAATTATCTTCTGAAAACTTTCTTTTTATCTTTTCTTCAAGCAAGCTCTTAGGAGAAGCACTTGTGTCCAGATCAAAATTTTAGAGCATAGGACAAATGATGTTTATGCATACATAACAGAGTAAGTGTGATTGAATTAGTTCGCTTTGGTGCCGCTAACAACCTTCATTTGAATAGTTACCACAACTTAGCTGACACATCAATTTCACAAATTCCTGTGTAACTTGATGGTACATTGGGCTACAGCTCAAGATGGGAAAGGAAACATGACTGTTGACTCCAGGAGCAAACCTGGGAAGGAACTGTGACTAAAAGCAAGTCTACACAGGAACATTCAGGAAAATTAAGCAAATTAGTTGGAGATGTGAGTTTAATTTTCTCTAAATTAGATTAATCAAATGCATGACAGCTTTATTTCAAAAATAAGGTAGCTGTAATACACCAAATAAACTTGATACCTGCCTTCTCTTCATTTCGGTCAGCAGGTAAATTACTATACTAGCTCTTAAGATGTGCTGCATATGGTCACTACTGTGACCATCATAAATGAGAAAGACAGTGAGAATCCAGGAGAGCACATTCTGAGGCCTCACTGCTTTGTACATGTACATGTAGACATGTTTGGCACTAGATTTGCTGTCCAGAATAGTTGAATAAGAAGCAGTCTTATTACTTCCTAATCCATATGCATGCCACATAAGGTAACCATGGTTCAAATCTGAACAAGCAGAGGATGACCTGTTAAAATGAATTTCTGAAGGATAAGGAACAAAACCATCTGGTTGATATAAAACCTTTGTAACCATTAGGAAAGGGAAACTGATTTTTCAATACCATTAGGTTAACCTTACCCGTTAGTGTCAGCGTGAATGGTCTCCAATAGTCTTGTGATTCACATAATGAACAAAATAATGCATAATGTCATGCAGTTTGTTTCTTTCAGAAACTGAAAAAATCCTAAATTAAGTTACCACTGGCCTCAGATTTAATTTAAAATCTAGTAGAAGAGCAAACCTGGTCAGAACTATGCTGTAAAGCAAACAGATGCACAGAATTGGTAATGGTTCTGGTTGTTACTTGTATCTAAAACCATCTGGCGCCTGAATTGACTAAATTGTAATAAAATAGCAGTACTTATGTGCTTTGCTGTTGCAAGAGTCACCTTTTTTTTTTTTTTCTTGTAGAAACGTGGCTGATTTGACCTAAACAGGTTTTACAGCACTTTTCAAAGGGCTTGTCCACACATGCATGTTTTACCACAGCAGTTGTGCTGGCATAGCTGAAACACCACAGCATTCAATGCAGATACTGGTGTAAAGCAGTTTCTGCTAGTTCAAATTATACCTAAAAGAGAAGCATTTGAAAGGGGTGTGTGCCTGTTGGTTTGTGTTAAGATAATGAGGCACAAATAAAAACAAATAAAATTGGTATCTCTTTAAATTGTGAAGTTTTAATTGCTCTGTTTTCATGTACCTAACCTGCACTTCATCTTACCCATTCTTTACAAGTACTGATACTTGGGAAAAATACTAGCTCCAGTCAACTGAGTAATATCACAGGCAGAGGTGGGAGAGATCCTCAAGTAGAGGGAGCATACTATGTTGAATGAGGGAAGGCAGAGGACAAGAAAGCTATGGAGAGCAGAGTCAGAAGAGGCTCTGAAGTTCCCCTTTTATTACCTGTGGCTGTCTAGCTGCCACTGCTGCTGAATTTCTGGGAAGAGTTTTACTGGTTACTGAATTACACAGGTGGAACTCTACTATTATTTTAATTGGCAAAGTAATAAAAAAAATGAAAATTATCAGGTGCATTTGATATTCTCAAAGTTGCATTATATCCTGAGACAAAGTGTAGTTTCAGTAAAAAAAAAAAAAAAGGGGTTAAATCCTTGCTTTAATGCAGAATGGTGGGGAGATGGTTAACAAGTCCACAGTGCTGTGCTGGTAAACGTGCAACCCAGAGATGCTGCAAAGGTTCTGCCTGGGCTGGTCTCAAAAATTTGTGCAGAATTTCTTTTCTGGAACGTGGTACGCCACTTTGAACCCCAGCTTGTGCTTCCTCTTTCAGCCTGCCTTCTTTCCACTGGCTCGGCCACTTACCACACCTTCTGCTACTGGTGTTACTGTATGGTTAGAACTATAAAATGATGATGTGCTTTGTGCTTCTGTGTACACACATGAAGAGGAACAAAACCTCTTTATGGATTTTTTTTTTACATAATTCCCTCTAAAGTTTATTGTAGCTTTCTCCATATCTGGTACTGACTGCTGACGGTGCCATAAAGCTGGCCTGGCTGGGCCAGTAGTTTGAACCAGTCTGACAACTTGCATATTCACTGCAAAAATTCAGTGGAGGGACAACAGAGATTGGCAGGTCATGATTAAATTGCTCTTGATTGCTGCAAGTTAGAACTAAAGCTCACCTACACAGAACACTGCGAGATAACCCGCACTCGAGATAGGCATTATGCTGACTTGACGATAAAGTTATTAATCATTCATGAACAGTAAATAGGCATTTTTCTGTAAGTGAATGTACTTTCAATACCAAAGCACTAGTAGTGTAAAAACATTCAAAATATGTGTTTAGATAAGGCTAAATAAACACGGCAAACTTAGAATATATGTGCCAGCTTGATTGAATTATACTTTCCAAAGAGACGATCTTCGTTTTGAACCTTCAGGGTTATGAAGAAATGTCACCTGAATTTTTATAGAATTTCTATGTGTGGGCATTCATCATGAATGTGAATGTGTTGTGTACAAGACTATTCAACGCATCTACCAAGTAATTGCATAGAAATTATTGTACTATGACACACCCAAAACTTGCCCTCATATTCATGAACTGTGTGATTTGGCAGCAAATGTTTTCCTTGTAGCATTCTTTTCTGGTCACCAATATCATCTTTTTTTCCCTACGAATTATTATGCAGAAGCTCTATAGCTATTGTTGTATTGTTTGAAACTTTGGTGAGCTCTGAGCACTACTGGTAGCTTATAGGCTCTTAAAAAGCTTATACTGCTTTAAAAAGTAAAGTGAGGATTATTGCACTTTGGTGTTTACTGGTTTGCCTTTGATTTTTCCACTGCCAGTTCTCATCTGGTGGCATATGTAAAATGATACTTGTAAGAAAAATGTAGCTTGAGTTACCCATCCTTCTAAGAAGTGACAGCAGCAGGTTTAGAAGCCCAGCCGAGAACGGTATTTACATATACGGCATTCATGCTGTTGAAAGTATTGGTTGGACCCAATCCCCATCTGGTGTAAGCTTGCATAAGTTTATCAGCTTTATTTAGCTATTCTGGCTTACAGCAGCTGTGAGCGTGGCCCTTAATATTTTAGCTGACATCTGCAAAACTTACAATTCTGTAGATGCTCCCATCAAAACAGAGAACTTTTAGGCGAAGTCAAGGTATTTTAGAATTAACCGTAACACGGTGAATATATTTTCCTCATTTTTAGTGTGGGCAACATTTACCTCACTTGAGCTGTTTCAAAGTTAGGTGTACAGCTTAAGGCTTCATCTACAGTTAACAGAGACACACACAGATGTTTCCAGACAACAGTTTGTGTCCTCCTCAAACAGATATCTAAGATACCTACGAAAATACTTGTCTTTCCTTCTTGTTGAAGGCAGCCAGAAAACTCTAATCCTTAGAAATTAGTTTTCGTAGAATTTTCTAGAATGTAGAATTTTTTGGAAAACTTGAGAAATTAGTTAATGTTGGACAAGATGAATCCCTCCCCTATTTGCCATCTGTCTTTAACTCTGTTGTCCCTGGTGCTGATTTCCCATCTGATTTCCCTGGCAAGAAATAATTGCTTTCGACAAAACGGGTGCTGGTGATACAGAATTCTGGGTTTAGTCGTTAGCGCATGGGTCCAGATTCTGCTGTCGTGCGCGCTCGTATAAATTTCTGGGGACTGTTGCCATTCGCAGCCAGCGTGGTGCATTTAGCTAAGAACAGAATGTGGCTTTTTTCCTACAGCTTGAGTTAAGCCAGTCCGGGCTGTTACACCGCAGTAGGTACTGCACTTCTCTGGCAGGTAGGGTTTGCCTGAAAGCAGAGTGTAAGTCTCTGACCTTTTGTTGTTACAAAGAAAAGCTCCTGACTGTGATCCAGAGCAGCATGGACTACCTTGAATTAGCACATATAGGTTTAAGCAAACAGCCTTCCTTATCGCCTGAGGCCATTAGCTCTAAAGTCTAATAATAATATACATGTCAGTACAGCTAAATAGTTTAGCAAGATAATGCAGCAAGACATGTAGATAAAGTCTGAGATTTTAGGTAGCACAGAGTCCAGGCAGAAATTAAATATATTTTTGTTCCACTGGTTTCCTGTGTTTTACTGTTTGTACTGCTGTACCCTATAAGCTTTCAGCATATATGCTTGGCAAAATAGGTGCAATTTGCCTTTGAACGTTTCCTCAGCAGGATTCAGATATCTTTGATAGCATTTACTTGTTGCAGAAGTTTTTTTTTTCTTCCCTTTTTCTTTCTTTTTTTTTTTTTTATCCAAGATGCCCATCATTGTCTGTTGAAAAGCAGGGCGTTGGCTTTAAATGCTGAGGTTTTGCTTTTCGAATGCAGCTGTTCTGTACCAAACCATTGACAGCAGAATTGCTTTGGAAAGCTCGGGCCCCTCCCTCTGAGATCATTATATTGTTCTTTCCATTGTCCTGCTTTCTTTTCAGAACACATTTAGGGAGACAAGCTTTGCACGTTTCATATTCAGAGGACTTTGAAGTCCTATTCAAGCAAAATAATGTATTTAAAAACATAAATATTTATTTACAGAGTAATTCAGTTCATTACAGAATTGGTAGCCTTTAATGATTGGCAGTCCTTAAAGGAATCTTCAGCGGGGGCGGGCTGAGCCTGTAAATCAAGGAACAACTGACTTATTGAATTTAATACCTGAGTGATTAATAATAAATTTTAATTTGAAGGCACCCATGCCTGAAGGTCTCTAGGTGTTGTAACAGAGATTAAAAAAAGAAACAAAGAAACTGCAATAAAAGAAGACGACTTGCATGTCTGAAGAAAAACAAAAAACTATTTAGAACCTACGTAAATGAACCTCCTCACCTAACTGTAAAGCAAACTACGAGGCTGTAAAGGATCTTAGAAGTGCTTTGAGATACTGCCACGCTTGGGCACATACAGCTTTGCTTACAATGTTCAGCTGTCCAGTTTTGAGTTCAGACAAGTCTGTCAACAACCTTTTTTATCACTTCTGGTAAAGCTTTCTGTACTCATAGTCATTAGCTTTCTAGTCTTTCTTTCTTTTTTCTTTTCTTTCCTTCCTTTCTTTCTTTCTTTCTTTCTGTCTGTCTTTCTGTCTTTGCTTTGCTTTGCTTTGCTTTGCTTTGCTTTGCTTGTGATGGTTAGGGGCCCTAACTGGGAGTGTTGCAGGTAAATGAAGCAAGCCTTTCCCCTCTGAAATTTAAGGACATGCATAATTTTCATGTGAAAATATTCTCTGTTTCCAGCTGAAGGGAAGGTAAAATTTTGAGTGATCACATTAATGCCTTTCTCTTCAAATGCTATTGGAATATTTTTGGAAAATACAAGTATCAGCCTCAGTGTGTGTCCCATATCTCCACTGTGATTGTATAGTGCTTCCTTAGAGATCATAAGAAAACACCAAAATAAGAGTGGGGAAAGTCCATACATGACTTTTCCTGAAGAAATATATACACTGTATTTGTTGTGTAGTGTTGCAAATGTTAATCCTTGGATTGATTATCTTCTGAAATCATTGGATATCTGAAAATGCCAGAAGTCCAGAAGTATTGATTTTTATTTTTTATTTCTGTGGAAAGCAAATTGAAATCATCATCTCAACATATTGTAGAAAAGTGATGAACTGTTTTACATAATATATCACAAAAACTTAATGTAAAAACACAATATTTTCTTTTTAGGGCAGAATGTTATTGTCATAGTCCCAGGAGCCAATCTGCTTTTAAATTCTGAAGACCTGAAGAGAGCTTCTGATGTCATCTGTAAAGCCAAAGTGGTTGTCTGCCAGCTAGAAATATCCCCTGCTGTTTCTCTTGAAGCACTGAAAATGGCACGTGCCAGTGGAGGTAATTTACCATAAGCTATTCAGTGTCCCTCATTTGTGTTGCATGAAAAATATTCTTTATCATGCTTACTAAATTAAGATCCCATGGTCTATTCTGGTTTCTGTCATACTAGTTGTATTTAGAAATGAAACAATAACCAATAAATTCATGCTATGCTAATGAAAACTGAATTCAGTTTTAAAATTCTGCTATGTTTACCTTGAATGGCAAATCAACCCCTACCCTTATAATCTCCCCGTATATGTGTGGTACTGCCTTTTCTCTTGTTTTCATGCTGTGACTAAAGACGCTGTGATGTCCTGAGGTCAGGAACTATGGGCCTGATTGGTCTTATTCCAGTACAGAACAAGCATAACGAATGCAAGTCAGTTAAGTTCCACACACAATAAAGTAATGAAATGACCTCAAAAATAGACTTATGCCCTTGTTCTTGTAGCTTAGCAGTAGTTATGACTGTGTTTTTCTGTGTAGAAGTTAACATCCTTAAACAGAAGTTAACATCCTTAAAGTAAAAAAAAAAAAAAAAAAAAAAAAAAAGCTTTTTCTCTTTAACCAAAATTCGTGGTGTGACTTGGCATGCTGCCATTGAGTAGACACAAGGTCATTGTCTGTGAAATTATCAGTAATTGTTAGTGTGCTTACTTTTAAATGTAGGCCCTTGTTCCTTCAGTGTAGCATATATCTGGATGAAAGCTGGATTTTGCTTGAACAGGATGGAGTTTCACTCCTGACGTGAAGTTTTAGTTGTTTAAGTGCCTGTAATGCTTTCAGTTACTCAAGCACAATTACCACAGTATTTGAACAACACTAAGTAAATAATTATGCAAGCGAGGCATCCGTATGAGTTTAAAAATATATTGTTCTCATCTATCCAGAAGATAAGACTGGGAGGGGACAGCTCATAGCATGGTCAGTTGTGCAGCAGGTCGGGGATGGAACTGGGGTCAGAACTAACTGGTTCCTTGCAGCTGGGCCCAGACTTGCTCCAGCAGATCGTAGCACCTTGGGCTTGTTGGCTCGACAGTCCTCTGCTGCACCGAGCACTGTTGTGCACCTGTTGTGATCGCTAGTGTTCATGCACTAGCGAAGACATGAGGTGTAGCAGGACTTTATGCATCATTTTCATGTAGTTTATGCTCATTTAAGCAGTTATGTTAGATGCAAGGCTGAGAGCGAGTTGCTCTGTAAGTGGTAATAGTCCTAAGCTTTATAAACAGAACTGTGTGCATGGGGAAAAATATTTTGGCTTCTGTTTGAAATGTCAAAACTGGATTCATACAAATCTAAATAAAAATTAAAAACTTCAGTTAACTGAGTAGCTAGGACCTGAGATGCTTAAAATATGTATGTGGAGGGGGAAATGAAGCTCGCTATGTTTTTTTCATTACATTTTTATGAAAAGGGATAAAAGCATTCTTTATCTAGTGACTAATGGAATATAGTTGAGTCATGAGTCAATACCCATGACTTACTTTGTCTACTTCTAACTCCGTGCATAGTTTTGGTACAGTTGCTTCACTTTTTTGACATCCTCTTACGGCAAAATGCCAGCCTGTGACAAGAAATCCAAACCTGATACACAGAAGAGGCATGCAAGCATTTAGCAACTGCAGAGAGCACAACATATTGAGAAGACTTTTTAGTAAGTATGGGCCAGCTATAGTATTGTGCTGTCAGCCTGATATCACTGTGCAGCTCTCATGTCAGGAGAGTTTTAGTTGCTTCTGCTTTAAAGTAACAGGCTACACATGTTCACATGTCATGTGCAGTCAGATTTAAGTAAACAGCTGAGTTTGTAGCACTGTAAAAATCTATCCTTAGCCAACTGTAAATTGTTAGTGCCCACAATCCACTCATGTATAATGCAGTACTGGATGTTAGGATGTGCACTAGACTATTTTTGTTCAACAGATGCGTACCCAGATGCCTCAAACCACTGTTTCAAGGGTTTTTTTTGCTTGTTTTTCTTCATTCTTACTGAAAGAAATAAACAATAAGATGGAGAAAGAATGTGGATGCACAAGCAAAACCCCTTTGCTTCTATTCAGTGAACATCACCTGGGTCTGTAAGCTAGAGATGGAGACATCTCGTCTCCTGACATCCTCTTATTGTGGCACTGATTATTAAAGATCTTGTGACAGTCTTGAGGGGAAGGAAAGCAAAGAAGGAAGAAGGGGTTGTGAATTACATTAAGTGGGTATAAATTGTAGTGGAAATCTGACTGGAAAATTCTGTCTTTTTTTAAGGGCTGCATGCTGTGAAGCTGTGGGTGCTTCCAAGAGGGGGGACATTTCATAGATGGGCAAAATGTTACTGTATATCAAAGTCTGTAAAGCGGTTTTCAGTTTCTGTAACGCCAGACTCTAGAAAAGACATCTAATAACTCTAGCCTGTTAATATTGAAGGGAAAAATGGAAATGTATCAAAACCAGGGCTGGAAGGAGCCTCAGCTATTAATTTTGCATGTCACTTGCAAGTAAAGGATCTATTTTTCATGTGTTTCAACTTTTTAATGTTGGGCTGCAATTTTTCATACCAGCTGTTTTTCTGTGGTTAAATTATTTGTAAAATTTCTGCCAAAGCGTAGTGGTTGCAGAAACCAGGCCATGGAAAAATGCCTCCCACTCTACACACTTTTAAAATGTGTATACTGGCTACTCTAAAACTTACTTGAGACTTGATACCAAGGGAGATTTCTTTTAAAGATAAGCCTCCACAACAGTATGGAAATCTGCCTTGGTTATGTGCTACCTGGGTTGTCTGCTACCTTTCACAGTAACAAAAATTTGAGAAAATTTTTAGAGCTTCCCAACTAGCTTCCCCCGAGAGTCTGTCCACACAGGGAGTTGCCCACTCGGATAGCATGACTTTCAGTGTAGTTCAGAAAAGACAAAGCTGGGCTGGAATGGTGTGGAGGAAGAGTAAATTTCAGACAAGGGAAGCACAAGAGGAATTTGCTTGATGTTTTGGGATGGCAGGGGAAGAAACGAGAGAAACTGAAAGGGGAACCACAGAGGAACAGAGAATAGGATTCGCTGAATAGAGATTGGAATATGGAGATAGAGGTAGGGAGAAGACTAGCACTGTGGGTACTGGAAGTGCGGAAAAAGAAAGCATGGGAGAGTAAAGAGGTAAGGTGTGATGAAGATTGAGTGAAAAAGGTTACTGTTGCATAGTGCTTATGCAAGGGTGCATAAAGAACTGGAAAATAGGTGAGGAGAATGGATCCTGGCAAATGACAAAAAAGAAATTGGGCAGAAAATAATTTGGTGTTCCTAAGTGGGACCAAGCAGATTACCCTGTGCACAAGCCCTACTCTTCTTCACAGACTGAAGGACAATCTTGGGGTTCCTCCATCTCCCCGCTGCTCAGCAGATATTAAATATGGGAGTGAAATAATAGCAATGTATTTCACCCTGTTCATGATGAGTCTGCATTACTTAAAGCCCAAGCTGGAGCATTGCCAGTGCTGTTCATGACCCACATATATGTCAGTATGATGCCAGAGAACTGATTTTGGTTTTCACTATGTGCTGGTTCTTTTGTTTGTTTGTTTACCTAGGTAAGTATACCTTAAATATTTATGTTCCAAAAAAAAAACACAGCACTTTATTAGGGCTGCAATTCAGAAAATAGGAAATGCAAGAGTTAAGGTTGCCTGTGAAACCTTAATGTGTCTCCTTTCTGCATATGTATTATGTTGCAGTCTTTAATTATGTGATCACATGCTGTTTTTCAGTGGTATGTGATCATATAATTAAAGAGTTTATTATAATACATACTGTATTTTAATAATATAAGGGAGCCAAATTAAGATTTTACTGGAAATCCCAATTCTGGCATTTTCTGACTTCTGAATAAATGCCTTTGTTGCTTTAATAAGACTCTTTTTAACAAGACAGGTAGAGAGGCATGATAAAGTTGTACAGTCACAGGCTAAAACTTTCAGAGTCGTAATCAAAAAGGTTATCCTCTAAACTTCTCAGTACTGAGATGTCAGAAGTCTCTGAACATCTTTCTCTCTGGGGGGTTAAGTGGGACTGAGAAGTGTTCAGGGTGTCTGAAACTATAACTACTACTTGGTGCTATAGGTCAGGATCTAAATAGGCATTTAGGGCTGAAAAGGTAGGAATCCAAATTGGAAGATTTCATCACTTACTATAAGGAGTATTTCTAAAGTAAGAGAGTATGCTTTATATAAAAACGATGGTCTTGTGGTTAAGACACAGAAATATTAATCATAAAATTGGCAAAATGAGAAACCAAATCTGCAGACTTCCTGTGTTAACAGTGAGTAAGTCACTTATACTCTGTCCTTATGACAAACCTTTCCTACTGTTGCACAGGGCCTTAGGCTACAGTTTCAATGTTTGTTAACTAACTTATTCTACTATGACTTAAGTTAAGGTTTAGCTCTGCCAGATAACATTAAAAATATACAGCACCTTGTCTACACTAGAGTTTTACAGTATGGCAGTTTGAACAAGTTAGGTAACACATTAAAAAGCGTGTTTAAATCCTTGTCTGGACATGTCCTTCATTACTCTATACCCCTGTTTCTTCATGTATAGAATGCAGATAACAACACAGAAAAAGTTCTAGAGCTAAATCCATTCCTGTAATACTTATTAAAATCTTGCAAGAACTATCATCAGTTAAACAAATTGTATTTACTTAAGACTTTTTTCCTTGGTATTTTTTTAATTAATAATTTCTTGCTTATTTTTCCTGTTATTCTTCTGTCATGTTCACATCATGTCAGGTGATTGCACATTAATTAGATAGGAATTTTAATATATAAACAAAACGTTTAGCAGTCTATAAAGGGAAGACAGAAAATGAGAGACATTTGTGTTTAATACTAAACTCTGGGGGCTGCGAATGCAATCTTGGAAGATACTAGCCACATTGATGTTCCAGGTGATGGCTAATGAATCTAAAATACTAGGAATTTAGACCTTTTTCCTTTTCTTTTTTTTTCAGTAAAGACTTTATTTAATCCAGCTCCAGCCGTTGCTGACCTAGATCCACAATTCTATACTCATTCTGACATCTTCTGCTGCAATGAAACTGAGGTAATGATGATATGTTGCACTAGAGAAGGAGTTTCAAGCAGTAAAATTTCAGAGGGATTCCGTTCTCAGAAATGCTGCATAGGGAGCAGAAAAACTAAGCCATGCTTCTCTCCCATAGACCTTCTAGGAGGTGACAAGTTTAATCCCCGACATAGTGAACAAAGAGGAGTATTCCTTTAGATTGCACTCAAAATTAAATTAATCATTTCCAGCGGGAAAGTTGTATCTGGCCTTCCTTACAAGTAGATGAGTAAAACAAACCCATAAAAGGACACTTCTAAAACGCTAGTACTGAGTGGTAAATATTAAAATAGATCCTTGTCCTTGTTCTGCGGTCCCTTGATATGATTAGCAGGAATGCGCTAGCCATAGTGTTCTGACAGTTTTAAACTCGCTTGCCAGGAGGTGATGCACGCATGCTGCACTTTATGGTAAACAGCAGCTTCGTATGCCTCTTTCTGTCAGATCTGTTTGCAGTGAATCTGGTTCTCTGGCCCTTCAACTGAATGTTTTCTCTTCTCTTTTTTCCCTCCTTTCCCTCTCTTCTCTAATTCAAGTGTGTTATTTCTCCCAAAGCAAATTATTTTTGTCACAAGAGACAAATTAAGCTCTGCTCATAAGGCCTTCGTTTGAATTTCCTATTTATTAGCATTATGCATGCTGTGTTCCTTCCTCTCACTCTCTCTTTATATAAACAGGAATGTGTGAGAAGCAACATAGTAGATAGAAGCCATGCACTGATCATATTTAAAGTTATCTCCAGCAAACATGATTTCTGCAATGAGCAGGATACCTGTGGGTGGCGAGGAGGGGGCAGAGCTAAGAGAAAAGTGTGGCCCTGTTTTCTCTGTGTGTGTTTTTATTTGTTGTTTTGTTTTGTTTTGTTTTTTGTCTGATGACAATGTCTGTCAGAATAAGCTCTTCAAGGCTCAGTTACCCTCTTTTGAAGTTTTCATTAGAACCCATTTCAAACCATATCAGAAGTCCTCAGTTCATGAGTCTTCTAACATTTAAGCACTTAAGTAACCCAAATTGACATCTGATTTTTATTCTGGAACAGTTCAGTACATGTCTCCAATTTCAGATACCCCAGAGTGTTCAGGAATTAGCAGAATAGCTGTTTTCCTGCAAGGTGGGAGATGCTGTGGTCTCAGGTCTCTGGAAGGCAAAATTTCCAGTGTAACTGGTAGCAATATCAGTTGTGGCTTAGACGCTAACAGCCATCGGAATTCAATTATATGTGATGGTGAGAATGATAAGGCAAAGTATTTATTCTTTTTCAGGACACCCATATGGTGTTTTCTTCAAGCTTTCAGAAAACACTTATGCCTGGACTATGCCCCTGCATTGGCTAAATGGTGCTATGGCACACATTTGGGGCTGAGATCACCCATACTCTCCCACCGATTTAGTAAATGTCATTCGTTGTTTGCTTTTTTCATAATGTCACTAGTTACTTTTTTTTTCCCCTGAGAAAACTTACCCCCATATGTTAGAAACAAAACTTTGTTTTTCATTACTTGTCTATTCCTGACTTTTCTCTCATTGCTCTTTGCAACACACATGTTAAAGTTTTCCCTTTGTTATTGCTAGAGGACAGTCTTGAAAGAGACATTCTTTGAGAAGTTTAGCTTGCTGGAGCCAGTGTGTATTATTACCACCACATGGAGAAAAGAAAATTACTTCTATTTGGAGAACAAGAAATACAGGTGTATAATTATAATAGATCCCTGCTCACTCATCCACCTTTGTACCCACCTGCAGAGCTGGGGGTACAGTTTGCATTCTTTTCTGCTATTTTTTAAAAAGTAATTACCATTTGAAGATGTCTGGGATCACTTTGTGCACAGGCAGGTACAGAAGGATGCTCTCTACTGTTGAGGAGGCTTATCTCTTCTGAATTTATGGAAATGGTAGACCTATGGAAGTTCTTGCCAGCCATATCACAGGAGCGCAGACCGGTTGTGGGACTTCTACAACATATTCTGAGAACACAGAATTGCACATAATTGCACATTTACCTTTGCTTTTAACAGTAACCTTTTCAAATTTTGCAATGAAATCAATTACATTACCATGACTTTTAATAATCAATTATGTTTGACTTCATCCTCTCCATGTCTGATTTATTATTGAATTGATGTTCAGGGATGAACTATTGCCATTTTTCCTTTCTTTTTGCTGAGAAAAGAGGAAAAATGAAGCATTTGTTTTTCTTATGTCACAAGATTGATTTTTTTTTCTTTTAGTAATTGTTATATATTCATGTGCCATCTGTTTTCTGTTTTCTTTCATGACTTTCTTTAATTTCAAATCACTGTAATGTATGCACTTGAGAAGTTTTATATAGAGATAAATGTTTACATACCCAAATAAAGGTTACTACTCACATCTCTACATGGCATTTAAAAGCAATAAGTTAATCCCACAAATCTTAAAAAAATGTTGATTTTTCTTTCAAAATATATTAATTTTATCCATTTGGCCAATTACATCTGCATTTCCTTCATCTTCTTAAATCAAGAAGTAACTAATAGTTTAATGGTCCAGAACATGTACTGGGAAAAGATTGTTATACCTTTATGTTCTTCTTTCCCTCAGTATCTGCTAGCAGTCAGTCAAAAAAGAGGAACTGGATAAGATAGACCTTTGCTCTGACCCACTATGGACCTTCTTATTTTGTAGATTTGGCGGTTGTTTTTGTTTTGCTTTGGTTTCGATTCTCTGTGGCCAAATTTATCAAATGTACTGCTTACGACTGCTGTCCTGCGATTCTTGGTTCCAGCTCCATTGTCCCTCTCTAAGTCTCAAATAACTTCCTTCTAGCCAAAAGCCCTAGTTATGTTTGAGCCTTACCCCTTTTGGATGCCTTTTTTCTATTTGGTATTTTTAAGGTACTATCGGAAAACAAATAGCTTATTTCTATTTCATCTTTAGTAAGCCCTATAAATAGCTCTTAATTTTCTCAGGTTTAAAGATGAACTCTTTAGAGCTATTCCTGTCAGCTGTTTCTAAAGCATTCTTTTATAACACAGACATACGTGCTAAGACAAGATTAAATTTACACTGATTCTTATTGTTGCTTGCTATGGCTTTCATATGCAGTTAAATTTACAAGTATTTATCACATATTTTTATCTAAATGCCCCTATCTTTCTTGTTCATCAAGAAATACCTTTAAATGATTAAGCCCTGTACTTTGTGGATATCATGTGAATGATATGTTTGTAACAGAAGATTATGTTAGCTGTAGAACAGAAAGCTAGCCATTCAGCTGAAGACATTTCATAGACTGTGTGGAACGTTTGTGTAGCTAAAGATGAGTAAAAGGGGATAGTCCTTGTGATTATCTGAATTATTACTGAGTCAGAAATTTCTGTTGTCTACTTCCACAAAGGTCAGCAGCTTTAATCTGCAATGCCTTTGTCGCAGAATAAAAGTTTTAAAATGCCAGCTACACTTTCAGACAATCATGGGATTTCAGGTCCCAAACATGTAAGTATCAAATGCATCACACTTTGTACTCTGTTCTTCATTAAATGCTTTAGAATTTAATGAAATCTCATGCAGTATCTGGTATAACAGCACAGCTTGTTCTTATGGATTTATGTGCTAGAGAGAAGCAAACAAAATTATACTATCAGTGAATTATCTACCATTAGTTTGTCTAGAAGGCTCTTCACAAGCTGTTCTTTTCACTCTTGCTTGTTGCAATAATATTTTTTTTTTATGTCTGACACTACTTTCTTTTTATGTGGTTCATGAACACAAAAACTCAGAACAAATCTTGCAAGGTTATCAGTTCTTTCTTTGCTTAGCCTGTAGTTCAGTTTTATCTTTTCCCAGAAAGATCAAGCTTGTTGAGACTAGTTTGTTAATTCCCAGATGCAGCACAGCCTAATCCCTGAGGTTTGTGCAGGAATGTGCTAGTTCTCCATTCCCTTAATTCTTCTAATGAAAAATAAATGTATCCAATGTCATCTAAGTGAAAACCAATGGTTGTTCTTCTCAGTCATCTATAAATGTTGAAAAAGAGACAACCCTGTACAAGATGAGCTCTTCAGAGTACTTACAATTTTTTTCCCATGTATTTGTGTGCTTCTTTGCTGTAGTATGGCTCTAGGCACAACCACAATGTCAATACAGTTCATGTGTTGTTTTTCTTTTTTAGTGTGTGCGTGCAATTACATAGCCCTGCAGGTTAGGAACCAAAATATATTGCATGTCAGCAATTTGAATTTGGTCCTAAATGTTTTGAAGAACAGCTGCTTCTCCGTTCAAAGAATACGAAAGAGCCCTTCAGGAGAAGGAAAACTCCTAAATGGTTGCAGCAAATGATTTAGTGTGTCGAGCTATTTTGAATGCAACACTGGGAACTGTTTTCTTCCTAATGTAAAATGGGTATCAGACTTCTGATCTAAATAAGAAAGGCCTAGCAAAGATTTAATTAAATGCTAACAGAATACTTTGGTGTTTTAATGGTAGAAAGCAGTACATCTAAATATAAATTCATTGCAAATTTTGTTAAATGAAGCTGCAAGATACGTAAAAATAATACAAAAGAATAGATAGGATCCTATTGTTTCTTTTTAAGTATTGTCTATTAGTTGAGGTTAAATAATTTCTGGAAGAAATATTAATAATGGGAATTCTTGTTAATATATCCAAAATCAGTAGACAGCACTGACTTCTACAAGGGCCAGAGAATATCAAGCTTATAAAACTGTATCAGTTTAGGACATTTAAAATACTGCTTATTAATATAGAGAGGTTAATAACAGGGATAGTCTTTATTAAGAAAATAATATTTGATATCTCTACTAGTCA